>NC_142489.1:23833271-24439858 GCF_049115385.1 Moschus berezovskii
TCATAAAATGTAAATAGTATCAAATAATCCCCTTCCATTAGTAGTTTTAAAAACTTACATAGTCGTAGAAATTATGATCCTCAAGTAAAATATGCTATAAGTCTATGGTAAATGTCATTTAAATACCATTAGTATTTGAAATTATTCCAAATTTTTTTTGGGGGGACAAAAGAAATTTAAGCCATTTTTATTAATCTGGCCAAAAAATGACAGAGAGAAGACATCACCAAATGCTCAACACTGAAAACAGATTGTTTTATTCTTTCAGTCAAAGATGGAGAATCTCTATACAGCCAGCAAAAACAAGACCAGGAGCTGACTGTGGAACAGATCATGAACTCCTTTTTGCAAAATTCAGACTGAAACTGAAGCAAGTGGAGAAAACCACTATACCATTCATGTATAACATAAGTCAAATCCCTTATGTCTATACAGTAAAAGTGAGAAATAGTTTTAAGGGACTAGATCTGAGAAAGAGTGTGCCTGATAAACTATGGATGGAGGTTCATGACATTGTACAGGGGACAGGAATCAAGATCATCCCCCAGAAAACGAAATCAAAAAAGTAAATTGGCTGTCTGAGGAGGCCTTACAAATAGCTGCGGAAAGAAGGGAAGTGAAAAGCAAAGGAGAAAAGAAAATTGATTCCCATTTGAATGTAGAGTTCCAAAGAGTAGCAAGGAGAAATAAGAAAGACTTTCTCAGTGATCAATGCAAAGAAACAGAGGAAAGCAATAGAATGGGAAAGACTGTACATAAAAGATCTTCAGGACCCAGAAAATCACGAAGGTGTGATCACTCACCTAGAGCCAGACATCCTGAAATGTGAAAACAAGTGGGCCTTATTAAGCATCACTACGAACAAACTTAGTGTAGGTGATGGAATTCCAGGTGAGCTATTTCAAATCCTGGAAGATGATGCAGTGAAAGTGCTACACTTGATATGTCAGCAAATCTGAAAAACTCAGTGGTGGCCACAGGACTGGAAAAGTTCAGTTTTCATTCCAATCCCTAAGAAACGTAATGTCAACGAATGCTCAAACTACACCATAATTGCTCTCATCTCACATGCTAATCAAGCGATGCTAGAAAGTGTCTCTAAAAACTAGAATATGACTTGGCCCACAGAGGCCCATAGAGTCATATCTCTGTTCTTTCCAAAAGTATGTACAGATGTGAGAACACCAAGTGATTACTGATTGTGAACTGCTCTGCTGGGGAAGACTTGTGAGATTCTTTTGAACTGCAGGAATACCAAACAAATTAATTGTAAATAAAATCAACTTTGAAGACTCATTTTAAGGGCTGATGCTGAAAATAAAGCCCCAAAGCTTCGTCCACCTGAGGCAAAGAGTTGACTCATTAGGAAAGACCCTGATCTTTAGAAAATGTTGAAAGCAGGAGGATCAGTGGGTGAGAGAGGATGAGACCTTTGGATTTCATCAGCGATTCATAGGACATGATCTCAAGGGAAACTATGGGACACAGTGAGGGGCAGAGAGGACTGATGTACTAGAGTCCAAGGTGATACGAAGAGTCAAATATGGCTTAGTCGCTGAAGAACAACAGCATTTCAGTTAATAAAATGGGTCTTGCAGGATGACAGTTGGTTCCAAAATATCAGAACAATAGGAGGACAAGACCACTCTCTCCCCAGCAAATCATCTAAGCATCAACTGCACATGGAAGAACTTCCAGAAAACAAACTGGGAACACTCTTGACTGGTCTATTTCTCAGAAGTCAAAATGTTTTTTTCCAAAGGAGGTAGGGAAAAATAAGAGACACAAAGACAGACAAAGTAAATAGGGGCTGAGGTTGGTCTTGAAGAAGAAGTTTTAAATGAGGAGAGCTTGCAGGCAATTGTAAACCCTCTCAGGACAGTGACAGTGGAGAACTCTGGGATCGCTTAGAGCAACATAATCAAGGGAAATAAAAACAAAAGCAAATGTACCTAACGGTAATTACCAGTGGAGAAACATCTCAGATACTCCTGTCCTTGTCCTTCTGGAAAAGCCAACAATGAAGGAAATTTACATGGCTGAAAACAGCCTGGAGTTAAAACTCCCCTCCAGGTCATCCCCACCATTCTATGAAAAGCAAAGAACTCCCTCACCTGAAGAAAAAAAATGGACATTAAGGCAGATTACACACAGCTTCCAGCAGGTCCAGCCTATGCCTGATCTCCAAAATTCCTTGACCCAGACATTTAAGCGATAACTACTCCAAACAACCTTGGAGAAGAACAGATTCCCTTAAGACAGTGACTTTCCACATATTTGCCTATATATATGCATACTACTTTATTGGGTTTGTGCAGCAGCTCATTAATATGACTGCTGCTCTTTCTTGCCAAATTAAAAGTGATCTGTTCCTGAAAAGTGCCAGTCTCATTCTTTTCCTGAACTTTGACTTCTCTTACTCCCTTACCCTACAACAAACCAAGTGGCTGGGACCTGATAGGTACATAAGATGTATGGCCTAACTTAGACATTACCTTGCCTGCCACAGAGTTGCCTGAGCAATTTGGATCTGGGAAGGAAACAAAGCATATAACCGATCATGTTCAGTTCCCTTGCAGAGCACCTGAGAGCCTGAGTGGCGTAGACATGGGACGGGCATGAAACACAAAGCCCATTTTGGGCAGTGCCCTCACGGATCACTCAGGACCCTGAGCAATGTGAACCGAGAAAGTCCATGTAACCTACTGCAGTGGCAGGCCTACTGTGGTCCGTCTACCTTAAGCACCCCGACCCATATATCGCATCAGTATTTATTTTCAATGTCCTACCCTCACCACTGCACCACTGAGCAAGTGAGGTCATATAAGGACCTGCTGACCTCTAGTGTTATGGTGCAAACTAGTCACGTGTAAACTTGTCAGGGAAAAAAATTGCAAATGAGGAAGTAAAATATTAGCAAGAAGGGTGAACTAGCCCAGAATTGACAGGTGCAATAAATTGAAAATCTGAAGTTAATGCAGAAAATGTGCAATTCAGGACAACAATAGCTTTTGATAACAAGTCACTTAGTTTGTCCTTCAGTCCAGTTGGTTAGTAGTATCCGACTCTATGTGACCCAATGAATCACAGAATGCCAAGCCTCCCTGTCCATCACCAACTACCGGGATTTACTCACACTCATGTCCACTGAGTCAGTGACTCCATCCAGGTATCTCATCCTCTGTCATTCCCTCCTCCTCCTGCCCCCAATCTCTCTAAGCATCAGATCCTTTTCCATTGAGTCAACTCTTAGCATGATGTGGCCAAACTATTGGAATTTCAGCTTTAGCATCAGTTTTTCCAATGAACACCCAGGACTGATCTCTTTTAAGATGGACTGGTTGGACTTCCTTGCAGTCCAAGGGTTGGAAAAAGAGACCATCTGACACTGATCTGACACCACTAAGCTCACAGTAACTCTAGAGAAATTGTTAGATTTTTTTTTTATTTTATTCATCTTTTTATTAATGAAACTTTTTATCTATTCCTTATTATTCCCTTACATTCATTTCTATACACTACATTACAAGTTTGAGAATTATTTTGGCTTCTATCATTTTTGAAGTATTTATAGTACTTTACATAGATAGCATGTTAAAAAGCAGAGACATTACTTTGCCAACCAAGGTCCGTCTAGTCAAGGCTATGGTTTTGCCAGTGGGCATATACGGATGTGAGAGTAGGACTGTGAAGAAAGCTGATCGCCGAAGAATTGATGCTCTTGATCTGTGGTGTTGGAGAAGACTCTTGAGTGTCCCTTGGACTGCAAGGAGAGTCAACCAGTCTATTCTAAAGGAGATTAGTTCTGGGTGTTCATTGGAAGGACTGATGATAAAGCTTAAACTCCAATACTTTGGCCACCTCATGCGAACAGTTCACTCCCTGGAAAAGACTCTGATGCTGGGAAGGATTGTGGGCAGGAGAAGAAGGGGATGACAGAGAATGAGATGGCTGGATGGCATCACCAACTCAATGGAAATGAGTTTCAATGAACTCCGGGTGTTAGTGATGAACAGGGAGGCCTGGCGTGCTGTGTTTCATGGGGGCACAGAGTCAGACATGGCTGAGCGACTGAACTGAACTGAACTGGACACTTATTCTACGCAAATTCTTCCAGAAATTTGCAGAGTAAGGGAGATTTCCAAACCCATTCTATGAGGCCACCTAACACCGAAACCAAAGATGCCTTAGGAAAAGAAAACTACAGGACACTAACACTGATAGACATAGATGCAAAAATCCTTAAAAAAATCCTAACAAACAGAATCCAAAACCATTTTAAAAGGACCATACTTCATTACCAAGTGGGATTTATCTCAGGGATCCAAGGATTCTTTAATATCTGCAAGTCAATTTAATACACCATGTTAACAAATTAAATGATAAAAACCATATGATTATCTAAAGAGGCAGTGAGGTCTTTGACAAAATTCACCATTCATTTATGACCCCCCAAAAAAAAGAAAAAAAAACAACCCTCCAGAAAGAAGGAATATAAGGAATATACCTCAACTTAATAAAAGTTACGTATGACAAACCAACAGTAAAGATGATCCTCAATGGTGAAAAACTGAAAGCATTCCCCCTAAAGTCAGGAACAAGACAAGAATGCCCTCTCTCATCACTACTATTAAACACAGAATTGGAAATTTTAGCAACAGCAGTCAGAGAGGAAAAAGAAATCAAAGAATCCCTATTGGAAAAGAAGAATGAAAAATCTCATTCTTTGATGATATCTTGATCTTCTACTTAGAAAACCCTAAAGACTCCACCAGAAAATGGCTAGAGCTAAGTAATAAACATAGTAAAGTTTCAGGACAGTAACACCCAGAAATTCCCTGCATACCTATACACTAACAATTAGAAAACAGAAAGATAAATAAAGGAAACTTTCCCATTCACCATTGAAATGAAAATAATAAAATTCTTAGGAATAAATCTACCTAAAGAAACCAAAGTCCTATATATAGAAAAGTAAAAAAACACTGCTGAAAGAAATCAATGAGGAAATAAATAGATGTTAGAAATATACCATGTTTATGGTTTAGAAGTGTCAAAATAATGAAAATGATTATACCACCTAAAGTAATCTACAGGTTGAATGCAATCCCTATCAAGCTACCGATGGTATTTTTCACAGAACTATTAACAAATAATGTCACAATTTGTATGGAAATACCAAAAACCTATAATAACCAAAGCAATCTTGAGAAGGACGAATGGACCTGGAGGAATGAACCTGCTTAACTTCAGGCTATACAACAAAGCTGTAATCATCATGACTGTATGGTACTGGCACAAAGATAAAGTATAGATGATTGAAAGGACAACTTCTCTTTGACAAGGGAGGCAAGTATATACACTGGAGAAAAGTCTCTGAAACAAGTGGCGCTAGGAAAACTGGTCATCCACGTATAAAAGAATGACACCAGCAATGAGGAACCATCTCAGGACGGTCAGAACGTATACTACCAAAAAATATACACAAATAAATTCTGTACTGGAGTGGAGAAAGGAGGACCCTCTTACACTGTTGGTGGGACTGCAAACTAGTACAGACACTATGGAGAACATTGGGGAGATTAGTTAAAAAATTGGAAGCAGTACTGCCATATGGTCTAGCGGTATCACTACCTGACATACACACCAATGAAAACAGAATTTAAAGAAACACGTGACCCCAATGGTCATCATAGTACTGTTTATAATAGCCAGGGCATGGAAGCAACATAGATGTCCACTGGCAGAAGAATGGATAAGAAATCTTTGGTAAATATACACAAAGGAATATTACTAAGTCATTAAAAAGATTTAATTTGAATCAGTTCTAATGAGGTGGATGAAACTGAAGTCTATTACACAGACAGAAGTAAGTCAGAACAAAAAACACCACTACGGTACACTAATGCATATAAGGGAATTTCGAAATATGGTATCAATGACACTATAGGGGAGATGGCAATAGAGACACAAATGTATAGAACAGTCTTTAGGATTCTGTGGGAGAAGGCGAGAGTGGGTTGATTTGAAAGGACAGCATTGAAACATGTATATGATCATATGTGAAAATAATCACCAGTTCGTGTTCGATACATGAGACAAGGTGTTCAGGGCTGGTGCACTGGGATGACCTGGTGGTTTGGGATGGGAGTGAGGTGGAAGGTATGTTCACGTGAAGAACAAATGTAAACACATGGCTGATTTATGTCAATGTATGGAAAATTCACTTTAGTATTATAATTAGCCCCCAATTAAATAAATATTTTTTTATATACTAAAAAAAGAAAAAAAAGCCTGTTGGACTTCTTCAGGGATCCAGTGGCTTAAGAATTTGTCTGTCAATGCAGGGGACATGGGTTTGAATCTTTGTCTGAGGAGATCTCACATACTACCAAAGTAGATAAGCCTGTGTGCCCCCGACTACTGAACCTGAGAGCCCTAGAGCTCGTGCTCCGAAAGAGAAGGCATTGCCATGAGAAGCTAGCTCTTTGCAATGAAGATTAACCCAAATTACTGCAACTAGAGAAACTTTGTGCACAGCAATGAAAACTCAGTGCAGCCGTAAATAAATAAATAATTACTAAAAATTATGAATAAATGACCTGTAGATACACAAACTTCTTCCATGTAATATGAAATTTTTTTTTTATTTCACTGAGTATCCAGATGTTGATTTACTACTTGAAATATGGAATTCCTGTATTTCAAATATGGAAACCAAGGGAAATATTTCTAAACAAAATATAAATTGTCTATATTTAATATATAAGTATCTTGGTGTAGATTTTCCTATATGATTCTCTAAATTTCACATATGAAAATCTAGGTGTCAATTCTGTTTGAAAGTTGGAATTCTCTATGATTCACAATTGAAATTCAGGATGGTTATGTTTGCTACTGTGAACGTAGAATTCCCTAATTTTGAATGAATATCTGTGTGTAGATTTTGAAGATGAAGAATACAAGTTTCTGTGTTTCAATTCTTTACCATCAAAGTCAACAGGGAACTTTAATAGATTTAGGAAAACCTCCAAGAATTTATAAAATAAACACCAAAAATAGATGTCCTTTCACCATGGCTGACTGTGATGTAAAAACAGGAATTCAAGCTATATGTGGAGTAACAGAGAAGTTCGGATTTGGGGTACAAAGTGATGCAGAACCAATGGTAAAGATAGAGTTTTGCAGAGAAAGGTTAAAAATGGAAACAACGACAGTGTTCATGGGCTCCAAAATCACTGGGGACCGTGATTACAACCATGAAAATAAAAGACTCTTACTCCCAGGAGGAAAAGCTATGACAAACCTAGACACAATATTCTTAGAAGCAGAGATATCACTTTATAGAAAAAGGTTCATATAGGCAAAGCAGGTTTTTTCCCAGTGGATATGTATGGATGCCACTCAAGTGTAGCCCTACACAGCATGTCTTTGTTTAACTGAGTTACACAAGGCAGTGTTCCATGTGATGGATTGATTAGGTTTCTGTGATGGTGGTTTCTATCTTTCTGCCCTCGAATGCCCTCTCTCAGCATCTACCATCTACTGGGGGTTTCTCTTACTTTGGTTGTGTAGTAGCTCTTCACTGCTCCTACAGCAAAGAACAGCCTCTGCTCCTTTTGTTGGATGTGGGATATCTCCTCCTGACAGCTGGCTGCTTAAATGCCACACAGCCACAGTTCACTGCTACAGCCATTTTGAAAAATTCAGCAATGGCCAAGGATTGGAAAAGGTCAGTTTTCATTCCAATCCCAAAGAGATGCAATGCCGAAGAATACCCAAACTATTATACAATTGCCTTCAACTCCTGTGCTAATAAAGTAAAGCACAAAATTCTGCACTGCAGGGTTTAACAATATGTGAACCATCAACTTCCAGATGTTCAAGCTGGTTTTGGGAAAGACAGAGGAATCAGAGATCAAATTGCAGACATCTGCTGGATCTCTGAAAAAACAAGAGAGTTCCAGAAATCATCTATTTCTGCTTTATTGACTATGCCAAAGACTTTGACTCTCTGGATCACAATAAACTGTGGAAAATTCTTCAAGAGATGGGAATATCAGACCACCTGACTTGTCTCTTGAGAAACCTGTATTCATGTCAGAAAACAACAGTTAGAACAAGGCATGGAAGTAGGTCAAGGTTATGTTGTCACCCTACTTATTTAACTACATGCAGAACACATCATGAGAAATATGTGTTGTATGAACCAGAAGCTGGAATCAAGACTGCATGGAAAATATCAATAACTGCAAAGATGCAGATGAAACCACACTTATGACAGAAAATGAGGAAAATCTGAAAGCCTCTTAAGGAAAGTAAAAGAAGAGAGTGAAAAAATGTCTTTTTGTTTCACATCACCTGTACATTTGCCACCTTTACTACTTGAAATATGGAGTTTCTTATTTCACATAGGGAAATCAATGCCTATATTCCTATTTGAAATATCAATTCTTTACAATTTACATATGAATATTTGATGAAGACTTTTTCGCTACATTACATATAGAATTTTCTACACTTCACAGTTGAAAATCAGGAGAGTTATTTTTCCTAAAAGGAATAAGTTCTCTTTCTTGAACATGAACCCCTGGGTGCAGAATTTCCTACATGAAAAATGGAAGTCTCTGCTTTTCAATTCTTCACCTTCTATGTTACCAGGGAACTTTAATGGTTTTAGGAAGACCTGCAAGTAGTTCTAGAAACAACACCGTTAAAAGATGTCCATTTAATTATAGGGTTCTGGAACATAAAAACAGAGTAAAGAGATGCCTGGTGCAATGGGGATGGTTGGCGTTGGTGTATGAAATGAGGCAGGACAAAGAATAGCAATGTTTTGGCAAATAGAAAGGGTAAAAATGAAAATAGATACAGACAGTTTTCTTCGGCTCCAAAATCTCTGGGGACAGTGATCACATCCATGAAAAGAAAAATCCCTGCTCCTGGAAAGAAAAGCTATGATAAGCCTAGACATAATGTACTGAAAAGCAGAGACATCTCCTTGGCAACAAAGGTCCTTATAGTCAGAGCTATGGTTTTACCCGTAGACATGTACGGATGTGCTAGATTCACTATAAAGAAGGCTGAGTGCCAAAGAATTGAGGCTTTGCAACTGGGTGCGAAAGATGGGTCTTGAGAGACCCTTGTCCAGCAAAGAGATCAACCCCATCAATCTTAAAGGAAACTAACCCTAAATATACATTGTAAAGACGGATGTTGAAACTGAAATTCCAATACTTTGGCTACCCTGGTGTGAAGAAATAATACATGGGTAAAGATTGAGTTTATGCCTTGTCGCTAAAGAAATAATAAGAATTATTGACTCTGATATGAGTAGACGGAGGACAGGAGGAGAAGGGGACGACAGAGGGTGAGATGGCTGGTTGGCATCACCGACTCAATGGACATGAGTTTGGGTAAACTCCGGGAGTTGGTGATGGACAGGGAGGCCTGGTGTGCTGCGGTTCATGGGGTTGCAAAGAGTCCAACATGACTTAGCAACTGAACTAGTGGAATTTGGAATGCAGAAACTACGAGTCTTTCACAAAAAGAGACACAGAGGTAAAACAGTTTTTAGACTATGAGGGAGTAGGCGAGGGTGGGACAATATGAGGGAACCACATTGAAATATGTTTATTACCATATGTCGAATAGATGATCAGTGCAAACTCAATACATTAAGCAGGACATTCAACACTACTTTTCTTAAATTGTGCAGAACAATGGGTGAGGATTGAGGTGGAAATGGATTCATGTGTTGTGGGATATATACACCGCAGGCTGATTCATATCAATGTAAGGCAGAAAAACCCTACAAAATTGTAAAGATTAAAACAGATTAATTAAATCATTAAATTAAAGATTAAAACAAATTAATTAAATCAAAGAAAATAATATATATTTCATATTTTATACATGAACGGTAGGTAAGTAATGTAGACAGTGTAAAACTGATTTCTGGCACCTTTGTTCATCAAGAGGAAAGAAAAATCAGTCCATTTGGGCATAACCAAGCTTCCGATGTTAACTACGCAAATATTTTAGGAGATCATTTCTCTCACAAAGTCCCAGTGTGTACCACACTATGTGAGGGAGTGTCCTGGCTGATGCTAGGCAACACACCAGCCAGGATGTTCCCCTGTATGTTTCTTACATTTGTGGAAAGTTTCTCCATTTCAGCTGGTTCACCATCTGGGCTTCCTTCTCCCAGACTCTACACATTTTCAAAGAAACTTGGCCTCTTCTAAATCGTAGGTCCTACTACCATGACCTCCATTTCCACAGGCCAGTACATGTCTCAAAGACTGATGGGTCCACAACAATGGATTCAAAGCCCCACCATACTTGATTTACTCTGGGTGACTCTTCAAACTCTCCAATCCCATTTCCAGGTAGAAACACATCCCACAACAGTGCAGAGATGTTGAGCATGTTTATGTCTCTTAGGTAATTCCAGATTTGGGGAGCCATCTTCCAGTTATCAATGACCATCATTTCCTCATTCCTCTCTGAGACTTTGGTACCACAGAGATACATTGACCATTTTCCGCAAGTCTGTGGACATCTCCTTTTCTTGTTGCTTCACATCTCACATCCTTGGTCTTCATCTATGTGTCTTTAGTGGGCTGGACATACTCACACAGATAAGCAGGCACAAATACAGTTGACACAAACACATGTAACACATCTACACACATATGCAAAATACAGGGACACAAAAGTAAACAGGGAACACTCACATTTCAGGAGCTGAAGATGCTGTGTCCTGCAATGTGGGAGATAACATCAGCAGGCACAATGACTTGCCTTTTGAGATACCTGTCCATTTCCTCCAACATCTGCTCAGCAGTATCTCCAACTAGCCTGAAGCCACTTCCAGCATTGCCTGTGTGGCGGTGGAGGAAGGCTAAGCAGTGAATATGCAAATTTACAGAATATGCCAAAGTCAACACAAAAATGCAGTGGGACACCAGAGAGAAACCCCTACCAACTGAAAGGGCTTCCTAGAATGAGGGTTGGGAGTGAAGAGCTCAGGTGATTTCAAACTGATTGAGCAGCAGGATGTCTGGTGGTGGCAGGACTCAGGGGAGGATGATTCCAATAAAGGTGCCTTGCCTCCATCAGAGTCATCAAGGACTCTCAGGGTGTAACCACAGCTCCTTTGAGCGAGGCTTGTACACATTAAGTCTCCAAGTCTCAAGTCTCAGCCTGCCAGCTGCTACCTGCATGACCTGAATCCAGGCTCTGCAGTCGGCCTGCATGAGCCTGAGTTTTCCCATTTGGGAAAGGAGAGTGTCCTGGCCTCCATACTTCAGGTCTCACCTCCTGACCCCCTCACAACCCGTGATTCTCTCAGTTACCTTGAGGTAGTATTGCAAAGGATCAAACCACAGATCTTCTCCAATGGACTTCTGGCAATACGAGCATGGTCAGCATGGGCCTTGTCAGGCCCCAAAATCTTCCATGAGTAGCCAACAAATCCAACGTCAATTGCCAATCCTAAGAAGGCCCACTGCAACCCCACTTCAGAAATTGTGAGTCAGCGGATAACCTTGTGGATTTCTCTTGTGTACTTTCTTTTCCCTTTTTCCATTTCACTTTCTTTTCAACTTTCCATTTAATTTTGATATGTCTTCATTTCAGTCTCCATGCAACTTTCTGAAACTCTCTGTTCTTTATCTCCCTAGATTACTAAGTTTCTTTCTTTCTTCAGGTTTTGGAACTGATCAGCCATAATTTTATGTATATCATATCAACTGCTTTCTATTTCTTCCTTTCTGAGACCCCAAATATCGCAATGCTGCTATTTTTATATTGTCAAAGAGATTATTTAAACTGGTCTTTATTTGTAAATTTGCTCATCTATTTGCAATTCTGCTTCGGTGTTTTTCACTATAGAATCTTCCAGGGCACAAACGCATTCTTCTGTGTCACTTTTTCTCTATTATTTCCATCTAATGTGTTTTCTATTTCATTATTTTATTCTTCATGAGCACTTTTTTTCCGTATTATTTCTCATTTCTTGTTAAAATGTTTACTTTGTCCATCTGCATTTTTCTCTATCTGATTTTGCATTCTTGTTACTCAGGCTTCAAACTCTATCTGTTAAATGATTTCTCTATTTCATGTGTGATGTATTCCTTTTTTTGTTTTTCTTCCTCTTTTTTTTCCATTGGAATCAAACAGGCAAGACTTCTCAATTTACCTTTCTCCTTGTGAAAAAGGTGAATTGAAACAATGACTTATGGTAAAGCTGGTGGCTTTACATATGGCCAGTCTGTGTAATATACATTTGCTCTGTGACTTTGGTTTGAGGGCTGGACATGACAAGAGTGGGCGTCCTGTGACACCCCAGTGTGTTCTGGCTGTGTTCACATAGGTAGGACATGGGGTTGAAAATAGTGGGAGCAGTTCCATTGACAGGTATTATGGGGCTATTATTCTCAGTGTCCAATAATACGACTTGAAGTTGGGATTTTTCTTCCAGGTTTCGGGAGCAGAACTCTTGAGGGCTGAGTCTGAACTGATTCTCTTTGTCCTGAGTTCATTCTCTTCCCTGTCTCCGTTCCGTTCCGTTCCGTCACTCAGTCGTGTCTGACTCTCTGCGACCCCGTGGACTGTAGCCTACCAGGCTTCTCCGTCCATGGGATTCTCCAGGCAAGAATACTGGTGGGTTACTGTTTCCTTCTCCAGGAATGGAAAATTAACCCCAGATGGGAGCACCTATAGAGCAAGAAGAACTAGAGTATGTGTTGAGTGTTGTTTGGGGTATGAGATACACATAGTGATGGTCCTGGGAACTGGCCATCATTCTGAGCAGATTGACTCCAATTCTTCTGCCTTGTTTCAGAAACAAATAGATGTGTACATGTTCTTCACTAGTGGACTTCAAGTTTCTTAGAGCCTTACTGTTCATTACAAACCAGCTTCATTCCAAGCTTTCACCAGCTGAGTGGACTCATCTTCCTGATGTCAGATCCCAGGCTTTGGGACCCATTATACACTCTGAATGTGTCATGCTGCGATAATTCTCCAAGCCCATCATATCCATCTCCTTATATGTGTCTTTTCTTGGGGTTCAAGTACCAACCTGACTGCTTATCGTCCCTTGTTTCCTGACTCTATGCACATGTTTATACAGCATTGGATGTATAGTGTCTTTCGGCTATAAAATTAGCCGTGTCTTCTTATTTTTCAATCAGTGGCTGTAAAAGTAGAGGCAGTTTTAATGGTGCTGATTGGGCCTTCTCCTAGTCCATCAGCTTCTATTTTCCCAATAATTTGGCTGTTCTATCCAGCATTTCTAAGTATTATATTAAGGGAGAGCAGAATTAAGAAGTTGTTCCATTATAATGCCTCATTGTTTTTCAGGGTTTCGAAAGAATGATCTTGCACTAAAATAGTAAGCTTTTGGCCAGTTGTTCTATGCATTTCCCTTATCAAATGGAATCATGAAGCAATTATATTGTACTGTCATTCCATGATTTGGTGAGCAGGTGGAAGTAGATAGTGAAATGATTCGTAGGAGAAAATAGAAAGAACACTATCTTAGAGTGTAAAATTGAGAACTGCCAAAGAGAACCAACATGAATTTTGAGGCTAGGATAATAATTTGCATATGAGGATGAAGACTCAGTGTGTAAGATTTCAGCCAGGGGAGGGCATGGAGCTTTTTTCCCCATTTTGTAGACTCCTTGGCTGGTAGCACTTTAAATAGTGTCTCTATGAGAAGGCTTTTATAATACTCATGTAATCTAGCTGCGTTGGGTTGAAATCGCCAAAGAATATTAGTTAAAGAGACCACTGTTGAGTATTCTGAGAAGTAAAGAGCTTTCACTGATCAGAATCATTGAAATCTATTAATTGCAGGAAAACGAGGATAAATTTGTAAGGAATGTGTTTATGTTTCTTGAAGAGGAATCGTGTAAAGGTCAATGATTATGGCGTTAGAGTTGGAAGGCTCAAAAGAAGGGAGCAGTGGGCAGATGAAGTGATTCTAAAAGGGTGATCATCAGAAACAACCTCGAAATCTGTCAATGAGCATATATTTGCAAGACTCCTTTTTGTCACCTTCTTAAGGAGTAAGAGCTTCTTACCGTGAACATGCTTAGCCAATTGGGTCGTACTGCCTTTTACTAGAGAGATGCCAGAGTCCAGGTAGAATACAACAAACCTCCAGGAAGATTGTATTGTTTATCGTGATGGTGCTGCTACTTTCAAATGACACTGGTACATGTCATTCTGAATTCATTGGCCCCAAATGACTCCATGAAACCCAAGAAAAGGTTGAAGTAAGTTATCCTTTCTTCCTAGGTATGGGAACCTAAAGGCTCTCCAGGGTCTAAGCATGGGGGAAAACACGTCAGGGTGAATTTTTCAAAGGCTTTTACTATCAGGTATTTGTTGTGTCTCAGCATCCAAGTAATGTTCTTGTCATAACCGTTTGCCACCCTAGGTACTACAGCATGCTACATTTCCCTTTCCCATACTATCTCCTGCAGTTTGTCCAAAATATGAGTTTAGGCTTCTCCTAAATGTACTATTTCAATTTTATCAACAAAGAATTCTAGTCTGCCTGGGCATCTATACCACTTGACTTTGTAGGAGGGGTGTACAGAGAAATCGTACCTGGTGTGGCTGCTTAGGGCCTTGAAGTCTGGATAAAAAGGAGAAACACACAGAATGCCTCTATTGCCTTTTTCTTTGCATGAAGACATTGTATTCCTAACACAATGGTATGTCACTTGTCCTGTTTAAGTCTTGGCACTACTCATGGACTTTGTTTTCACCAGTAGAAATCTCTATTTTCCTTACATGAGAATATATATTTCCTCATATTTACAGCTTATACCATGACAGCGATATTAAGACGAGGTGGCAAGAACACTGAGGAAAATCTGTACCAAAGGGATCTTCACGATTCAGATAATCACGATGGTGTGATCACTCACCTAGACACTGATATCCTAGAATGTTAATTCAAGTGTCCCTTAGGAAGACTCATTAGGTACCAAGCTAATGGGTATGATGGAATTTCACTTGAGCTGTTCCAAATCTTAAAAGATGATGCTGTGAAAGTGTTGCACTCAATGTAAAAGCAAATTTGGAAAATTCAGCAGTGGCCATAGGACTGGAAAATGTCAGTTTTAATTCCAATTCCAAAGAAAAGTAATGCCAACGAATGTTCAAATTACCACACAATGGCATTCCTCTCACCAGCTAATAAAATAATGCTCAAAAATCTCCAAGCCAGACTTCAACAATACATGAACTGTGAACTTCCAGATGCTCAAGCTGGTTTTATTAAAAGGCAGAGGAACCAGAGATGAAATTGTCAACATCTTCTGGATCATTGAAACAGAAAGTGATTTCAGAAAGATAAACAAACATAATCATATTTCAGCTTTATTAACTCTGCCACAGCCTTTGTGTATATCACAATAAACTGTGGTCAACTGTTAAAGAGATGGAAATACCAGGCCCCCTACTTGCCTTTTGAGAAATCTGTATGCTGTTCAGGAACCAATTGTTAGAACTGGACATGGAACAACAGACTGGTTCAAAGTAGGAAAAGGGGCGTGTCAACGCTGTATTGTCACCGTGATTATTTAACTTATATACAGAGTACATAAAGAGAAATGCTGGACTGGATAAAGAACTAGCTGGAATCAAGATTGCTGAGAGAAATATTGATAACCTCAGAGATGCAGATGACAGCACCTTTATGGCAGAAAGTGAATAAGATCTAAAATTCTCTTGATGAAAATGATAAAGAAGAGTGAAAACGCTGGCTTAAAGCTAAACATTCAGAAAACTAAGATCATGGCATACGATTCTATATCTTCATGCAAATAGATGTGGAAACAGTGGAGAAAGTAGATGACTTTATTTTGGGGGGCTCTAAATTCACTACAGATGGTGACTGCAGCCATGAATCTATCAATATATTTATTTAATTTTTAAAATTTTATCTGGAGGCTAGTTATGTATATGGTTTTTGCCCTCTATTTTCACGAATCAACCATGGGTGTACATGTGTTCCTAATGCTGAAACCCCTTCACCTCCTTTCCCATTGACCCCTCAAGTTCATCCCAGTACAGGAACCCTAAGCACCCTGTCTCATGCATCACACCTGGACTGTTGATCTCTTCCAAATATGATAATATACACGTTTCAATGTTATTCTCTCAAATCAGCCCACCCTCACCTTCTCCCAGAGTCCAAAAGACTGTTCTATACATCCGTGTCTCTTTTGCTGTCTTGCATATAGGGTCATTGGTACCATCTTTCTAAATTCTGTAATATGCATCATTATACTGTATTAGTGGTTTTCATTCTGACTTACTATAATAGGCTCCAGTTTCATTCACCTCATTAGAATTTGTTCAAATGTATTCTTTTTAATGGGTGAGTGATACTCCATTGTATATATGTACTACAGGTCTCTTATCCATTCATCTGCTGATGGGCATCTAGGTTGCTTCCATGTCCTGGGTATTATAGACATGTACAGCCAAGAAATAAAAACACTCCTTGGGAGAAAAGTTATGACTAACCTAGACAGCATCTTTAAAAGCAGAGATAATACTTTGCCAACAAAGGTCCATCTAGTCAAAGCTATGGTTATTTTGGTAGTCATGTATAGATGTGAGAGTTGGACTATAAAGAAAGCTGAGTGCAGAAGAATTGATGCTTTTGAACTGTGGTGTTGGTGAGGATGCTTGGGAGTCCCTTGGATTAAAGGAGATCCAACCTGTCCATCCTAACGGACATCAGTCCTGAGTGTGCATTGAAGGACGAATACTGAAGCTAAAGTCAAATACTTTGACCATCTGATGTGAAGAGCTAACTCATTTGAAAAGACTTTGATACTGAGAATGACTTAAGGCAGGAGATAAGGGTACACAGGATGAAGTTGTTGGATGGCTTCACCGACTCAATGGACATGAGTTTGAGTAACCTGATGGACACGGAGGCCTGGTGTGCTGCAGTTCATGGTGTCACAAAAAGTCAGACCACTGACAAACTGAACTGAACTAAACAGAACTGACAGCCTTTACTTAGGCAGTAATGTTAGCCTTGGGACCCAATCCACCCTCCTTAAAAATCCTCTGCCTTGAAGTTTGGAGAGACATCACATACACACACTCACACATACACATACACACACACACTAATAGGCCATTTCAGTTCAGTTCAGTTCAGTCGCTCAGTCATTTCCGACTCTTTGAGACCCCATGAATCACAGCATGCCAGGACTCCCTGTCCATCACCAACTCCTGGAGTTCACTCAAACTCATGTCCATCGATTCGGTGATGACATCCAGCCATCTCATTCTCTATGGTCCCCGTCTTCTCCCACCCCCAATTTTTTATTTTTTTTAGATCATTATAACTATCCAACTCATTAAACGATAAGGCTCTCAGATTGCTACTCCGTGGAACACATTGACTTGTTATTGCCCTAGTGTCACACATAGTAGTGACAATAGTCTTCCAGCAGCATGCTCGCTTCTTTGTCATTATTACCACCTGAGAAAACTAAGTACTTGGCCAATTTCATGTAAAGGATATCCTCCTGGGCTTATTTCAAGGACAACCATGCAGTCTTCTTGATTATCCATTGTTTTGGATCATTCCTAGCCCATTTACTGAGGTACTATTGGCTTCAATCCTGAAACTTTATCTTTTCCTCTACTTCTTGCTTTAAGTTTTCACAACATTTCCGCAACAGAGACAGTGGGGCATTCCTTGTCATTTTTATTATAATTTTGAGACATACCTTATTATCAAACAGTAACAAACACTTCAAAACCAAACTCTTACTCTCAGATCCTAGAGAATATCACAACACATCTATAAGCGTAAGCAATTTGACAGAAAAGAAATAACATGGCCCTGGAGTTCTGCATTTTCTTTGTCCTGATGTGGAGTACCACAGGTTATGATGTTTTCCATTCTGTCACTGAATTCAAAGAATAAAAAGGAAAATTAACATAATAACAAGAATTAAAGTGAGGGGAGAAAGGAGTATGGTCCTTCAAAATATTCCTTATCTAGGTCAGCCAGGACTTTCTAAACTGGGTACTTGATGGGTGAGGTGATATGGCGGTTTTATCAAGTTGTAGAATTGTTTTGTATAGTTGTATACTTGACATCACCAGTTGGTTGACGCCGAAATCAGATTGCTTGTATTCAGTTGAGTTCAGTTCAGTCTCACAGTCGTGTCTGACTCTTTGCGACCACATGAACCACAGCATGCCAAGCCTTACTGTCCATCACCAACTCCCGAAGTTCACACAAACTCATGTCCACCGTGTCGGTGATGCCATCCAGCCATCTCATTCTTTGTCGTCCCTGTCTCCTCCCGCCCCCAATCCTTCCCAGCGTCAGAGTCTTTTCCAGTTAGTCAGTGGGTCGCATGAGGTGGCCAAAGTATTGCAGTTTCAGCTTTAGCATCAGTCCTTCCAATGAGCACCCAGGATTGATCTCCTTTAGAATGGACTGGTTGGATCTCCTTGCAATACAAGGGACTCTCAAGAGTCTTCTCCAGCACCACATTTCAAAAACATCAATTTTTCGGCGATCAGCTTTCTTCACAGTCCAACTCCCACATCCATACATGACCACTGGAAAAACCATAGCGTTGACTAGACAGACTTTGGTTGGCAAAGTAATGTGTCAGCTTTTTAAAGTGCTATCTATTTTGATATCTAACTTTCCTTCCAAGGATTAAGTGTCTTTTAGTTTCCTTGCTGCAATCAGCATCCTCAGTGATTTTGGAGCATAAAAAAATAAATTCTGACACTGTTTCCACTGTTTTCCTATTTCCCATGAAGTGATGGGACCAGATGCCATGATCTTTGTTTTCTGAATGTTGAGCTTCAAGACAACCTTTTCACTCTCCTCTTTCACTTTCATCAAGAAGCTTTTGTATTACTTGCAGCCAAAGATGCAGAAGTACTATACAGTCAGAGAAACAAGACTGGGAGCTGACTTTGCTCATATCATGAACTCCTTATTGCCAATTTCAGTCTGAAATAGAAGAAAGTGGAGAAAACCACAAGAACATTCTGGTGTGACCTAAATCAAATCCCTTATGACTATACAGTGGCAGTGAGAAACAGGTTTAAGGGACTAGATCTGACACAAATATTGCCCGATGATCTATGGACAGAGTTTTATGACAGTGTATTTGAGACAGAATTCAAGACCATTTACAAGAAAAGGAAATTAAAAAAAAAAAAAAGCAAAATGGCTCTATATGTAGGCCTTAAAACTGGCTGTGAAAAGACAGGAAGCAAAAAGCAAATGGAAAAAGGAAAGATAGACCCTTTTGAATGCAGACTTCCAAATAAAAACAAGGAGAGAAAATACTTCCACAGTGATCAGTGAAAAGAAATAGTAGAAAACAATAGAATAGGAAAGACTAGAGATCCCTTCAAGAAACTAGAGATAACTAGGGAATATTTTATGCAAAGATGGTATCAAGAAAAGACAGAAATGGTAGGGCCCTAACAGAAGCAGAAGATATTAAGAAGAGGTGGCAAGAATACACAGAAAGACTGTAAAATAAATAAATAAATAAATAAATAAATAAACACTTCATGACCCAGATAATCACGATGGTGCTATTACTCAACTAAAGCCAGATATCCTGGAAAGTGAAGTCAAGTGGGCCTTACGAAGCATCATTAAAACAAAGATACTGGAGATGATGGAATTCCATTTGAACTATTTCAAACCCTGAAAAATGATGCTGTGAAATTGATGCACGCAATATGCCGGCAAACTTTCAAAACTCAGCAGTGGACACAGGGCTGGAAAAGGTCAGATTTCACTCCAATCTCAAAGAAAGGCAATTGCAAAAAAATGCTGAACTACAACAAAATTGCACTCATCTAACACACTACAGCCAGGCATCAGAAACATGGTAACTGTGAACTTCCAGATGTTCAAGGTGGAATTAGAAAAGGCAGAGGAACTAGAGATCAAATGGCCAACATCCACTCGGTTTTTGGAAGAGCAAGAGAATTCCAGGAAATCATCTTTTTCTGCTTTATTGACTATGCCAAAGCCTTTGAATTGTGGATCACAATGAAACGTGGAAAATTCTTTAAAATATGGGAATACCAGACCACCTGACCTGCATATGGAGAAACTTGTCTGAAGGTCAGGAAGCAATATATAGAACTGGACATGGAACAACAGATTGGTTGCAAATAGGAAAAGAAGTAAATCAAAGCTGTATATTGTCACCCTGCCTATTTAACTTATATGTAAACTACATCATAAGAAACACTGGGCTGTAGGAAACACAAGATGGAATCAAGATTGCAGGGAGAAATATCAATAACCTCAGATATGCAGATGATACCACCCTTATGGCAGAAAGTGAAGAAGAATTAATAACCTCTTAATGAACGTGAAAGAGGAGAGTTGGCTTAAAGCACAACATTCAGAAACTGGTCCCATCACTTCATGGCAAATAGATGGGGAAACAGTGGAAACAGAAGCTGACTTTAGTTTTCTAGGTTCCAAAATCACTGCAGAAGGTGATTGCAGCCATGAAATTAAAAGACGCTTACTTCTTCGAAGGAAAGTTATAACCAATCTAGACAGGATTTTAAAAAGCAGAGAATTACTTTGCCAACCATGGTATGCCTAGTTAAGGCTATGTTTTTTTCCAGTAGTCATGCATGGATCTGAGAGTTGGACAATAAAGAAACCTGAGTGCAGAAAAATTGATGCTTTTGAATTGTGGTGTTGGAGATTATTGAGAGTCCCTTGGACTTCCAGGAAATTCAACCAGTTCATTCTAAAGGAGATCTGTCCTGGTTGTGCATTTTAAGGACTGAAACTGTAGTACTTTGGCCATCAGATGTGAAAAGCTGACTCATTTGAAAAGACCGTGGTGCTAGGGAAGACTCTAGAGAGTCCCTGGTATTGCAAGGAGATCCTACCAGTCCATTCTAAAGGAGATCAATCCTGGGTGGTCATTGGAAGGACTGATGCTAAAGCTGAAACTCCCATACTTTGGCCACCTCATGCGACGAGTTGACTCACTGGAAAATACTCTGATGCTGGGAGGAATTGAGGGTGGGAGGAGACAGGAAAGATAGAGAATGAGATGGCTGGATGGCATCACCGACTCGATGGACATGAGTTTGAGTGAACTCCGGGTGTTGATGATGGACAGGGAGACCTGGCGTGTTGTGATTCATGGGGTCGCAAGGAGTCAGACATGACTGAGCGACTGAACACTACTAAACTGTGCTCCACGTATAGATCAGAAGTATATCTGTGTCTGTTGTAATCTCCTAATTCCTACCACCACCAGGCATTTCATCCTTGATAACCGTATATTTCTTCTCCATTACCGTGTTCCTATATGCTTCTCATAAAGAATCATCTATTACGGTTTTACCTAGATCCCACATATTTGTGTTAATATGTGATATTTATTTTCCTGTTTTGACTTAGCTTCATTGTATCTGACACTGTCTCTGCCCTTCTATATGTATACAATTTACCTGATTTCATTCCATCTTTAGACTCTGGGATGTATGTACCAACTCATTTTATCCATTCCTCTCTAGATGAATGGATATTTCTGTTGCTTCCATGTCCTGATACTGCAAATATTGCTGCCACCAATATTGAAGTTGTGCATCATTTGGAATTATGATTTTCCTCATGAAAATTAATGACAATTATTGGAATTTCTTGATCATATGATAGCTTCATTCTTGTTTTTAAAAGATCCCCTATATTCTTCTCCATTTTTATCTTTCAATGTGCTTTCCTAACAACAGTACAGGATTGTTCTGCTTACTCAGCACCCTCTCCAGCATTTTTTGTGTGGATTTTTTTCTTTGATAATGGTTATTCAGACAAATTTGTGTTGATACAACCATCGAAGACTTTATTTCCCTTTCTCTCACAGTTAGTGATGCTGATCTTTACAAATGTTATTGGACATCTTTATGTCTTTTAGCAGAAATGTCTATTTCATCATCTGTTCATTTGTTCCAATTGGGTTGTTCATTTTGCTGTTATTAAGCCACATGAGCTGCTCCCATATGTTGGAGACTCTTCTGTTGTCATTATCTTCAGTTGAAAATGTTTTTCCCATAATGAGACTTCATTTCTGTCTTGCTTATTTGTTTCCTGTGCAAAATGTCTAATTTTAGTTGTATCTCTTTATATATTTTTGGTTTTATTTTCATTACCCAAGGAGGTAGGTCAAAAAAAAAAAATGTTGCTGCATTTCATGTCACAATGTATTTTACCTATGCTTTCCTCAAATATTATTGATTTACAGTTTCTGGCCTTATATGTAGATCTTTAAACTATCTGGAATTTGTCCTATCTTATGGTGCTAAGGAGAGACTAAATGTGATCCACTGGAGGAGGGAATGCAAATCACCCCATTATACTTGCTACGGAACCTCTATGAACTGCATAAAAACAACAATGTGTGACACCAAAAAATTAGTCTATCAGGATGGTTCAGTTCAGTTGATTTACCCAGTTGTGACCGACTCTTTGTGACCCCATGTATCACAGCACGCCTGCCCTCCCTGTCCATCACCAACTCCAAGACTTCACTCAAACTCATGTCCATTGAGTCGGTGATGCCATCCAGCCATCTCATTCTTTGTCGTCCACTTCTCCTCCCACCCCCAATCCCTCCCAGCGTCAGAGTCTTTTCCAGTGAGTCAACTCTTCGCATGAGGTGGCCAAAATATTGGAGTTTCAGCTTTAGCATCAGTCCTTCCAATGAACACCCAGGATTGATCTCCTTTAGAATGGACTGGTTGGATCTCCTTGCAGTCCAAGTAACTCTCAAGAGTCTTCTCCAGCACCACTGTTCAAAAGCATCAATTCTTCCGTGATCAGCTTTCTTCAGAGTCCAACTCTCACATCCATACATGACCACGGGATAAACCATAGCCTTGACTAGACGGACCTTTGTTAGCAAACTAATGTCTCTGCTTTTTAATATGCTATCGAGGTTGGTCATAACTGTCCTTCCAAAGAGTAAGTGTCTTTTAATTTCCTGGCTGCAATCAGCATCTGCAGTGATTTTGGAAAACAAAAAATAAAGTCTGACATCGTTTGCACTGTTTCCCCATCTGCTTCCCTTGAAGTGATGGGACCAGATGCCATGATTTTAGTTTTCTGAATGTTGAGCTTCAAGCCAAATGTTTCACTCTCATTTCACTTTCATCAAGAGGCTTTTGATTTCCTCTTCACTTTCTGGCATAAGGGTGGTATCTGCATATCTGAGGTTATTGATATTTTGCCTGGCAATCTTGATTCCAGCACAGCGTTCCTCATGATGTACTCTGCATATAAGTTAAATAAGCAGGGTGACAATATACAACATTGATGTACTCCTTTTGCCTATTTGGAACCAGTCTGTTTTTCCATGTCCAGTTCTAACTGTTGCTTCCTGACCTGCATACAGGTTTCTCAAGAGGCAGATCAGGTGGTCTCATATAACAATCTCTTTCAGAATGTTACACAGTTTATTGTGATTCACACAGTCAAAGGCTTTGGCATAGTCAATGAAGCAGAAATAGATTTTTTTCTGGAACTCTCTTTCGTTCTCCATGATCCAGCGGAAGTTTGCAATTTGATCTCTGGTTTCTCTGCCTTTTCTAAAACCTGCTTGAACATCTGGAAGTTCACAGTTCACATATTACTGAAGACTGACTTGGAGAATTTTGAGAATGACTTTACTAACGTGTGAGATGAGTGCAATTGTGCAGTGGTTTCAGCATTCTTTGGCATTCTCTTTCTTTGAGATTGGAATGAAAACTGACCTTTTCCAGTCCTGTGTCCACAGCTGAATTTTCTAAATTTGCTGGCATATTGAGTGCAGCACTTTCACAGCATCATCTTTCAGGATTTGAAATAACTCAATTGGAATTCCATCACCTCCACTAGCTTTGTTGGTAGTGATGCTCTCTAAGGCCCGCTTGACTTCACATTCTAAGATGTCTGGCTCCAGGTGAGTGATCACGCCATCGTGTTTATCTTCATTGTGAAGATCTTTTTTTACAGTTCTTCTGTGTATTCTTGCCACCTCCTCTTAATATCTTCTGCTTCTCTTAGGTCCATACCATTTCTGTCCTTTATCAAGCACATTTTTGCATGAAACGTTCCCTTGATATCTCTAATTTTCTTGAAAAGGTCTCTTGCTTTTCCTATTCTGTTGTTTTCCTCTTCCTCTTCTTTGCATTGATCACTGAGGAAGGCTTTCATATCTTTCCTTGCTATTCTTTGGAACTCTGCATTCAGATGCTCATATCTTTCCTTTTCTCCTTTGCTTTTCGCTTCTCTTCTTTTCACAGCTATTTGTAAGCCCTCCTCCGACAGCCATTTTGCTATTTTACATTTCTTTTTCATGGGGATGATCTTGATCCCTGTCTCTGTACAGTGTCACAAACCTCCGTCCATAGTTCCTCATGCTCTCTATCAATCAGATCTAGTCCCTTAAATCTATTTCTCACTTTGTCTGTATAATTATAAGGGACTTGATTTAGGTCCTATCTGAATAGTCTAGTGGTGTGCCCTACCTTCTTCAATTTAAGTCTGAATTTGTCAGTTCAGACTTAAAGGAGTTCATAATCTGAGTCACAGTCAGCTCCTGGTCTTGTTTTTGCTAACTTTATAGAGCTTCTCCATCTTTCGCTGCAAAGAATATAATCAATCTGATTTCGGTGTTGAACATCTGGTGATGTCCATGTGTATAGTCTTCTCTTGAGTTGTTGGAAGAGGGTGTTTGAGATGACCAGTGCGTTCTCTTGGCAATACTCTATTAGACTTTGCCCTGCTTCATTTCGTGCTCCAAGGCCAAATTTGCTGTTACTCTAGGTGTTGCTTGACTTCCTACTTGTGCATTCCAGTCCCCTATTATGAAAAGGACATCTTTTTTGGGTACGTGCCTAATATGCTATTTGGGAGGAGCAGAGGTTAATAACTAACTTTTACAGAAAGCAGTAAGTGGTTGCCATAAAGTGGAAATAAACCTCATTTTATATGTCTAACAATGAAATTAAAACAGAAGGCTGTAAAGAACAGTATTGCAAGGTAACCTAGAATGTTAGATGCATGAACAATTTAAATTGAATGACGTATAACAGGAGATGGCAACAGCTAACTCATTGGAATATATCCTGATTCTGGAAAAGATTGAAAGCAGCAGGAGAAGGGGAAAACAGGGATGAGATGATTGGATGGCATCACCTATGCAATGGGTATGAACTCGGGAAAACTCCAAGAGGTGGTGAGGGACAGGAAGGACTGTCATGCTGCAGTTCATGGCATCCCAAAAAGTCAGACACGACTCAGCCACAGAATAATAAACAGGTCGTTTTCTAACTGTATTCTAATACTTTAAGCTGTCCGGATTTTCCAGCTTACCTTGTCAAATGTATTATCTTCTTTCCATTGCATATTGTTGCCTTCTTTGTCAAAGATTAGGTGATCATTTGGGCAAGAGATTAGTTTAGGGTTTTCTATATTTTCCAGTGGCTTCTATCCCAATATTGTGCTAATTGCACGCTATGTTCAAAACTATATGTTTTTTTGTATAGACTGAAGTGAGGAGCCTGAAACTCAGTTTTTCTTTCTCAAGTTTGCATGGTTATTCAAAATCTTTGTGTTTCCATCAAGTTGTAAAGATTTTTTTTTTTTTTTTTGGTTCTATTCTGTGAAAAATGTCATTGGTAATTTATTAGGGATGACACTGAATTTTTAAACTCCTTTTGTATTGTGCTCATTTTCACATATTGATTTTTACAATCCAAAGTACAGTATAGCTCTCATTCCATTTCTGTCCCCTTTTTAAAAATATTAATTTACCTATTTTATTTGGAGGCTGATTACCTTAAAATATTGTAGTGTTTTAGCCATACATTGACATGAATCAACCATGGGTGTACATGTGTTTCCCATTCTGAACCCCCTCCAACTTCCCTCTCCATCCCATCCCTCAGGGTCATTTCAGTACACCAGACCTGAGCACCCTGTCTCATGCATCAAACCTGGACTGGTGATCTATTTCATGTATGGTACATACACATTTCAATGCTATTCTCTCAAATCATCCCACCCTCGCCTGCTCCCACCGAGCCCAAAAGCCTGTTTTTTACATCTGTGTGATGCTAAAGCTGAAACTGCAATACTTTGGCCACCTCATGCGACGAGTTGACTCACTGGAAAAGACTCTGATGCTAGGAAAGGTTGGGGGCGGGAGCAGAAGGGGACGACAGAGAAAGAGATGGCTGGATGGCATCACCGACTCTGTGGACATGAGTTTGAGTGAACTCCGGGAGTTGGTGATGGATAGGGAGGCCTGGGGTGCTGTGATTCATGGGATGGCGGAGAGTCGGACACGACTGAACAACTGAACTGAATGGAACTAAACTGAATCTTGTGCAGTCTCAAATGCAGGGCTATTGTTACCAATTTTCTAAATTCCATATGTGTTAATATTCTGTATTGGTGTTTTTCTCTCTGACTTAGTTTACTCTGCATAATAGGCTCCAGTTTCATCCACCTCATTAGAACTGGTTCAAATGCATTCTTTTTAATAGCTGAGTAATATTCCATTGTGCATATGTACTAAAGCTTTCTTATCCATTCATCTACCAATGGCTATCTCGGTTGCTTCCAAGTCCTGGCGGTTGTAAGTAGTGCTGCAATGAACATTGGAGTAGACATCTCTTTCTCAATTCTGGTTTCCTCGGTGTATCCCCAGCAATGGGATTGCTCTGTCGTATGGCAGCACTATTTTTCCAGTTTTTTAAAGGATTCTCCACCCTGTTCTCCATAGTGACTGTACTAGTTTGCATTCCCAGCAACAGTGTAAGAGGGCTCCCTTTTCTCTGCACCCTCTCCAAAGGATGTGGCATCTTTTATTTGGCTCATCCATACCTTATTCTTTCCGGCACAATACTCCTTTTTCTGTTTAGGCAGGGTATTCCCAAGTATTTTATTTTTTCTGTTACAATGGTGAATCAGATTATTTCCTTAATTTTTTGTTTTTGGTTTTCTTTTGTTATTTATAGGAATGAAGGAGATTTCTTCCTGTTTATTTTTTATCCAACAACTTCCCTAAAATCATTGTTATTAATTTTCTGTTGCCATCTTAGGATTCTCTGACACAATAACTAATGTCAAAAAAAAAGTGACTGCTTTACCTCTTCTTTTTCAGTTTGCTGGTAATCTTTTTTTCTTCTTCTTCTTCACTGATTGCTGTAGCTAGGAGTCCCAAGTTTATGCTGAATAACAGTGGTGAGAGTGGCAAACTTTGTCTTTTTCATGAACTTAGGCAACATGCTTTCAGTTTTCACCTAGGAGAAGCATTTTAGTGTTGGGTTTATCCATACATGGCCTTTATTAATTTGAAGATGATCATCTCTGTTCCCACTTCCTGTTCAGATCATCTCTGTTCCCACTTCCTGTTCAGCCTTTTACATAAATAAGTGTTTAATTGTGTCAAAGGTGCTTTCTGCATCTATATTTTAGATGTGTTCAAGAGTTCTATTTGGAAAGTTTTGTTATCTTTCAGTGTTCTTTTCTCCTCTGGCCACCTGATGCAAAGAGTTGTCTCATTAGAGAATGCTCTGAAACTGGGAAAATTTGAAGTAGAAAGAGAAGTGGGTATCAGAAGATGAGAGGGTTAGATAGCATCACCAACTCTATGGACATGAATCTGAACAAATTCTGGGAGATAGGGAATGTAAGACTGATGGGACACAGTCCATGGGGTGACAAAGGGAGGGGCATGAATAACTGACTGGACAACAATATCAAAACATTCTTCCCTGTTATTGACAGTAGTAGTTATTCATGACTACTTCATTTTCTCTCCCACCGTACCCTATCTATATCTCAGTTGCACTAATTTCACCACATACCATGCAAAGATTCAGCCATATTTGCTGTCATTATTGTCCCCCAAATGGTCCAAAATTTATGTGATTTCTCAACTACACATGATCCAGTGGTCTCCTAACCATTCTCCAGCATCCATTTATGTTCCTCAGAAACTCTCTATCTTGCTATAGCCAGAGAAAATTGTCACTCACTAACTAAGTCATGCGCTAGAAAGCAAGTTCTTGAGAATAAATACCCTTTCAGGATTCTGTATCCTAACTTTGTCTCAGTCTTCACATTATTCGTTTGTCCCATTTCTTCAGTCACACTGAAGTTTCAGTCTGTGTTCTGTTTTTCTCAGTCTCAGTGTCTGTGCAAACACTGTTCTTCTCTTTTCCTTGATTTTTCTTTTTAATTAATATCTGTGAGATCTTATTTTAAATTCCTCAGAAAGTTCTTTTTCACTTTACAAAGCATTTTGTGATTTTAACTTTAGATTGACCTTTTCGTTGAGCTTTAATAGACTGTCCTCTCCAAAAGGAATAAATTATGACAACCCGCATCTATTTTTGCTGTAATTCTACTCGCCTCTATTCAGGTGTAAAGGATTGTATTTTAATAATACAACTTGAATTGATGTGCATCTTAGTCACTGAATCATGCCCAACTCTGCAAACTCATGGACTGCAGCCCAACAAACTCGTCTGCCCATGGACATTTCCAGGCAAAGATATTGGAGTGGATTGCCATTTCCTTCTCCAGGGCAGCAAGAATACTGGAACTATTCAATATAATTTTTCAGCTTATAAATTCTGAATTTGCAGAAAGAATTCACCCGAACAGAAAAGAGTATCTTGATTGCAAGTTAAAGTCACCAACTTTTGTTGTCTATCCCACAATCAGGTTAAATAAAAATCATTAGCTTATCTGAAAAGCATATTTTTCCATTTTTAATATGGGTAAGAATATATAAAGAAAAGTAAAAAGAAATAGCAAATAATGGCATTTCTCTTCAAGAGAAATTGAGGATAGAATATGAATCTTTCTCACTTTCTTTTTCTTGGTGAATGTTATTTGGCATTCCCAGTGGTAACTTTTCATCAAGGTCCCTTAAATCATGGTCCATACTTGTTTTTCAAGTGAATTCTTGGTGAGGATTTTCAGGAGAAACGAAATGAGCTAAGCAAGATACAGCAGAGTGAAACTAAATCTAATGTCAAATGGAGACGAAATTGCACTGGGTGCAGAATTTTCTACATCAAATGTGTAATTGTGTATATTTTACATATGAAATTCCTAGTGCAGATTTTCATCTTCATATACAGAATTCTTGGTACATCATGTATGAAAATCTGAATGAATGTTTCCTGACAACACATGAAACTTTGCATATTTGAAATGCAAAGATTCTTCAATATCCGCAAGTCAAACAATGTAATACACCACACTAAAAAAATGAAAAATAAAAACCATATAATTATCTCAATAGATGCAGAGAAAGCCTTTGACAAAATTCTGCATCCATTTATGATCAAATCCCCAAGACGTAAAACTCAGTGTTTGAAGATGACCTGATCCTCTACACACAAAACCCTTAAGAATCTACCAGAAAATTACTACAGCTAATCAAAGAATACAGTAAATTTGCAGGATATAAAATCAACACACAGAAATCTCTTGCATTTCTATACACTAATAATGAGAAAATAGAGAAAATAAGGAAATAATTCCATTCACCACTGGAACAGAAAAAATAAAATACTTAGGAATATATCTACCTAAAGGAAATGGTAACCCACTCCAGTATTCTTGCCTGGAGAATCCCACGGACAGAGAAGCCTGGTAGGCTACAGTCCACGGGGTCGCAAAGAGTCGGACACGACTGAGCGACTGAACGGAACAGAACGGAAAGAAACAAAAAAACCCTATATATAGAAAACTAAAAAACCCTGGTGATAGAAATCAGAGAGGACACTAATAGATGGAGAAATATACCCTGTTCATGGATTGGAAGAATAAATATTGTGAAAATGAATATATTACCCAAAGTAATTTATAAGTTCAATGTAATCCCTATCAAGCTACCAACAGTATTTTTCACAGAGCTAGAACAAATAATTTCACTATTTGTATGGAAATACAAAAAACATCGAATAGCCAAAGCAATCTTGAGAAAGAAGAATGGAACTCGGGTAATCAACCTCCCGGACTTCAGGCTCTCCTACAAAGCCACAGTCATCAAGAGAGTATGGTACTGGCATAAAGACAGAAATATAGATCAATGGAACCAAATAGAAAGCCCAAAGATAAATCTATGCACCTAGGAACACCTTATCTTTGACAAAGGAGGCAAGAATATTCAATGGAGAAAAGATAATCTACTTAACAAGTGGTACTGGGAAAACTGGTCAATCACTTGTAAAAGAATGAAACTAGACCACTCCCTAACACCATACACAAAAATAAACTCAAAATGGATTAAATATCTAAATGTAAGACCAGAAACTATAAAACTCCTAGAGGAGAACATGGGCAAAACACACTACGACATAAATCACATCAGGATCCTCCATGACCCACCTCCCAGAATATTGGAAATAAAACCAAAAATAAACAAATAGGACCTAATGAAAATTAGTAGCTTCTGCACAGCAAAGGAAACTATAAGCAAGGTGAAAAGACACCTTCAGAATGGGAGAAAATAATAGCAAATGAAGCAACTGACAATTAATCTGAAACATATGCAAACAACTCCTGAGCTCAATTCCAGAAAAATAAATGGCCTAATCAAAACATGAGCCAAAGAACTAAAGAGACAATTCTCCAAATAAGACATACAGATGGATAACAAACATATGAAAAAATGCTGAACATCACTCATAATCAGAGAAATGCAAATGAAAACCAGAGTGAGGTACCATTTCAGTCCAGTCAGAATGGCTGCTATCCAAGGGCCTACAAGCAAAAAATGCTGCAGAGGGTGTGGAGAAAAGGCAACCCTCTTACGCTGTTGGTGGGAATGCAAACTAGTGCAACCACTATGGAGAACAATGTGGAGATTACTTAAAAAACTGGAAATAGAACTTCCATACGACCCAACAATTGCACTCCTGGGCATTCACACCGAGGAAACCAGAATTGAAATATACACATGTACTCCAATGTTGTTCCATGTCCAGTTCTAACTGTTGCTTCCTGACCTGCATACAGGTTTCTCAAGAGGCAGGTCAGGTGGGCTGGGATTCCCATCTCCTTCAGAATGTTCCACAGTTTATTGTGATCCACACAGTCAAAGGCTTTGGCATAGTCAATGAAGCAGAAATAGATGTTTTTCTGGAACTCTCTTGCTTTCTTCATGATCCAGCGGATGTTGGCAATTTGATCTTTGGTGCCTCTGCCTTTTCTAAAACCTGCTTGAACATCTGGGAGTTCACGGTTTACATACTGCTGAAGCCTGGCTTGGAGAATTTTGAGCATGACTTTACTAGCGTGTGAGATGAGTGCAATTATGCGGTAGTTTCAGCATTCTTTGGCATTGCCTTTCGTTGGGATTGGAATGAAGACTGACCTCTTCCTGTCCTGTGGCCACTGCTGAGTTTTCCAGACTTGTTCCAAATAGGAAAAGGCGTACGTCAAGGTTGTATATTGTCACCTTGTTTATTTAACTTATATGCAGAGTACATAATGAGGAACGCTGGGCTGGAAGAAGCACAAGCTGGAATCAAGATTGCTGGGAGAAATATCAATAACCTCAGATATGCAGAAGACACTACCCTTATGGCAGAAAGTGAAGAGGAACTCAAAAGCCTCTTGATGAAAGTGAAAGAGGAGAGTGAAAAGGTTGGCTTGAAGCTCAACATTCAGAAAACGAAGATCATGGCATCTGGTCCCATCACTTTATGGGAAATAGATGGAAAAACAGTGGAAATAGTGTCAGACTTTATTGTTTTTGGGCTCCAAAATCACTGCAGATGCTGATTGCAGCCATGAAATTAAAAGACGCTTGCTCCTTGGAAGGAAAGTTATGACCATCCTTGATAGTATATTAAAAAGCAGAGACATTACTTTGCCAACCAAGGTCCGTCTAGTCAAGGCAATGGTTTTTGCCGTTCCCATGTATGGATGTGAGAGTTGGACTGTGAAGAAAGCTGATCGCCGAAGAATCGATGCTTTTGAGCTCTGGTGTTGGAGAAGACTCTTGAGAGTCCCTTATACTGAAAGGAGATCCAACCAGTCCATTCTAGAGGAGATCAATCCTGGATGTTCATTGGAGGGACTGATGCTGAAGCTGAAACTGCAATACTTTGGCCACCTCATGCGACGGGTTGACTCACTGGAAAAGACTCTGATGCTCGGAAAGTTTGGGGGCGGGAGGAGAAGGGAACGACCGAGAATGAGATGGCTGGATGGCATCACCGACTCTGTGGACATGAGTTTGAGTGTACTCCGGGAGTTGGTGATGGACAGGGAGGCCTGGCGTGCTGTGATTCATGGGGTCGCGGAGAGTCGGACATGACTGAGCCACTGAACTGAACTGAACTGAACTCCAATGTTGATCGCAACAATGTGTATAAAATCAGGACATGGAGGCAACCTGGATGTCCATCTGCAGATAAATGGATAAGAAAGCTGTGGTACATATGCACTATGAAATATTACACAGACATTAAAAAGAATGCATTTGAACGAGTTCTAATGAGGTGGATGAAACTGGATCCTATTATAAAGAGTGAAGTAAGCCAGAATGAAAAACATCATTACAGTATACTAATACATATATATGGCATTCAGAAAGATTATAGTGGTAACCCTGTATAGGAGACAGCAAAAGAGACACAGATGTATAGAACAGTCTTTTGGACTCTGTGGGAGAGGGCGAGGGTGGGATGATTTGGGAGAATGACATTGAAACATGTATATTTTCATATGTGAAACGAATCGCCAGTCCAGGTTCGATGCATGAAACAGGATGCTCGGGGCTGGTGCACTAAGATGAACCAGAGAAATGAGATGGGGAGGGATGTGGGAGGAGAGTTCAAGATGGGGAACACATGCATACCAGGGGCAGATTCAAGTCAAAGTATGGCAAAACCAATACAATAACATAACGTAAAAAAAAAATAAATAAAACAAAAATAAATAAAAAAGAAATGTAGTGTATTCCAGATAGTTATATTTTCACATGTGTAATAATGAAAAATCCATATTTCTCGTTAGAAAATTATTGCCCAGATTTGATATATGAAATATAGAAAAATACACATCACATGTCGGAATATCCTCGAGCGGATGTTCATATGTGAAATACAGAGTATTCCATACTTCATTATGGAAATTATGAGACTCCATTTTCAATATGAAATGCAAATGATTCCCAATTTCACCTAAGAAAATCTGTGATTACATTGCCATTTGTCATATGCAGAGAAAACCATATTTCATGATATTCTGCACTAGGATTTTCATATGTGTACAGAGAGAATATCATATTTCATATAGGAATTATTGAACTTAGATTAACACACATGAACATAGAAAATTCCATTATCCAGAGACCTCTAGTCACTCCCAGGTTTCCAAGTGTGAAATATAAGGATTCTACCTTTCACGGTAGAAATTCCAAATCATCACCAAGATTTTTTTTTTTATGTGGAATGTAAAAAATGCTACGTTTCATGACGGAACATTTTTACACAATGTTCATCATACAGGAGAACCAGATAGTTGCTTTTCTTATGTGAATATCAACATAAAATTTTGTATGTAAAAATACAGAAAAATGTCAAGCTATACACAGAGTTGCATTTAGGATGACTGATTTTAGAGTTTTGCCTGGGAAATATAAACATTTCCAAATTTCACCAATTTTTTTTTTTTTGGCCTAAATTTTCATATGTGAAATACATAGAATGTTATAGGTCACAGAGGAAAAGAAAATCCCACCCATGTTTTAAATGTGAAAGAGTATTCCATTTTTCATGTAGGATAAGGTGTGCCCAGATTCTCACATGTTAGTTATAAACAAGGATGTTATATTTCTTGTTCAACAAAAACACTATGCCCAGAATTTTATATTTTGAATGTAGAAAATGTCATGTTTCAGTAGAGAATGTGTCCCCAGATTTTCTCATGCAAAGCATAGAGAAGTCTATCTATTTTATACTTTGACCACCTCATGCAACGCGTTGATTCACTGGAAAAGAGTCTGATGCTAGGAGGGATTGGGGGTAGGAGTAGACGGGGGCGACAGAGAATGAGATGGCTGGATGGCATCACCGACTCGATGGACATAAGTTTGAGTAAACTCCGGGAGTTGGTGATGGACAGGGAGGCCTGGCGTGCTGTGGTTCATGGGGTTGCAAAGAGTCGGACACAGCTGAGCGACTGAACCTAACTGAAATGAAAGGTATTTGTGTCCAGGTTTTCTTACGCTAAATACAGAGATTTCCATATTTCATGTAGGAAAATCAGAGTGCAGCTTTTCATGTGTCACGTTGAAAAGTCTGCATATTTCATGTAAGATAAGATATCTTCACAATTTCATATTTGAAAGATACAGTATTCCATATTTCAGGGAGAAAATCTGATACCCAGTTATTCATATTTGAAATGTAGAGAAATCAATATTCTATGTTAAAATTGCAGCTCCGTTGTTCATATATCATGCACAGAAAATTCCAAACTTATATAATTAAATGTTGTGTTGAACTTTTCAAATGTGAAATAGTGTTTATTCCATAATTTGTTAGAATAATATGCTCTCTGCACTCAGATTACCAAATTAAAAATATAGGAATGTCACACTTCATGCTTGAAAATATGAAGTTATATTTTCATACACAAAATATCAAAGCTCCATAAAATATGTATGAATATCTTTGTGCAGTCCTCTTTATAAACATTCAGATTTTCTAATTACATGTTTGAGAATGTATCCACATGTTCTCCTATTTAAGAAAAACACACACACACAAAACTCTATTTCAGGTCTCAACACTGAACCTATAATGCTACATGTGAAATTCACAGTTCGTATTTCAGATAAAAATCACCAGCCCTTCTTTGTCTAAATATGCAAAGTTTCATATGTTGTCAGAAAACATTCATTCAGGTTTTTCATATTTGATAAATCGAGAATTCCAAATATGAAGATGAAAACGTGCACTTGTATGCTCATTTGTAAAATATACATATTTACACATGAGTTGGTGATGGACCGGGAGGCCTGGCGTGCTGTGATTCATGCGGTCGCAAAGAGTCAGACATGACTGAGCGACTGAACTGACCTGAACTGAACTGACACATTTGATGTAGAAATTCTACACCCAGTGCCATTTTGCCTCCAACTGAGATTGGATTTAGTTTCACTCTGCTGTATCTTGCTTCCCTCATTCCGTTCTCCTGAAAATCCTCATCAATAATTCACTGGAAAAACAACTATGGACCTGGATTTAAGGGATCTTGAAGAAAATTTACCACTAGGAATGCCAAATAACATTCACCAAGAAAAAGAAAGTGAGAAAGATTCATATTCTAGCCTCAATTTGTCTTGAAGAGAAATGCCATTATTTGCCTCTATTTACTATCTATGATATAGATCTCTGAGATTTCTTTTATATATATATATATATTCCTTGGTCATATTAATAATTGTAAAATGTGCTTTTCAGAGAAGCTGATGATTTTTTCTTTACCTGATTTTGGGACAGACAACAAAAGTTGGTGATTTTAGCTTGCAATCAATATACTTTTTTTTCTTTGGAGGGAATTAACTCTTCAAGTTCAGAATTTATTAAATTTTATCAGTTAAAATTTTGATTTCTTATTAGTTCCACTCTTCATGTTTTCCAGGAGAAGGAAATGCAACCCACTCCAGTATCTTTGCCTGGAAAAGTGCATGGATAGATGAGCCTGATGGGCTGCAGTCCATGAGGTTGCAGAGTTGGGCATGACTCAGTGACCAATTTGCACACCCATTCAGATTGGATTATTCATATACAATCCTTTATGGCTGAATACAGGAGAGTAAATCACAAGCTAAAATAGATGTGGGTTGTCATAATTTATTCCTTATGGAGAGGACAGTCTATCAAAGCTCGTCAATCAGGTTAATCTAAATTTAAAATCTCAAAATGAACTGTAAAGTGAAAAAAAGTTTCAGAGGAATTTAAAATAAGATCTCACAGACATTAATCATAAAAGGAAAATCAGATAAGACAGAAGAACCGTCTCTGCACAGACAGACTGAGAAGAACAGAACACAGCCTGAAACTTCAGTGTTATTGAAGAAATGGGACAAACGAACAATGTGAAGACTGAGACAAAGTTAGAATACAGAATCTTGAAACAGTATTTATTTTCAAAAACTTGCTTTCTAGCGCATGACTTAGCTAGTGAGTGACAATTTTATCTGCTATAGCAAGGTAGAGAGTTTCTGAGGAACATAAATAGATGCTGGAGAATGGATAGGAGACCACTGGATCATGTGTAGTTGAGAAATCACATAAATTTTGGACCATTTGGGGGACAATAATGACAGCAAATATGGCTGAATCTTTGCATGGTATGTGGTGAAATTAGTGCAACTGAGATATAGATAGGGTATGGTGGGATAGAAAATGAAGTAGTCACTAATAACTACTACTGTAAATAACAGGAAAGAATGTTTTGGTATTGTTGTTCAGTCAGTTATTCATGCCCATCCCTTTGTCACCCCATGGACTGTGTCCCATCAGTCTTACATTCCCTATCTCCCAGAATTTGTTCAGAGTCATGTCATAGGGTTTATGATGCTATCTAACCCTCTCATCATCTGCTACCCACTTCTCTTTTTACCTTCAAATTTTCCCGGTATCAGAGCATTCTCTAATGAGACAACACTTTGCATCAGGTGGCCAGAGGAGAAAAAACCAATGAAAGATAATAAACGTTTCCAAGGAGAGGCCTTGAACACATCTAAAATACAGATACAGAAAACACTTTTGACAAAATTAAGGACTCATTTATGACAAAAGCTGTACAGGAAGTGGGAACAGAAAGGATCATTTTCAACTTAATAAAGACCATGTATGAATAAACCCAGCACTACGATGTTTCTCAGAGGTGGAACCTGAAAGCATGTTGCCTAAGATTGTGAAAAAGACAAAATTTGCCACTCTCATCACTGTTTTTCAACTAATCTTGGGACTCCTAGCTACAGCAATCAGTGAAGGAAAAAAAATTACCAGCAAACTGAAAATCAAGAGGTAAAACCGGCACTGTTTGCTGACAGAAGTTACTGTTTCAGAGACTCCTAAGATTGCACCAGAAAATTAATAGACAATGACTTTACGGAAGTTGTCGGGGAAAGAAATATACAGGAAGAAATCTCCTGCATGACTATAAATGACCAGAGAAAACCAAAACCAAAAATTAAGGAAACAATCTGATTCACCATTGTCACAAGAAAAATAAAATCCTTGGGAATCAGCCGACCTAACCAAAGAAAAGACTCGTAGCCCGAAAAGAATAAGGTATGGATGAGACAAATCAGAGATGACACAAATGGAATGAGAGATATACTATTCTTTGGACTATAAAAATCAATATGTGAAAATGGCTACACTATAAAGAAGAGTTTACAGATGCAATGTCTTCACTATTAAATTACCAATGACATTTTCCACAGAAATAGAACAACAACAACAAGAAAAACTTTACAACTTGATGGAAACACAAAGACTGATTAACGAGTCAAACTGAAGATAGAAAAACTGAGCTGCAGGACTCAGGTTTCCTCACTTCAGTCTATAAAAATCTATAGTTTTAAACATGGCATGCAATTGGCACAATATTTGGATTAAAGCTGTGGAACAGATAGTAAACCCTAAGATAATCTCTTGCCCAAATGATCACCTGATCTATGACAAAGGAGACAACAATATGCAGTGGAAAGAAGAAACTCTATTTGACAAGTTAAGCTGGAAAATCTTGACAGCTAAAAGTAAAAGAATACAATTAGAACAGCACCTGGTTATTCTGTGGCCGAGTTTGTCTGACTTTCGGGATGCCATGAATTGCAGCATGCCAGTCCTTCCTGTCCTTCACCACCTCTTGGAGTTTGTCCGAGTTCATATCCATTGTATAGATGATGCCATCCAATCATCTCATCCTTGTTTTTCCCTTCTCCTGTTGCCTTCGATCTTTCCCAGAATCAGGGTCTTTTCCAATGTGTTGGCTGTTGCCATCTCTTATTATACCCCATTCAATTTAAATTGTTCACGGATCTAACATTCCAGGTTGCCCTGCAGTACTTTTCTTTTGAGCATTTCATTTACTTTCATCTCCAGACACATAAACAATGAGGCTTATTTCCACTTTGGGGAAACCACTTATTGATTTCTGGAAATATTAGTTATTACCCTCTGCTCCTCCCAAGCAGTATATTTGGCACCTACCATCCTGGGAGACTCATCTTTTGGAGTCATACCTTGCTGCCTTTTTTTATAGTTCATGGAAGTCCCATAGCAAGTATAATGGGGTGGTTAGCCATTCACTCCTCCAGTGGATCACATTTAGTCACTACTTTCAGTTCAGTTCAGTTCAGTCACTCCTTAGCAGTATAGAAAATACAAATTCAAGACGGATTAAAGACCTACATATAAGGCCAGAAACTGTAAATCAATAATATTTGAGGAAAGAATAGGTAGAATACATTGTGACATGAAATGCAGCAACAACTTTTCTTTTTCACCTACCTCCTTGGGAAATTAAAAAAAAAAAAAACACCAAAATTAAATAAAGAGATCTAATTAAACTTAAATATTTCGCACAACCAACCAATAAGCAAGACAAAAATGAAGTCTCATTATGGGAAAAACATTTGCAACTGAAGATAATGACAACAGAAGAATCTCCAAAATATGGAAGCATCTAATGTGCTCAATAATAGCAAAACAAACAACCCAATTGGAACAAATGAATACATGATAAAATAGACATTTCTCCTAAGAAGACATACAGATGTCCAATAATATTGGAAAATATGCTCAGCATTACTAACTGTGAGAGAAATGGAAATAAAATCTTCAATTGGGGTATCAACTCACATTTTTCTGAATACTTATATATATATATATAAAATTCGGAACAAAACAAATGCTGTAGACATTTGTGGAGATGGTGTGGAGTAAACAGAACAATCCTGTTCTGTAGCTAGAAATGCACATTAATCGATTAAAATGGAGAATAGAACGGGGTTCCTTTAGAAATAAGAATAAAGCTACAATGTGATCAAGAAATTCCAATAATTGTCAATAATTTTCATGAGGAAAATCATAATTCCAAAAGATGCACAACTTCAATATTGATGGCAACAATATTTGCAATAGCAGGCCATGGCAGCAACAGAAATATCCATCTAAAGAGGAATGGATAAAATGAGTTGGTACATACATACCAGAGTCTTAAGATGGAATGAAATCAGGTAAGTTGCATACATGTAGAAGGACAGGAACAGTTTCAGATAGAGTGAAGCTAAGTCAAAAGAGGAAACGAAATATCATATATTAACACAAACATTTGGGCTCTAAGTAAAACTGGAATAGATGATTCTCTATGAGAAGCATAGATAGGGACACAGCAATGGAGAAGAAATATACACTTACCAAGGATGAAATACCTGGTGGTGTTAGCAACTGGGAGATAACAACAGAAACATATATACTTTTGATCTATATGTACAGCACAGGGAAGTCTATTTAATGCACTGGGGTGACTAGATTTAGAAAGAAGTCAAAAACATGGAGATGGATATGTGGTTGCTGTTTAATCACTATCTTGTTTAGTTGTTTACAACTTGAAGGACTGCAGCATTCCCTAATTTTGCTTTAGGGGAGAAACTAACAAAATAATGTAAAGCAAGTATATTCCAAAAAAAAATTCAGTATTGAGAGTTGGACTGTGAAGAAAGCTGATCGCCGAAGAATCGATGCTTTTGAACTGTGGTGTTGGAGAAGACTCTTGAGAGTCCCTTATACTGCAAGGAGATCCAACCAGTCCATTCTAAAGGAGATCAGTCCTGGGTGTTCATTGGAAGGACTGATGCTGAAGCTGAAACTGCAATACTTTGGCCACCTCATGCGACGAGTTGACTCACTAGAAAAGACTCTGATGCTGGGAAAGGTTGGGGGCGGGAGGAGAAGGGAACGACGGAGAATGAGATGGCTGGATGGCATCACTGACTCTGCGGGCATGAGTTTGTGTGTACTCCGGAAGTTGGTGATAGACAGGGAGGCCTGGCGTGCTGTAATTCATGGGGTCGCGGAGAGTCGGACACGACTGAGCGACTGAACTGAACTGAAACTTTCTTAAACATCAATATTTTTTAATGAATCTCACATTATCTTGGAAGTCAAAGGTAGAACTAAAAATGTGTACACCTTAATGTCAAATGCAATGCAAACCTCAGAAAGCTATATTTAAATTCATAAAACATTTATTAAGAAAACATCAATAAAAACTAAAGTGAGTGTATGTTATATTTTGCTATATATGTGCACGTCTAAAGATAGAAAATATTTCCCCAAAAGAAAAGTTACCATAAAAGAGGTGGGACAGAACCATCAACAATCAACTCTGTCTGGTTGACCCATGCTATGTATTTATGCATTTTATATATTCTATTGTTTTTAATTTGTTTTATTTAATTCTATTGCATTGCTTCTTTGAGATGTCCATTGTATTTATCACACAATGTCTTTTACCTATCGGTTATGGATGAATGGCAATCTGTGTGCTCTTTTAAATCTCCTTTATGATTTACTTTTAAGAGCAATAGTTCTTCATTCACAGGAATTTCAGCTTTACGAAATATTTAACTGGTCATATTGATATGTTGAAATACATTCCCATGATGGCTGTAGGCAAAAGAAAATCTGAATTTTACTAAGGCATCCAGTTCAAAGGTCTCCTTTGCAAATCAACTATCGGTTCAGTTCAGATCAGTCACTCAGTCATGTACAACTCTTTGTGACCCCGTGAAACATGCCAGGCCTTCCTGTGAATCACCAGCTCCCGGAGTTTACACAAATTCTTGTTGATTGAGTCAGTGATGCTGTCCAGCCATCTCATCCTCTGTCAACCCCTTCTCCTCCTGGCCTCAATCCCTGCCAGCAGCAGGGTCTTTTCCAATGAGTCAACTCTTCCCATGAAGTGGCAACATATTGGAGTTTCAGCTTCAACATTAGTCCTTCCAATGAATACCCAGGACTGATCTACTTTAGGATGGACTGGTTGGATCTCCTTGCAGTCGAAGGGACTCTCAAGAGTATTCTCTAAAACCACAGTTCAAAAGCATCAATTCTTCAGCACTCAGCTTTTTTCACAGTCCAAATATCTCATCCATTCGTGACCATTGGAAAAATCATAGCCTTGGATAGACGGACCTCTGTTAGCAATGTCATGTCTCTGCTTTTAAATATGCTATCTAGGTTGGTCATAAATCTCCCTCCAAGCAGTAAGATTCTTTTAATTTCATGGCTGCAGTCACCATCTGTCGTGATTTTAGAGCCCCACCAAAAAAATCTGACACTGTTTCCCCTGTTTCCCCATCTATTTCCCGTGAAGTGATGGGACCAGAAGCCATAATCTTAATTCTCTGAATGTTAATCTTAAGATAACTATTTCACTCTCCTCTTTCACTTTCATCAAAAGGCTTTTTAGTTCCTCTTCACTCTCTGCCATAAGGGTGGTGTCATCAGCAAACCTCAGGTTATTGATATTTCTGGCAATTTGAATCCAGCTTTTGCTTCTTCCTGCTCAGCGTTTCTCATGATGTACTCTGCATGTAAGTTTTATAAGCAGGGTGACAATTTATAACCTTGAAATACTCTATTTTCTATTTGGAACTACTCTGTTGTTCCATGTCCACTTCTAACTGTTACTTCCTGAACTGCATATAGGTTTCTGAAAAACAGGTCAGGTGGTCTAGTATTTACATTTCTTTCAGAATTTTCCACAGAATAAACTGTGATCCACACAGTGAAAGGCTCTGGCATAGTCAATAAAGCAGAAATAGATGTCTTTCTGGAACGCTCTTGCTCTTCCAATGATCCAGCAGATGTTGACAATTTGATCTCTCGTTCCTCTGTTTTTTCAAGATGGTTTGAGAAAAGGCAGAGGAACCAGGATAAAATTACCAACATCTGAGCTATATACAGATCATATGTCTTGCCAGAAAATCTGCACCCTGGTTTTTCATGTGAAATGAACAAAAATCCTTATTTCATGTCAAAACATCCTCATCATTTTTATATGTGAAATATAGAGAATTCCATATTGCATGGAAGTATATCTGCTAGCAGATCTAAATATTGATATACAGAGAATTCCATGTATCAGCTAGAAATAGCTACATCTAAATGGTGAAATAAAAAATTTAAAGACTACCATATTTCATGTCAGAAAATAAGTTACTTGGTTTTATATGTGAAATTTAGAGGATTCCAAAATTCACATGAGACTATCTGCACCCATATTTTCATGAATTAATTGCTGAGGTTCCATAATTCATGAAATTTTTACACGTGAAATGTACAGATTTCCATAGGTCATGTGGGGAATCCAAAATCTAGAAATTCACATGTTAGTATAGAGATGTATACATTTCCCCGTTGAACTATTTGCACCCAGACTTTCATGTGACACATAGAGTTTATTCCGTATTTCAATTTGGGAAAACTTCACGTGGACTTTCATCAGTGAAATACATAGAATTATATATTTAAATAGGGAAATCAGGTATCAGACAGTCAGACAAGAAATAAGTCGATTCTTTGTCTGCTCATCCAAGATCTTAAATTCTGAATCATCAGTTCAGTTCAGGTGCTCAGTCGTTTCTGACTTTTAGTGACCCCAAGGACCACAGTACGCCAGGCCTCCCTGTCCATCAGCAACTCTCAGAGTTTAAACAAACTTATATACATTTAAGCCATGAAGCCATATAACCATCTCATTCTCTGTCATCCCCTTCTCCTGCCTTCAATCTTTCCCAACATCAGGTTCTTTTCAAATGAGTCAGCTCTTCTGAATCATGGACAATTCCATATTTTATGTGTGAAATATCTGACACGAGTTTTCCAGTGTGAATAATAGCAATGGCAAGCCACTCCAGTACTCTTGCCTCGAAAATCCCATGGATGGAGGAGCCTGGTGGGCTGCAGTCCATGGGGTTGCTAGGGGGCGGACACAACTGAGTGACTTCACTTTCAATTTTCACTTTCACACATTGGAGAAGGAAATGGCAACCCTCTCCAGTGTTCTTTCCTAGAGAATCCCTAGGATAGGGGAGCCTGGTGGGCTTCGATCTATGAGGTCACACAGAGTAGGACACGACTGAAGTGACTTAGCAGTAGCAGTAGCAGTTGAAATTCATATGAGCAAATCTGTCCTCAGATTTTAAAGTGTGAAATATACCAGATTCCATATATCTTGTCAGAAGATTCTTTCGGTGAAATATAGAGAATTTTATTGCTCAAACATGAAAATCACATTGTCTCATATGAAATAGAAGATTCCATTTTTTTGTAGCAAAATCGATGCCATTTTTCAAATATGAAATGCACAGCAATCTGTATTTCATGAAGGAAAGCAGCACACAGATTTTCAAATGAGAAATCTGAAAATTACAGCAAGATTTTCCTATATCATGCAGAAAACTCTATGTCTATAATTTCATATGATATACAGAACATTCCCTACATTTAATTGAAAAATCTGTCCCCAGATTTTCATATGTGAATTATAGAGAGTTTCATAGTTCATGTCCTAAAACCTGCAGGTAGTGGTTCTGATGTGAAACTGAGAATTTTATCTTTCATGTAGGACTATCTGGTGTGATTTCAATTTATGAAACAGAAAATTCAGTAATGCATCCATAATCACATGTTATTTCACATAAGAAGATGTATCCCTAGATTTTCGTATTTGAAATGTAAAATATATCATGTCATTTTTCAAGGCCATATTCCATGTCAAGATATTTTAATTCAGAGAGAAGGAACAAGATGGCATAGGAATAGGACAGCAAGGCCACTCTCTCCCCCACAAATTCATCAAAAGAACATTTGAACGCGGGGTAAAGTCCACTAAACAACTTCTGAATGTTGGCAGAGGACGTCAGGCACCCAGAAAAGCAGCCCATTGTCTTCAAAAGGAGGTAGAAAAAAACATAAAAGATAAAAAGCGAGACAAAAGAAGTAAGGATGGAGCTTCATCCCGGGAAGGGAAGCTTTAAAAAGAGAGAAGTTTCCAAACACCAGGAAACACTCTCACTGGCTAATCTGTGGCAAGCCTTAGAAGCTCAGAGGGATACATAACCCTCTTTTTTCTTTTAAGATTTTTTTAAAACCCACAGATTACCCGCCAAACGGTAACCCCCAGCGGAGAAGCAGCACAGACGCCTGCATACGCCATTAGCAAGCGGGGGCTGGGCAGGGAGGAGCTGGCTGAACTGCTTAGAGAGCACTGGGCTTGAATGCCGCGAGAACAATTTGAGAGAACTGGGGAGAGCAAAGCAGACTATGGGATAGCTTCCCCATGAAAAGGTGGAAAGCTCTAACCTAAGACTCGGCCAGCCCCACTCACAGAATAAAGGACTGAGCAGAGTGAGCCGGTTGCGGCTGGCCCATCCCCCATCCCCTGCCGAGACAGGCAGGGAGCGCAGCCAGAGACGGAGCGGGCAACCGCGGCCCCAGAAAGGCATCTGATACAAACTGCAGACAGGCTTGTTGCTAATCAGGACTTCTTGGGTTCGGGCCGGTCGATATCCCCTGAGAAGTTGCGCCGGTTGTACACCCAGAAAAGAGTGGCGGGGACAGGGGAGGCGATAAGTCGCAGAGACCGTGCTCTCCAAACACCTGGCCCCTGAGCTGCTCGGGCCAGGGAAGGCACAAAACGCAGGCCCAAACAAGTCTGCGCCTTTGTGGAGTACCTGAGAACCTGAACTTGAGCCGCTCAGACCTGGGAAATGCATAGAACACGGCGCCAGCCTCGGACAGTTCCTGCCAGAGCAACCTAGAGCCTGTGCAGTGTAGACTGGGACAGCATACGTGCTGTGAGCGGGGGCAAACCCAGTGTGGCCAAGACGCTGCAAGCACTCCCCACAGATGCCAGAGATATTCGTCTGCAGTGATCCTCCCATCCCAGAAGAGGACTGAACAATTGAGCCTTCAAAAGTGTCCACCCGCTCCCTAGTATCAGGGCGGAAATTAGACACTGAAGAGACCAGCAAACAGAAACTAAAACAGAGGGAACCACCTTGAAATGACAGATAAAGACGTCTAGAGAGTACTCCAAGAATAAGACCAAAAACCAGAGGCAAGAGGCTTAAGCCCGAATCCTGAGAACACCAGAGAACTCCTGACTCCAGGGAACATCAATCGATAGGAGCTCATCAAACGTCTCCATACCTACACTAAAACCAAGCACCACCCAAGATCAACAACTTCCAGAACAAGACATACCATGCAAATTCTCCAGTAACTCAGAAAACTAGCCCTGAGCTTCAATATACAGGCTGCCCAAAGTCACTCCAAACCCACTGACAACTCATAACTCATTACTGGACACTTCATTGCACTCCAGAGAGAACAAATCCAGCTCCACCCACCAGAACACTGACACAAGCTTCCATAACCAGGGAATCTTTACAAGTCACCTGTCCAACCCCACACACAGCGAGGAAACTACATAATAAAGAGAACTCCACAAACGGCCAGAAGAGGGAAAGGCCACACAAAGCATTATAAGCAAGATGAAGAGGCAGAGAAATACCCAGCAAGTAAAGGAATAAGATAAATGCCCATCAACACAAACAAAAGAGGAACACATAGGGAATCTACCTGATAAAGAATTTCTGATTTTGGTGGTGAAAATGATTCAAAATCTTGAAAGCAAAATGGAGTTACAGATACATAACCTGGAGAAAAGGATTGAGAAGATGCAAGAAAGGTTTAATAAGGACTTAGAGGAAATAAAAAGGAGTCAATATACAATGAATAATGCAATAGATGAGATCAGAAACACTCTGGAGGGAACAAACAGTAGAATAACAGAGGCAGAAGACAGGATAAGCGAGCTAGAAGATAGAATTGTAGAAATAAATGAAACAGAGAGGAAAAAAGAAAAACAAATTAAAAGAAATGAGAACAATATTAGAGACCTCTGGGAAAATGTTAAATGCTCCAACATTCGAATCTTAGGAATCCCAGAAGAAGAAGACAAAAAGAAAGACCATGAAAGAATACTTGAGGAGATAATAGTTGAAAAATTCCCTAAAATAGAGAAAGAAATAATCACCCAAGTCCAAGAAACCCAGAGAGTCCCCAACAGGATATACCCAAGGCGAAATACTCCAAGACACATATTAATCAAATTAACAAATATCAAACACAAAGAACAAATATTAAAAGCAGCAAAGGGAAAAACAGCAAATAACACACAAGGGGATTCCCATAAGGATAACAGCCGATCTTTCAACAGAAACTCTTCAGGCCAGGAAGGAATGGCAAGACATACTTAAAGTGATGAAAGAAAATAACCTACAGCCCAGACTACTGTACCCAGCAAGGATCTCATTCAAATATGAAGGAGAAATCAAAAGCTTTACAGACAAGCAAAAGCTGAGAGAATTCAGCATCACCAAACCAGCTCTCCAACAAATGCTAAAGGACCTTTTCTAGACAGGAAATACAGAAAGGGTGTATAAACTCGAATCCAAAGCAATAAAGAAAATGGCTACGGGATTGTACTATCAATAATTACCTTAAACGTAAATGGGTTGAATGCCCCAACCAAAAGACAAAGGCTGGCTGAATGGATACAAAAACAACACCCACATATATGTTGTCTGCAAGAGACCCACCTCAAAACGAGGGACACATACAGACTGAAAGTGAAGGGCAGGAAAAAGATACTCCATGCAAATAGAGACCAAAAGAAAGCAGGAGTAGCAATACTCATATCAGGTAAAATAGACTTTAAAACAAAGGCTGTTGAAAGAGACAAAGAAGGAAACTACATAATGATCAAAGGATCAATCCAAGATGAAGATATAACAATTATAAATATTTATGCACCAAACATAGGAGCACCGCAATATGTAAGACAATTAATTACTAACAAGTATGAAAGGGGAAATTAACAACAATGCAATAATAGTGGGAGATTTTAATACCCCACTTACATCTATGGATAGATCAACTAAACAGAAAATTAACAAGGAAACACAAACTTTAAATGATACAATAGACCAGTTAGACCTAATAGATATCTATAGGACATTTCACCCGAAAACAATGAATTTCAACTTTTTCTCAAGCGCACACGGAAACTTTTCCAGGATAGATCACATTCTGGGCCATAAATCTAGCCTGGATAAATTCAAAAAAGTTGAAATCATTCCATGCATCTTTTCTGACCACAATGCAGTAAGATTAGATCTCAATTACGGGGGAAAAACTATTAGAAATGCCAACATATGGAGGCTGAACAACACGCTGCTGAACATTGAACAAATCATAGAAGAAATCAAAAGAGAAATCAAAATATGCATAGAAATGAATGAAAATGTAAACACAACAACCCAAAACCTCTGGGACACTGTAAAAGCAGTGCTAAGGGGGAAGTTCACAGCAATAAAGGCACACATCAAGAAACAAGAAAAAAGTCGACTAAATAACCTAACTCTACATCTAAAGCAACTAGAAAAAGGAAGAAATGAAGAACCCCAGAGTCAGTAGAAGGAAAGAAATTGTAAAAATTAGGGCAGAGATAAATTCAAAAGAAACAAAAGAGACCATAGCAAAAATCAACAAAGCCAAAAGCTGGTTCTTTGAGAAGGTAAATAAATTGACAAACCACTAGCCAGACTCATCAAGAAACAAAGGGAGAAGAACCAAATCAATAAAATTAGAAATGAAAATGGAGAGATCACAACTGACAACACAGAGATACAAAGGATTATTAGAGAATACTATCAGCAATTATATGGCAATAAAATGAATAACCTGGAAGAAATGGACAAATTCCTAGAAAAGTACAACTTTCCAAAACTGAACCAGGAAGAAATAGAAAATCTGAACAGACCCATCACAAGCATGGAACTAGAGGCTGTAATCAGGAGTCTTCCAGCAAACAAAAGCTCAGGTCCTGACGGCTTCACAGCCGAATTCTACCAAAAATTTAGAGAAGAGCTAACACTTATTCTACTCAAACTCTTCCAGAAAATTGCTGAGGAAGGGAAACTTCCAAATGCATTCTATGAGGCCACCATCACCCTAATCCCAAAACCTGGTAAAGACCCCACAAAAAAAGAAAACTACAGGCCAATATCACTGATGAACATAGATGCAAAAATCCTTAACAAAATTCTAGCAATCAGAATCCAACAACATATTAAGAAGATCATACATCATGATCAAGTGGGCTTTATCCCAGGAATGCAAGGATTCTTCAATATCCGCAAATCAATCAACGTAATATACCACATTAACAAACTGAAAAATAAAAATCATATGATTATCTCAATAGATGCATAGAAAGCCTTCGACAAAATTTAACATCCATTTATGATAAAAACCCTCCAGAAAGTGGGAATAGAAGGGACATACCTCAACATAATAAAAGCGATATATAACAAACCCACAGCAAACATTATCCTCAATGGTGAAAAACTGAAAGCATTTCCCCTAAAGTCAGGAACAAGACAAGGGTGTCCAGTCTCACCACTACTATTCAACATAGTTCTGGAAGTTTTGGCCACAGCAATCAGAGCAGAAAAAGACATAAAAGGAATACAAATTGTAAAAGAAGAAGTAAAACTTTCACTGTTCGATGATGACATGATCCTCTACACAGAAAACCCTAGAGACTCTACCAGAAAACTACTAGAGCTAATCAATGATTAGAGTAACGTTGCAGGATATAAAATCAACACACAGAAATCCCTTGCATTGCTATACACTAATCATGAGAGAATAGAAAGAGAAATTAAGGAAACTATTCCATTCACTGTTGCAATGAAAAGAATTAAATACTTAGGAATAGATCTACCTAAGGAAACAAAAGACTTGTACATAGAAAACTATAAAACACTACTGAAAGCAATCAAAGAGGACACTAATAGATGGAGAAATATACCATGTTCATGGATTGGAAGAATAAATATTGTAAAAATGTGTATACTACCCAAAGTAATTTATACATTCAATGCAATCCCTATCAAACTACCAACAATATTTTTCACAGAACTAGAAAAAATAATCTCACAATTTGTATGGAAATACAACAAACCTCGAATAGCCAAAGCAATATTGAGGAAGAAAAATGGAACTGAGAGAATTAACCTGCCAGACTTCAGGCTCTACTACAAAGCCACAGTCATCAAGACAGTATGATACTGGCATAAAGACAGAAATATAGATCAATGGAAGAAAATAGAAAGCCCAGAGATAAATCCACGCACCTATGGACACCTCATCTTTGACAAAGGAGGCAAGAATATAAAATGGAGAAAAGACAGTCTCTTTAACAAGTGGTGCTAGGAAAACTGGTCAGCCACTTGTAAAAGAATGAAACTAGAACACTTCCTAACACCATACACAAAAATAAACTCAAAATAGGTTAGAGAGCTAAATGTAAGACCAGAAACTATAAAACTCCTAGAGGAGAACGTAGGCAAAACACTCTCCGACATAAATCACAGCAGGATCCTCCAAGATCCACCTCCCAGAATATTGGAAATAAAAGCAAAAATAAATAAATGGGACCTATTTAAAATCAAAAGCTTCTGCACAGCAAAGGAAACTATAAGTAAGGTGAAAAGACAGCCTTCAGAATGGGAGAAAATAATTTCAAATGAAGCAACCGATAAAGGATTAATCTCCAAAATATACAAGCAGCTTCTGAAGCTCAATCCCAGAAGAATAAATGACCCAATCAAAAAATGGGCCAAAGAACTAAACAGACATTTCTCCAAAGAAGACATAAAGATGGCTAACAACCACATGAAAAAATGCTCAACATCCCTCATAATCAGAGAGATGCAAATCAAAACCACAATGAGATACCATTTCATACCAGTCAGAATGGCTGCTATCCAAAAGTCTACATGCAATAAAAGCTGGAGAGGATGTGGAGAGAAAGGAACCCTCTTACACTGTTGGTGGGAATGCAAACTAGTACAGCCACTATGGAGACCAGTGTGGAGGTTCCTCAAAAACCTGGAAATAGAACTGCCATATAATCCAGCAATCACACTCCTGGGCATACACACCGAGGAAACCAGAATTGAAGGAGACACATGTACTCCAATGTTCATTGCAGCACTGTTTATAATAGCGAGGACATGGAAGCAACCTAGATGTCCATCTGCAGATGAATGGATAAGAAAGCATTGGTACATATACACAATGGAGTATTATTCAGCCATTAAAAAGAATACATCTGAATCAGTTCTAATGAGGTGGATGAAACTGGAGCCTATTATACAGAGTGAAGTAAGCCGGAAAGAAAAACACCAATACAGTATACTAACACATATATATGGAATTTAGAAAGATGCAAATGATAACCCTATATACAAGACAGCAAAAGAGACAGAGATGTATAGAACAGTCTTTGGGACTCTGTGGGAGACGGTGAGGGTGGGATGATTTGGGAGAATGGCATTGAAACCCGTACGTTGTCATATGTCAACCGAATCACTAGTTCAGGGTCAATGCATGTTATAGGATGCTCGGAGCTGGCATGCGGGGATGACCCAGAGGGAGGATAAAGGGAGGAGGGAGGTGGGAGGGGGGTTCAGGAGGCAGAACTTATGTAAACCTTGGGCGAATTCATGTCAATGTATGGCAAAACCAACCAACAAAATATTGTAAAATAATTTGCCTCCAATAAAAAATAAATTACCAAAAATAAAAGATATTTTAATTCAGATTTTGGTGCATGAAATATTGAAACTGTCATAGTTTACAAGGAAAGTTCTGTACCAAGACATCCATTAATGAAGTAGAGAAAATTCCATATTTCATGCAGGAATATCTACTTTTTCTATGGACAAAAAAGGATCTCCATGTTTCAAGTTCGACAATCTCATTCCCATTGATATATGTGAAATACAGTTGTTGGTGATATTCTGTCACTCAGTCACATCCAACACTTTGCAACACCGTGAATGGCAGCACTCCCGACATCCCTATACTTTACTGTCTCCAACACTTTGGTGAAAGACATGTTCATCGACTTAAGTGATGCTGTCCAACGATCTCACCCCCTGTGGCCCCAATCTCCTCCTGTCCACCATCTACCCATATCAGAGCTGATAATATATTTTTTTCTTCTCAGTCGCAAGGCAGAACCTCAATCTTTTCCCATGTATTTTTTCTTCACACCAGGATAGCCAAAGTATTGGAATTTCAGTTTCAACATCAGTCTTTCCAATGGATGTTAAGGTTACTTTCCTTTAGGATTGGTGGGGTTGAACTCCTTGCTAGACAAGGGTCTCTCAAGAGCCATCTTTAGCACTCAGCTGCAAAGCCTCAATGCTTTGTAACTCAGCCTTCTTTATAGTGAAGCTAGCACATCCGTACATGTCTTCTGCTAAAACCATAGCCCTGACTAAAGGGACCTTTATTGCTAAAGAGATATCTCTGTTTTTCAGTACATTGTGTCTATGTCTAGGCTTATCATAGATTTTCTTCCCAGGAGAAGGGGTCTTTTATTCTCAGGGATGTGATCACTGTCCCCAGAGATTTTGGAGCTAAAGAAACCTGTCTGTCACTATTTTCAATTTTACCCTTTCTATTTGCCAAAACATTGCTAGTCTTTGTCCCACCTCATTTCATACACCAAGGTCAAACGTGCCCATTGCACCAGGTATCCTTTGATTCTCTGTTTTTACATTCCAGAACCCTAAGATGAAATGGACATCTTTTCTCAGCTTTAATTTTAGAAAGAGCTTACAAGTCTTCCTAAAACCATTCAAGTTCCCAGTTAGCATAGATGGTAAAGAATTGAAAGGCAGAGATTTCCATTTTTCATGTAGGAAAATCTGCACCCCTATGTTCTTGCTTAAGAAAAGGAACTCCTCATTCCTTGTAGGAAAAACAACTATCCTGATTTTAATCTGTGAAAGGTAGAAAATTCTATATGTAATGTAGGAAAAAAATCTTCAGCAAATATTCATATGTAAATTGTAGAGAATTGATATTTCAAATAGGAATATAGACATTGATTTGCCCATTTTAAATAAGTAATTCCATATTTCTAGTAGGAAATTTGGCACCTGTATAGGTGATGTGAAACAGAATGATTTCATACTCCATGGAAAAAAAGCACCATGCCTAGAGTTTCAAATACAGAAAATACAGAAATCCATATTTCTTGTAGGAAAATCAGAGCGAGATTTTCATTTGTGAAATACAGACAATTGAAAATTTTGGCCCATATTTTGCTAAAAGAAATATAGGAAATTCATTTTTTCATGGATTCCATCTGCGATAGGGTTTTAATGTGTGAAATACAGAGAATTCCATACTCAAAGGAAGAAAATCAGTGCCCCGATTTACATATGTGAAACAATCAAAATCCTTATTTTGTGTACTAAAATCGATGGCCAGCATTTACTAAGTGAAATACACAAAATTCCAGATGTCATGTAGGAAATTTAACATCCAGTTATGTATGGGTGAAATACATTAATTTCCCATTTTCATGTAAAAAATATGCGTACAGATTTTCACATGAAGAAAAGAGATTTTCATTATTTTTTTATTTTCTTCTTATTCTTCTTCTTATTTTTTTTTTTTTTTTTTACTGCAAAGACTTTTATTTTTACTCAAAATGATACAGAGAATCATTGAGGGGTACTAAATGGTGGAATAAAATGTATTGACAGGATACAGTGACAGAACTGAAGCTTTCTAACTCTGCTGGTAGAGTAGACGCTTGAGAGTTCCTTGGACTGCAAGGAGATCAAACCAGCCAATCCTAAAGGAAATCAGTCCGGAAATTTCACTGGAAGGACTGATGCTGAATCTGAAGCTCCAATACTTTGACCACCTGAAGCAAAGAGCCAATTCATTGGAAAAGGTCCCGATACTGGGAAAGATGGAAGGCAGGAGGAGAAGGGGATGACAGAGGGTGAGAAGGTGGAATGGTATCACCGATTGGATGGACATGATTTTGAGTAAGCTCTGGGAGTTGGTGATGGACAGGGAAGCCTGGTGTACTGCAGTCCATGGGGTCACAATGAGTCAGACATGATTTAATGACGGGAAAACAATAAATAAAAAAGGTTAGCAGTAATGAAGGCTTGAAACCCTTCAGTATAAGTGAAGATGATGAGAAGTGTTCAAATGCTAGATTTGCCAAAGACTGAAATGTGGCCTGTGAAGGAAGAAAGTCAATGATGACTGTGCCTTTTTTTTTTTTTTTTTAACAATTGGAACTGAGTCGCCATTTTTTGACTAAAAGACTAAAGCAGGTTTTGGATTCAGGCAAGAGATGTGCTAAATTGGAGCCAATTATTGGTCAATTATGTATAAATATCTAGGGGATTAGAAGTTTCTTTTTTAGAAGAAAGAACTATCTTATGAAAGTTTCTTTTAAATTATTATAAGAGAGTTTTCCAGTTTCTGTCATTTGAATAAGTCCTTGGTGGGATCTAGAATGCTGACCTTCTTCTAGACATGCTCAGTATACTTAAAACCCAGACTGAAAAAGCCTACATTATCAAGTTGAGGACCTGTTTCCACATCTCTTGGTGTGTTCCCACTTGTTCAATATAACTAATTGCCTTCTGCGTTAAACTGAATTGCATGCAGTACTTGTACCAGTCTGAAATGGACCACATTAAGAAAGAAAAGACTGGATATGATGCATGTCCAAACTCTATTCTCAATTTAAAAAAATGCCCTATTCGCCTAGCAGCACTGGGTTTTAGCCTTGTAATTCCTACAGTGATGTTTTCCCAGTGGTCCTGTTTGACACACTTAGCTCTCGGGGTTTCTTGCTGGACTTACAGATTTGTGATATGAACTAGAAAATTTTATAGAACAGGAGATCCTCCGGGTGTATGCAATGGCCTGTAGGTACTTGATCAGTACCTACTTACAAAGTCTGAGCTGATTTGCGGGTAAAGAGATTAACTAGAGACTGAGTAAGGTATTCACAGAGGTTAAAGTTAAGCCAGAAGGGCTCCCAGCACAACGTTTGTCAAGTACAGGGATGAAGTAAGAACTATACTTCAATTCTGACATTTAAATGATTATTTCAAATGAGGGAAACCCTCCCTAAATCTTCCAAGCCAACTTTATTTGTTCTTCCTTAAGTATCTATTAAATGACTAGGTATTGAGATCCAATTGAAGATATACAATGTTAGCTACACACGTTGTTAAGCATAATGTTCTGGTGACATTCACAGTATTCAGTAATTAGCATAATGAACAGGTGTAAAAGTATATTAGTTATCCAGATGTTAATTTGCAGAAACATATGCTGCCTGATTTGGGAGGGTTTTGTCTGAACTACAACCAGTAAGATTTGTTACTTAATTAGGAAATCATTGTGTGTGTGTGTGTGTGTGTGTGTGTGATTCCTACCGTTAGATTCATTAGTCTTGTTTAATGTGCTCTAAACTTTGGGAACACTCTTGGTAATGTCATTCCTATGACTTTAGGCACTATACAGGAGACAGCATGAAATCTACCATTCTGTGTGGTGCCTTAATTAGTGCACAGCTGTAGGCAATGCAGAGCGGGGAAGATTCACAGCTGTAATATGCAGCTTATAAAAGGAGATGGAAATGCACTCTCCCACTGCATATTGCATCAACCATTCCTTCCAAGGTTTCGTAAACAAATGTGTTATCCCTCACCGAATGGATTCACAAACAATTGAAAACGAAACTGTGCACCTTTTTGGCTAAGACCAAGTGAGATTGCCATTTTCATTCTGGAAATTGAGGGTTGAGGGTTGAGAAATTCACGTATGCAATATAGAGTATTCCATATTTCATAGAGGGAATTTACTTGCATACATTTGTATTTGAAACACTGAGTTCTGTGCTTCACTTAGAAACATTTTGCCCTACGCCAATATGCGACCTAGAGAGAATTCCATATTTAGAGATGGAATTCTCTCTAAAGAGAATTACAGATGAAGAATCTCTAATTAAGGGATATCAAGGTCAGCATCGCACTATGGGACATGACTCATCAGTGCAGGGGCATTGAAGTCAGCTCATTTACTGTACAGAGGCCCTTTCAAAGTGGTTCTGTTTTCTTCCTGCTTCCACATGAGAACAAGTGCCAGCTAACACTATCACCTCAGCCCTGTGGGGATGGGAGCAGCAGAAGGATCATCCTAAGCCATTCACTGCAAAGCACTGATGTTTAAAAATTTTGTGAAGATTTGAGTGATGTTGGAAACTGGCAAATTCTGCAGGTTCAGTTCAGTTCAGGCCCTCAGTCGTGTCCTAATATTCATGAGCCCATGGCTTTCAGTGTGCCATACCTCCCTGTATAGCATCAACTACAGGAGTGGGCTCAAACTGATCTCCATTGAGTCTGTGATGCCATCAAATCATCTCATCCTCTGTCATCCCATTCTCCTCCTGCCTTCAATCTTTCCCAGCATCAGTGTCTTCTCTAGTGAGTCAGTTCTTTGCATAAGGTGGCCAAATTACTGGAGTTTCAACATCAGTCTTTACAAAGAATATTTCGGACTGCTCTCTTTTAGGATGGACTGGTTGGATCTCCTTGAAGTCCAAGAGATTCTCAAGGGTTTTCTTCAACACCACAGTTGGAAAGCATCAATGTTTCAGTGCTCAGCTTTCTTTATATTACAAATCTCATAATCATACCTGACTAGTGGAGAAACCACAGCCTTCATTAGATGGACCTTTGTTGACAAAGTAATGTCTCTGCTTTTTACTATGCTGTCTACATTGGTCATGTTTCCTTCAAAGGAAGAAATGTCTTTTAATTTCATGGCTGCAGTCACCATCTACAGTGATTTTGGAGCCCAAACAATTAAAGGCAGCTGCTTTTTCGCTTCTTTCCCCATTTATTTGTCATGAAGTGATGGGACAAGAGGCCATAATCTTCGTTTTCTGAATGATAAACTTTAAGCCAGAATTTTCACTCTCCTCTTTCATTTTCATCAAGAGGCTCTTTAGCTCTTTTTCACTTTCAGCGATAAGCGTGGTATGATCTTCACATCTGAGACTATTGATATTTCTCTCGGTAATCTTGTCTCCAGCTTGTGCTTCATCCAGCCCACTGTTTCTCATGATGTATTCCGCATATAAATTAAATGAACAGGGTGACAATATACAGCCTTTTCCTACTTGGAACCAGTCTGTTGTTCCATGTCCAGTTTTCACTGATGCTTCCTGATCTGCAGGCAGATATTCAGGAGGTAGGTCAGGTGGTCTGGTATTCTCACCTCGTTCAGAATTTTCCACAATTTATTGTGATCCACACACTCAAAGGCTTTGGCATAGTCAATAAAGCAGAAATAGATGTTTTTCTGGAACTCTCTTGCTTTTTTGATGAACCAGAGGATGTTGGTAATCTGATCTCTAGTCCCTCTGCCTTTTCTAAAGCCAGCTTGAACATCTGGAAGTCCATGATTCATGTATTGCTGAAGTCTGGTTGGAGAATTTTCAACATTACTTTACTCATTTGTCAGTTGAGTGTAACCGAGTGGTAGTCTGAGCGTCTTTGGCATTTCCTTTCTTGGGCAATTCTACTCAACAGGCAGCATCAGCTTATGCTACAGAGCCATCAGAGTCCCAAACCTTACATAAAAGAAAGATGTGCCTGGTCCTGTGGCTGAAAGAGTACTGCTGCATTTGAGAAAGACAGAAAGCTCTTTGTAGGGGCTCTGCATACCCCATCTCTTTGCTTTGTAATCTGGGCCATTCTGTTTCTTGGCTACTTTGCATCTCCCTCAATGGCCCTGAGTGCTCTCTTGTCTCCACTCTGACATCCTTGGGCTTGATTCCCTGGCTTCAAACTGCCAGCCAGGCCAGTTCTGGCAGTTCGCATGCAGTTTTGGGCCAGTGAGTGCAGATACAGACACAGATACACCCAACACTAAAAGGAAATTTTCACAGATGCAGAACAACACCTTTACTCATCCAGGATAATGGACTTGGGTAAGGACCTCTCATTTTCTCTGGTGGTTTTCTTCCATTTACTTGTGAATCAAGTTAGTGTCCTCTTCTACCTATACTGTTTATTCTGGAAGGTTACAAAATGTTGGGACATGTCATGAGGAGGATTGACCTGCTCAGAGTTGGGTGGGCTGGAAGTGCTTGTGGTGAACAGATGAATGAGTGGTGCTATTCTGTATTCCTCCATCGTATTGACTGGTTCACAGAGCCAGTCACACTGGCATGATTCCATTCCATGCACTTTCCTTCCAGCAACCACACCAGAATAACATAGGGCTTCGGACTGCACTGACTTTAAGAACCCCAACTCAGCAAGGTCTCTCAAAATCATTGTTTGTCAATGTCATGCACTTATGGCAGGCCCAGTACCCACTCAGGCCCAAGATTTCTGAGAGAGGTGCCCCTGTGCCTGCTAATTGTGAAAGAGCCTGTTTGGAGATATTTTCACTCCCCCTCCCCCTATGGTTATCTCCTGGTAGAAGGGAAAGGCCAAGTCAGATCTTTCAAAAGGCCAAAGAGAATGTGACAGGACTGTGTCTGAAGCAATATCATGAAGAAGGTGCATATGGATCCAAAGGACCTCTGCTGAAACAAGTCACTGAACGTGAAGCCCAAAAGGTCAGGTGGCTTCCATTTTTGGCAACACCATAATTTACTTCTACCCACACATACACAGAATCCCCACCCAGATCACACCCTGGAGAGCCTGCCTGCCCTGGGCCCACAACTCATGGCTTCATTGTGCAGAAAGTGGCATTCCTCTCCCAAGAGGGCATGATTCCAAGCCAGGCCTCCCTAACTTGCTAAATGCCAAGGCTTTCTTTCTGTTGCCCTCATGAGGCTGTGGTAGATCTTCCTATAGCTCAGGATCCCTGCCAGGCTTTTAGCTTATGGAGTTCATGAACCATGAATTCAGCTAAAGTTTTGGCTGGGGGACAACCAGATGCCCGCTTAAATTCCAGTCTCCTTGTGAGTCTCATGGTGCACATTTCACTCAGGATTACCGTAACAAAATCAGAGATTGTCCTCCAGTGAGACTTTCAGAACCATCCCTCAAGTGCAGAGAGACATTTTCCCTCTCTGCCACCCACAGCCAAGGATGAGATCCCAGAGAAAGAAAGGAATTTATGTCAGACTTTTTGTCCAAGAAGTGGAACATCTTTGTGACGACTGCTATTCCCTTCTCCCTAAGCCTGAAAACCTGAAAGCTCTGAACTGCTTTCATGGTCATCAAATTCTTCCACTGTCCTAGGATCCCTTGATGCAAACAGCCCACCACCATTCAGTTCAACTTATTTCTGTCCCTCATTCATCCTACACTTTGTGACCCCATCAACTGAAGCATGCCAGGCTTACCTGTTCATCTATAGCTCCCAGAGCTTGCTCAAATACATCTCCATCAAGTGGTGATGCGATTTCTCTCTTGCTATTCTTTGAAAAATGGTGATGCCATCCAACCTTCTCATTTTTTGTCGTCCTATTCTCATTCTGTCATCAGTCTTTCCAAGTATCAGAGTGTTTTACAGTGTCTGTTCTTCACATCAACTGGCCAAAATACTGAAGTTTCAGCTTCAGCATCTGTCTGAATACTCATTACCAATTTCTCTTAGGATTCACTTGTTTCTTCTACATGCAGTGCAAATCTCAATCGTCTTTTCCAATAGGATCGATCAAAGTATCAGTTCTTTGGTAGTCAGCTTTAAGGTACAAATCTCACATCTATACCTGACTGCTGGGAAACCCATAGCTTTGACTAGATGGACCTTTTTCAGCAAAGTAATATCTCTGCTTTTTAATATGCTGTCTATTTATGTCATAGCTTTTATGGCCGCAGTCACCATCTACAGTGATTTTGAAGTCCAAGATAGGAAAGCCTGTCATGGTTTCCACTGTTTCCCCATCTCTTTGCCGTGAAGAATTGGGACTAGATGCCATGAACTTCAGTCATTGTATGTGCAGGGTGAAACCAAAATTTTCACTCTCCAATTTCACTTTCATTAAGAGATTGTTTAGTTTCTCTTCACGTTCTGTCGTAATGGTGGTGTCGTCATATATCTGTGTTTGTTGCTATTTCCCCTGGCAAACTGGATCCTAACTTGTTCTTCATGCAGCTTGGCATTTCACATGACGCAGTCTACAAAACTAAACAGGGTGACAATATACAGCCTTGAGTGGCTACTTTCCCCAGCTTTGGAACCAGTCCATTGTTCCCCTTCCATGATAACTGTTGTTTCATTATCTTCATAGAAGTTTCTCAGGAGGCAGGCCAGGTGGTATGATATTCCCATCTCTTGAAGAATTTTCCACTTTTTGCGTTCAACAAGCCATGTTTTGACATAGTCAATAAAACAGGGGATGTTTTTTCTGGAAATTGCTTGCTTTTTTGAGCATACAGTGGGTACGGAAAATTTGATCTCTGGTTCTTCTGCCTTTTGTAAATGCAGCTTGAACCTCTAGAGGTTCTTCTTTTACATACTGTTGAAAACTTCCTTGGAGAATTCCGTGCATTTCTTTTTGCTTTATGTGAAACGAGTGCAATTGTGTGTTAATTCAAAGACTCTGACATTGTCTTTCTTTGGGAATGCGATGAAAAGTGATCATTTTCAGTCCTGTGGCCAATGCTGAGTTCTCCAAATTTGCCTTCATATTGAGTGCAGTACTTTCACACCATCATATTTTAGGATTTGAAATATCTCTACTGGATAGCCATCACCTCCACCAGATTTGTTCTCACTAATGTTTCCTAAAGCCTTCTTGACTATGCATTATAGGATACCTGGGTCTAGGTGAGTGATGATACCATTGTGCTTTTCAGCATTGAACATTTTCTTTGTGTAGTTCTTCTGTGTATTTTTGCCACCTTTTCTTATATTTCTGCTTTTCTTGCTTCCCTAATATGTGTGTCCTTTATTGTGCCCTTTATTGCATAAAATGTTCCCCTGCTATATTTAATTTTCTTGAGGAGATCTCTAGCCTTTCTTATTCTATTGTTTTCCTCTATTTCTTGGCATAGATCAATGAGAAAGATTTTCTTATAAACCATAACTATTCTTCAAAACTCTGCATTTAGGTGGGTGTAACTTTCCTGTTTTTGTTTTCCTTCCACTTCTCTCTCTCTCTCTCTCTTTTTGTTTCCTTTTCCTCAGCTGCTTTTAAGGCTTCTTCAGGTTACCATTTTTCCGTTTGCATTTCTTTCTTCTGGGGATATTCTTCATTTCTTCATTTTGTACAATGTCACAAACTTCTGCACAAACTTCTCTCTCAGATCTAATTCCTTGAATCAATTTGCATTTGCAATTACAATCAAAAGATATATTATTTAGATTATACTTGAATGATCAAGGGGTTTTCCCTACTTTCTTCAATATAAGAATGATTTTTTCCAACGTGTGTTGCTGATCTGAGGCACAGTCAACTCCCAGTATTGTATTGACTGACTGTATAGACTTCAGCAATACGTGAATTGTAAACTTCCATATGTTCAAGCTTCTTTTAGAAAAGACAGAGGAACCAGAGATCACATTGCCAACATCCGCTCAATCATCAAACAAGCAAGAGTATTCCAGAAAACAAATCTATTTCTGTATTATTGACTATGCCAAAGCCTTTGAATGTGTGGATCACAATAAATTGTGGAAAATTCTGAAAGAGATGGGAATTGCAGACCACCTGACCTACCCCTTGAGAAACCTATATACAGGTCAGGAATCAACAGGTAGAACTGGACATGGAAAAACAGACTGGTTCCAAATAAGGAAAGGAGTGTGTCAGAGCTGTATATTTTCACCCTGCTTATTTAACTTATATTCAGAGTACATAATGAGAAACGCTGGGCTGGAAGAAGAAGCTGGAATCAAGAATGCTGGGATAAATATCAATAACCTGAGGTATACAGATGACAACTCCCAAATGGCAGAGGGTGAAGAGGAACTGAAAAGCCTCTTGGTGAAAGTGAAAGAGGAGAGTGAAAAAGTTGGCTTAAAGTTCAACTTTCAGAGAACTAAGATCATGGCATCTGGACCCATCACTTCATGGATCTGGATGGGGAAACAGTGGAAACAGTGTCACGATTTACTTTGGCGGGCTCCAAAATCACTGAAGATGGTGATTATGGGCATGAAAGTAAAAGACATTTACTCCTAAGAAGGAAAGTGATGACTAGCCTAGATATTATATTAAATAGCAAAGACATCATTTTGCCAACAAAGGTCCATCTAGTCAAGGCTATTGTTTTTCCAGTCGTCATGTGTGGATGAGAGTTAGATGGTGAAGAATGTTGAGTGCCAAAAAATTGATGCTTTTGAACTGTGGTTTTGGAGAAGACTCTGGAAAGTCTCTTGGACTGGGAGGAAATCCAACCAGTCCTAAAGGAATGATTCTAAAGGAGATCACTGTTTTGTGATCTTTGAAAGTATTGATGCTAAAGCTGAAACTCTAATATTTTGGCCATCTCATGCGAAGAGTTGACTCGACAGACAGTACCCTGATGCTGGGAGGGATTGAGGCTAGGAGGAGAAGGGGATGATAGAGGATGAGATGGTTGGATGGCATCACCCACGCAATGGATATGAGTTTGAGTAACTCTAGGAGTTGGTGATTGACAGGGAGGCCTCTTGTGCTTCGGTTCATGGGATGGCAAAGAGTTGGGCACGACTTAGCTACTGAACTGAAAGAGATTCACTATCCTCAACTTCATAGTATTTTATCAGTTTGATTTCGGTATTGTTCATCTGATGATGTAAATATGAGGAGTCATGTCTCGTGTTTTTGGAAAAGGGTGTATCCAATGACAGTAACTTGTCTTGACAAAACTCTTAGGTTTTGCCCTGGTTTATTTTGTACCCGAAGGCCAAACATGTCTCTTACTTTAGGTAGTTCTTAATTTCCTACTTTTCCATTCCAGTCCTATATGTTGAAAATAGCATCTTATTTTGTGGGTGTAAGTCCTAGAATGTCCTACTGGTAATCACAGACCTACTCAACCACAGCTTCACCCTGACCTTCAGCTCAACTTCCACTTTAGCATTCCTGGTCATGACATAGACTTGGATTACAGTACTACTGAATGGTTAGCCTTGAAAATAAGCAGAGATATTTCATTTTTATATTGCAATCATGTACTGCATTTCCCACTCTTTATATTGATGAGGGTAGCTTCTTCCATTTCTTCTCTAGGGATTCTTGCCCACTTTAGAAGATAAAATGGTCATTTGAATTAAATTTGTCCATTCCATTCATGAACAAATGGATTGCTGAAATTTTGATCTTCACACTTGTCATCTCCTGTTTGACCAATTAAATTTTACCATTATCATGGACCTAACTTTGTAACTTCCTACAAAATATCATTCTGTAGAGCATCAAACTTTGCTTTTATCACCACCCACATCCAAAACTCGGTGTTGTTTCTCCTATGGCTCCATCTCTTTATTTTCTCTGGAGTTACTTCCTCACTGAGTTCCAAAAGTAGATAGGACACCTACCAACCTGGAGATTTCATCTTTCAGTGTCCTATCTTTTTGGCTTTTCATATCGTTCATTGGGTTTTCTAAGCAAGGATACTTAAGTGGTTTTCCATTCCCTTCTCCAGTTGACCACATTTTGCCAGAATTCTCCAACAGGTCCAATCCACCCTGGGTGGCTCTACCTGGCATATTTCATAGTTTCATTGAGGTAGACAAGGCTGTGATTCTTTTGAACAGTTTGGTTAGCTTTCTGTGATTGTGCTTTTCATTCTCTCTGCCCTCTGATGGATAAAGATAAGAGCCTTATGAAAACATCCTGATGGGAGAAACAGACTGAGTGAGCCTCGGTCCTGCTCTGATATGTGGGGCCATATTCAGTGAATCTTTAATACAATTTTCTCTTGATGGGTGTGGCTGCGTTCAGGTCTCATTGTTTGAACTGAGCCCAAACTATCATATGGGAAACGAAAGTACTTGGGACCTCCTTCAAAAGGATTTGAGCAAGCACTCTTGTATTCAGTTCCCGTGACTACTCTGCATCCCACACTCTGCTGGAGACTCCTGGACACTCACAAGCAAGTCTCACTCAGTCTCTTTTGGGGACACTGCTCCTTATTCTTGACTCTTCGTGCACGCAAGGTTTTGTGTGCGCCCTCCAACAGTCTGTTTCACTCCTGTGGAAGTTGTATATTCAAATCCCACTGGCCTCCGAAGTCAAATTCCCTGGGGTTCTCAGTCCCTTTGACAGATCCCCAGGTTGAGAAAACTGTAGGAGTTTTAGAACTTCCTTAAATGTACAAAACTTTCTTTGGAATAATCATCCTTCAACTTGTGCATTGTGTGTTAGGCGGCTTTATGTTAGCTTGTAAGGTGACCTCCTCTGAGAGAGTTTATGTCACAAACTGCATGACCAGGTCTGTAGCAGCCAGAGCCTCTTTTCCCGGACAGGGCATTGTTGACCCATGTCTCTTCAGGAGACACTCAATCACTCAAATGCAGTTCTGACTCTGTCTCTGTGTGGTCTCTGGGTATAGGTGCACAAAATATTTTATTGAGCACTTGGGACATCGCTGGTATTTATTGATTCTAAATGCAAATTCACTGCTCCAACATTCTTGTTAGTTTTCCTTTGCCCTTTGACATCTGTTGTTGTTGTTTTTTTGTGGGACCCAACATTCTCCTGTCAAAGGTCCTTCAGAAACAAACAGTAATTTTGGACTTCTCACAGGGAAACTTGGTTTCACACTGTTCTACTTTCCCATCTTCGCTCCCTCATGGGCACACACTACCAAAGGGGGAAATGCCTCCATCCCACATCTGCACTTTCTTCACCTTTCTGAGCTTTCAGACAGGCAGGAAGTACCTGGACAGGGCCAAAGTCACCCTGTGTTTTCTTGGATGTGTGTGGTTTCACAATTAAGGATTTTACCTTTTCATGTCATTCGTCTCACATGATGCTATTGTTGATCACTCATAAAGAGAGAGTGTGCTACGTGATTGGCTGATCCGAGGCAGCACTCTCCCAGGGCCTTCCTCTAATTTGGAAATTTTTTGCAGTGCAGTAGGTTTTCTTTCTGTTTCTCCTTCTTTCAGTTTCTACTCTTTTCTGAAGGACCTTCACCTCTTCATACTTTTATTTCCAATTATAGCCGTGTCCACCATTTCCACAGGCCAGCCCACTTCCCCCAGACTGAAGGGTCCACAGGCTATGTTTTCAAAGCCCCACACCACTGGAGTTATACTGGATGACTCTTCAAGTGTTCCACATCCTCTTCCTGCTACAAACACACATGACCACAGGAGAAACTATGAGATTCTTCATGTCTCTTGATGTAAACCCAGATTTGTGAACGCACAGTACTGAGTTGTAACTGGTCATCTATTCCTCAGTCCTGTCTTGAGCAGGAATGACCACCTCAGAGATGCATGGACCAATCTCTCCCAGTCTGTGGATACCTGGTGCCTCTTTCCACTCGTCCATATCACGTGGTCTGTGATTTTCATCTCTGTGCCAGCTGTGATTGGATGCACATCCACACAGGAAAACACACAAACACAGGAAACAAGCCTACGTGGCTACACACACACAAATGTACAAGGTACATTGAAACATAGGCAAACAGGGCACATAGGTGTTTCTGCAACTGAAGAACCAGTGCTTCATATGAAATATAGAGATTTCCTTATTTCTTATAGGAAAATATCCATTCTGAACTCAAATATGAAGTGTACAGAAGTCCAAATTCCATGATGGAGTCTCCCCCGCCCCATGTTTTGATACCGTAAATACAAGCCATTTCCCACTTCATGGAATCCATTCTTTCTTTTGGCATATGTTTTCAGAAATACAACTAACTCTCTATTTCATGAAGAAACAGTGGTGCCCATATTTTCACTTGTGCAGTAGAAATAGTTCCAATTTCATACTGGTTTTCCATGTCTTCAAAAAGCAGTGCTAAGATTTTCATGTGTGAAATTTCCAGAACTTCACACTTAATAGTAGAGAACCACCACACAGATTCATTTATGAGGTGTAGACTAGTCTACATTTCACATTAAAAACAAAACAAACAAAAAGAAAAAAAAAATAGCTTCCAGATTTTCTTAAAATGAAGAAAAAAAAATGCAGTATATCATGGAGTAAAACAAGCATCACCATATTTGCACGTAAAAATGTAGGTAATTCTCCATTTAAGTTCAATTCAGTCCAGTCTCTTAGTCATGTTCAACTTTTGCTACCCCATGAACTGCAGCTTGTCTTGTTTCCCTGTCAATCACCAACTCCCAGAGATTACTCAAACTCATGTCCATCGAGTCGGTGACGCCATCTAACCACCTCATCTTCTGTCATTATCTTCCTTTATTGCCTTCAATGTTTCCCAGGATCAGGGTCTTTTCCAATGAGTCAGTTCTTTGCATTGGGGTCCGGATTATTGGAGTTTGTGCTTCAGCATCGGTGCTTCCAATGTATATTCAGGACTGATTTCCTTTAGCCTCCTTGCAGTCCAAGAGACTCTCAAGGATCTTCACCAATGCCTCATTTTAAAGGCATCAATTCTTCCATGCTCAGCTGTCTTTACAGTTTAAATTTCACATCCGTACATTACTGCAGGAGAAACCATCACTTTGACCAGGTGGACCTTCGCTGGCAAAGCAATGTCTCTGCTTTTCAATAGGCTGTCTAGGTAGTTCATAGCTATTAATCCAAGTACCAAGCGCTTTTAATTTTATGGCTGCAGTCACAATCTTCAATTATTTTGGAGCCCCCCAAAATAAAGTCTATCAGTATTTCCATTGTTTCTCCACCCATATATTAAACAGGTATGGGACCATATGTCATGATCTTAGTTTTCTGAATGTTGAATATTAATTCAAAATTTTCACTCTCCTCTTTAATTTTCATCAAGAGGTTGTTTATATCTACTTAATTTTTGCCATAAGAGTGATTTCATTTGAGGCTGTTGATATTTCTTGCAGCAATCTTTATTCATGCCTGTGCTTCTTAAAGTCTGGCATTTAGCATGTTGTACACTACATATGTGATCACTGACCTAGAGCCAGACATCTTGGAATGTGAAGTCAAGTGGGCCTTAGAAAGCATCACTACGAACAAAGCTAGTGGAGGTGATGGAATTCCAGTTGAGCTATTTCAAGTCTTGAAAGATGATGCTGTGAAAGTGCTGCACTCAATATGCCAGCAGATTTGGAAAACTCAGCAGTGGCCACAGGACTGGAAGAGGTCAGTCTTCATTCCAATCCCAAAGAAAGGCAATGCCAAAGAATGCTCAAACTACCGCACAATTGCACTCATCTCACACGCTAGTAAAGTCATGCTCAAAATTCTCCAAGCCAGGCTTCAGCAGTATGTAAACCGTGAACTCCCAGATGTTCAAGCAGGTTTTAGAAAAGACAGAGGCATCAGAGATCAAATTGCCAACATCCGCTGGATCATGGAGAAAGCAAGAGAGTTTCAGAAAAACATCTATTTCTGCTTTATTGACTATGCCAAAGCCTTTGACTATGTCGATCACAATAAACTGTGGAACATTCTGAAAGAGATGGGAATACCAGACCACCTGACCTGCCTCTTGAGAAACCTGTATGCAGGTCAGGAAGCAACTGTTAGAACTGGACATGGAACAACAGACTGGTTCCAAATAGGAAAAGGTGTACGTCAAGGTTGTATATTGTCACCTTGCTTATTTAACTTATATGCAGAGTACATCATGAGGAACGCTGGGCTGGAAGAAGCACAAGCTGGAATCAAGATTGCCGGGAGAAATAACAATAACCTCAGATATGCAGATGACACTACCCTTATGGCAGAAAGTGAAGAGGAACTCAAAAGCCTCTTGATGAAAGTGAAAGAGGAGAGTGAAAAGGTTGGCTTGAAGCTCAACATTCAGAAAACAAAGATCATGGCATCTGGTCCCATCCCTTCATGGGAAATAGATGGAAAAACAGTGGAAACAGTGTCAGACTTTGTTTTTTTGGGCTCCAAAATCACTGCAGATGCTGATTGCAGCCAGGAAATTAAAAGACGCTTGCTCCTTGGAAGGAAAGTTATGACCAACCTTGATAGTATATTAAAAAGCAGAGACATTACTTTGCCGACCAAGGTCCGTCTATTCAAGGCAATGGTTTTTCCCGTGGTCATGTATGGATGTGAGAGTTGGACTGTGAAGAAGGCTGACCGCCGAAGAATCGATGCTTTTGAACTGTGGTGTTGGAGAAGAGTCTTGAGAGTCCCTTATACTGCAAGGTGATCCAACCAGTCCATTCTAGAGGAGATCAATCCTAGATGTTCATTGGAGGGACTGATGCTAAAGCTGAAACTGCAATACTTTGGCCACCTCATGCGACGAGTTGACTCACTGGAAAAGACTCTGATGCTGGGAAAGGTTGGGGGCTGGAGGAGAAAGGGACGACGGAGAATGAGATGGCTGGATGGCATCACCGACTCTGTGGACATGAGTTTGAGTGAACTCCGGGAGTTGGTGATGGACAGGGAGGCCTGGCGTGCTGTGATTCATGGGGTCGCGGAGAGTCGGACATGACTGAGCGACTGAATTGATTGATTGATTGATTGACACTACATATGAACTATGGATGGAGGTTTGTGATATTCTACAGAAGACAGGAACCAAGACCATCGCCAAGAAAGTGAAAAGCAAAAAAGCAAAACAGCTGTCTGAGTAAACCTTACAATGTTCTGTGAAAAAAAAAGAGAAGCCAAAGGCAAAGAAGAAATGGAAAGATGTATCCATTTGATTGCTGAGGTGCAAAGAATAGCAAGGAGAGTTAAGAAAGCCTTCCTGAGTGATCAATGTAAAGAAATAGATAGGAAAAATAGAATGAGAAAGATGAGAGCCCCTTTAAGTAAATTTGAGATACCAAGGGACTATTACATGCAAAGAAGGGCTCAATAAAGAACCAAAATGGTATGGACCTAATCAAGCAGAAACTATTAAGAAGAGCTGCAACAAATACTCAGAACTGTTCAGAAAAGATCTTTCAGTTCAGTTCAGTCGCTCAGTCGTGTCCGACTCTCCGTGACCCCGTGAATCACAGCACGCCAGGCCTCCCTGTCCATCACAAACTCCCAGAGTTCACTCAAAATTCACAATGATGTGATCACTTACGCTAACCTATGGCCAGACATCCTGGAATGGGAATTCAAGTGGGCTTTAGGAAATATCAGTATGAACAAAGCCAGTGGAAGTGACAGCATTTCAGTTCAGGTATTTCAAATCCTAAGAGATGATGCTGTGAAAATGTTGCACTCCACATGTCAGCAAACTAGGAAAACTCAGCAGTGACCACAGGATTGGAAATGATCAGCTTTCATTCCAATTCCAAAGAAAGTCAATGCCAAAAATGCTCCAAACTACCGCCCAATTCCACTCATCTCACACGCTAGAAAATAATGTTCAATATTCTCCAAGCCAGGATTCAAAAATGGGTGAACCGTGTACTTCCAGAAGTTCAAGGTGGTTTTAGAAAAAGCAGAGGAACCAGAGATCGAACAGCTAACATCTGCTGGATCATCGAAAAAGCAAGAGAGTTCCAGAAAAACATTCTTTTCTTCTTTATTTCCTATGCAAAAACCTAAGAATATGTGGATCTCAATAAATTATGGAAAATTCTGAAAGAGATCAGAATACCCAGACCACCTAACTTGTCCCTTGAGAAACTTGTTTGCAGGTCAGGAATCAATAGAGAGTACTGGACATGGAACAACATCTTGGTTCCAAATAGGAAAATGAATATGTCAAGGCTGTACTTTCACCCTCCTTATTGAACTTTTATGCAGAGTACATCATGAGAAACGCTAGGCTGAAGGAAGCACAAACTGGAATCAAGATTGCTGGGAGAAATATCAACAACCCACATATGCAGGTGACACCACAATTATGACAGAAAGTGAAGAACAACTAAAGAGTTTCTTGATTAACATAATGAAGAGAATGAGAACGTTGGCTTAAATTTCAATTTTTATCAACTCAGATTATGGCCTCCAGTCCCATCACTTCTGGCAAATAGGTGGGGAAAGAGTGGCTCCTTCCCCAGGGGGAGGCTCCAAAATCACTGCAGATGGTGATTGTAGCCATGAAATGAAAAATGCTTACTCTTTGGAAGAAAAGCTATGATCAACCTAGACAGCATAAATAAAAAGCAGAGACCTGATTTGCCAATAAACTCTGTTTAGTCAAGCTATCGTTTTTCCAGTAGTCACGTATGGATGTCTTATTCAGACTATAAAGAAAACTGAGTGCCAAGCATTGATGCTTTTGAACCGTGGTGCTGGAGAAGACTCTTGAGTGTCCATTGGACTGCAAGGATATCCAACCAGCCAATCCTAAAGGAGATCAGTCCTGGATGTTCATTGGAATGACTGATGTTGAAGTTGAAACTCCAATACTTTGGCCACCCGATGCAAACAACTGACTCAATGGAAAAGATCCTCACGCTGTGAAGGATTGAGGGTAGGAAGAGAAAGGGATGACAGAGAATGCGGTGGTTGGAGAGTATCACCGATTCAATGGAAATGAGTTTGGGTATACTCAAGGGGTTGATAACGGACAAGCAGGTCTGGCGTTCTGCAGTTCATGGGGTCACAAATAGTCTGACATGACTGAACCACTGAAGTGATAATTACATACAATTTTAATAAGCACGGTGACAATATGGACAGCATGATGTGGGTGAAGCTGTCCTGCTTCCAGATCACGATATCTTGGTACCTGTAGGGGCTCTCAGTCTGCTTCACGCTGAAGCACAGTCTCTTGTCAAAGGGCTGGTCTCGCCTGTCCTTGATGAACTTCCTTTTGCCGGCTGTTACGCCCCTGACAAACGTCTGCAGGGTGGTGGTCCCGATGGCCATCAGCGTGTCCATGAACAGGGAGTTGCCTTTCCTGTTCACCGTCAGCCCCATAGTCATGCCCGAATTCAAGGGCCGGACACCTGTGGCACAAGCCGGTGTATCAGGGGCTGGTGCCTCATTTGCGCCTGCTCAGCCCCTGGACCCAGGAGGGCCCCGACCAGATTCTGGAACGATGCCTCCTGGGCCGGGGAGTTCTCCCGTCCCTGCTCCAGTGTCTGGCTTCTCAGGGCTTTAATCCTGGAAGCCGTCCACCCCACTCCTCCTCTTGATGGGGCATTTGGGCACTGCCGGGCCGAGTCCATGTTGATGCCTGCCAGGCCGGGTCCATGTTGTTTTGGGGTCCAGGCCCTGAGAGGGGATCTTCAGAACATCAGGCTGGCAGCAAACAGCAGGCTACTCTTGGCCTCATGCCCCTTGCCAACAACTAGTGCTCTGGAGGCGGCCTTGAGAAGCTGCTCTTGTGCATCTGGAGATTTGCTTATGGGCATGGTTTGGGGAGGTCTAGTTACTTCTGCTGAAATTGCCCTACTTCTGCATCTTGCTGTCGCACTGTTTGAGGTCATGAATGTGATACTTGCAGTACACCAGGTGTTGCTCAAGAGGCCCTGAGCAACCCTATATATCGCCCTCCCCATGGGGCCACACCCTTATTCTTTTTTGAAAGAGTTAAAAAATCTTAGTTTCATTTAGCCCGTTTTCACAGCTGAGTATTTATTCTATAAAAAGTTTACAGATTGTTCAGTTTACATATATATTTGAAACTACAGAACAAAAAAACTGGGCCCCACACGTGCAAAAATACTGCAATGACCAAGCCAAGTAAAGACAGATTTGCACTCTGTAAGCTCTCTGTGGGAGAAGGCAATGGCAAGCCACTCCAACTCTTGCCTAGAAAATCCCATGGATGGAGGAGCCTGATAGGCTGCAGTTCGTGGGGTCACTAAGAGTCGGACACGACTGAGCGACTTCACTTTCACTTTTCACTTTCACACATTGGAGAAGGAAATGGCAACCCACTCCAGTGTTCTTGCCTGGAGAATCCCAGGGACGGGGAAGCCTGGTGGGCTTCCGTCTATGGGGTCACACAGAGTCCGACACGACTGAAGTGACTTAGCAGCAGCAGCAGCAGCAGCAAGCTCTCTGGGAGGCCGGGAGGTGGTCGGTTCGAAGTAGAAAATTCAAAACTGTACAAAAATACGATTTTGATTTCATTTCACTCCATACATTCAATATGATTACAAGCTCAGAAGCCTGCCGGGGGGACAGGCTTCTGGAATCGTCCCCACCCCTGGCGGCAATGCAGATGTCTAGGCACACAGGGCACTTTTGGACAGCATCCACTACTTGGTATATTGTGGAGACGTGAAAGCTGAGACCAACAATATGAAACGTCAATATAATATGGCAGTTCTCTTAAAAAGGAGGTTCTGCATTTAACAGTGTGCCAACAGAGTTTTAACTTATTAAATAAAATACATTCTAAGTGAACCTAAAAGTTACATTTTATACACATAAAAATGCATCTTATTTGTGGTGTAAGCACGCGGCCCGGCTCCCAGAAGGCCCGGCGGGGTGGTGGTTTCGGTTGCCGGCTGCGCCCGGGGCAGGGCATGCTCGGTCCGACATGCGGGGGGTTGGTGAGCGCGAGGCCCGGTAGGCTACGGTCGCCGCCATGGCGAGGCGCCCCGTGCACCAAGCCCAGGGCGGGCCAAGGCCAGAGCATGGGGATCCCGGTCGCCTTCGCCCGCCCTGCCCGGGGAAGGCCATGCTCAAGCAGTGGCCCCACGTCTAAGGTCCGGTGAGTAGCGGCAACCACAGGACCTGAAGACAGAGTGCCCCCCAAAACCCGCCTCCGCACCGTGCCTGCCCCTAGTAGGCTAGTGACCTTATTCCGGCTGCACCTTCAAAACTGGTCCCTGGCCACATTTGATTCTCCACCTGGTGAGCCCACTTCGTATTGGTGGCCATCGTTTAAGATGCAGCAGGAAGGGAGCCAGGTGGAGACCTGGCCTCTAGCTGCTTCTGTCTCTTCCCCCGGCTCTGCCTTCCAGGGACACGGCCGCCCTCCAGGAGAGGAGGCCCAAGCAGGAGGCGGTAGGGACAGGAATTGAACGGCAAAGCACGTCCCAGAAGTTTTCAGTGTAAGAGACTTGGGGGAGCTGGTTACCATTTCCCCACATTCTGCTGCTCCAAGAAAGTGCAGCCGCTGCACCTTACCTTGGACAAGGGGTATCCCCTCAAGGCCGCTCCTCCTGACCCTGAACGTGGAGTAGCTCCTCTCGGCCCTCCTCTGCCCGCCCAGCCACCACCTATTGGACGTGGGTTAGTTCCTCTCAGCCGCCGACCCTGGCCTCAGGCGTGGGGTAGCTCCTCAGGGCCGTGTCTCTTTGCGTGGTCGGTTGCTCCGGGGCTGGCATCTTTGAGTCTGCACCACCAGGTAGGTATTGCAAGGGGACATCAGAGGGCAGACACACTGAAATCATAATCACAGAAACTAGTCAATCTGATCACATGGACCATAGCCGAATGTGGTCCACTGGAGAAGGGAATGGCAAACCACTTCAGTATACTTGCCTTGAGAATCCCAAGAACAGTATGAAAAGGCAAAATAATAGGATATAGTGAATGAGGAAATCCCCAGGTAAGTAGGTGCCCAGTATGCTACTGGAGATCAGTGGAGAAGTAACTCTAGAAGGAATGAAGGGATGGAGCAAAAGCAAAACCAATACCCAGATGTGGATGTGACCGGTGATAGAAGCAAGGTCCAATGCTGTAAGAGGAATATTGCATCGGAAACTGGAATGTTAGGTCCATGAATCAAGGCATATTGGAAGTGGTCAAACAGGAGATGGAAAGAGTGAACACAGACATTCTAGGAATCAGTGAACTAAAATGGACTGGAATGGGTGAACTTAACTCAGATGACCATCATATCTACTACTGTACTACTGTGGGCAGGAATCCCTTAGAAGAAATGGAGGAGCCTTCATGGTCAACAAAAGAGTCCGAAACACAGTACTTGAATGCAATCTTAAAAACGACAGAATGATTTCTGTTCGTTTCCAAGGCAAACCATTCAATATTACAGTAATCCATGCCTATGCCCCAACCAGTAACGCTGAAGAAGCCGAAGTTGAATGGTTCTATGAAGACCTACGAGACCTTTTAGAACTAATAACCCAAAAAGATATGCTTTTCATTATAGGGGATTGGAATGCAAAAGTAGGAAGCCAAGAAACACCTGGAGTAACAGGCAAATTTGGCTTTGGAGCACAGAATGAAGCAGGGCAAAAGCTAATAGATTTTGTCAAGAGAACGCACTGGTCTTAGCAAATACCCTCTTCCAACAAAACGAGAGAAGACTCTACACATGGACATCACCAGATGGTCAACACCGAAATCAGATTGATTATATTCTTTGCAGCCAAAGATGGCTAACTCTATACAGTTAGCAAAAACAAGACCAGGAGGTGACTGTGGCTCAGATCATGAACTCCTTATTTCCAAATTCAGACAGAAATAGAAGAAAGTAGGGAAAAGCTCTAGACCAATCAGATATGACCAAAATCAAATCCCTTATGATTATACAGTAGACGTGAGAAATAGATTTAAGGGACTAGATCTGATAGATAGAGTGCCTGAGGAACTATGGACGGAGGTTCGTGACATTGTACAGGAGACAGGGACCATCCCCATGGAAAAGAAATGTAAAAAAGTAAAATGCCTGTCGGAGGAGGCCTCACAAATAGCTGTGAAAGGACGAGAAGCGAAAAGCAAAGGAGCAAAGGAAAGGTATAAGCATCTGAATGCAGAGTTCAAGAATAGCAAGGAGAGATATAAAAGCCTTCCTCAGTGATCAATGCAAAGGAGAGGAAGAGGAAAACAACAGAATAAGAAAAGCAGGAGACCTTTTCAAGAAAATTAGAGGTATCAAGGGAATGTTTCATGCAAAAATGGACTTGATAAAGGACAGAAATGGTATGGACCTAACAGAAGGAGAAGATATTAAGAGGAAGTGGCAAGAATACACAGAAGAACTGTACAGAAAAGATCTTCACAATGAAGATAAATACGATGGCGGATCACTCACCTGGAGCCAGGCAGCTTAGAATGTGAAGTCAAGTGGGCCTTAGAGAGCATCACTACGAACAAAGCTAGTGGAGGTGATGGAATTCCAGTTGAGCTATTTCAAATCTTGAAAGATGATGCTGTGAAAGTGCTGCACTCAATAAGCCAACAAACTTGGAAAACTCAGCAGTGCCCACAGGACTGGAAAAGGTCACTCTTCATTCCAATCCCAAAGAAAGGCAATGCCAAAAAATGCTCAAACGACTGCACAGTTGCACTCATCTCACAAGCTAGTACAATCATTCTCAAAATTCTCCAAGCCAGGCTTCAGCAATATGTGAACCGTGAACTCCCAGATGTTCAAGCAGGTTTTAGAAAAGCCAGAGGCACCAGAGATCAGATTGCTAACATCCGTTGGATCATGGAGAAAGCAAGAGAGTTCCAGAAAAACATCTATTTCTCCTTCATTGACTATGTCAAAGCCTTTGACTGTGTGGATCACAATAAACTGTGGAAAATTCTGAAAGAGATGGGAATACCAGACCACCTGACCTGTCTCTTGAGAAACTTGTATGCAGGTCAGGAAGCAACAGTCAGACCTGTACATGGAACAACATACTGGTTCCAATAGGAAAAGGAGTACGTCAAGGCTGTATATTATCACCCTGCTTATTTAACTTATATGCAGAATACATCATGAGGAACGCTGGGCTGGAAGAAGCACAAGCTGGAGTCAAGATTGCTGGGAGAAATGTCAATAACCTGAGATATGCAGATGACACCACCCTTATGGCAGAAAGTGAAGAGGAACACAAAATCCTCTTGATGAAAGTGAAAGAGGAGAGTGAAAAGGTTGGCTTGAAGCTCAACATTCAGAAAAGATCATGGCATCTGGTCCCATCACTTCATGTGAAATAGATGGGAAAACAGTGGAAGCAATGTCAGACTTTATTGTTTTGGGCTCCAAAATCACTGCAGATGCTGATTGCAGCCATGAAATTAAAAGACTCTTACTCCTTGGAAGGAAAGTTATGACCAACCTTGACAGTATATTAAAAAACAGAGACATTACTTTGCCAACTAAGATCCGTCTAGACAAGGCTATGGTTTTTCCCGTGGTCATGTATGGATGTGAGTGTTGGACTGTGAAGAAAGCTGATCGCCGAAGAATTGATGCTTTTGAACTGTGGTGTTAGAGAAGATTCTTGAGAGTCCCTTTTTCTTCAAGGAGATCCAACAAGTCCATTCTATAGGAGATCAATCCTTGGTGGTCATTGGAAGGAATGATGCTAAAGCTGAAACTGCAATACTTTGGCCACCTCATGAGAAGAGTTGACTCACTGGAAAAGACTCTGATGCTGGGAAAGTTTGGTGATGGAGGAGAAGGGGACGACAGAGAATGAGATGGTTGGATGGCATCACCGACTCTCTGTACATGAGTTTGAGTGAACTCCGGGAGTTGGTGATGGACAGGGAGGCCTGGCGTGCTGTGATTCATGGGGTCGCGGAGAGTCGGACACGACTGAGCGACTGAACTGAACTGAAGTGAATCTACTTCATAGAGCTTATTTGTATTTCTTCCAGCAGGATTAATTCAAGCTTGTCAATCATCCAGATTGGCATTTTGCATGTTTTACACTGTATAGAGGTTAATTAAGCAGGGTTCCAATATGCAGCCTTGGAACAATCTTTTCCTGATGTGGAAGCAACCTGTCGTTCCATATCCTGTTGCTTCTTTTCCTGGATATAGATTACTCAAGAGGTAGGTCAGGTGGTCTGGTTTTCCCACCATTTTATTATTATCATTATTAGTTAACAATTTGTTGTGATCCCCACAGTCACAGGCTTTGCAATAACAATGAAGCAGAAGTAGAGGTTTCGGTTTTTCTTGTTTTTGGAGATCTCTTGCTTTTCTGATGATTCCCATGGATGTTGGCAATTTGATATTTCTTTCCCTACCCTTGTCTAAATCCAGCTTGAACATGTGGAAGTTCATTGTTCATGTACTGTTGAATCTGGAAGGGAGAATTTTGAGCATTACTTTTCTATCATTTGACATGGGAGCAAATGTGTGGTAATGTGAACATTCTTTGGGATTGGACTGAAAACTGAACTTTTCCAGTCTTGGGGCAATTGCTGAGTTTTTCAAATTTGCTGGCATATTGAGAGTAGCACTTTCACAGAATCATCTTTTAGCCTGTGAAATAACTTAACTGGAATTCCATCAGCTCCACTAGTTTTCTCCATATGATGCTTCATAAGGATTCAGTTCAGTTCAGTTCACTTCAGTCGCTCAGTCGTGTCTGACTCTCTGCGACCCCATGAATAACAGCACTCCAGGCCCCCCTGTCCATCACCAACTCCCGGAGTTCACTCAAACTCATGTTCAAAGAGTCGGCAATGCTATCCAACCATCTCATTCTCTGTCATCCTCTTCTCCTCCAGCCCCCAACCTTTCCTAGCATCAGAGTCTTTTCGAGTGAGTCAACTCGTCCCATAAGGTGGCCAAAGTATTGCAGTTTCAGCTGTATCATCAGTCCTTCCAATGAACACCCAGGATTGATCTCCCTTAAAATGGACTGGTTGGATCTCCTTGCAGTCCAAGGGACTCTCAAGAGTCTTCTCCAGCAGCACAGTTCAAAAGCATCAATTCTTCGGCGATCAGCTTTCTTCACAGTCCAACTCCCACATCCATTCATAACCACGGGAAAAACCATAGCTTTGACTAGACAGACCTTTGTTGACAAAGTAATGTCTCTGCTTTTTAATATACTGTCAAGGTTGGTCATAACTTTCCTTCCAAGGAGTAAGTGTCTTTTAATTTCATGGCTACAATCTTACTTGACTACATATTCCAAGATGTCTGAGTCTAGGTGAATGATCTCACCATCGAGGTTATCTGGGTATTGAAGATCCTGTTTGTATAGTTTTTCTGTGTATTCTTGACACCTCTTTGATATATTCTGCTTCTATTAGGTCCATACCATGTCTGTTCTTTATTTTGACCATCTTGGCATGAAATGTTCCTTTTGTATCTTTAATTATCTTGAAGAGATCTCGTCTTTTCCATTCCAATTTCCCCCTCTATTTCTTTGCATCTTTCACTGAGGAAAACGTTCTTATCTCTCCTTCCTCTTCTTTGGAACTCTGCACACACGAATATATCTGTCCTTTTCTCCTTTTTTTTAGTTTCTCTTCGTTTCTCAGCAATTTGTAAGGTATATCCAGACACCCATTTTGCCTTCTTGCATTTCTTTTTCTTGAGGATGGTCTTGATCACTGCCTTTTGTACAATTTCACAAACCTCTGTCTGTAGGTATTCAGGAACTCTATCAGATCTAATCCCTTGGATCTATTTGTCATTTTCCTGTCTAATCATAAGGGATATGATTTAGGTCCTACCTGAATAGTATAGTGGTTTCCCTACTATTTTAAATTTAAATCTGAATTTGGCAATAAGGAGTTCATGATCTGAGCCACAATAGATCCCAGTCTTATTTTTGCTGACTGCAAAGAAAAGAATCAATCTGGTTTCAGTTATGACCATCCGGTTATGTCCATGTATAGAGTCTTGCCTTGTGTTGCTGGAAATGAGTGCTTTCTGTGAGCATTGTGTTCCCCTGGCAAAGCTCTGTTTCTTTTAACTGGCTATATTTTGTCCTCCAAAGTCAAATTTGCCTGTTACACCAGGTATCTCTAGATTTCCTACTTTTGCATTCCATTCCCCTATGATGTAAAGGATATCTTTTATGGGTGTCAGTTCTAGAAGTTCTTGTAGGTCTTCACAAAGCTGTGGACCTAACCTTCCAGGTTCCTATGCAATATTACTCTTTACAGCATCAGAATTCATTTCATCACCAGTCATCTGCAACTGGGTTCTGTTTTTACTCTGGCTCCCTGCCTTCATTCTTTCTTTCGTTTCCTCTCCACTGATCTGTCATAGCATATTTGTAAAAGACCCACCTTGGGAGTTCCTCTTTCTATATGCTATATTTTGGATTACATCCTGCTCATAGGTTTCTCAAGGCCGAAATACTGAAGCGGTTTTCCATTCCCTTCTCCAAGGACCATATTTTGTCAGAACCCTTCATTATGACCCATCCATCTTCGGTGGCCCTATATGCCTGGCTCATAATTTCATTGAGTTAGACAAGGCTATGGACCAGGTAATCAGTTTGGTCAGTTTTCTGTGGTTATGATTTTCATTCTGTCTTCCCTCTGATAGATAAAGATACGAGGCTTGTGGAAGCTTCCTGATGGGAGAGACTAACTGAGGGGAAAACTGGTTCTTATTCAGATGGACAGGTCCATGTTCAGTTGAGTTCAGTTTTGTGGCTCAGTCATGCTCAAATCTTTGCATCCCCATAAACTACAGCATGTCAGTCCTCCTTATCCTTCACTAACTTACTGAGTTTACTCAAACTCATGTCCAATGATTCGGTATGCTCTCCAGTTATATTCTGTTGCCCCTCCTCCTCCCACATTGTACCTTTCCCAGCATCAGGGTCTTTTCCAATGAGTCAGTTCTTCACATCAGCTGGCCAAAGTATTGGAGTTTCACCTTTAGTCCCATTCCTTGCAAGGAATATTCAGGACTGATATCCTTTAGGATGGTCTGGTTGGATTTCTCCTAGCCATCCAAGAGACTCTCAAGAGACTTCTCCAACATCACAGTACAAAAGCATTAATTTTCCTGCTCAGCTTTCTTTATAGTCCAACTCTCACATCCATACATAATTTCTGGATAAACAACAGCTTTAACTAGATGCAAATTTCATGTAAAATTACTACACTAAATGTTCATATCTGAAATAAGTACAGTTCATCGCTTCTAAGACAGTATGTATCCTGGTTTTCACGTGTGAAAGAACAAAAATCCCACCTTTCCATGTCCAAAATTCCTCAGCAGTTTTTCATACGTCAAATATAGAGAATTCATTACCTCATATCAGAGACTCTGCTTACAAATTTAAATATGTGAGCTATATAGTATTCCCTACTTCAGTTAGAAACATCTACATCTAGATGATGAAATATAAAATATAGAATACCATGCTTTGGGCAGTTTTCTTAGTTTATTTATTTTTAACTTAGGGATAATTGTTTTACAGAATTTTGTTTTCTATTAAACCTTAACTTTCACTTGAGAATACCGTACTTCATGCAAGAAAATATGTGCCTTGATTTTTATACATGAAATAACATGCATTCCATAATTTATGTAAGATTTTCTAATACCCACATTTTATGCATGAGTTTCACATATTCTGTCTATCATGCTGGAAAGTCTAAAACCAGATTTTTAAAAGGGAAATAAAAACAATTACATATTTTATGTAACAAAAACTGTGCTCAGGTTTAGGTCTTGGAAATACTGAGAATTTCATATTTAATGTAGGAAACGGACACACAGATTTTCTAATGACATATTTACAGAATTTCAGAGCATCATGTAGTAAAATCTGCATTCAGAAATTCATAAGTGAACTCCGTGTTTCACGGAGGTAAAAATGGCATCCAGATTTCCATATGTGAACTATGCAGATCTTATATTTTATGTGGGAACATCACAACCTAGAAATCCAAATTTTACTCTAGTGATTTACCTGTTTCCTGTAGAAATATTGGCACCCAGATTTTCAAAAGTAAATATAGATTTTTTTTCATATATCATGTAGGGATATCTTCACCCAGCCTTTCAAAATTTAATATAGAGAATACTAAATTTAAGCAGGGAATTATGTGGCCACATTTTCTTACAGGAAACATAGACGCATGTACATTGCCTGTTTGGCACAGATCTAAACGAATCATGGAATATTGCAAAAATTATGTATGAAAATCTGACACAAATTTTCTTATGTGAATAACTGAGAATTCATATTCCATATTTGATTCTTGTCCCAAGTTTTTCAAATGCAAAATATACAGTATTCCATATTTCACGGAAGAAGGTCTTTCTTCAAATTCTCTTTGCTGAAATAAAAAGAAATTCATAGCTCAAGCGATTTTTCTATATGATACATAAAATTCCATATTTATTGTAGGGAAATAGATGCCTGATGTTAAACACACACTATTCCCTATTTCTTGAAGGAATGTTAGCACACAGATTTTCAAAAGATAATTATAAAAAATTCCACTACTCAAGTTGAAAATAGGTGACGGTACTTTAAGACATGAAATAGAGACTTTCATATTCCCTGAATAGAACTCTGCATTCAGAATTTCATAACTGTAATATTAAAAATTGGATATTTCATTCAACAAAATCTTCATATGTGATACACCAATAATTCTCATGTTGGAAACTTGGTCCCCAGATTTTCAAATATGAATTATAGAGACTTTCATAATTCATGTCTTAAAATCTGCACCTAGATTTTCATATGTGAAACTAAGAATTTCCTCTTTCCTGAAGGACTGTCTGCTGTCAAACTTCAACACAAGAAACAGAAAATTCGACAGTGTGCCCATAATCATATGTGAAATATATCACATAAGGACAAGCATACTCTGACTTTCACATTAGAAATGGAAATACTCCATATTATATATAAACATATTTTCATTAAAATTTGGGTGCCTGAGTAATTGAATCCCTCATAGTTTAAGAAGTAAAATATCCAACCAGACTTTCATAAAAGAAATAGAGAGACGTCCATCATTCATAAAGAAGAACGTACTTTTTCTAAAGGCATATACAGAATTCCATATTTCAGGTTCGAAAATCTCCTCCTTATTGACAAATGTGAAACCGAGTTGTTGCTATTTTTCAGTTGATCTGTCATATCCAACTCTGCAACACCGTGGACAGCAGTACTCCAGGGTTCCCTGACCTTCCGTGTCTCCAAAACTTTGCACAGACTCATGTTTGTTGAATCGAGATATTACCGTCTCTTGAAGAATTTTCCACAATTTACTGTGATCCAGAGAGTCAAAGGCTTTGGCATAGTCAATAAAGCAGAAATAGATGTTTTCTGGAACTCTTTTGTATTTTCAGAGATCCAGCGGATGTTTACAATTTGATCTCTGATTCCTTTGCCCTTTTCCAAAACCAGCTTGAATATCTGGAAGTTCACGGTTCGCATATTGTTGAAGCCTGCCTTGGAGAATTTTGAGCATTATTTTATCAGCACGTGAGATGAAGCTCTTTGTTTAGTAATTCGAGTATTCTTTGGCATTGCTTTTCTTTGCGATTGGAATGAAAACTGACCTTTTCCATTCCTTGGCCATTGCGGAGTTTTCCAAATTTGGAGCAGCGAGTTGTGGCTGTGTGGCACCGGAGCAGCCAGCAGTCAAGAGGAGATATCCCACACCCAATGTAAGGAGCAGAGGTTGTGTTTTGCTGTAGGAGCAGGGAAGAGATACTCCCCGTCCAAAGGAAAAGAAACCCCAGTAAGATGGTATGTGCAGAGAGAGGGCATTTGAGGACAGAAAGACTGAAACCACCATCATAGGAAGCTGACAAATCCATCACATGGACCACCACCTTGTCTCACTCAGTGAAACTAAGACATGCTGTGTAGGGCCACACATGAAAGACAAACATACATATCCACTGGGAAACAACCTCGCTTTGCCTATACGGACCTTTGTTGACAAAGTGATGTCTCTTCTTCTCAGTACATTGTGTTTAGGTTTGTCATAACTTTTCTTCTTGGGAGCAAGAGTCTTATATTTTCATGGCTGCAATCTGTCCCCAGTCATTTTGGAGCCTATTCACTGTCTGTTGCTGCTTTCATTTTTAACCTTTCTATTTGCAAAATTCTGCCTTTAGCCTTTGTTCTGCATCACTTTGTACCCCAAGTCCAAACTTGCCTGTTACTCTACGTATCGCTTGACTTCCTGTTTTTACGTCACAGTTAGCTATGATGAAATGGACGTCCCTTTTTGGTGTTAATTTTATAAAATCTTGGAGGTTTTCCTAAATCTATTAAAGTTCCCTGGTAGCTTTGATGATAAAGAATTGAAATAAAGAAACTTGCATTCTTCATTTACAAAAATCTACACCAAGATTTTCATACAAAATTAGGGAATTCCACATTAGCAGTAGGAAATATAATCATTCTGCATTTCAAATGTGAATTATAGAGAAATCCAACTTTCAAATAGAACTGACACCTGGATTTTCATATGTGAAATTTAGAGAATCATATAGGAAAATCTACACCAAGATACCTATATATGAAATATAGACAATTTATATTTTGTTTGAAAATATTTCCCTTGATTTTCATATTTGAAATACAGGAATTCCATATTTCAAGTGGTAAATCAACACCTGGACAATCAATAAATACAAAAATTTCGTATTACATGGAAGACATTTTTGTATCTAGATTTCATTTATTCATAATTTTTAGTATTTATTTATTTATTTAAGGCTGCACTGAGTCTTCATTGCTGTGCAGAAAGTTTCTCTACTTGCAGCAATTGGGGACTACTCTTCTTTGCAATTAGCTTGCTTCTCATGGCACTGTCTTCTCTTCTGGCGCACAAGCTCTAGGGCTCTCAGGTTCAGCACTTGGGGGCACACAGGTTTATCTACTTTGCCAGTATGTGTGATCTCCTCAGACCAAGAATAAAACCCATGTCCCCTGCATTGACAGGCAAGTTCTTAAGCCACTGGGTCACTGGTGAAGACCAACAGGCTTTTTTTTTTTTTTTTTTGGTACATTTTAAAAAACTTATTTATTTAATTGGGGGCTAATTGTAATATTGAGTGGTTTTTCCATACATTGACATGAATCAGCCATGTGTTTACAATTGTTCTTCATGTGAACATTCCTACCACCCCACTCCCATCCCAAACCTCCAGGTCATCCCAGTGCACCAGCCCTGAGCACCTTGTCTCATGTATCGAACCCGGACTGGTGATCTCTTTCACATATGACCATATACATGTTTCAATGATATTCTCTCAAATAAACCCACTCTCACCTTCTCCCACAGAGTCCTAAAGACTGTTCTATACATTTGTGTCTCTATTGCCATCTCATCTACAGTGTCATTGATATCATATTTTGAAATTTCGTTATATGCATTAGTGTAGCGTAGTGGTGTTTTTTGTTCTGATTTACTTCTGTTTCTGTAATAGGCTTCAGTTTCATCTACCTCATTAGAACTGATTCAAATTAAATCCTTTTAATGACTGAATAAAATTCTTTTGTCTATATGTACCAAAGATTTCTTATCCATTCTTCTGCCAGTGGATATCTAGGTTGCTTCCATATCCTGGCAATTATAAACAGTGCTGTGATGACCATTGGGGTACACGTGTCTCTTTCAGTTCTGGTTTCCTTGGTGTGTATGTCAGGCAGTGGGATCGCTAGGTCATATGGCAGTACTGTTCCCAATTTTTTACCTAATCTCCACAATGTTCTCCACAGTGCCTATACTAGTTTGCTGATCCACCAACAGTGTAAGAGGGTTCTCCTTTCTCCACACCACTCCAGAATTTCTTTTGTGTAGACTTTAAGGTTGCATCCATTCTGACCAGCATGAGGTGTTACCTCTTTGCTGGTGTCATTCTTTTACACTTGGATGACCCGATTTCCTAGCGCCACTTGTTTAAGAAACTTTTTTTTTTTTCCATTGTAGATACTTGCCTCCCTTTTCAAAGAGAAGTTGTCCATAGGTGTGTGGCTTCATTCCTGGGCTTTCTATTTGTTCCAATGATCTATATTTTATCTTTGTGCCAGTACCATAATGTCTTGATGATTACAGCTTTGTAGTATAGCCTGAAGTCAAGCAGGTTCATTCCTCCAGGTCCATTCTTCCTTCTCAAGATTGCCTTGGTTATTCGAGGTTTTTGGTATTTCCATACAAATTGTGATATTATTTGTTTATAGTTCTATGAAAAATACCTTTGGTAGCTTGATAGGGATTACATTGAAACTATAGATTGCTTTAGGTAGCATACTCATTTTCACTATTTTGATACTTCCAATCCATAAACATGGTATATTTCTCCATCTATTTATGTCCTCTTTGATTTCTTTCATCAGTGTTTTTTTTTTTTTGTTTGTTTTCTTTTGTTTTAGTTATATATATATATATATGTCTTTTGTTTCTTTAGGTAGATTTATTTCTAAGTATTTTATTCTTTATATTTCAATGGTGAATGAGAATGTTTCCTAAATTTGTCTTTCTGTTTTCTAATGTTAGTAAATAGGTATGCAGGGAATTTCTGGGTGTTAGTTTTACATCCTGCAACTTTACTATATTTATTGCTTCAGTTTAGTTCAGTTCAGTTCAGTCGCTCACTCGTGTCTGACTCTTTGTGTCCCCGTGAATCACAGCACTCTAGGCCTCCCTGTCCAACACCAATTCCCGGAGTTCACTCACACTTATGTCCATCAAGTCGGTGATGCCATCCATCCATCTCATTCTCTGTCCTTCCCTTCTCCTCCCGCTCCCAATTCTTCCCAGCATCAGAGTCTTTTCCCTTGAGTCAACTGGTCGCATGCGTTGGCCAAAGTATTGGAATTTCAGCTTTAGCATCAGTCCTTCCAATGAACACCCAAGATTGATCTCCTTTAGAATGGATGGTTGGATCTCCTTGCTGTCCAAGGGACTATCATTGCTAGGCATATTCTGGTGGAGTCTTTAGTGTTTTCTATGTAGAGGATCATGATATCGGCCAAGACACACAGTTTTAATTCTTCTTTTCCAATAGAGATTCCATTTATTTCCTTTTCCTCTCTGATTGCCTGGTTAAAACTTCTAAATCTGTGTTTAACAGTAGCAGTGAGAGTGGACATTCTTGTCTTCTTCCTCACTTTAGGGGGACTGCTTTCAATTTTTCACCATTGAGGATCATCTTTGCTGTTTGTTTGTCATATATAACTTTTATTGTGTTGAGGTATGTTCCTTCTATTAATTCTTTCTGGAGGTTTTTTTTTTTTTTTTGTCATAAATGAATGTTGAATTTTGTCGAAGACCTTCTCTATATCTATTGAGATAATCATATGCGTTTTATCATTCAATTTGTTAACGTGGTGTATTACGTTGTTTGACTTGCAGATATTAAAGAATCCTTGGATCCCTGAGATAAAGCCCACTTGGTCATGATGTATGATCTTTTTAAAATGCTGTTAGATTCTGTTTGTTAGGATTATGTTAAGGATTTTTGCATCTATGTCCATCAGTGTTATTGGAGTGTAGTTTTCTTTTCTTGTGGCATATTTGTCTGGTTTTGGGGTCAGGGTGACAGTGGCCTCATAGAATGAGTTTGGAAATTTCACTAACTCTGCAAATTTCCTGAAGAATTTGCGTAGAATAAGTGTTTAGTTCAGTTCAGTTCATTCCCTCAGTCGTGTTCGACTCTTTGTGACCCAATGAATCACAGCACGCCAGGCCTCCCTGTCCATCACCAACTCTCTGAGTTCACTCAAACTCACCTCCATTAAGTGGGTGATGCCATTCAGCAATCTCATATTTTCTCATCCCCGTTTCCTTGGCCCCCAATCCCTCCCAGCATCAGAGTATTTTCCAGTGAGTCAACTCTTCGCATGAGGTGGCCAAAGTACTGGAGTTTCAGCTTTAGGATCAGTCCTTCCAAAGCACACCCAGGAGTGATCTCCTTTAGAATGGACTAGTTGGATCTCCTTACAGTTCAAGGGACTCTCAAGAGTCTTCTCCAACACCACAGTTCAAAAAGCATCAGTTCTTCAGCGATCAGCTTTCTTGACAGTCTAATTCTCACATCCATACATGACCACTGGAAAAAACATAGCCTTGACTAGACAGACCTTGGATGGCAAAGTACTCTCCCTACTTTTTAATATGCTATCTAGGTACGTCATAACTTTGCTCCCAAGGAGTAAACATTTTTTTAATTTTATGGCCGCAATCAGCATCCGCAGTGATTTTGAAGCCCAAAAAATGAAGTCCGACACTGTTTCCACTGTTTCCCCATCTGTTTCCCATGAAGTGATGGAACCAGATGCCATGATCTTCGTTTTCTGAATGTTGAGGTTCAAGTCAACTTTTTCACTCTTCTCTTTCACTTTCATCAAGAGGCTTTTGTGTTCCTCTTCACTTTCTGCCATAAGTGTGGTGTCATCTGCATATCTGAGGTTGTTGATATTTCTCCCGGCAATCTTGATTCCAGTTTGTGCTTCTTCCAGGTTAGCGTTCCTCAGAATGTACTCTGCATATAACGTCAATAAGCAGGGTGACAATATACAGCCTTGACGTACTCCTTTTCCTATTTGGAAACAGTCTGTTTTTCCATGTCCAGTTCTAACTGTTGCTTCCTGACCTGCATACCAATTTCTCAAGAGGCAGGCCAGGTGGTCTGGTATTCCCATCTCTTTCAGAATTTTCCACAGTTTATTGTGATCCACAGAGTCAAAGGCTTTGGCATAGTCAATGAAAAATAAGTGCTAGCTCTTGTCATTTTTTTTTTTAAGAATTCAGCTGTGAAGCCACCTGGTTCTGGGCTTTTGTTTGCTGGAAGAATTATGACTACAGTTTCTATTTCCGTGCTTGTGACATGTCTGTTAAGTGTTTCTATTTCCTCCTGCTTCAGTTTTGGAAAGTTTTACTGCACTAAGAGTTTGTCATGTCTTCACAGTTGTACATTTTATTGGCATATAGATACTGATAGTAGTCTCTTATGATCCTTTGTATTTCTGTATTGTTTGCTGTAGTTTCTCCAGTTTCATTTCTAATTTTGTTGATTGATTTTTCTTCCTTTGTTTCTTGATGACTGTGGATAATATTTTTTTTTTCAATTTTATTTTTCATCTCATTAAACCAGCTTTTATATTTGTTGATTTCTGCTATGTTCTCGTTTGTTTCTTTTGAATTTGCTTCTCTCCTATTTTTCATAATTTCTTTCCTTCTACTAGCCATGGCATTTTTCATTTCCTCCTCCAGGTGAGGAAACATCCCGGTTTATTTTGTCACCCTAACCTTGTGGGGCCAGGTGCAGTGGGAGAATAAACCAAAACCATCCTTTGTAGAATCCTGATACCCAAGGCAAGATTTAACAGACTAGTTCTGGAAGGCAGAGAGCCTGATGAACTATGAATGTAGGTTCGTGACATTGTACAGGACAGAGATCAACACCATCCCCAAGATAAAGAAATTTCAAAAATTTAAATGCATGTGAGGAGCGTTTACAAATAGTTGTGAAAAGACAGGAAGTAAAAAGCAAAGGTGAAAAGGAAATGTATACCCATTTGAATGCAGAGTTGCAAAGAATTGCTGGGAGATATAAAAAAGCCTTCCTCAGCGATCAATGCAAAGAAGGAGAGGTAAATATTAGAGGGAAAGACTAGAGATCTCTTCAAGCAAATTAGAGAATCCAAGGAAATATTTCATGCAAAGATGGGCTAAATAAAAGACAGAAATGGTAGAGACCCATCAGAAGTAAAAGATAATAAGAAGAGGTGGCAAGAATACACAGAAGAACTGTACAAAAGAGATATTGGAAATTGAAGTCAAGTGGGTGTCAGTAAGCATCACTATGATCAAAGCTAGTGGATGCGATGGAATTCCAGTTGAGCTATTTCAAATCCTGAAAGATGATGCTGTGAAAGTTCTACATTCAGTATGCCAGCAGATATGGAAAACCCAGCCATATCCACAGGACTGTAAAAAGTCAGTTTTCATTCCAATCGCAAAGAGTCAATGCCAAATAATGCTGCTATCTATGGTGGGGGGTGTATCAAAGAATCACCCCAAGGACATTATTTGGTGACTGAACCACAAAACTCATCTCATTTTAAAAGCCTTTCCAAATTTCCACAGGATGTGTTTTCATCCATGCACAGACCCTTAAATGAGACCTTTCAGGCAGTGATGCCAGTATCCACACTATCCTCTCTTCTTGCATTTTGTGGAGCCATCTGTGGCCAACAACTTTAGAATGAAAAGTATTAGTGTCATTTATGAGTAGCAACACCCTCATTAGAAACAATGCAATGTCGCTGGAGGTTTGCTCCATTCTTCCTGCCCTCAGGCTTCTCCAGTTAAGAATAGTACCCCAGTCTCACCCAATTGGCTGAAATTGCATCTGTTCACCTAGTCCTCAGGGATGCCACAACAAAATGGGTTCTCAAAAATATATGCACATTCACAGATTCCTATGCTGTGGCTAATGCCCACCCCCTGCCCCCCGCCACCCCCCGCAGTAAATTGATTTCACCTGCTCACTGCTCCTTTCTCCTGGGGACTCACACACACTGCTGCCACAATCACTAATACTCACACAAGATTCCTACTCAAGACAGATAATTGCTTCCCTTAAGTAATTTATTCTTGGTTCCTTGGAGTCAATAGATACCACTGACTCTGGTCAGTGAAACCACTCCAACTCTCAGAAAACTCAACAGCGGACGCTTCAACAAAAAATTCTTTCATATTTTCAATGCAAATGACTTTGCTTATTGAATGCCATAACAAGCTTCTTAAAGAGATACTCCTAAAAGTGATTCCAGAAATGGATAAAAAATAAGCTCTTTGTCCTCATCTTGCTAAACTCTCACACCCTGAGTCTTCTTCCTCACATAGAAATTCTTCTATTCTCCCCAGATTCCACGTTGGGTATTTTTTAAGCAATAATCAAGTTTTTATACTCTAAGACAATGTTCTAATTTGTCCTATGATTCTACTTCCCCAGTCTGCTATAATTTTAGAATCACTTCATTACGCACTACTTGGGTGCAACCTCAAAAATGACAGAATGACCTTAGTTCATTTCCAAGGCAAACCATTCAAAATAACAATAATGATAGTCTCTGCCCTGAATACTGATCCTGAAGAAGTTCAGATTCATCAGTTCTGTGAAGACCAAGAACACCTCCTTGAGTTAATAGCAAGTGAAAGATGTCCTTATCATCATAAGGGATTGGAATGCAAAAGGGCAAAGTCAAGAGATACCTGGAATAGCAGGCAAGTTTGGCCTTGGAATAAAAGATGAAGCAGAACAAAGATTAATCAAACTCTGTCAAGAGAATGTAGTGGTCAAAGCAAAGATCCTTTGACAACCACACAAGAGATGGCTTTACACATGGACATCACCAAATGGTTCCTAATGATATCAGCCTGACTATATAATTAGAGGGAGAAGTGTATAAGGTCAGGGGAAAAAAAATCTGGAGCCCACTATGGATCAGATCACCAGTAACAATCTGCCAAATTCAGAAGGTCAGGTGCACAACTACTAGGCCAGCCAGGGACTAGAAAATCAAATGATGTTCAGGTGGCAAAGAGATTCCAGGGTTTATATCTAGTAAACAGAGCACCTCAAAAACTAGGGAAGGAGGTCCAAAATATTGTACAGCAAACAGTGCCAAAACAATGCCAAAGAAAAAGAAAAGCATGGAGGAGGATGTACAAATAGCGGAGGAAAGAAGAGCAGCAGAAAGCAAGTGGAAAAGGCAAAGGTACCCAAACAAAGTTCAGATTTCCAGAAAAGAGAAAGGAGATGTAAAGCACTCCTGCAGTACACAGTGCAAAGATATATAAGAAATCAAAGAAGCGGAAAGACTAAAAAATCTCTTAAAAAATCTGAATATATAAATGCAACATTTCATCCACCAGTGGGCTCAGTAAAGGACAGAAAGTTGAAAGGCCTAAAAGAAGGAAAAGAGATCAAGACAAGATGGAAAGCATGCAAAGAATTTTAGGACAAAAAGATCTTACTGCCCCAGATAACCAGGACACTGTGATGAATCCCACAGAGCCAGCCATTCTTGAATGTGAAGTCAAGTGGGCCTTACAAAGCACTGCTGTCAACAAAGCTAATGTAGGTGATGGAATTCTGTCAGTTCTGCATAAAATTCCAAATATTGATGCTATGAAAGTGTGACATTCAATATGTCAGCAAATGTGGATAACTTAGTAGTGGTCACAGAACTAGAAAAAGGAAATTCTTACCCCAGTCCGCAAGAAAGACAGTACTAACGAATGATAAAAAAAAAAACACTGCACAACTTCACTTGTCTTCCAAGCAGGTAAAGTTATGCTCAAAATACACTAAGCTTCTCTTCATCATTCCATGAACTGAGGAACTACAGATGTTCAAGCTGGGGCAGACACATCAGAAGAATAAGAGTTGAAATGGTCACCATTTGTTGGATTTTAGAAGTCATAGAAGTACTAAATTTCGTTGATCACTCTCAGCAAATTTGGAAACTCAGCAGTGGCGACAGGAATGGAAATGGTCAACATTCATTTCAATTCCAAAGAAAGGCAGTGCCAAAGAATGCAGAAACTACCACACAAATGCACCCATCTCACATGCTTGTAAAGCAATGTTTAAAATTCTCTTAGCCAAGCTTCAGCAATATGTAAACCATGAACTTCTAGATGTTCAAGCTGGTTTTAGAAGAGGTAGAGGAATCAGAGATCAAATTGCTAATATCTGCTTCTTCATCAAAAAAGAAAGAGACTTCCATAGAAACATCTATTTCTTCTTTATTGACTATACCAAAGCTTCTGACTGCGTGGATCACAATAAACTATGGAAAATTCCAAAGGGAATGGGAATACGAGGCCACCTGATCTGCCCCTTGAGAAATCTGTATGAGGGTCAGGAAGCAACATATTAGAACGAACATGAACAACAGTCTGCTTCCAAATAGGAAACGGGGTACATCAAGGCTGTATGTTGTCACCCTACTTATTTAACTTATATGAAGAGTACATCATGTGAAATGCTTGGCTAGAGGAAGCACAAAATGGAAGCAAGATTGCTGGGACATATTTCACTAACCTCAGATATGTACATGACACCACCTTTTTGACAGAAAATGAAGAAGAAATAAAAGAGCCTCTTGATGCAAGTGAAAGAGGAGAGTGAAAAAGTTGGCTTAAAGCTAAACATTCTGAAAACTAAGATCATGGCACCCGGTCCTATCACTCCATGGCAAATAGAAAGGGAAAAATGGAAGTCATTGACGTATTTTATCTTTTTGGGCTCTAAAATCACTCCAGAGGGTAACTTTGGCCATCAAATTAGAAAACAAATATTTCTTGTCAGAAAAGCTGTGAGAAATCGAGACATGAGTGAAAAAGAAAAGATACCAGTTCACTCACAAACTTTGGTATAGTCAAGTCTATGGTCTTTGGGGTATTCACATAGAGTTGATTGAGCAGGACCACAAAAGTGGCAGAATCCTGAAGAATTGATGCCTTTGAATTGTGGTATTGGAGAAGATTCTTAAGAGTTCCTTGGACAACAAGGAGATCAAATTAGTCAATCGTCAAGGAAATCAGCCCAAAATAACCATTGGATGAACTGCTAGTGAAGCTGAAGCTCTAATACTTTGTCTATCTAATGCAAAGAGCCAACTCATTGGAAAAGACCCTGATAATGAGAAGTACTGAAGGTAGAAGGAGAAGGGTGTGACAAGAATGAGTGTGTTGGATGGCATCACTGCCAATGCAATAGATATGAACTTGGGCAAGCTCCGGGAGATTGTGGTGCATATTGAGGCTTGCTTGATGCAGTCCATGACATCACAAGTAGTTAGATTTGACTTCCCACTAAACAACAAAAGGGAGCGTCCTAATTGCACTTTCATCTTTATCTCTCAAGATTTTCCAGCAGCACCTATAAAGGATAATATATTCTCTCCATTGTATATTGTTCCCTGCTTTGTCATAGATTAGGTAAGCATTTGGACAAGAGATTATTTCAGGGTCTTCTACCTGTTCCATTGGGCTGTATTCCTTTTTTTTTTTTTTTTTGCAAGTTTCATGTTGTGTGGATGACTACAACTTTGAATAACAGACTGAAAGCAGGAAACCTGATTCCTCCAGTTCTGTTTATTTTTCTCATGATAGCATGGCTATTCAAGGTCTTTTACATTTCCCAACAAGTTGTAAAAAAATTATCTAGTTCTGTGAAAAATGTCATTGGCAATTTCAAAGCAATTGCTTTGAATATGTAAACTGCTTTTTGTCGCACAGCCATTTACACAGTATTGATTCTCCAAGTCAAAGAGAATGTTATATTTATCCATTTATTTTGTCACCCTTGATTTATTTCCTCCATGTCTTATTCAATTCAGCACACAAATCTTTTCCCAGGTTTACTTTCGGGAATTTTATTCTTCTTGCAGTGGTGACTGGGATTCCTTTCTTAATTTGTTTTTGATGTCAGTTTATAGGAATGCCAGAGATTGCTGTGTGTTAATTTTATAGCCAGACACTTCCCTGAATTCATGGAGTACTGCTAGTAATTATCTGGTTTTATGGTAGGATTCTCTGTGCATGGTATCATATCATCTGCAAACAGTGACAGTTTTACCTCTTATTTTCCTTTTCATTTGAAACTTTTTTTCATTCTTCTTCCTATTCTCTGATTGCAGTAGTTAGGTGTCCCAAGACTGTGTTGAGTAACCATGGTGAATAGGAAGCATCTTTTTCTTATTCATGAATTAGGGGTCATGGTTTCAGAATTTTACTATAAAGAACACTATTTGTGGTGAGTTTATCCATAAATGGCCTTTATTATGTTAAAGAAGATTCCCTTTATTCCCTCCTCCTCTACAGGTTTAATCATAACTAGGTGTTAAATTTTGTCAAAAGCTTTTTCTGAATCTATATCCTAAACAGATTCAACACCTCTCCTTGGAATACTTAGGTATCTTTCGGTTTGTTTGTTTGTTTGTTTTTCTTCCTTTGGCCACATGATACAAAGAGCTGACCCATTAGATAGTGTCCTGACGCTGGGAATGATTGAAAGTAAAGGAGAAGTGGGTAGCCAGTGATGGGATGGTTAGATAGCATCACTGATTCTATGGAAGTAAATCTGAACAAATTGTGGTAGATAGTGAAGGGAAGCCTGGCAGGCTAAAGTCCATGGGTTGGCAAAGAGCCAGAGTTGACTTAATGACTGAATAACAACAAATGTTCTCCTTTTGTTCTTGACAGGAGTAGCTTTTTTTTTTTTTTTTACTACTTCATTTTCTATCCCACCTCACCCTATCTAGATACTACTTATGTTACATCGGCTCCTTATCATGTTGAGATTCAGCCACATTTTGCTGTTTTTATTGCTACCCACATGGCCCAACATTTGTGTGATTTTAAACTCCACATGTTTCAGTGGTTTCCTAACCACCAGCATCCTGATATTTTCCTGACACACTGATGTTTCATTCTGTTCTGTTCATCTCGGTCTCACACTGTATGCATATGTCAATTTCTATTTTCCTTGATTTTTCTTTGCTGTTAATGTATATGAGACATTCTTTTAAATTACTAATGAATATTTTTTTTCTTTGTCTTGTACATTCTTATGTGATGACTATTCCATATTGACCTGTTTGATGTTCTTTGATGTGATATATTATCCAGTTGAAATAAACAATCAAATCATATGACTATTTCTGTTTATGATTTACTCACCGCTGTTCAGGATTAGAGGCCTCTGTTTCAAAAATACAGCCTAAATAATGAAACAAATAAGAAACAAAACTTAAACATATAAATCTTAATAAATTCTAGATTTGAAAAGAAAATTATCTCCAAGAAAGGAGTATATTGTTTGCAAGTTAAAACTGCCAACTTTGTCTATTCATCCCTAGATCAGCCAAAAAATATCATCAGCTTCTTTGAAAAGCATATTTTTAAATGATGATCAAGGCAAATGGCAGACGAAACAATGGAAAACAAATTAATCTGAAACATATACAAGCAACTCCTGCAGCTCAATTCCAAAAAAAAAAAAATGACCCAATCAGAAATTGGGCCAAAGAACTGAGATGACTTTTCTCCAAAGAAGACATACAGATGGCTAGCAAACATATGATGATGCTCATTATCAGAGACGCAAATCAAAACCACAATAAGGTACCATTCCATACCAGTCAAATTGAGTTCTATCCAAAAGTCTACAAGCAATAAGTTCTGGAAAGGTTGCAGAGAAAAGGGAAGCCTCTTACACTGTTGGTGGAATGCAAGCTAGCACAGCAACTATGGAGAACAGTGTGGAGATTCCTTAAAAGATAAAACTGCAATAGGACTGCCATGTGACCCAGATTACACTGCCTGGCATACACACGGAGGAAACCGGAATTGAAAGAGACAGGTGTACGCCAATCTCCATTGCATCACTGTTTATCATAGACAGGGTGTGAAAGCAACCTAGATGTCCATTCGTTGAAGACGAATGGATAAGAAAGCTGTGATGAATATACACACTAGAATATTCACTTCAGTTCAGTTCAGTCACTCAGTAGTGTCCGACTCTAGCACCCCATATGTCTCAGCACGCCAGGCATCCCTGTCCATCACCAACTCCCAGAGTTTACACAAACTCATGTCCATCGAGTCGGTGATGCCATCCATCCATCTCATCCTCTGTCATCCCCTTCTCCTCCTACCCCCAATCTCTCCTAGCATCAGGGTGTTTTGCAATGAGCCAACTCTTCACAGGACGTACCCAAAATATTGACCCAGATTCAGCATCAGTCCTTTCAATAAACACCCAGAACTGATCTCCTTTAGGATGGACTGGTTGCATCTCCTTGCAATCCAAGAGACTCTCAAAAATCTTCTCCAACAACACAGTTCAAAAGCATCAATTCTTTGGTGTTCAGCTTCCTTCAAGTTCAACTCTCACATCTATACCTGACCATTGATAAAACCAGAGCTTTGAATGGACGGACCTTTTTTGTCAAATTAATGTCTCTGTTTTTTTATATGCTGTCTAGGATGATCATCACTTTCCTTTAAAGGAGTAAAAGTCTTAATTTCATGCTACAATCACCATCTACAGTGATTTTGGAAACCAAAAAAATAAAGCCTGACAGTGTTTCCACTGTTTCCCCACCTATTTCCCATGAAGTGATGGGCCAGATGCCATAATCTTAGTTATTTGAATGTTGAGCTTTAAGCCAGCTTTTACTCTCCTCTTTCACTTGCATCAAGAGGCTTTTTAGTTCCTCTTCACTTTCTGCCATAAGTGTGATGTCATCTGCATATCTGAGGTTATTGATATTTCTACCGGGATTCGTGATCCAAGATTGTGCTTTCCGACCAGTGTTTCTCATGAAGTACTCTGAAGAACTTAAAAAAACAGGCTGACAATATATAGCCTTGATGTACTTTTTCGTATTTGGAACCAGTCTGTTGTTCCAGTAGTAGAATATTACTCAGCCATTAAAATCAGTTCTAAAGAGTGGGTGAAACCAGAGCCTTACTTAGAGAGTGAAGTAAGCCAGAAAGAAAAACACCAATAGCATATACTAATGCATATTTGTGGACTTTAGAAAAATGGTAATGGTAACCCTGTATGCGAGACAGCAAAAGAGACACAGATATAAAGAACAGTCTTAGGACACTGTGGGAGAGGACGAGGGAGAGATGATATGGGAGAATGACATTGAAACATGTAAATTATCACATGTGAAAGAAATTTCCAGTCCATGTTCGATGCATGATACTGGGTGCTCAGGGCTGGTGCACTGAGGTGACCCAAAGGGATGGGATGGGAAGGGAGGTAGGAGGGAGTTTAAGGATGGGGAACACATGTACAAACATGGGAGATTCATGTCAATACCTGGCAAAACCAATACACTACTTTAAAGTAAAAAAAAAGAAAAAAGAAAACTGCAAATAAAAAAGGATTAGAACATATAAAAGCAAACAAACAAAACGAAATTCAGAATTCTACATCAGGAGTACTAAATAACAACAGACATGGGCATTTCTACTTTAGAGAAATTGTGGTTAGAGTAAAAATATCTTTCACTTTCCTTTTCTTGGTGAATGGTATTTGCTCTTCTGTAGTGGGAATGTTTTCATCAGTATCCCTTAAATCAGAGTCCATATTTGCTCTTCAAGTGACTTATTACTGAGGATTTCAAGGAGAAATGAAAAGAGGGAACAAAGATATATCAGAAGGAGTACAGAATCTAATATTAAGTGTAGAACAAATTGCACCACTTTGTATATAAATTTTTCAAAATTTCTTCTCACTTTGAATTAAGCAATTTTTTCCCAAGTCACTCACTGTTTAAGTTTTACCCATGGAAATGGGATCTTCTCCTCTCACACGAGGAGGCTTTCATGTGACCAAAGGAAATTATTTTCAGACTAGGGAACTTTTTAAAGAGATTAGCGGTCAGGGCTTGTAGAACTTGAAGGGTACCTAATGAAAGACACCTGAGTGGGGCACTGTAAAAGACAGTCTGGACACAGTCTCCCCAGCTTGCCACGCTTCATCTCTCTTTAAAAATTGGTCTTTTTACTTACCGTACCCCCAAAATAGAGGCTACCTCTGATCTTTGGACCACTACATATGGGAAGAAAGTCTGCTAAGAAGCAAAATAACCAAGTGGTTGGTATTGAAAATACCTAAATATGAAAGAGCTTAACAGTTCCAAGGAAATGGTTTAATTATGAAGATTATGAGAAAAATAAAAATTAGAAGACAGAGCTTTGCAGGCCCACGTTCATTCCATAGTTCCACCTCAAACAGTTTACATTTTATCTACTCTACGCAACATAATCTGAGGAAGAAATTGTTACAATTTAGAGTTTGGCGGCTGCTAATCTGAAAATATCTTAAGTATTTAGAAGACATACACATATAAGGGAAGTTGTTTGTTCAAGTCCAGAAAGTTATTAGTACGAGGTTTCCTCAGGAACTCTCCACTTGATGAAATTGTAGTACATTCTCAAGCTACTATTATTCTCACATTTCCCTAAGTTTGGACAAGGTACTACACCAAGCAACCTGATACTCTGTGCAAGCCACTATTATCAGTATCATCATTTTCCATATTTCCATTGTATTGTTCTCATCAGCAGTAGGAGAAGGCAATGACAACCCACTGCAGTACTCTTGCCTGGAAAATCCCATCGACAGAGGTGCCTGGTAGTCTGTAAGCCATGCGGTCGCGAAGAGTCGACATGACTGAGCGAGTTTCATTTCGCTCTTCACTTTCATACATTGGAAAAGGAAATTGTAACCCACTCCAGTGTTCTTGCCTGGAAAATCCCTGGGATGGAGTAACCTGGTAGTTTGCCATCTATGAGGTCACACAGAGTCGGACACGACTAAAGTGACTTAGCAGCAGTAGCTCTCGTGTAACTGTTTCTGATCATGTTCAGTTATGACAGATAAATTTCTTTTATATATTATTCTAGAGATATAAAAATCTAGCTGTGAATCTCTTTGATGAATGTCTTAACGATGAGCAATATTAAAGTTATCTGTCATGCTTGTGGAGAAGCCAATGGCAAGGCCCTATCTATGGCTATTCATCAGAAAGTGTCTGTGTTTAACTATGTTAGGAATCTATAAGCTATATGTATAGATGTGCTAAAGCACAATTTATACTATTTAAACCTTAGTCTAAAGAGAAGATAGAGTCAAAAATTATGATATTGAATATGAAGAATTCATATTAATGCATAGACTTTGGACAGACTACAGATACTGATATATTTGTGGAAGCTTCTTGGTGTTTCTAGGAGCTTTTGAAGATTAAAATGAGTCTGATCTAGGCCTTCAAATAATGACGAGGTTTCAGTAGGAGACATTCGGAAAGAAGGGAAGGACACCTCTGGCAAAAGGAACATTAACAAGACTCTGAATAGGAAAATAATAAAGCAAGGAGTTTAAGTGTACCTGAATGACAGATTTGCCTGTTACTCCAGGTGTTTCTTGACTTCCTACTTTTGCATTCCAGCCCCCTCTAATGAAAAGGACATCTTTTTTTTGGGTGTTTTAAAAGGTCTTATAGGTCTTCATAGAACCGTTCAACTTTGGCTTCTTCAGTGTTACTTGTTGGGGCATAGGCTTGGATTACTTTAATATTGAATGGTTTGCCTTGGAAACAAACAGAGATCATTCTGTCGTTTATGAGATTGCATCCAAGTATTCCATTTCAGACTCTTTTGTTGACCATGATAGCTACTTCATTTCTTTTAAGGGATTCCTAACCCACAGTAGTAGATATAATGGTCATTTGAGTTAAATTTACCCATTCCAGTCCATTTGAGTTCACTGATTCCCAGAATGTCGATGCTCACACTTGCCATCTCCTGTTTGACCACTTCCAATTTGTCATGATTCATGGACCTAACATTCCAGGTATCTAAGCAATATTGTTGTTTACAGCACTGGATCTTGCTTCTATCACTAGTCACATCCACAAGACGGTTTTGTTTTTGCTTTGGCTTCATCCCTTCAGTCTTTCTGGATTTATTTCTCCAGTGATCTCCAGTAGCATATTGGGCACCTACCAACCTGGGGAATTCCTCATTCAGTATCCTATCATTGTGCCTTTTCATACTGTTCATGGGGTTCTCAAGGCAAGTATACTGAAGTGGTTTGCCATTCCCTTCTGCAGTGAACCACACTGAGTTAGACAAGGCTGTGATCTGTGAGATCAGATCGACAGGTTTTCTGTGATTATATTTTCAGTGTGTCTGCCTGCTGATGCCCTCTCACAATACCTACCATCTTACTTGGGTTTCTCTTACCTTGGATGTGGGGTATCTCTTTACGGTTGCTCCAGCAAAGCACAGCCACTGCTCCTTACCTTGGACAAGGTGTATCTCTTAACTACCACACGTCCTGACCTTGAATATGGAATAGCTCATCTCGGCCCTCCTGCGCCTGCATAGTCGCCACCATTTGGACATGGGGTTGCTCCTCTCAGCCACAACCCAGAGCTCGGGCGAGGGGTAGTTCCTCTTGGTCATACTTCTGCGTGGTCCATCACACAGCCAGCATCACTTCTGCATGGTCTGTTGTGCAGTTTTGCCAAGAGAACGCACTGGTCATAGCAAAAATCCTCTTTCAACAACATAAGAGAAGACTCTACACGTGGACATCACCAGATGGTGAACACTGAAATCAGATTGATTATATTCTTTGCAGCAAAAGATGGAGAAGCTCTATATAGTTAGCAAAAACAAGACCAGGAGCTGACTGTGGCTCACATCATGAATGCCTTATTGCCAAATTCAGACTTAAATTGAAGAAAATAGGGAAAACCACTAGACCATTCAGATATGACCTAAGTTAAATCCCTTATGATTATACAGAAGAAGTGAGAAATAGATTTTAGGGACTAGATATGATTGATAGAGAGCCTGACGAACTATAGACGGAAGTTCGTGACATTGTACAGGAGAGAGGGATCAAGATCATCCCCACTGAAAAGAAATGCAGAAAAGCTAAATCACTGTCTGGTGACGCCTTACAAATAGCTGTGAAAAGAGGAGAAGTGAAGAGCAAAGGAGAAAAAGAAACATATAAGCATCTGAATGCAGAGTTCCAAAGAATAGCAAGGAGAGATAAGAAAGCCTTGCTCAGCGACCAATGCAAAGAAATAGAGAAAAACAACAGAATAGAAAAGACTAAAGATATCTTCAAGAAAATTAGAGATACCAAAGGAACATTTCATGCAAAGATGGACTCGATAAAGGACAGAAATGCTATGGGCTTAATAGAAGCAGGAGAAATGGAGAAGTGGTAAGAACACAGAACTGTCCAAAAAAAAGATTTTCCCAACCAAGATAATCATGATGGTGTGATCACTCATCTAGAGCCAGACGTCTTGGACTGTGAAGTCAAATGGGCCTTAGAAATCATCACTAGGAACAAAGCTAGTGGAGGTGATGGAATTCCAGTTGAGCTGTTGCAAATCCTGAAAAATGATGCTGTGACAATGCTGCCTTCAATATGCCAGCAAATTTGGAAAACTCAGCAGTGGCCACAGGACTGGCAAAGGTCCGTTTTCATTCCAGTCCCAAAGAAAGGCAATGGCAAAAATGCTCAAACAACCGCTCAGTTGCACTCATCTCACACTCTAGTAAAATCATGCTCAAAATACTCCAAGCCACTCTTCAGCAATACGTGAACAGTGAAGTCCCAGATGTTCAAGCTGGCTTTAGAAAAGGCAGAGGGACCAGAGATCAAGTTGTCAATGTCCCCTGTTTCATGGAAAAAACAAGATAGTTCCAAAAAAAACATGTATTTCTGCTTTATTGACCCATTTCTTTTTTCAGTCATTTGTTATTTAGGCATTGAGGTTCACGAGCTGCTTTTGTAGTGTAAGGATTAATTATTTGTCAGTAACTTCGTTTCCTGTTATTTTCTCTGTTTCATAGGGTGCCTTTTCACATTGCTTATAGTCTCCTACTGATCACGATAGTAAAAGCGGATATCAAATGAAACCATAAGTAATCCTGTCAGTCAAGTAAGGAAGAAGTTGAAATTTGCGGTTTAAATATCAGAGGAAGCTGGTTCATCACCTGTAGGCAGTGTATGTGATGAGGGGAGAGACTTGATGAGACCTCAGTGGGAGAAAAATGGATTTCTTGATATCTACAACAAATAAGATATGTACAAGGATTGCCAATTTCTCATCAGAGCTTCTTCCACACTATTATGTCAATCAGACGTCTAATGGTCTACTTTTCCATGGTCTTTCTTTATCTCCAACACTTCTCAGGAGCTTGGCTTCATTTACTGTTATTTTCTCCCTTTCAAAGGGTGCCTTTTCACATTTCTTTTAGGTTCCTTCATTGTACAAAAGATTTTAACTTCAATTAGGTCACATATGTTTGCTTGAGTTTTATTTCCGTTTCTCTGAGAGGTGGGTCAGAGAGCATCTTGCTGTGATTTACGTCAAAGTGTGTCCTGCCTACATTTTCCTCTAAGAGTTTTATAGTTTCTAGTCTTATATTTAGATCTTTAATCCATTTTGAGTTTAGTTTTGCATATGTTGTTAGGAAGGGTTATGGTTTCATTCTTTTAGAATTTGTTGATGATTTTTCCCTCAGCACCACTTGTTAAAGAGATTATCATTTTTCCATTGTATATTATTTCCTCCTTTGTCAAAATTAAGATGTCCATGGATGTGTGGACTTACGTCTAGGCTTTCTATTTTGTTCCACTGATCTAGATCTCTGTCTTTGTGTTACTGTCTTGATAACTGTAATTTTGTAGTATAGTCTGAAGTCAGGCAGGTTGATTACTCCATTTCATTCTTCTTTCTCAGGATTGCTTCTGCTTTTAGAGGTTTCCCTGTGTTTCTATATTTACTTTGAAAGTATAAATACTGTGAAAATATTTGTTCTAGTTTTGTGAAGAATACTATTGCTTACTTGATAAGAGTTGCATTGAACCTATAGATTGCTTCGGTTTGTGTACTCATTTTCACTATATTATTTCTTCAAGTCCATCAACCTGGTATAATTCTCTATCTGTCTCATCTTTTTTTATCATTGTTTTATAGTTTTCTATATATGCATATAAGTCTTTTTGTTTCTTTATGTAAATTTACCGCTAAGTATGCTATTCTTTTCATTGCAACGCTGAACAGGATTTATTATCTATTTTCTCATTGTTCATGTATAGCAATGCAAGGGGCTTCTGGGTAATAATTTATAACCTGCAACATTTTGATATTCATTAATTAGCTCTAGTAATATTCTTGTGGTGTCTTTAGGGCTTTATATGTAGAGGATAATGTCGTCTGCAAATAGTGAGAGTTACTTTTTTTTTTTTTTTTTAACCAACCTGGATTACTTTTTATTTCATTTTCTTCTCTGACTGTTGTGTCTAGGACTTCCAAATCAATGTTGAATTGTTGTGGTGAGAGTGAGCACCCTTGGCTTGCTCCTGATTTTATAGGAAATCCTTTCAATTTTTCACCATTGGAAATACTGTTTGTCGTGGGTTTCTCATATATGGCTTTTATTGTGTTGAGATATGTTCCTCTTAACACTTGCTTTCTGGAGAGTTATCATAAGGAGGTGTTGACTTTTGTGAAAGAATTTCTCTGCATCTATTGAGATAATCATATTGTTTTTAATCTTTCCGTTTAATATGGTGTATCAGATTGATTTGCAAATATTAAGGAATCCTTGCATCCCTGGGATGATGTCCACGTGCTTCTAAGGTAATGATGTATGACCTTTTTGATATGTTTTTGGATTCTGTTTGCTAGAAGTTGCAGGAAAATTTCTGCACCTATGTTTACCAATATGTTTAGTAACATTAGCCTGTAGTTTTCTTTCTTTTTTGCATCTTTGTCTGGTTTCGGTATTAGGGTGATGGTGGCCTCGGAGAATGAGTTGGGGAGTTTATCAGCCTCTGCAATTTTCTGGAAGAGTTTGAGTTGGTTAAGGCTTTGTTCTTCCATAAACCATTTTTTGGTAAATTCCAAAAAAAAAAAAAAAAATGTAGGATTCACCTGTGAAACCGTCTGGTCCTGGTCTTTTGATCATTGAAAGATTCTTGATTACAGGCTTTATTTCCGTGATTTTGTTTCATCTATAAGATTTTCTACTTGCTCGTCCATTTATGGACAGTTATTCTTTTCTAAGATTTTTTTTTTTCATTTCTTTAACGTTGTCCATTTATGTGACATATAATTTCTCACAATAATCTCTTATGACCTTTGATATGTCTGTGTTTTCTGTTGTGATTACTGTATTTTCATCTGTAATTTTATTATTTGGATTTTTCTCCACCACCCCAGCACCTCCTCTTTTTTTTTAATTTTTTCCTTGATCACTCTGTCTAATGCTTTGTCTTTGATTTATATTCTAAAAGAACCAGATTTTCATTTTATTGATCTTTGCCATAGTCATTATTGTTTCTTTTTCACTTATTTCTGCTCTGATTTTTATGATTCTATTCATTCTACTAACTTGGGGGTTCTTTTCTTCTTTTTGTGTTTGCTTTAGATGTAAAGGTAGCCTCTTTCTTTGATGTTCATCTTCTTCCTTGAGGCAGATTTATATGCTGTGAAACTCCTTCTTAACATTGCTTGTTACTGAAACCCAAATTTTTGGGTTGTCGTGTTTTAATTTTCTTTTTGTAATTTTATTTATTTTACAGAGGATAATTAGTTTACATTATTGTATGGGTTTTGCCATACCTTAACATGAATCTGCCCCCAGGTGTACATGTGTTTTTATTTTCCTTTGATTGAATTTAAATTTGATTTCCTTTTTGATTTTTTCTGTGATCTGTTGCTTATTCAGATGTCTGTTATTTAACCTCCATATGCTTGGAGATTTATTTAATTTTTCTTCTGTGTTTGACATCTATTGTTACTTCATTGTGATTGGAATAGATGCTCGAAATTCTTTCACTTTTCTTTTCTTTCTTTCTTTTTTTTTTTGTTTGAATTTAGCAATGGTTGGCTTATGGACTGGGATTTGATCTTTCCAGGAGGCTGTTCCATGTGCACTTGAGGAAAGGTGTATCCATTACTAATGAGTGTAATGCCTATATATAGCAATTAGGTGTAACTAGACCATTGTGCTATTTAGCAGACCCTCAATATGTGAGGTAAATGCAATCAAGTAGAAAAGGGGAAATTAACAGTAACACAATTATAATGGGGGCTTTTATATCCTAGTCACACCTATGGACACTTCAACTGAAAAGAAAATTAGCAAATACTCATGAGCTGTAAACGTTCTTTTGTAGGTTGTCTGTTTTTACACTTATTGCAGTGCCTCAGGTACGGGAGGAGGAGGTACTCTAAAGTTGGCCATGTTTAGAAGTGGCAGAAACTTACCCAGCACAATTGGTAGAGTTGGAAAATTGATAGAAAAGTCCTAATACAAAGATGTGACTTCGAAGCTATTGCTATCTTCCATTTTTATGAGTCGAGAAGTACTCACCAAGAAAGTGAAATCCCTGATATGAGGGTATATGATCTCAAAATTGAAATATGACTAAGAGAACAGTCTATATGCATAAAATTGAGCCCTGGCTCGAGCTTTATTAATTATGCTAAGTGTTAGAACATGTCTGATAGACCACATCCCCTGCAAGTCTCCCAGAACCTCCCCTAAATTACTATCTCCTGCATTTCTAAGCTATGGCATTGTACTTTCTATAGTATCATAGGCTGAGGCTTTAAGATTATAAAAGCTCGTTGAGGACAGAGACCACATTAATTTATTACCGTTGGAAATATCTCCCCAAGGCCTGAAGCTAAGTCTGGCGCAGCTGCCACCACCCAAAAGGCCAGATGCTAACTCTGAAATCTGCCCTTAAATCTCCTCTCCAACTTCCCCCATCTTATCACCAACCAGTAGTGTCTTTTGTCCCTTTCCCAGGAAAGATTCTTTGTTCTTACAGTCTTCTTCATCGTCCAGGGGTGACTACCCAATGTCTGTATTTCAAATTCTCTGCTGATTGAATGAACATAATTTAGGAATGGAAACCAGAGGCTGCAGACAGGCCAGTACAGAAGCTTCTGAAGTTACATAGTGGGAATCTGCACTGATATGTGGCTACGTTGAATGTTATTAGTGACTTGAATCCTATCAACTGGGTCATCTGGGAGATGAACATTTTCTCTGTGAAACTGTACAAAAGTATTTCTATATGACTTCATTTGGGTGCAAGCCTTCTCTATAGTCTCCTATACCTGGTACTGTTCCCTCCAAATATTCCCAGTTGAACATACCTTGGCCTGATGTGCACACAATCTCTCCTTTAGGCTTGGCTAAGACAGGAGGTTCAGAGGTCTTGTTAGCGCAATTTCTCAAGTTGGTAGGGGACTTACAATCTACACTCTTTGTCAATAACTGGGGTATCTGCCTTTAAGGGCTGCAGGTGTTAACAAAGTACTTGCCTGGAGCTGTGGTTTTGCTGCTCTAATGGCCCTTTTTAGAGCAGAGGAACATGTGATTATCCGTAGGCCCTTCAGTTTGGACTGGTATTATTTATTTATTTTTATCAGTTGTGCACTTTGCAAACTAGAATCGTGGTCTTTTGGGGTTCTCACAAATCCAGAGGACTGGCAGTAAGACTGGGGGCCATAGATGAGAACTTTTAAAAAGGGACTTCAACACACCTGGAAAACTCTCTGTGGGAAAGGCCCAGGTGGCTCCAACACATCGTGGGAGACCTTGTGATCCTCTAATCTCCCCAAAGGCTCCTGCCGCCTATTGTCGTGGTTAACGGAGGTGTGATTACCATGATGTGATTGCTTTGTGTCATCACTAAAGCAATAGGCAGCAATGCCTTGGTCACTGCCCTTTGCAACGACCAGTCCTCAGGATTGGTCAGGTCTTATCCTTGGGATTTAGAAGAAAATCAGTGGGAAGGATTAAAGGAGAGTTCTGTATGTTGTTGACCAGGTCATGCTGTCTTCCTGATGTTCTTACTTTCTTCTATCACTTTCTCTAAATCATGCCCCTTCCATTGTTTCCTAGGAGATCTTACCCATTTAATAGAATGTTCATCCCAGCTGAATCTCTGAGGAAACAGTGAAAAAACTTAGGGAGCATTAGGAATCTTTGAGGATTATCAGTTGATGGGTAAGAGTGTTCTTTACCACTTTCCTTTCCCTGAGAACCTAAGTAAGTAAGGTAAATTCTGTTAAGTCACTCAGTCCTGTCCAACTTTTTCTGACCCCATGGATTGTAGCCTGCCAAGCTTCCCCGTTCATCAGCAACTCATAGAGCCTGCTCAAACCCATGCCCATCGAGTCAGTGATTCCATCTGAGCATTTCATCTTCTGTCTTCGCTCTCTCCTCCAGCTTTCAATCTTTCTCAACATCAGGATCTTTTCCAGTGAGTCAGTCCTTCACATCAGGTGGCCAATATATTGAAGTTCCAGTTTCAGAATCAGTCATTCCAATCAATATTCAGGACTGATTTCCCTTAGAATTGACTGCTTTGATCTCCTTGCAGTCAAAGGGACTCTCAAGAGTTTTCTCCAACACCACATTTCAATAGCATTGATTCTTTGGAGGTCAACTTTCTTTCTAGTCGAATTCTCACTTCTACTTCACTCTGTACGTAGATTTGACTAGACTGAACTTTGTCTGCTTTATAATATGCTGTCTAGCCTGGTCATAACTTTTCTTCTAAGGAGAATGTGTATTTTGATTTCATGACCAAAGTCACCATCTGCAGTGATTTTGGAGCCCCCTCTCCCAATTAAGTTTCTCACTGTTTCCATTCTTTCCCCATCTTTATGACATGAAGTAATGAGACCAGATGCCATGATTCTCATTTTGGATGTGGTGTTTTAAGTCATCTTTTTCATTCTCGTTCACTTTCCTCAAGAGACTCTTTAGTTCTTTTGAAGTTCTGCCATGTGAATCGTGTCTTCTGCATATCTGAGTTTATTGATATTTCTCCAGAAACCTTGATTGCAAACACTGTTGCATCCAGCGTGGCCTTTTGTATGATTAACTCTACATGTAAGTTCAATAAAGAGGGTGACAATATACAGCTTTGACGTGCTCCTTTCCCAACTCCTGACCATTCTGTTCTTCCATGTCCTGTTCTAACTGTTGCTTCTAGACCTCCATACAGTTTACTCAGGAGGCATATAACATGGTCTAGTAGTGCCATCTTTTGTCGAATTTCCCATTTTGCTATGATCTACCCAATCAAAGTCTTTGGCATCGTCAAATAGGAGTAGATGCTTTCCTGGTGTTTTCTTGCTTTTTCCATTCCCCAACAGATGTTTGCAGTTTGATTTCGGGCTCGTCTGTCCTTTTTAAATCCAGCTTGAACATGTGGAAGCTCATGGTTCACATTCTGTTGAAGCCTGGTTGGGGAATTTTGAGCAGTACTTTGCGAGCGTGTGAAATATGTGCAACTAAGCCGTAGCATGAACATTCTTTAGATTGCCTTTTTTGCAGTTGGAATGACAACTGACCTTTTCCAGTACTCTGGCCACAATTGAGTCTTCCAAATTTGCTAGCATATGGATGGCAGCACATTCCTAGTATTATCTTTTAGAATTTGAAATAGCTCAACTGAATTCCATCATTTCCACAAGCTTTGCTTGTAGTTATGCTTCCTAAATCCCACTTGACTTCACATTCCATGATGTCTGACTCTAGGTGAGTGATCACAGCATTGTGCTTAACTGGGTCATGAAGAACTTTTGTGTATCATTCATCTGTGTATTCTTGCCACCTCTTCTAAATAGCTTCTGCTTCTGTTACATCTGTACCATTTCTGTCCTTTAATGTGCTCCTCTTTGAATGCAATTTTCCCTTGGTATCTCTGATTTATAGGAGGGATCTGAAGTCTTTCCCATTCTCTTTATTTCCTCTATTGGCATTGATAACCGAGGAAAGTTTTATCTCTCTTTGCTATTCTTTGGGACTCGGCATTAAAATGTATATAGTTTTCCTTTTCTCCTTTTCGTTTAGCTTGCCTCCTCTTCTCAGCTCTTTGTAAGGCCTCGTCACTTTGCTTTTTGCATTTCTTTTTCATGGGGATGGTCTTGATCACTGCTTCCTGTACAATGCCACAAATCTCCACCCATAAGTCTTCAGGCACTCGATCAGACATAATCCCCTGATTCTGTTTACAACTTCCACTGTATAATCATAAGGGCTTTGATTTTACATGTGTAAAATATATTAATTCCCTGTTTCATGTAGGGAAATATTCACCCAGGCTTTCATCGAAGAAATACAGAGAACTCTTTATGGTATTAGGGAAATACATGAAATATAGCTGTTCAATGTTTGACTGTTTAGCACAGGTCTTAATTTCTGAATCATTGAAAATCCTCTATTTTAAGTTTATAAATCTGGGAAATGTTTTCATACGTGAATAATTGAGATTTCATATGAGAAGCTTTCTCCCCAAATTTTCAAATATGAAATATACAGAATTCCAAATCTCCTATCAGAAGAACTTCATTCAAAATTTCTTGATGGAAATACAGATAATTTCATAGCTCAAGCATGAAAATCTGTAGACAAATTCTATATGTCAGTAGGAAAATTAGTGCAAGTTTTTCACATATTAAATAGACAGTATTCAGTATTTTATGAAGGAAAGACAACACAAAGATTTTCAAATGAGAAATATGAAAATAATCTCATATTTCATGTTAGAAAACCTGTGACCATGTTTTGATATGTGAAATGGACATTTTCATATCTCCTTTAAAAGAATCTGCATCCAGATTTTCCTAGCTCTAACGTGAAAAATTCCAGATTTTATGCAGAAAATTCTGTGTCCATACTTTCATGTGTGATATATAGAGAATTCCATGATTCAGATTGGAAAAACTGTCCCCAGATTTGTATATGTGAATAATAGAGAATTCTGTATTTCACCTACTAAAACCTGCATCTAGATTTTCATATGTGAAACTTAGAATTTCATCTTTTATGTAGGACTATCTCTTTTCAGATGTCTATGCTTGAAACAGAAAATACCTTCATCAGGAGGCTCCTTGGTTCCTATTGTTCTTCTGTCATTTGTGTGTTGTCACTGGGATAACTAAGGTGATTAGTATCTCCCACATAAATTTTTTCTCCAGCTTGAGCTTCATCTAGGATTTTATTTTTCATGATGTTCTCAGAAACAGAAGTTAAATAAGTAGGGTAACAATACATAGCTTTGACATAGTCCTTTCCCGATTTTGAGCCAGTTTATTGTCCCCTGTCCAGTTCTAACTGTTGCACTTTTACTAGTACGCACATTTCCCAGCAGACAGGTAAGAAGTACTGGTATTCTTATCGCTAGGAATTTTCCACAATTATTTTTCCTTTGTTTTGGTTTGTGTGTGATTCACAGTGTCCTAGTCATGAACAGAGACAAATAAGCAGATATATATGATTGCATGGTATCCCCTTTCTTTTTCTATGATCCAAACATCAATTAATGTGTACATCTTATAATTAAATCACTAACTACACATTTTGTTTTGTTTGTTTTGTATTTTAATTTTATATTTTGGTCATTGTTGCTATTGTGGTTTTCTCTCTTTTGCAAGTATTCAAGTAGGAACTGGTAATTTCTTGTGTTTGCCTTCTTATTTTACAAGATTTAAGTTATGGTCAGGGCAGTCTCTGACCTTTGACACCCACTGAATGCAGTTAAGCTTTGAGATCCAAAATTAGACCTCTGTGCTGTGGGAAAATGTCAGGAATGTTAAAAAAAAAAAAAAGCTAGATATATTCAAGTGCTGACTTTTTGAGCTCAATTATGCTATTATATTTTAAGTGGAAAGTTCTGAATTTCTTCATGCTGATGAAAATTCTTCATTAAGAGAAATTTCTAAGGGGGAAAGAAAAGCAGTAACAACAATAAAATGCACTTGATTGCATTTGGAAGTCAAAGTAGTGCCAGTTATGTGTGTATGTATGCAAACTCCCACCAAACAGAGTAATTCATGTTACTAATGAAACTAATGTTTCATGTTTTGCTTTCAAGGATAAAAAAAAAATAGAGCTTGCCAGGAAAAACAGAAGTTCCAAGAAGACAAAAATTTAGGTGGACGTGAAATGCAACTCTCTCAAAGAATGGATCACAAATACTACTTCTACACTGACAACAGTTCTCCCAGAGCATCCGATAAATACTAGCAGAAGACCCGAGTCACCAGAGTGTCCCTTGTGGGTTTCAGACATACCGGGGTGGAAAGGAAATAAGATGGAAGAAGGAAGGTAAGAGGAAGCAAGACAAAACCTGCGCCTTGGGGTGGGAGATGGAGAAGCAGGGAAGAGATTTCCAGAACGAGGCAAGATGTTTCACTAAAGTGTACATTACTTGGGCTGAAAGGAAGCAAGGAGGAACAACTAATGAAATATAAATTGTATAGAGCAAGAGTCACACAGAAAATGTGTGTCCTGGCCCTATAGGCCCAAACTACAATGCAGCTCAACCAGTGTTCATGGGGTCTGGCAGCTGGAACACTGGATTTAGAGAGCCATCCTGGGAGAGGACTTCTCTTGACTATGTGGAGATGGCCTAATGGAGTAGGTACGAGTAGATATGTAGCAGGGAATGCATTTTGAGTATTCCCAAACTGCCAAAGAGGCAGGACCTTACTGCTGATCACACTCAGGAGGTAGAGACATTTTTGTAGCCCCTCCTCTTCCTACCTGTTAACACCGACTGCAAGGCAATAGAGAAAGACCAGCCAGAAGTACCACTCATTCCAAATCTCTTATGCCCATGGCTGCTGACTCCTATTCATAATTGGCATCACCAGGGTTCCAGCATTCCAAGGAGCTGTACCACTCCTGTGTTCAACAAGGCAGACCCCAGTGCTCCACAAGTGTCTCGGGGAAGACTTCTTTTGTGACCACAGGTGAAGGAAAGATGAAAATTACATCTTAGACCCAGGGACAGAGACATTAAGGAACAGGACTGAAAATCTTCCAACCGGTTGAGCATGCCACAGATTAAATACACACTATTAATCACATAGACCCTGTATCTACAGAATAGATCAAAAGATGATAAGAGCTCAAGCAAAAGAAAATGACCAGGCTCAGGCAGCGGTAAGAACGCACAGGAATTATAGCAGTTTTAAGTATGAGCTGTCCTTAGAGAGATCCAGAGTCCAGTTTCCTCCATCGTTGGACAGCTTCCTAAAGAGGTATAGTTGTCCTCTGACTCATCTTGGGGACTAGGACACTGACAGATGAGACACGAGGAAATATGCATTATTCTTTTGATGCATTGCATTGTTGTGTTGTTGGTGCACTATTTTGCCCAGTTGTAGCCATCTTTGTTACTACACATTGCTTTGGCCTTTTAAGATTATTTCAACCATATTTTTTATTTCTTGTATAGCTGTTTCAACTTTTACTTTGGCTACCTATTTTCTATGCCTTTAGTTGCTGTTGCATCGCTTCCTTTTTAAAAGGTATGCATTTCTACATTAATTGTGATTTTCTGTTATTCTGTGGGGGCTGTATCTGATCTTGTCAGATTTGCTTTCTTTATTCTTCAGTTGACGTTCTGCTCTGGTGTTGTTTTTTGGCTTGAGATTTTTTCGATTGGTTCCCTTTATGAATCTATTGTTTTCTCTGTTGTGTTTATTGCTTGTGCTCCTTTAATTTATTTTTTTTTTCTTTTTGCCATTTACCTGTGTTACTTTTTAAAATCTCCTCAATCTCTTCCTATGGTATCGTGTTTCTCTGAGCATAAGATGGGCCTGATCTTCTCAGGTGTCAGCATGGAAAACAGGATCATGGGACACCAGGGAATTCCTGTCTACAGTGAATATTAACTGGTGACAGTTTCCATGAAGGCCTCCTTCTTGATCTAAGATGCACTTCAACCAACGACCTGTGCAACCCAGGGCTGATGCCTTACACCACACAACAAGCAAGACAGAAACACAAACCAAATCATCAGCGGATACACTGGCTAATGTCAGACTAATCCCATCAGTACAGTTCCGTTCAGTCGCTCAGTCGTGTCCGACTCTCCGCGACCCCATGAATCACAGCACGCCAGGCCTCCCTGTCCATCACCAACTCTCGGAGTTCACACAAACTCATGTCCACAGAGTCGGTGATGACATCCAGCCATCTCATTCTCGGTCGTCCCCTTCTCCTCCCGCCCCCAACCTTTCCCAGCATCAGAGTCTTTTCCAGTGAGTCAACTCATCGCATGAGGTAGCCAAAGTATTGGAGTTTCAGCTTTAGCATCAGTCCTTCCAATGAACACTAATCCCATAGACACATGCAAATGACATGAACAGACATGGTCCCACCATTAGTGAAAGAAATCTCAGCTGCAGACTCAAGAACATAGTTTCCAGTCTCTCCCACTCCAAAGTCCAAACTAGTCACTCAGCCAACTTTATCGACTTGGAGTGGAGACGAGGAGCAATAACTATAACCCAGCAGTCTGAGAAGGAATGACCATTAACACAGAAAGTAGGGAAATATGAAGACAGATAAATATGTTGTGGGCAAAGGAATGTGGTAAAAGCTCAAAACACAATGAAAGAAAAAACGGGTAGGCTCCCTACAAAATACTTGGAAGTAACGATAGTAAAGGTGAGAAAAGTATTCCTGAGATAGAATGGAGAAAAGATGAGAAACATTTTTGAAGGGCCTAGAAAAACGAATAAGTAACAAAAAATAATTAACAACGGACATTAATAAAAATGGACATTGGTCTCCTATAGGCTAATACACACTGTTGTACTGTTGAAGCCAACACAACTTTAGGAAGCAATTATCCTCCAATTAAAAAAATGAAGTTTAAAAAGAAACACAACCGTTCAATGGCAAAAGAGACCTGACAAAGTTAAATGATACGTATAGGACATTTCAACTAAACAGAGAAAAATATGTATTTTTCTAAAGCGAAAATGAAATATCTCCAGGATATATTACAAACTGACTCTCAAAACAAGCCTCAGTAATTTTAAGGTAATGGTAATTGTATCATTTTTTTTTAAAACCTACAATGCTATGTTTTACATACCAGATATGGGGACAGAGACTGTAAAAATCACGAATCCATGTAGGCTAACAAATACACCTCTACATGGCCAAGAGATCACTGATGAAATCAGAGAGAAAATTTAAAAAAAAATTTAGAAGAAAATAATATTAAAAGCATGATTATCTGAACGTTGTGCAGCATGCTAAAGCAGTAAGAGAGTGAAGTTGGTAAATACTACACATCTCAAGTAATTAGCATAATATTAAATCTAAAGCATTTAGAGAAAGAAGAAAAAGCAGACAAAATTCCCCAAAGTGAATACAAGGGACAAAAACGATAAAAAAATCAGAGCTGAAATTAAAGAAAATACATGATGAAAAAAAAAAAAAAAAAGCCAAAATCAATATCTTTAAAAGGGGTCTCTTGGAGAGGATAGACAAAATAGATAAATCATTGTCCAGACTTATCAATAAAAAAGAGACAAACACTTGAATCAATCAAATTTGACATGACAATGGATGACATTATAACGGATACCACAGAAATAACAAAGAATCGTAAGAGACTACAGCAAAATTCAGGGTCTTGAATCCATAGATAAATGGTCAGAAATTCAATGAAGAAGAAACAGAGAATATTAACCCAATAATGGTAAGCACTAATATTGAAAGTGTGATAAAAATTTTCCAATTGATCAAATTAAGGCAGATGGCTTAACATGGAAATTTTACAAACCAGTCAGAAAACTGCTAACACATGGACTTCTGAAACACTTCTAAAATTCTAGAGTGGAAGAAAACCCCACAAACTCTCCTACAAGGTCACTATCACTCCAATGCCAACACCAACATAACAGAGAAAAGGAAAGTTAGACCTATATCACATAGATGAACAGAGGCAAATATCCTTAGCAAAATACAAGCAAAAAAATCCACCACTACCTTAAAAAGACTGAACAGAATTACTAAGTGGGGGTATATGACAGATACAGAAACATCTTCAGAAGCTGCATATCAATGGTTCAGTACAGTTCAGTTCAGTCTCTCAGTCATATCTGACTCATTGCGACGCTATGAATGAGAGCCTGCTAGGCTTCCCTGTTCATCACAATGCTCGGAGTTCACCCAACTCATGTCCATGGAGTTGACAATGCCATCCAGCCATCTCATTCTCTGTCTCCCCTTATCCCCTGGACTCCAATCCCTCACAGTATCAGGGTATTTTTCTAAGAGTCATCTCTTCCCAGCAGGTGGCCAAAGTATTGAAGTTTCAGCTTCAGCATCAGTCCTTCCAATGAACACCCAGGACAGATCTCCTTTAGAATGGACTGGATGAATCTCCTTGCACTCCAAGGGACTCTCAGGAGGTGTCTCCAACACCACAGTTCAAAATCATCAATTCTTTGGTGATCAGTTTTCTTCACAGTCCAACTCTCACATCCATACATGACCACGGGAAAAAGCATAGCCTTGATTAGACGGACCTTGGTTGGCAAAGTAATGTCTCTACTTTTTAATATGATATCTACTTTGGTTAAAATTTTCCTTCCAAGAAGTAAGCGTCTTTTAATTTCATGACTGCAATCACAACCTTCAGTGATTATGGAGCCCCAAAAAATAAAGCCTGACACAGTTTCCACTGTTTCCCCATCTATTTCCCACAGAGTGATGGGACCAGATACTGTGATATTTTCTTTCTGAATGTTGAGCTTTAAGCCAACATTTTCACTCTCCTCTTTCACTTGCATCAAGAGGCTTTTTAGTTCTTCTTCACATTCTGCCATAAGGGTGCGGTCATCTGCATATCTGAGATTGTTGATATTTCTCCTGTCAATCTTGATTCCAGCTTGTGCTTATATACGTGCTCATATATAAGTTAAATAAGCAGGGTGACAATATACAGCCTTGACATACTCCTTTTCCTATTTGTAACCAGTCTATTCTTCCATGTCCAGTTCTGACTGTTTTTTCTTGACTTGCATATAGGTTTTTCAAGAGACAGGTTGTTAGGAGCCCTAACATCTGAGTAGCCAGGATAGGCCTGAGACCTTGCTTATGCCTAAATTTTGATTTCCTGGAGAGAGGGTGGAGGCCAAGTCCACAGAAACACCTCCCTAAGAAGATCCCGCAGGCGCCAAAATTAAGAAACTCCTCCCTAGAAGAGTCCCGCCGGCACCAAAAGTCGAACCAATCAGAGTAAAAAGGGAAATCCCCCAGAAAAACCCCGCGCGCGTATAAACTGGCCAATGAGCTTCCGTGCATGCGTGAACTGGCCAATGAGCTTCTGCCAGCTTGATCTTTTGAACAGAAATAGGTGCTTACGTAACCTGAGATTATAAAAACCGCAGTGACCTGGGCTCAGGGCTCTTATCGCACTCCACTGCGCTGGAGGAGGCATGAGCCCTAGCTCGAGCTAGAAATAAACCCCATTCTTGCTTTTGCATTGCTGCTAGTGTCTTATTCTACCAGTTAAGGGGGACCGGACTCAGGGCATAACATTTCGGGGCTCGTCCGGGATCCCTCTGACTGGGGAGAATAACGCTCTCCCGGCAGAAGGGGTTCATCAGCCTGGAGGAGGGCTGATTATAGCACCGGTGCAAGGTCTGTTCAGGGGCGATCGCCGTAGCCAGCGTAAGGCCGAGGCCCAGCATTCGCGCTGGAAGGCAGCTGGCTCTGCGGGAGAGAGGAGGTCTCTCCCGATCCGGAATCTGGTGGGCAGTGGACGCCCTTCGGTAAACTGCAGGAAGCCTCAGAGGTCTCAGAGACTTAGTAGTGTGTTTTCGGTGGACGTTTGTCTGTCCTCCATTTGTCGTGTTATCGTGTGTGCCGGCATTGTCTCTGTCTCTCTCCTGTGTCTGTTTTCTGCCGTAATCTGTTCTGTGGTCCTGGGTCAAGGAAGCTCTACCCTGCTCTCCCTCATGATGGGTCATTTTGCTGATTTTAAATCTAGGGCACGAGACTTGTCTCTGCTAGTGAAGAGGAATAAGCTGGTGACGCTCTCCTCCTTGGAGTGGCCCACTTTTAATGTCGGGTGGCCGAGAGAGGGAACCTTCAGCCTGCCCACCATCCAGGCTGTTGGGGGAAGGTTCTCCCGCCCGGCCCGGCCAGCCACCCGGACCAGATGCCCTATATCCTGGTCTGGCAAGATCTGGTGGAAAACCCACCAGCATGGATAAAGCCTTTTGTTTCTATCCTTTTCACCCATAATCCCACCTGGGATGGCTGTCAGTAGCTGTTACAGGTGCTCTTCACCGTGGAAGAACGGGAGCAGATTCTATCGGAAGCTCGGAATCATGTCCGGGGTGTGGACAGGAGGCCCACCCTGCAGCCAAACCTAACTGATGAGGGATTTCCATTGACCCGGCCCCAGTGGGACTTTGAGCGCACAGAAGGTAGGGAGCATCTCCGAGTGTACCGCCAGACTCTTATGGCAGGCCTCCGAGCAGCTGCCCAGAGACCAAGGAATTTGGCTAAGATAAAGTTGTTCAGGGATTGGTTTTGGGTATGGAGATTAAATGATAATTATTCTGTGAGTACAATCCCCAGAGCTTGGGTCAAGTAAAAAGGATGAATCGGATCCTAAAAGAAACATTGGCAAAATTGGCAATAGAGACTGGCGGGGACTGGGTGACTCTCCTTCTTTATGCCCTTTTATTGTTTATGGGGTCCCTCCACCAACCCCCTATAAAATTGGTCCAACTGTTTTATAAACTAGTAAATTTTATATTGTAATGTCTAAGTCATGACTAAAGACTCGCAGTGTGTCTGTCTTGGTATGTCTTTGTCTCTGAGTAATATTTTTGAAGTTAATTTGTAAATGAGCTCTATTTAATTGGCTTAAAGGGTAAGCGCTTACAAATCAGATAATTCTAAATTAATAAATTCCAGGTTCAAGTAAAGTGGAAAATATTCAGTATTAAATACCTGATATTAATGTTTGTTGATCTATCTAATATAGACATGTCTTAGAGTAATTAACATTAAGTAGAATATTTTCATTGCACCTAGGTTCAACATAAATTAAATATATCTGTTACAAGTTTGTCGACAAAGAAATTACCTTGAGTGAAAAAAAAAAAAAAAAAACTTCTAAGAAATGTAAATGAGACAAGAGCTTTTAGATAAACTCTATTAAGATTAAAATGTCTGTCTAAAACAGTTTCTCTAGATTTTGGTAACCTGAATTTCTAAGGTTGTGCTAAATTAAGTACCAAAAGTTTATTGAATAGCTAGGTCATTTCCAAATAAAATAAGATTCTGAAATATTCACTACTGAATACTAACTTACAGAAAAACTAAAGATTTTAGACTATTAACAAATAATGTTTGATGACATCCTGAGATGTTTGCTAAAATTTTTTAAGTTATCACTGATGTTTATGTTCACCAATCTATAGAATGCTAATATAAAGGTCAATTCTTGGTTGCTTAAGGGAAGTAAGATGTGTGTGTTCAGTAAAGAAGGTATGAATAATGAAGTTACATTTATGAAGGAAAAAGGTAATAGGTCTGACTTACAGTTGGCTGTTTCAGAATGGGAGAACAAATGGGTACAGAGAGTGATAAAATGGTTTTGTGGAAAGTGGACCCCAAGGAAAGAGTTTTGTGTATAAACAAACGTTTTCTTGAGATGTTAAACTGCATTTGACAATAGATTTAAGATTATTTGCCTCTTAAATGGTCTGTTCTATATTTGCCTCTGAAATCCTATATTGTTACTATGGCTGAGTGAATAGCTATTGCTTTATTGACCTATAATCCCATCTGACTGAGTGTCCTAAACCTTTCTGATATTTGTTGACCAAACTTCCTAAATCAATCTGATGAAGCACTTTTGGCTTCTAGCTGACTTTGGGATGCTTCAGAGGGCCCCTGAAACATCCCAAAGGGAGATATTACACTAATTGTGTTCAACTTCCATGTTAAATTACATGGCAAGTACTGTCAAGTGAATAATAAGTCTCGGGTATATTGTATGGTAAATGTTACTAATACAGATATCCTAGAAACAATTTATATATAAATTCTGATATATTCAGGTAAAATGTTGCCGTAATTCTGATTACTATCTTAAAGTGTTGTCACAGCACTAACCAAGTTTCTTGTGAAAATGCTTCCTCTTCAAGAAGATTTATAAAAAGGACTTTTGGATAAATACAAGTTTCTGAACTGGGTAAGAAATTAAAAGATTCTAGTAAGAAACCTGATGACTGTACAAAGGTTAACAAAAGGACCGAATGAACTGGCAAATATGCTTATAACTTTTATGGTTTCTGAAAAATTACTGGTTTGAATCTGTGTTTTCCAGATTTTAGGAAACCTTCCCCTCAAACTAATTATGACTTAACAGTAATTTGGTAAAATGGTATTTAATAGACAAATTGAAGCATTTAACATTTTTCTCTGTCTGACCCCTTCAGAGACTGGAAACTCTTAGGCTTCCAGTAACTTTATCAGATAAACTAAGAAGGTTATCTCACTAACAGGTACAGAAATCTCAGTTTGGGAGACCTTAAGAAAGGGAGGAATTCACTCACATCTGTTAGGCAAAATCTGTGATAAGCCTTTGAGATGACTTTCTCTAACCCTGAAAGGTCTTAAAGTTAAGTTTGAGACTCCAGAAAAGTTTCAGCAAAAAAAAAAAAAAAAAAGAAAGAAAGAAAAGTATATGGTTATATAAATAATCAGGTCAAGTTTATTGAGAACAGATTTATTTTGTAAACAAGTCTTAATTTGGTTATATTTGGTAAAAATGAGAGTAATTTTAGGGAAAAAAAAGATGTTTCAATGAGTGTTAAATCCCAGTTTGTTAACGGAAGTCTGTATCTACTAAGACTCATTTCCTGAGTGGATCTTTGCTGTTATGTGATATTAATATAGGATTTGGTTGAGTTCTTGAAGAGCACCCTAGGTTTGTTTCTGAAGCTTGTCTCAGTGATCTATCTTTGGATGAAGATCAGATGCCTCATGACCTGCAACCAGGACTAGAAAAAGACATAATTTAAGGGACTGTCTCCAACCTGGATGGAAGGACTTTTTTCAGAAGAAACTACACTACACCAGGATGAGAAGACGACGACATCAGAGGTAGACAGCTTGCCCAAGATGCTGGACCTGGTTCGTATGATTATTTATAATGTTTTCTTGACTTCTTAGCCCTCTGCATATAAATCAAATGCTTTTCTACCATAGGCCTGATCCTATGCTAGTTTTAGAAATTAATCCAATTGTCGGGTTTGTAGACATGTAAAAGCTCATTCTGCTTATACAAAAACTCTGTTAGACTTGTGTCATCCTAATGTCCTTAAACCATGGCAACAGTGTGCTTCTAAATTGGAAAATGAAAAACAATAGCTGGAAATCAGAGTCAGGGCTATGGGAAATCCAAGAGGGCTGCTTGGCTTTTCCCAGCTCCCTGACAAACCTCATTTTTTATTGGATGGGTTAAAGCCTCCCTGGCTACAGGGCCTCCATAATGAAAAATCACGGAATATTAAGTTTTGTAAGTTGTTAAATTAAGTTTCTAGTTTTGTTAATGTCTAGTGTTTACTAAGACTCACTGCTGAAACAGTTCTTTGTTACGTGATACTGCTATTAATTAAGTTATTAAAAAGGACACTCTAGGTTAGTTTCTAAGGCTTATCTCAGTAACCAATCTTCAGATAAAGGTCAGATACTCCATAATGTACAACCAGGAGATTAACACCAGGCTATAGTCATTTAACAAATGAAGTCAGGTGACTTGGGGTATACCAGGCTTTATCTAAGAAAAGTTCTTGACTTATAATTCTTATTTTACTCTTAACTGCTAGTTATGACTATATTATTTTCTATGTCACTTGTTTCACTGAGCCTGTGATATAATGCTGATATGCAGTTCCATATGAGATCAATAATTGTAATAGTGTGACTCTGGGTATGAGAAAAAGCAACAAGAGGGAATATTTTCCTGGACCAGGAGGCTAGTGAGACAGTGGTCCAGAGACTTTTGCTACTTGCAAGGTCTGGTCCAGTTTTAGCACACTGAGTGGCCCATCGCTTCCCTAGACCTGGGAATGAGCCTTCCCAGCAACGCGGGACACAATGGCCATGAAATGGTGTCACATGGTCGGATATGTGGCTATGAAGAGACCCTGCTGACTAGAAGTTGGTAATTGCCAGCTGCCTCTACAAAGATTATGTCATGACCATTGCAAGCTGCTGACATTCAACACCCCCTGAAAGAAGTTCAGGGTGGAAATCAGGAATGAGGCACTCTGTGCTCTGAAAAAACTGGCAGAACAGGCCTTCAGATAGTCAGATCTTTTCAGAGAAAGGTTTTATGAGTTCCAATTCTTGCATATTCTCATACCTAGAAAAACACTGACATCATTAATGGTGACATCTGCTTTGGCTATTTAAAAAATTTTATTTACTATTAAAAGTCAAAATAGAGTAGCTATGCTTCAGACATCCTGGGAAATAACTATTTCCCAGATATCCTGAAAAATAATATTATTGGTGTGATTTCAGATTAGACGCTGTAACCTAATGTAGAACTTAATGTTCCTGTAATGCATTTTTGCTTCTATACTTTGCTTGCTGCTCATAGAACTAAAATTACTCCATTTTAGATAAGGTTGTTTTTAAGTAAAGATTCCTAAAATTGTTTTTGAGTAAGGCTGCATAAGGATCCCTGGATCAAACTCTACCCACGGAGGAAGATTCCTCCGTTTGAACAACAGAAAAAGGGGGAGATGTTAGGAGCCCTAACATCTGAGTAGCCAGGATCGGCCTGAGACCTTGCTTAGGCCTAAGTTTTGATTTCCTGGAGAGAGGGTGGAGGCCAAGTCCACAGAAACACCTCCCTAAGAAGATCCCGCAGGCGCCAAAATTAAGAAACTCCTCCCTAGAAGAGTCCCGCCGGCACCAAAAGTCGAGCCAATCAGAGTAAAAAGGGAAATCCCCCAGAAAAACCCCGCGCGCGTATAAACTGGCCAATGAGCTTCCGTGCATGCGTGAACTGGCCAATGAGCTTCTGCCAGCTTGATCTTTTGAACAGAAATAGGTGCTTACATAACCTGAGATTATAAAAACCGCTGTGACCTGGGCTCAGGGATCTTGTCCCACTCCACTGCGCTGGAGGAGGCATGAGCCCTAGCTCGAGCTAGAAATAAACCCCATTCTTGCTTTTGCATTGCTGCGAGTGTCTTATTCTACCAGTTAAGGGAGACCGGACTCAGGGCATAACAAGGTTTGGTATTCCCATCTCTTTCAGAATGTTCCACAGTATATTTTGATCCACACAGTCAAAGGCTTTGGCATAGTCAATAAAGCAGAAACAGATATTTTTCTGGAACTCCCTTGCTCCTTTGATGATCCAGCGGATGTTGGAAATTTGATCTCTGGTTCTTCTGCCTTTTTATAACCAGCTTGCGCATTTGGAAGTTCACAGTTCACATTTTGCTGAAGCCTGGTCTGGAGAATTTTGAGGATTACTTTACTAGCGTGGGAGTTTCGTGCAATTGTGAGGTTGTTTGAGCATTCTTTGGCATTGCCTTTCTTTGGGATTGGGATGAAAACTGACTTTTTCCAGTCCTGTGGCCACTGCTGAGTTTTCCAAGTTTCCTGGCATATGGAGTGCAGCACTTTCAAAACATCAAATTGCATTATTTGCAATAGCTCAACTGGAATTCATCACCTCAGCTAGCTTTGTTCATAGTGATCCTTTCTAAGACCCACTTGACTTCACATTCCAGGATGTCTGGCTCTAGGTGAGTGATCACACCATTGTAATTATCTGGGTCATAAAGACTTTTTTGGTACAGTTTTGTGTATTCTTGTCACCTCTTCATAATATCTTCTGCTTCTTATAGGACCATACCATTTCTGTCCTTTATTGACCCCATATTTGCATGAAATCTTCCCATGGATTCTCTAATTTGCTTGAAGAGATCTCTAGTCTTTCCCATTCTATTGCTTTCCTCTCTTTCTTTGCACTGATCGCTGAGGAAGGCTTTCTTATCTCTCCTTGCTATTCTTTGGAACTGTGCATTCAGATGCTTATACCTTTCATTTTCTCATTTGCTTTTCGCTTCTCTTCTTTTCACAGCTATTTGTAAGGCCTCATCAGACAACCATTTTGCTTTCTTTGCATTTCTTTTCCATGGGGATAGTTCATCCGACATTCTATCAGATCTAGTCCCTTAAATCTATTTCTCAATTCCACTGTATAAACATAACGGAGGTGATTTAGGTCATACCTGAATGGCCGAGAGGTTTTCCCTACTTTCTTTAATTTAAGTCTGAATTTGTCAATAAGGATTTGAAGATCTGAGCCACAGTCAGCTCCTGGTCTTGTTTATGCTGACTGTATAGACCTTCTCCATCTTTGGCTGCAAAGAATATAATCAATCTGATTTCAGTGCTGACTGTCTGGTGATGTCCATGTGTAGAGTCTTCTCTTGTGATGTTGGAAGAAGCTGTTTGCCTGTTTGCTATGACCAATGCATTCTCTTGGCCAAACTCTATTGGCCACTGCCCTGTTTCATCCTGTACTCCAAGGCCAAATGTATCTGTCACTCCAAATGTATCTTGACTTCCTGCTTTTGCATTCCAATCCCCTATTGAAGGATTGAAACCATATGATCACCTCAATAGATGCTGAAAAATCTTTCATATATTCCAACAATCATTTGTGATAGAAACTCTCCAACAATTGAACATAGTAAAAACTACCGCAATTAACAAAACCACACAAATCAAAACTACAATGATGTATCACCTTGCACCATTCCAAATGGCCATCATTAAAAAAAAAAAAAAAATCTGTAACAGCCCTGCTGGTCCAGGGGCTAAGATACCATGATACCAATGCAGAGGTCCCAGGTTTGATCCCTGGTCCTGGAATTAGATTCCACATGCAGCGATTGAAGTTTGTTGCAGCCAAATAAAGAAGTAAATATATACGTGTATATATATATTTATATGATTGCATACTAATATATGAAGGAGAAGGTATGGAGAAAAGAGAAACCCCCTGCCTATAACCCAATAATCACACTGTTTGCCATACACTAAAAGGAAACCTTAAACAAAAAATACATGTGTATGCCAGTAACCATTGTAAAACCATTTAGAGTAGCCAATGAAGGGAAGCAACCTCAGTGTCCATCAAACGAAGAATGGATAAAGAAGCTATAGTCCATATATAGGATGAAAAATTACTCACCCATAAAAAGGGAGAAAGTTGGATTATTTGCAGGGTTGCAGATGAATCTAGAGCCTATTACACAGTGAAGGAATTAAAAACGGAAAGACCAACATTGCATATTAATATATATATAAGTGGAATTTAGAAAAGAGGTACTGAAGAACCCATTTGAAGGGTAGGAAGAGATGTAGTCATAGAAAACAGACTTGTGGACACAGTGTGGGAAGGAGAGAATGGAATGCATTGACAAATTGCACAGACATATGTAAAATACCAAGTGTGTAGTAGATAACTAGTGCTATGGAGAGTTCTAGTGGAGTGGGTTGTGGGGTAGGAGAGGAGGTACAAGAGGGAGATGGGAGGACCGCTCAAAAGGGAGGCTCAGCTATATTTACTAATAACTGATTTATTTTCGCTGGGCCGCAGAAATTAACACAACATTGTAAGCTAATTATGCTCCAAATTTTAATCATTTTGTTTCAATTGAAGAAAGAAAATAAGTCCTTGGCCAACTTGTGAAAGTGACAAATAAAATATCCAGGGCATGTCAAGTAAAATATGTACCCAAGACTGCTTTAGTAAATATAGACTTAGCAAAAACAAACAAACAAACAAAATGCAGAACTAAGTTAGCCAAAATAAGTTCAGACTCTACACTTAAGTGTCCCTTCACTTCACTAATTTGTCATAAACGTAAAGAAGGGGTTCCTAAAATAAAGCAAACAAATGTGATATGTTTTCATAAAATGATGTCACCATTTTATGAATTCCCTCAAGTTTTAATAAGTAATAGCAGACCTTTGACTTTCAGAACTATAGTAAGTAGGAATTAGTAAGCATAGGTTAAAACTGAGGTACTGCACAATAATCCCTTATATCGCAATACTAGAATGTGTGCTTCTGCTGCTGCTAAGTCACTTCAGTCGTGTCTGACTCTGTGTGACCCCAAGGACAGAAGCCCACCAGGCTCCCCTGTCCCTGGGATTCTCCAGGCAAGAACACTAGAGTGGGTTGTCATTTCCTTCTCCAATGTGTGAAAGTGAAAAGTGAAAGGGAAGTCGTTCAGTCGTATCTGACCCTTAGCGACCCCATGGGCTGCAGCCTACCAGGCTTCTCCATCCATGGGATCTTCTAGGCAAGAATGCTGGAGTGGCTTGTGTGTGCTCCAAGAATGTGTGCTACTGACTGGGAAAAATGCATAGCCTAAAAGTGGAGAATTATGTTTTCTTCAGCAGGACTTTCAACCTAAGAAGGATTTTATCATGAGGAGTAACTTCTCAAGTAGTGCAAAAAGACTGCTCTGAACAAGGATAGATGGAGCCAGGTTTTACAAAAGTTTTGGTACAATGATCAGGTATGGAGAATGTCCAAATATTATGGTTAATGAAGAAACACTGGACACAACAAGTGAATGGATTGAGATACTTTTTACTTCTGGAAATATGCAAAAATATGGGCTCCTTGAAATAATTCCTTTGATAAACACCTTAACTAGGGCTAGTATCTATTCTTTCAGTCTGGAATCAGTCCTTCAGGCAACACTGGTGGCAGCTGCAGTAACTAAGGACTTGATCAGTTCAGTACAGTTCAGTTCAATTCAGTCGCTCACTCGTGTCTGACTCTTTGCGACAACATGAATCAGAGCATGCCAGGCCTCCGTGTTCATCACCAACTCCCGGAGTTCACTCAAACTCTTGTCCATCGAGTTGGTGAGGCCATCCAGCCATCTCATTCTCTGTCGCACTCGTTTCCTCCCGCCCCCAATCTCTCCCAGCATCAGAGTCTTTTCCAGTGAGTCAACTCTTTTCATGAGGTGGCCAAAGTACTGGAGTTTCAGCTTTAGGATCAGTCCTTCCAAAGCACACCCAGGACTGATCTCCTTTAGAATGGACTGGTTGGATCTCCTAGCAGTCCAAGGGACTCTCAAATGTCTTCTCCAACACCACAGTTCAAAAGCATCAATTCTTCGGTGATCAGCATTCTTCACAAGCCAACTCTCTTGATACAAGTCCTTAATTGCAAGGACATACCTGAAATTGTATACCTCCTGCAAAATGCATCAGTTCAGTTCTGTTCATTCACTCAGTTGTGTCCGACTCTTTTCAACCCCATGAATTACAGCATGCCAGGTCTCCTTGTCCATCACCAACTGCCGGAGTTCCCTCAAACTCATGTCCATCGAGTCAGTGATGCCATCCAGCCATCTCATTCTCTGTCGTCCCCGTCTCCTCCCACCCCCAATCCCTCCTAGCATCAGACTCTTTTCCAGTGAGTCAGCTCATCGCATGAGGTGGCCAAAGTATTGGAGTTTCAGTTTTAGCATCAGTCCTTCCAACAAACACCCAGGATTGATCTCCTTTAGAATATATACTGCTACCTATATACAGCAAGATAATATACGTAAACTTTCTACATATACATATGCATGTATATGTTTAGCTATATATGTATGGCTATCTAGGTTGCACTAGTAGTAAGTATTCTGCCTTCTAACGCAGAAGTCATAAGAGATGCAGGTTCGATCCAAGTGTTGGGAAGATCTCCTGGAACTAAGCGTGAAAACCAAGTCCTATTTCCTCACCTTGAGAATTCAGTGGATTGAGAATACATGATGGGCGACAGTCTGTGTGATGCAGAGTGTCAGACAGGAGTGTAGTGACTTAACACATGAAATATCACTAAATAAGGGTTGCTTGAATATATATATATATATATATGTACACACATTACAATACAATATGCACTATAATATATGTAAACAATTATGCTAATAATGTATAATAGTATATATTATATATCATTAATATATATTATAAATGATATAATAGTATAATATAATATATATGTGTGTGTGTACATGTATTGTACACCTGCTTCTTTCATTTACAACGAATGATATGCTCAGAAAAAATCAGTATCAGGTCAGTTCAGTTCAGTCGCTCTGTCGTGTCTGACTCTCCGCGACCCCATGAATCACAGTACGCCAGGCCTCCCTGTCCATCACCAACTCCCGGAGTACACTCAAACTCATGTCCACAGAGTCGGTGATGCCATCCAGCCATCTCATTCTCCGTCGTTCCCTTCTCCTCCCCACCCCCCCCAACCTTTCCCAGCATCAGAGTCTTTTCCAGTGAGTCAACTCGTCGCATGAGGTGGCCAAAGTATTGCAGTTTCAGCTTTAGCATCAGTTCCTCCAATGAACATCCAGGATAAAATCAGTAGAGTACAGCATAAAAAAATGTCCAGTTCTCTGGGCTTATTTACAAACAGTGGGTAACCAATTCTACCTCTTTTTTTAATGAATCTGTTCATTTCTTTCCCGTTTTTAAAATTGTTTTAGTCTCTTTGTTATTCTAGCAATTTGACTGCTTTACATAGCTTGAGACTTTTGTTGACAGAAATACGTGTCCTAAATACCTAAAATTCCTCTTTATTTAGTATGTTTAATAGAAATGACACCTTATTCATACTCATTTCAGTACTTAAATCTTCTCTTTTTGTTTGTGTAGTTTACCTAATATTCTTTTTACTAATTTTGATTTTTGTTCAATTTTCTCTATTGTTTTACTATCTATATTATCTTATACCCATACTAATATTTGCTGATTTCCTCTTTCTCTTTGCTGTGAATTAAGATTTTTGTTTTTGGCTTCTGAAGAAGGCATTAGCTTCTTCCCAGGATGGCAGAGCTTTCATTTTATGTAAGCTTAAATAAATGTGGGTTTCCATTCTGATGATCTGCTACCTTGTGTTTCATTTTGAATCACCTCAGAATATGTTCTTATTTCCCCTGTGAGTTATTCTTTGCCTCATTGAGCCCTTGAGAATGTGATGTTTAATTTTCCACACATTACATTTCTCAAATTTTCCTCCCATTGTTGATTTCAATTTACATGGTTGGATGCCAGATAACATATTTGGTATGATTTACATAATTAATTGAAATTCTATGGCTTAATATAAACCCAATTATCAGGAATGTTCTGGAGATTATTCCATGTGCAGTTGAGATAGATGTGTATTTTTCTGTTCTTTTGGATTGGAATGCTCTGCACGTCTGTGTTGAGTCCACTGGTTTGTATTGTCATTTAGGTTTAATCTTCCCTTAGGGGTCTTATCTTTTTCTTGAATGATTTGGATATTTATTGCTGAATGTTTACTCTTGGACTATAATCCTTGCTCATGTTTTGCTTGTTTTACACTTCATGTTAGCCTAAAGGATTCAAATATTAGATAACTGTAACGCTTTGATGATGTGAAATTATGAGTGTGTGTGTGTGTGTGTGATATACCAATATATCATTAATATAAAGACAATATGAAAATATAAAATTAGAAGGAGTAGAAGATGGCAGAAAAATAGGATGGGGTGACCACTTTCTCTCCCCAAAAAATCAGCAAAAAGAACAACTGAATGCTGAGTATATCCTACAAAACAACTTCTGAATACCGGCAGAGGACACCAGGCACCCAGAAAAAACAGCCCATAGTCTTTGAAAGGAGGTGGGAAATAGTATAAAAGATAAAAAGAGAGACAAAGAGGGAGGGAAGGAGCTCTGTTCTAGGAAGGGAGGCCTAAGAAAAAAAAAAGAGAAAGAGAGAGAGAATTTTCCAAACACGTGGAAACACTCACGGACGAGTCTGTGGTGAGCTTTGGAATCTCAGAGGCCACATAACCGGGAGAAAAAGAAATAAATAATTAAAACCCACAGACTAAGCTCCCACAGGAAATTCTCAATGGAGAGGAGGTGCAGACGCCCGCAACCACTAGCAGGCAGGGGCTGAGCAGAGAGGCACGGTGGCAATGCTTAGAGAGAGGACAGGGCCTGAACGCCCCGAGGGCAATCTGAGGGCACTAACAGGAGATAGCTAAGCAGACTGTGCAGCTAAAAGGTGAAAAGCCTGTGAAAAGGTAAAAAACCCCAACCTAAGACTCCAACAGCCCTACTCACAGAACAAAGGACTGAGCAGAGCAAGCAGGCTGCAGTCGGACCATCCCCCATCCCCCGCCGGCTCTGGCAGGGAGGGCGGACAGCACTGGAAGGGTCAGCAGCAGCCCCAGATAGGCTTCCTATATCAAGCTGCAGGCAGGCTTCATTGCTAACAAAGACTTCTTGGGTTCGTGTCGGTCGATATCCACCTGAGAAGGTGTGCCAGTTGTACACCCAGAAAACCGAGAGGCAGGAACAGGGGAGGCAATAAATCACAGTGACAGTGCTCGCCAAACGCCTGGTCACCTGAGCTGCTCGGACCGGGGAAGGTACGAAAAGCAGGCCCAACCAAGTCTATGCCTTTGTGGAGTACCCAAGGACCTGAAACTAAGTCAATCAGACCTGGGAAGTGCATGCAACCCAGCGCCTGCCATGGACAACTCCTGGCAGAGTAACCTAGAGCCTGAGCATCATAGACAGGGAAAACACACATGCCACAAGGGGGAGCAATCCAAGTGTACCTGAGACACTGAGAGCACTCCTCACAGACGCCAGTGATATATTTTTAGCAGCTTTCCTCCCTCCCCACAGTAGGACTGAACAGGTGAGCTGGAAAATAAGCGTCCACCACCGTCCCAAGGTGTCAGGACGGGAATTAGACACTGAAGAGTCAAGCAAACAGAAGAGCTTTAACAGAAGGAACTGCCTTGCAAGTAACAGAGAGAGAAGTCTTGAGCCTACTGCAAGAATAAGACCGAAAACCAGAGGCAGAGGCTTAAGTACAAATCCTGAAAACACCAGAGATCTCCTGTTCCAGGGAACATTAATTGATAGGTGCCCATCAAATGCCTCCATACATACACTGAAACCAGGCACCACCCAAGGGTCAACAAGTTTCAGTGAAAGACATACCACGCAAATTCTCAAACAACACAAGAGAACAGCCCTGAGCTTCAATATACAGGCTGCCCAAAGCCACTCCAAACACACTGACATCTCAAACTCATTGCTGCTGCAGCTGCTAAGTTACTTCAGTCATGTCCGACTCTGTGCGACCCCATAGATGGCCTCCAACCAGGCTCCGCCGTCCCTGGGATTCTCCAGACAAGAACACTGGAGTGGGTTGCCATTTCCTTCTCCAATGTGTGAAAGTGAAAAGTGAAAATGCAGTCGCTCTGTCGTGTCCGACTAGTAGACACTCCATGGACTGCAGCCCACCAGGCTCCTCTGTCCATGCGATTTTCTAGGCAAGAGTACTGGAGTGGCTTGCCATTGCCTTCTCTGCTCAAACTCATTACTGCACACTTTACTGCACTCCAGAGAGAAATCCAGCTCCACCAACTAGAACACTGACACAAGATTCCCAAACCAGGGAAACTTGACAAGTCACCCATCCAACCCCACACACAATGAGGTAACTACATAATAAAGACAACTCCACAAACTGCCAGAGGACAGAAAGTCCACCCCAAGCACAGCAATATAAGCAAGATGAAGAGGTATAGAAATACCCAGCAAGTAAAGGAACGGGATAAATGTCCACCAATACAAACAAAAGAGGAAGATATAGGGAACCTACCTAATAAAGACTTTCGAATTTTAATGGTGAAAATGATTCAAAATCTGGAAAGCAAAATGGAGTTACAGATAAAGAACCTGGAGAAAAGGATTGAGAAGATGCAGGAAATGTTTAAATAAAAAGGAGTCAATATACAATGAATAATGCAATAGACGAGATCAGAAACACTCTCCAGGGAACACACAGTAGAATAAAGAAGGCAGACGACAGGATAAGCGAAGTAGAAGATATAATTGTAGAAATGAATTGACAGAAAATGAAAAACGAATTAAAAGAAATGAGGACAATATTAGATACCCCTGGGACAAGGTGAAACGCCCCATCATTCGAATCATAGGAGTCCCAGCAGAAGAAGACAAAATCAAAGACCATGAGAGAATACTTGAGGAGATAATAGTTGAAAATTTCCCTTAAATGGGGAAGGAAAGAATCACCCAAGTCCAAGAAAACCCAGAGAGTCCCTAACAGGATAAGCCCAAGGCGAAATACTCCAAGACACATATTAATCAAATTAATAAAGATCAGACACAAAGAACAAATATTAAAAGTAGCAAGGGAAAAGCAACAAATAACACACAAGGGGATTCCCATAAGGATAACAGCAGATCTTTTAATAGAATCTCTTCAAGCAAGGAGGGAATGGCAAGACATTCTTAATGTGAGCCCAGATTACTGCACCCAGCAAGGATCTCATTCAAATATGAAGGAAAAATCAAAAGCTTTACAGACAAGCAAAAGATGAGAGAATTGAGCATCACCAAAACAGCTCTCCAACAAATGCTAAAGGATCTTCTCTAGATAGGAAACACAGAAAGTGTGTATAACCTCGAACCCATAACAATAAAGTAAATGGCAACAGGATCATACTTATCAATAATTATTTAAACCTAAATGGGTTGAGTGCCTCAACCAAAAGACAAAGGCTGGATAATGGATACAAAAGCAAGACCCCCATATATGTTGTCTGCAAGAGACCCACCTCAAAACGAGGGACACATACAGACTGAAAGTGAGGGCTGGAAAAAGATATTCCACAGAAATAGAAACCAAAAGAAAGCAGGAGTAGCAATACTCATATCAGATAAAATAGACTGAAACAAAGGCTGTGAAAAGAGACAAAGAAGGAAACTACATAGTGATCAAAGGATCAATCCAAGAAGATATAACAATTATAAATATTTATGCACCCAACATAGGGGCAGCACAATATGTAAGACAATTACTAACAAGTATGCAAGGGGAAATAAACAACAATGCAATAATAGTGGGAGACTTTAATATCCCACTCAAACCTATGGATAGATCAACTAAACAGAAAATTAACAAGGAAACACAAACTTTAAATGATACAATAGACCAGTTAGTCCTAATAGATCTCTATAGGACATTTCACCCCAAAACAATGAATTTCACCTTTTTCTCAAGCGCACATGGAACCTTGTCCAGGATAGATCACATCGTGGGCCATAAATCTAGCCTGGGTAAATTCAAAAAAATTGAAATCATACCAAGCATCTTTTCTGACCACAATGCAATAAGATTAAATCTCAATTACAGGAGAAAAAGTATTAAAAATGCCAACTTATGGAGGCTGAACAACGCACTGCTGAATAATTAACAAATCATAGAAGACATACAGATGGCTAACAAACACATGAAAAAATGCTCAACCTCCCTCATAATCACAGAAATGCAAATCAAAACCACAATGAGATACCATTTCACACCAGTCAGAATGGCTGCTATCCAAAAGTTTACATGCAATAAATGCTGTAGAGTGTGTGGCGAGAACGGATCCCTCTTACATTGTTGGAGGGAATGCAAACTAGTACAGCCACTATGGAGAACAGTGTGGAGATTCCTCAAAAAACTGGAAATATGACATATGATCCAGCAATCGCACTCCTGGACATACACAGTGAGGAAACCAGAATTAAAAGAGATACATGTACTCCAATGTTCATTGCAGCACTGTTTATAATAGCCAGGACATGGAAACAACCTTGATGTCCATCTGCAGACGAATGGATCAGAAAGCTGTGGATAAGCTGTACATATACACAATTGACTATTACTCAGACATTAAAAAGAATGCATTTGAATCAGTTCTAATGAGGTGGATGAAACTGGAGACTATTAACAGAGTGAAGTATGCCAGAAAGAAAAACACCAATACAGTATACTAGCGCATATTTATGGGGTTCAGAAAGATGCAAATGATAACCCTGTATACGAGACAGCAATAGAGACGCAGATGTATAGAAGAGTCTTTGGGATTCTGTAAGAGAGGGTGAGGGTGGGATGATTTGGGAGAATCGCATTGAAACATGTATGTTGTCATATGTGAAACGAATCACCAGTTCAGGGTCAAGGCATGTTACAGGATGCTCAGGGCTGGTGTGCGGGGATGACCAAGAGGAAGGATAAAGGGTGGAGGGAGGTGGGAGGGGCGTTCAGCAGGGGGAACTCATGTACACCCAGGTCGGATTGATGTCAATGTATGGCAAAACCAACCAACATAATATTGTAAAATAATTAGCCTCCCATTAAAAAAATAATAATAAGTTAAGTTTGAGACTCCATAAAAGTCTCATCATAAAAAAGAATAAAAAAAGGTCTATGGTTATATTAAAAAATCAGGTCTTGTTTATTGACAACAGATCTATTTTTTTAAACAAGTCTTAATTTGGTTATAGTTGGTAAAATGAGGGTGATTTTAGGGAGAATAGGATGTTTCAATAAATCTTAAATCCCAGTTTGTTAATGGCGGTCTACCAATGGAGGTAGTAAGACTCATTTTTGGGGCAGTTCCTTGCTGTTATATGATATTAATGTAAAATTTAATTGAATTCTTAATGAACACCCTAAGTTTGTTTCTGAAGCTTATCTCAGTGATCTATCTTTGGATGAAGATCAGATGTCTCGTGACCTGCAACCATGACTTAAAAAAAGAAAAAAAGGACATAATTTAAAGGACTGTCTCTAACCTGGATGGAAGGAGTTTTTTCAGAAGAAACTACATTACACCAGGATGCAAAGACGACGACATCAGAGGTAGACAGCTTGCCCAAGATGCTGGATCTGATTCGTATGGTCATTTATAATATTTTCTTGACTTCTTAGCCCTCTGCATATAAATCAAGTGCTTTTCTACCATAGGCCTGATCCTATGTTAGTTTTAGAAATTAAATGAAATGTCGGGTTTGTAGACATGTCAAAGTTCATTCTGCTTATACAAAAACTCTGTTTACTTATGCCATCCTAATGTTCTTAAACTATTGCAACAGTCTGCTTCTAAATTGGAAAATTAAAAACAATAGCTGGAAATCAGAGTCAGGGCTATGGGAAAACCAAGATGGCTGCTTGGCTTTTCCCAGCTCCCTGACAAACCTCATTTTTTATTGGATGGGTTAAAGCCTCCCTGGCTACAGGGCCTCCATAATGAAAAATCATGGAATATTAAGTTTTGTAAATTGTTAAATTAAGTTTCTAGTTCTGTTAATGTCTAGTGTTTACTAAGACTCACTGTTGAGACAGTTCCTTGTTATGTGATACTGCTAAAAGATTTAATTAAGTTATTAAAAGGACACTCTAGGTTAGTTCCTAAGGCTTATCTGAACCAATCTTCAGATAAAGGTTGGATGCTCCATAATGTACAACCACGAGATTAACACCAGACTATAATCATTTAACGAATGAAGTCAGGTGACTTGTGGTATACCAGGCTTTATCTAATGAAAGTTCTTGACTTATAATTCTTATTTTACTAATAACTGCTAGCTATGGCTATATTATTTTCTATATCACTTGTTTCACTGAGCCTGTGATATAATGCTGAACTGACAGTTCCAAATGAGATCAATAATTGTAATAATGTGACTCTGGGTACGTGAAAAAGCTACAAGAGGAAATATTTTCCTGGACCAGGTGGCTAGTAAGACAGTGGTCCAAAGACTTTTGCTACTTGCAAGGCCTGATCCAATTTAAGCACACTGAGTGGCCCATCACATCCCTAGACCTGGGAATGAGCCTTCCCAGCACTGCGGGACACAATGGCCATGATATGGTGTCACATGATCAGATATGTGGCTATGAAGGGACCCTGGTGACTGGAAGTTGGTCCTTGCCAGCTGCCTCTACAAAGATTACATCATGACCATTACAAGCTTATGACCTTCAACACCCCCTGAAAGAAGTTCAGGGTGAAAATCAGGAATGAGACACTCTGTGCTCTGAAAAAACAAAAACGAAAACTGGTAGAATAGGCCTTCAGATAGTTAGACCTTTTCAGAAAAAGGTTTTATGAGTTCCAGTTCTTGCATACCTACAAAAACACGTCATTAATGGTGAAATCTGCTTTGGCTATTAATTTTTTTTTTTTTTTTTTACAATTAAAAGTCAAAATAGAGTAGCTATGGTTCAGACATCCTGGGAAATAACTATTTCCCAGATATCCTGAAAAATGATGTTATGGGTGTGATTTCAGATTAGACTCTGTGACCTAATGTAGAACTTAATGCTCCTGTAATCCTTTTTTGGTTCTGTACTTTGCTTGCTGCTAGTAAAACCAAAGTTACTCCATTTTACGATAAGGTTGTTTTTAAGTAAAGTTTCCTAAAATTGTTTTTGAAAAAATAAAATAAATAAATAAATTAAAAATTAAAAAAAAATATTAAAAACCATATTAATATCTCAATAGACACAGACAAAGCCTTCGACAAAATTCAACATCCATTTATGATAAAAACCCTCCAGGAAATGGGAATAGAAGGGACATACATCAACATAATAAAAGCTATATATGACAAACCCACAGCAAACATTATCCTCAATGGTGAAAAACTGAAAGCATTTCTCCTAAAGTCAGGAACAAGACAAAGGTGCCCACTCTCACCGCTACTATTCAATTTAGTTCTGGAAGTTTGGGCCACAGCAATCACAGCAGAAAATGACATCAAAGGAATACAAATTGTAAAAGAAGAAGTAAAACTTTCACTGTTCCCTGATGGCATGATCCTCTACAGAGAATACCCTAAAGACTCAACCAGAAAACTGCTAGAGATAATCAATGAATACAGAAATGTTGCAGGATATAAAATCAACAGACAGAAATCTCTTGCATTCGTATACACTAATAATGAGAAAATAGAAAGAGAAATTAAGGAAACTATTCCATTCACTGTTGCAGTGAAAATAATTAAATATGTAGGAATATATCTACCTAAAGAAAAAAAGACTTGTATGTAGAAAACTGTAAAACACTTGTGAAATTAATCAAAGATGATACTGTGAATATACAGTGTTCGTGGATTGGAAGATTAAATATTGTGAAAATGAGTATACTACCCAAAGTAATTTATACATTCGATGTAATCGCTATCAAGCTACCAACGATATTTTTCACAGAACTAGAACAAATAACCTCACAATTTGTATGGAAATACAAAAAACCTAAAATAGCCAAAGCATCTTGAGGAAGAAGAATGGAACTGCGGGAATTAACCTGCTGGACTTCAGGCTCTACTGCAAATCCACAGTCATCAAGACAGTATGGTACTGGCATAAAGACAGAAATATAGATCAATGGAACAAAATAGAAAGCCCAGAGATAAATCCACGCACCTATGGATACCTTATCTTTGACAAAGGAGGCAAGAATATAAAATGGAGAAAAGATAGTCTCTTTAATAAGTGGTGTTGGGAAAACTGGTCAGCCACTTGTAAAAGAATGAAACTAGAATAATTCCTAACACTGAAATAAATAATAATTCCTAACACTGAAATAAACTCAAAATGGATTAGAGATCGAAATGTAAGACCAGAAACTATAAATCTCCTAGAGCAGAACATAGGCAAAACATTTTCGGACATAAATCACAACAGGATCCTCCAAGACCCATCTCCCAGAAAATTGGAAATAAAAGCAAAAATAAGCAAATGGGACCTAATTAAAATTAAAAGATTCTGCAGAGCAAAGGAAACTATAAGCAAGGTGAAAAAACAGCCTCAGAATGGGAGAAAATAATGGCAAATGAAACAACTGACAAAGAATTAATCTCCAAAATATACAAGCAGCTCCCACAGCTCAATTCCAGAAAAATAAATGACCCAATCAAAAAATGGGCCAACAAACTAAACAGCCATTTCTCCAAAGAAGACATACAGATGGCTAACAAACACATGAAACAATGCTCAACATCCCTCGTAATCAGAGAAATGCAAATCAAAATCACAATGAGATACCATTTCACAAGAGTCAGAATAGCTGCTATCCAAAAATCTACATGCAATAAATGCTGGAGAGGGTTTGGAGAAAAGTGAACTCTCTAACACTGTTGGTGGGAATGCAAACTAGTACAGACACTATGGAGAACAGTGTGGAGATTCCATTAAAAACTGGAAATAGAACTGCCATATGATCCAGCAATTGCACTCCTGGGTATACACACCAAGGAAACCAGAATTGAAGGAGACACATGTATTCCAATGTTCATTGCAACACTGTTTATAATAGCCAGGACATGGAAGCAACCTAGATGTCCATCTGCAGATGAACGGAAAAGAAAGCTTTGGTATATGTACACAATGGAGTATTTTTCAGCCATCAAAAAGAATGCATTTGAATCAGTTCTAATAAGGTGGATGAAACTGGAGCCTATTATGCAGAGTGAAGTAAGTCAGAAAGAAAAACATCAATACAGTATACTAATGAATATATATGGAATTTAAAAAGATGGTAACCTTAACCCTGTATACGAGATAGCAAGAGAGACATAGGTATATAGAACAGTCTATGGGACTCTGTGGGAGAGGGTGAAGATGGGGAGAATGGCATTGAAGCATGTATATTGTCATATGTGAAACGAATCACCAGTCCAAGTTCGACGCATGATACAAGGTGCTAGGGGCTGGTGCACGGGGATGACCTGGAGGGAGTATATGGGGAGGAGGGAGATGGGAGGGTGATTCAAGAAGGGGAACACATATACACCCAGGGCGGATTCATGTTCATGTATGCAAAACCAACCAATGTATTAATGTAAAATAATTAGCCTATGATTAAAAAAAATGCAATATTCCAAAAAATAGAAAATATATAATTAATATAATCATTGGAATGACTGATGCTGAAGCTGCGACTCCAATATTTGGCCACCTGATGTGAAGAACTGACTCATTTAGAAAAACTTGTTGCTGGGAAAGTTTGAAAGCAAGAGGAGAAGTGGGCAACAGGGGATGTATGGTTGGATGACATTACCAACTTAATGGACAGGAGTTTGAGAAAACACCGGGAGTTGGTTTTGGACAGGGAGGCCTAGAATGCTGCAATCCATGGGGTGGCAGAATCATATACGACTGTATGACGAAGCTCAATATACTTAATGCCATTTGTTTCATATCATTTTTTATTTAAAGTCTGTTTTGTCTACTATTAGTACAGTAACTATGACACTCTATTACTTATTGCTTGCATAAAATGTTCCTTACAGTGTAATGTTGAGAATGTATTCAATTGTAAGATTTGTCTCTTTGACAGTCTATCTTTGCCATATTAAGAGAAAAAAAAATCAATTTTCCCATCTTCTAGTTTACCACCTTAAAGTGTGGATTTTGTTGTTGTTGCTATTTATTTTACTAAATAACATTTAGAGTGATTTTAAGAAGTATTTTGAGATATTTTGATTGATGTTGTTCAGTCATTCAGTCATGTCCAACTCTTTTGTCACTCCCTGGACTTCAGCACACCAGGCCTCCCTCTCTTTCACTGTTTCCCATAGTTTGCTCTAACACATGACCATTGAACAGGTGATGCCGTCCAACTTTCTCACCCTATGTCACCCCCTTCTCCTCCTGTCCTCCGTCTTTCCCAGTGTAATGGTATTTTCCAACGTTGGCTCTTATTGTCAGATTGGCAAAATCCTCGATTTTCAGCTTCAGCATTAGTGCTTCAAAAGTATATTCAGGTTTGGTTTCCTTGAAGATTGATTGATTTGATCTCCTTGCAGTCCAAGGGACTCCTAAGAGTTTTCTCCAGCACCTCAGTTTGAAGGCATCAGTTCTTCAGCTCTCAGCCTTCTTTAGATTACAATTCTCACATCTATGCAGAGGTTTGTGACTGAGGAGGTTTTTGTTAATAAGCTCATGTCAATTCTTTTTCACACAAGATTTAGGTTTTTCATAGATTTTCCTTTAAGAAGCAAGTGTCTGTTAATTTCATGCCTGCAGTCACCATTCACAGTGATTTTGGAGCCCAAGAAAATTAAGTCTGCCACTGATTTCACGGTTCCACCTTCTTTCTGCCAAGTAGTAATGGAACCAGGCACCCTGTGTTGGTCTTTTGAATGTTGAGTTCTCAGCAAGGTTTCTACTCTCCTCACTCATACTCATCAAGACACTCTTTAGTTCCTTTTCACTTTCTCTTTTTACAGTGTTCCCATCTACATATCTAAGGGAGTTGAAATTTATCCCAGAAACCTTGATTCCAGTTTCTTATTCATCCATCCTGACATTTTGAATAGTATAGTCTGCATATATCTCACTTAAGCAGAGTGATAATGTTCAGTCTTCTTCCTCATCTTTCCCAGGTTTAAAATGGTCAATTGTTCCATGCCTTGTTCCAACTCTTGCATCTTGTGCTGCATACACATTTCTCAGGTGACAGTAAGAATATCTGTGACTCCAGTCTCTTTCAAACTGTTCACAGTTTGCTTTGATACACACAGCCAATGTCTTTAGTGAATTCAGTGAAACAGAAGTAAACAATTTTCTGAAATTATCTTGTTTCCTCTAGGATCCAATGAAGGTTTCCTAATTGTTCTCTGGTTCGTCATTGTTTCAAAGTCTAGCTTTCACAGCTGGAAGTTCTTGGTTTATGTTCTTTTGAAGAATTTTGAGTTTTACACAGCTAGCATGTGAAAGAAGCAACAGTGCATGCTTGTTTGAACATTTTTTGGCATTACCATTCTTTGTTGTTGGAATGAAAACTGACCTTTTCCACCCTCATGGCCACTGATGAGTTTTCCAAATCTGATGACATATGAACTCAGTGTCCCAGTTTAACGGCGTCATTAAGAGTTTGGCAGTTTCATGTTAATGAATGCTCAAAGTTTTGCTTAAACCATTTGGTTTCTCCTTCATATCTGAATGGGATCCTTGTTGGTGTTAGGTTTGGCTCATTCAACATTTTGAGAATGTTCTACCATCCTCTGCTGGCCTGAAGAGTTTCTATTGAAAGAGCAGCTTTATGGGGATCCACTTGTATGATATTTATGTCTTTCCTCTTGCTGCTTTTAATATTTGTTTTTTGTATTTAAATTTGCAGTGTTTGATTAAAATATTTGTTGTGGGGTGTTTTACTTTGGGTTGATCCTGTTTGGAACAGTCTGGTGTGTTGGGACTCAGGGAGCTATTTCCTTCACCATTTAAGGGAGGTTCTCAACTTTTATCTCTTCAATAATTTTCTCATGCACCCCTTCCCCCCCCCCCTTTTTTTTTCTTTTCTTATTTTTTTGGTCTTGTCCTTTAGGACATTCTCATGGTAACACATTTAATATTGTCCCAAAATTCTAAGATCTTTCATATATATATTTTTTCTCTTACACACCCCAATGTGTTTTGTTTATTTCCTCCTTTCTGCTGCTGCTTCTGCTAAGTCGCTTGAGTCGTTTCCAACTCTGTGCGACCCCATAGACGGCAGCCTACCAGGCTCCTCCGTAGCTGGGATTCTCCAGGCAAGAAAAATGGAGTGGGTTGTCATTTCCTTCTCCAATGCATGAAAGTGAAAATTGAAAGTGAATTCGCTCAGTCGTTTCCGACTCTTCGCGACCCCACGGACTGAAGCCTACAAGGCTCCTCTGTCCATGGGATTTTCCCAGCAAGAGTACTGGAGTGGGGTGCGATTGCCTTCTCCTTTCTTCCTCCTTCTAATTAGTTGTTTCTCAGTCTCAGTTATTCTACTGTTGGTTCATTCCAGATTAACAGGTGTTGTTAATCTCACTAATTGCATTGATTATTATCAATTGATTCTTCTTTACTTCTTCTAGATCTATGGTAAACGTGCTTATTTCTTCTCAGTAGGGCCTCCAGGTATTTACTAGCAGATGTTATACATCTTTACTCTCATTATTCTGAATTATTTTTCAGGAAGACTTCCTATTCCCTCTTCTTTTGTTAGTTTTGGTGTGTTTTTATCATGTACCTTCAGCAGTTGCATAATTCTCTCCCTTTTCATTTTGTTTAGATTGCTGCGGTTTGCGTCCCCTTTCTGCAGGCTGGAGGGATATGGATCCAATTTACTATTGGAGCTTATTTTGTGCGTTGGATTGGACCAGTAAGTTTCCAAGGTTTAATGTTTGGGGGATCTTGTGCCTGTGGTCTGTCAGGAAGCGCTGGGTCACTTCTTTATGAAGTGCAATGAATTGTCCTGCAAGGTGATTTGCGGGGTCTGTGGCTTTGGTATGCCTTCAGGTAGCACTTTTATATTATTTATTTTTGTGTTTCTGCTTTGCTGGAGAATAGGTGCGGGTTGACTTGCACAGAAATTGCTGGCTTCAACTCGGGGCTTGATTTCCATGCAGGCATGGAAACTTTTAAATGTGCTTCTCTTTTAATGTTCCTTGGTGTCAGGAGTTCAACAATGATCTAAACATTGGGAATTCACCTCGTGGCCTCTGGGTTTGGTCCCTGAGTTACAGAAGCATCAAGAATTCTACATCCTCAGACAGAAGATAAATTCCAAGGTTTATTGCGAAGCAATTTTCCATAGCCAAAAAAATCAAAAGGATTCACAGAGTTCTTTGGAGCAGAGCAAATTGAGGTGGGAGATAGAGGTTTCTAGGAGAAGAAAGGGGAGAGTAAAAAGACCAGCATGCAATCAACTCAGGAAATAAATCCATAAGTGAAAATAGATTCTAAAGATAGAATTCCTAAAGGTATAAACATTGACTAATAAAAAGTTTCAAAAGTCAAAGACTGAGAACCTAGAATAGAATTTAAACTACTGTCAGTTCAGTTCAGTCTCTCAGTAGTATCCGACTCTCTGTGACCCCATGGATCACAGCACCCCAGGCCTCCCTGACCAACACCAATTCCCGGAGTTCACACAAACTCATGTCTATCGAGTCGGTGATGCAATCCAGCCATCTCATTCTCTGTCGTCCCCTTTTCATCCTGCCCCCAATCCCTCCCAACATCAGAGTCTTTTCCAGTGAGTCATATCTTCGCATGAGGTGTCCAAAGTATTGGACTTTCAGCTTTAGCATCAGTCCTTCCAGTGAACACCCAGGACTGATCTCCATTAGAATAGACTGGTTGGATCTCCTTGCAGTCCAAAGGACTCTGAAGAGTCTTCTCCAGTACCACAGTTCAAAAGCATCAATTCTTTGGCGATCAGCTTTCATCACAGTCCAACTCTCACATCCATACATGACCACTAGAAAACCATTGACTAGACAGACGTTGTTTGGCAAAGTAATGTCTCTGCTTTTTAATATGCTGTCTATATCTATATAAACTACTATAAATACTGGAAAAATGATAGAAGCTAAAATAATTCTCAAACTTGTAATGTAGTATATAGAAATGAATGTAAGAGAATGATAAGGAACCAAAAAAAAATTTCCTTAACAAACATGAATAAAATAAGTTGTTCATAGACTATCCTGCTGTGATTTATGTCAGAAAGTATTTTGCCTTTGATTTCCTCTAGGAGTTTTGGACTTTCTCGTCTTATATTTAGATACCTAATCCATTCTGAGTTTATTTTTTAGTGTGGTGTTAGAAAGTGTTGAAATTTCACTCTTTTACAAGTGGTTGACCAGTTTTCCCAGCACCATTTGGTAAAGAAATTGTCGTTTCTTGATTGTATATTCTTGCTGCTTTTGTCAAAGTGTCCATAGCTGTCTGAATTTATGTCTTGGCTTTCTGCTTTATTCTATTGATCTATATTTTTGTCTTTGTTCAATAGCATACTGATGACTGTAGCTTTGTGGTATAGTCTGAAGTCAGACAGGTAGATTCCTCCAATTCCATTTTTCTTTCTCAAGCTTGCTTTGGCTAGTAAAGGTTTTCTGTTTGTTTATTTCCCCATACAAATTGCGAAGTTATTTTTCCAATTATTAAAAAAAATATATCGTTGGTAACTTGATAGGGATTGCGTGAATCCATAGATTGCTTTGGGTATTATACTCATTTTTAATATACTGATGTTTTGAATCCATGAAAATGGTGTATTTCTCCATCTACTTGTGTTATCTTTGATTTTTTTCAGTGCTTTATAGTTCTCTATGTAGAGATCTTTGTTTCTTTAGGTAGATCTATTCCTGAGTATATTAATCTATTCTCTGCAATGGTGAATGGTATTTATTCCTTAATTTCTTTCTGTTTTCTCATTGTTCGTGTACAGGAATGCAAGGGATTTCTGTATGCTATTATTATATCCTGCCACGATACAATATTCATTGATTAGCTCTAGTAATTTCCTGCTGTTGTCTTTATTTATTTATTTTTTATAGAGGATCATGTTCTTTGCAAACAGGGAGAGGCTTATTTGCTCTTTCTCAATCATTCTTTTTATAAATTTTTCTTCTCTGATTGCTGTGGCTAAAACTTAAGCAATTATGTTGAATAGTAGTGGTGAGAGTGTGCACACGTCTTATTCCTGACTTTGAGAAATGCTTTCAATTATTCACCATTGAGGATACTGTTTGCTGTGATTTTATCATATATGGCTTTTATTATATCCAGGTATGTGCATTCTATGCATGCTGTCTGGAGGATTTGATCATAAATTGATGTTGAATTTGGTCAAAGGCTTCCTCTGCATTTATTGAGAAAATCGTATGCCTTTTGTTTGTTTTGTTTTTATGTCTCAATGTGTTAACGTGGTGTAATCCATTGGTTGATATGCAAATATTGAAAAATCCTTGCATCACTGCTTTAAATCCCCCTTGGTCATGATGTGTAATCTTTTTAATATGCTCTTGGATTCTGTTTGCTAGAAATTTGTTGAAGATTTTGCATCTGTGTACATCATTGATATTGGCCTGTAGATTTCTTTCTTTGTGGCATCCTTGTCTGGTTTTGGTATTAGGGTGCACCATTACATCTTGGCTGATGTTGGGGTCTTCTCTCAATTTCCACTCACCATGTGGCCTTTCACCACCACTGCACAGGCAAAGGATGTAATGGCTTAAGGCTGGTTCAGGTCAATACTGAAGGGTTGTGGGAAGAAATGGAAAAGGATAACAAAAGGGCAGGATACAGGGCCTAGAAACATTTTCACTACTGGAACACCTGTGCCTCTGTGTGTGTGTGTGTGTGTGTGTGTGTGTGTGTGTGTATCCAGCCCACTGACGATGCCAACAAGAAGACAGCAGTAGATGAAATTTGGGGTAACCCGAAGAGGAGGCACAAAGCATCCACAGACAGCAGGAGACTGGTTAATATATTTCCACAGTGCCCATGTTCAGGACTTGAAATTGGAAAGAATGGCTGATGATTACAGAGGACAGTGGTTCCACAAATCTGGAATGACCTTAAGAGACATGAACATGCTCAGAATGTTTGCTGTGTTGTTGTGTGTGTTTGTACTGGGAGGAAGGTGTTGAGGTTTTGAGGAGTCACTCACTGGTGTGGGGCTTTTAAGCCACAATCCTTGGACCCCCTAAAGGGCCTACTGTGAGCTGAAACACATGGTCTTTCACAAGCGGAAGCTCCATTGGGACAAAGAAGATCCTGACTCAGAATTGTATTCCTTGTGTGGATCTTGTGGAATTCACGACAAAAATCACTGCAAATGGTGGCTACAGCCAGGAAGTTTAAAGATGCTGGCTTCTTGTCGGAAAAGTTATGAACAACTTAGACACATGTGAAAAACAGGAACATTACTTTGCCAGCAAATGTCCATCTAGTAAAACTATGGTTTCCCCGGTAGTCATGTAGGGATGTGAATGTTGTTCTTGAAAGAAAGCTGAGCGTGGAAGATTGGATGCTTTTGAACTGTCCTGTTGGAGAAGATTCTTGAGAGTCCCTGGGAAAGCAAGCAGATCCAAGTGGCCCATTCTAAAGGAAATCAGTTCTGAATACACATTGGAAGGACTCAGGCTGAAGCAGAAACTCCAATAATTTGGCCATCTGATGCAAAAAACTGACTAACTAGAAAGGTCCCTGAGGCTAGGAACGATTGAAGGCGGGAGGAGACGGGAATGACAGAAGATGAGATGGTTGCACAGCGTCACTGACTCAGTGGACATGAGTTGGCATGAACTGTGGAAATTGGTGATGGACATGGAGGTCTGGCCTGCTGCAGCCCATGGGTTCTCAAACAGTCAGACAGGACTGAGTGACTGAACTGAACAGAACTGATAGATAATTTAATATTGAATGGAGGACGAATGAATGTCCATATTTTCAGAGGTGACAAACAGGGGGTTACATATATCGTGTAGGAAAATGTGCACAGAGAAATTCCTTTATGTAATATAAAGAACTCAAAATTCCATTCCCTATACATTGATTTTCATATTGGCTGCAGGGAAATGAACCGAGATCATTGTCGTTTTTGAGACTGAACCCAAGAACTGCATTTTGGACTCTTTAGTTGACTATAAGGGATACTCCATTTCTTCTAAGGGATTCTTGCCCACAATAGTAGATGTAATGATCATCTGAATTAAATTCACCCATTATATTCCACTTTAGTTCACTGATTCCTAAAATGTCAGTGTTCCCTCTTGCCATCTCCTATTTGATCACATCCAGTTTACTGTGATCATGGACCTAACATTCCAGTTCCTATGCAATACTGTTCTTTATGGTATCGGACATTACTTCCATAACCAGTCACATCCACAACTGGGCACTGTTTTCCCTTTTGCCCTGACTCTTCATTCTTTCTGGAGTTACTTCTCCACTCTTCTGCAGTAGCATATTGGGCACGTACTGACGTGGGGAGTTCATCTCTCAGTGTCATGTCTGTTTGCCTTTTCATACTGTTCATGGGGTTCCCAAGGTAAGAATACTGAAGTGGTTTGCCATTGCCTTCTTCAGTGGACCACATTTTGTCTGAACTCTCCACCGTGACCCGTCCATCTTGGGAAACCCTACACAGCATGGCTCGTAGTTTCATTGATTTAGACAAGGCTGTAGTCCATGTGATCAGTTTGTTTAGTTTTCTCTGTTTGTGGTTTTCTTTCTGTCTGCCCTCTTATGGATAGGGAAAAGAGAGTTATGGAAGCTTCCTGATGGGAGACAATGACTGGGGGAATCTGGGTCTTATTCTGATTGGCGGAGCCACACTCAGTAATATTTAATCCAATTTTCTGTTGATGGGGGAGGCTGTGTTCCCTCCAGGTGGTTGGGTCTGAGGCCAAAGTGTTGACATATGCTTCCACCAGAGACTCCTGGACTCTAACAGGGAAGTCCAACTCAGTCATTTGTGGGAACACTGCTCCTTTCTTCTGGCTCCTGGTGCACACAAGGTTTTGTTTGTGTCCTCCAAGAGTCTGTATCCCCAGTCCTGTGGAAGTTATGTCATTAAATCCCCCTGGCCTGCAGAGTCAAATTCCCTGGAGGTTTTCCGTTCCTTTTATAGATACCCAGCTTTGTAAATCTGTGGGTCTTAGAACTTTAGTAACAGTGCGAGAATTTCTTTGGTATAATCGTTTTGCAGTTTGTGGGTCATCTGCTCGGTGGCTCTGTGATGGGTCAGATGGCAGCTTCCTCCAAGAGGCAAATGCTCTTTATTATTCGGTGTATGAAAATCTGGACAAAAAATTTGTTACATAAATATGGCATACTCTTTATTTTACATTTGGAAACCTGAGTACAGATTTTCCCATAAAAAATATGGACTGCTCAATACTTAACATTTGCAAGCCTAGACATACATTTTTATAAAGGAAACATGAATCTCTCTATATTTCACAGTGAAAACTTGTGCATATTTTTCTATTTAAATATTAATTACCCTTATTTGCCTATGAAAATCTGAATGAGTAGTTTGAATCATGAAACACAGAACGGTATTCATTTTACTTATGATATTCTGAAGTGAGATAGTCATACATGAAAAATGAGATCTCTATATTTTACATATGTACATATGAATGAAGATTTGAGTACGTGGATTAAATTTTTTATGTGTCCTATATTGAATTCTAGGCATACATATTCTGATATGAAATATGGAATTCTACATTTCACATATGAATATCTGGGCCTAAATTTTCCTATGAGAATTATGTAATCTCTATAAAAATTTGATATGCAATATGAGATATTGTACATTTCACACATGAAAGTCTGAGAGAAAATTTTCTTCTAGGAGATATCAATTATCTATATCTCACATATGATTATGGTGTAATATGGAAATTTCTATATTTCATGTATTGAAATATGACACCAGATATTCCCACTTGAAAGATGAGATTCTCAGTTTTACATATGAAAATGTAAGTGCAGACTTTAGGACATGGAATATGAAATTCTCTGTAATTCACTTATGAATATCTGGGGACAGATTTTCCAAGTGAAAATACAGAAATATAAAATATATATTTCATCTCTATATAAATCTATATTTCACATATTAAATATGGATACAGGTCTTTCTGTATGAAATGTGGAATTCTTTATATTTCACTTTTGAAATTCTGGATGCAAATTTTCTACCATGACAGAAAAATTTCTCTATTTCACACATCAAAATACGGTCTACTTTTTCTAGCATGAAATGTGTAATTTTTCGTATTTCTCATTTGAAAATCTCTGTTGATTTTTCTTCATGAAGTATGGAATTCTCTACATGTAACATTTGAACAAATTGGCATTAATTTTCCTTAAGAAATAATGGAATTTTTTATTTTACATATGAAAATCTGTCCTGCTTGAAACATAAAATTTTTATTTTAGTGAAGAAAATTTGAATGGATGCTTTCCAACATGCAATATAAAAATCTGTCTCTTTCACAATTGGGAACAAATTTTCTTATGTGAAATATGAATGTCAATATATCACATATGAAAATTTGTGGACAGATTTTTCAAACATAAAGTATGAATTTTCTATGATTCAGAACGTATAATATGGCCCAAATTGCCAAATATAGAATCTACTATTTTTTCTATATGAACATTTTGTCACGGATTGTTCTAAAATTATTTGGAATTCTCTATGTTTCAATAATGAAAATCTGGTTGAAGACTTCCCTATATGAGATATGGAATAATCTATATTTCATATCTGAAACACGGACTGTCAATATTTCTATATGATTTTTAATTCTCTCTTAATAATTGAATTTCGTGATTTGGATTTTTCCACAGAAAATATGGAAATCTTTATATTTCACGTATGGGAATCTGGATGCCAGTTTTCATACATGTAATATGGAACTCTCCATATGAATATCTGGGTGCAGGTTTTCCTACATAAAATGTGAGACTCTATAATTAACACGAGAAAATATGGACATTGATTTTCCCCCATGAAAGATGAAATTCTCCACATTTTCGATGTCTAAATCTGAGCATATATTTTATGACTTAAACATGTCATTATTTATACTCCACATTTGAATGTCTGGGTGCAAATTTTCCTGCGTTAGGTTATGCAGTTATCTCTCTTTCACCTTCGAATATCAGGGCATTAATTTTCTCCACATGTGGCATGCTGAAGAAGAAAATCTGCCTGCAGATTGAAATATGTGAAATATAGGGAATTCCATATATTAGGTAGAGCCATCTATTCCTGGATGTCAATCACAACTGTTTGTGACATCATGGATTGAGATCTCCGGGCTTCCCTGTCCTTCACTGTGACCCACAGTGTGTTCAAACTCATTCACTGAGTCAGTTATGCCATCCAACCATCTTATCCTCCATCACCCTCTTCTTCCATACTCAATCTTTCCAAGCATCAGTGGCTTTTCCAATGGGTCAGCTCTTCACATCAGGTGCCCAAAATATTGGAGTTTCAACATCATCCATTCGAATGAATATTCAGGTTAGCATCTTGGATTGATCTCCATTCTGACCAGTGGACTCTGAAGAGTCATCTTCAGCACCACAGTTCCAAAGACTCATTTCTTTGGCATTCATCCTTCTTTATAGCTGAAATGTCACAGCCACACGCAACTCCTGTAACACCATAGCTTTCACTATGTGGACAAAGGTCAGCTAGTGATATCTCTGCTTTTCAATCCATTACCCCCAGGTTTGCCATAGCTTTTCTTCCCAGGATCAAGGGTCTTTTATTTTCATAACTGTAGTCACTGTCCCCAGTGATTTTGGAGCCCAAGAAAATTGTCTGTCACTGTTTCCACTTTTACCATTTCTATTTGCCAAAACTGTTAGCCTTGTCCTGCCTCATTTTGTACTCCAGTGCCAAACTTGCCTGTTACTCCAGGTGTCTCTTGACTTCTTGCTTTTTCATTCAGCTCCCCTGTGATGATAAGGATATCTTTTCTGGGTGATAATGCCAGCAGGTCTCATAGGACTGTTAATTTTCCTAGTCACTTAGATGGTAAAGAATTGAAATACAGAGACTTCCTTTTTTCATGTAGGAAAATCTACATTTAGATGTACATGTAAAAAATAGTGACTTCCACATTACCTCTAGGAAAACTGTCCGTTCAGATTTTCAAATGTGAAATACAGAGAATTCCATCTTTCACATAAAATTGGCAACTAGATGTTCATATGTGAAATGTGGAGAATTCTTTATTTCATGTAGGATAATCTACACCAAAATATTCATATATGAAATCTAGAGAATATATATTTCATGTGGGAAAATCAATCATATTTTTCATATGTAAAATATGGGTAATCTAATTTTCAAGGGGTTAATTCTACATCTAGATATTCAATGTGAAATATTTTAAAAAATCATATTTCAGGGGAAAAAGCTCAGTGCCTAGATTTTCACATGTCAATAATAGAGAATTCCATATTTCATGAAGGACTGTCATTGCACAGATTTTCACTGTGAAATAGAGATTTCAATATCTGCATGGAAATCCTAACCCAGGTTTACCTATATGAAATATAGGTAATTACATATTTCACTGAGTTAGATAAGTGCCAGGATTTTCATATGTGATATATAGAGAATTCCATATAAATGTAGCAATGTGAGTGCTCTGGTTTGCATACATGAAATAGAATACGGTATTTGGTGTAATGACATCTATGGTCAGATGTTCATATGTCAAATATGCAAAATTACAAATTTCATGTAGAAAAGCCCACATTATTTTTTATGTGAAATACATACAATTCCATATTGCATATAGGAAAATAGGTACACAGATTTTCTTGTGATATATACAGAATTTTCGTTTTGAAAACTATGTGCCAAAATTTTCGTCTGTGAAATACAGAGAATTCCACATTCCTTCAGGAAAACTACATACATATTTTCATATGTGAAGTATACAGTCCCATTATTTCATATAGGAAAATTTAACCCACATATCTAATTATGACATACAGAGAATTACAATTTATGTAGAAAAAATTTGCACTTGGAATTTCTTCTATGAAATTCAGAAGATCCCATACATTATGTAGGAAAACTGGCACTCAGATTACCTTGTGTTCAGTTCAGTTCAGTCGCTCAGTCGTGTCGGACTATTTGTGTCCCCATAGACTGCAGCACGCCAGGGTTCCCTGTCTGTCCCCAGCTCCTGGAGTTTACTTTAACTCATGTCCATATGTAGGTGATGTCATACAATCATCTCATCCTCTGACATCCCATTCTCCTCCTGCTATCCATCTTTCCCAGCATCAGGGTCTTCTCAAATGAGTCAGTTCTTCACATCAGGTGCCAAAGTATTGGAATTTCAGCTTCAACATCAGTCCTTTCAATGAACATTCAAGACTGATCTCCTTTAGGATGGACTAGTTGTATCTTCTTGCAGTCCAAGGGACTCGCAAGAGTCTTCTCCAACAAAAACAGTTCAAAAGCATTGACTCATTGGCACTCAGTATTCTTTACAGTCCAACTTAAAAAAAACTAATTTTCAAGAACCTGTAACAATCATGACAACATAATTTAACATTATATATATATATATAACATATATATATATATATTATATATATATTTAACATTATATATATATATATAACGTTATATATGTATTTATATATATATATAACGTTATATATGTATTTATATATATATATATAAAACTGTTTAAACATTTTGGAAATATACTTTTCTTGTCAATGAAAAACTCATATATTTTAAATGAATGTGGAAAAGACGTTTAATATTCATCCATAACAGGTTAGTAAAAGACTGTGTGTGACAAATAAAACATACATTTTAAAGAATCAATTGAATAACTAAATCCAGGTGACTGATAATAGTTCTGTTGCCGCTTATTTAAAAGGTATTTTTTCTTTACAAAAAATCTTTCAACCTTTTGACATACACATATACACTAATTTCTGTACTTCACATTTATTTTTATTCATACTATTTTCATGATAAGTGCATTATAAAATAAAATTAAGTTTTCAGGGCTTTATAGTCAATTTGTCACTCAGGTATACATATTTTGAGTTCTTTTTTTGAATTCATAAGTAACATGAGAAGCAGTAAGAGGTATGCCTTTTTTTAGTTGAATATACTTTGAAATTTAAATTTTTATTGGAGCATAATTGCTTAAGACTCTTTTCTTAGTTTCCACTCTATAGCAAAATTATAGCATGCTGCAATCCAATGTTTCCAAAGACTCGGACACCATTAAGTAATTGAACAATCATACATCTATCCTCTCATTTTGAGACTTCTTTCTGATTCACATCCCCACAGTGATGTTCCCTGTGCTGTATATATATATATGCATCAATAGTGTACAACTGTCAGTTGCAATCTCCCAAATCCTTTCACCAGCATTCAATTTATCCTTGATATCCATAAGTTTCTTCTCTATAAATGTGTCCCTACTTTTGCTTCTCTTATGAGATCATCTATGCAGTTTGTTCTCTTTATATGCAGAGTACATCATGAGAAACCGTGGGCTGGAGGAAGTACAAGCTGGAATCATGATTGGAGGAGAAATATCAGTAACCTCAGATATGCAGATGACACCAGTTTTATGGCAGAAAGTGAAGACGTAAAGAGCCTCTTGATGAAAGTGAAAAATTCATAATAACTCTTTCAGTTCAGTTCAGTTCAGTCGCTCAGTCATGTCCGACTCTCCGCGACCCCATGAATCACAGCATGCCAGGCCTCCCTGTCCATCACCAACTCCCGGAGGTCACTCAAATTCATGTCCACAGAGTCGGTGATGCCATCCAGCCATCTCATTCTCCGTCGTCCCCTTCTCCTACCGCCCCAAACCTTGCCCAGCATCAGAGTCTTTTCCAGTGAATCAACTCGTCGCATGAGGTGGCCAAAGTATTGCAGTTTCAGCTTTAGCATCAGTCCCTCCAATGAACATCCAGGATTGATCTCCTTCAGAATGGACTGGTTGGATCTCCTTGCAGTATAAGGGACTCTCAAGAGTCTTCTCCAACACTACAGTTCAAAAGCATCAGCTTTCTTCACAATCTAACTCTCACATCCATACATGACCACGGGAAAAACAATTGCCTTGATTAGACGGACCTTGCTTGGCAAAGTAATGTCTCTGCTTTTTAATATACTATCTAGGTTGGTCATAATTTTCCTTCCAAGGAGCAAGCATCTTTTAATTTCATGGCTGCAATCAGCATCTGCAGTGATTTTGGAGCCCCAAAACATAAAGTCTGACACTGTTTCCACTGTTCCCCCCTCTATTTCCCATGAAGTGATGGGACCAGATGCCATGATCGTTTTCTGAATGTTGAGCTTCAAGCCAACCTTTTCACTCTCCCCTTTCACTTTCATCAAGAGGCTTTTGAGTTCCTCTTCACTTTCTGCCATAAGGGTAGTGTCATCTGCATATCTGAGGTTATTGATATTTCTCCCAGCAATCTTGATTCCAGCTTGTGATTCTTCCAGCCCAGCGTTCCTCAAGATTTACTCTGCATATAAGTTAAATAAGCAAGGTGACAATATACAACCTTGATGTACACCTTTTCCTATTTGGAAACAGTCTGTTGTTCGATGTCCAGTTCTAACTGTTGCTTCCTGACCTGCATACAGATTTCTCAAGAGGCAGTTCAGGTGGTCTGGGATTCTCATCCCTTTCAGAATGTTCCACAGTTTATTGTGATCGACATAGTCAAAGGCTTTGGCATAGTCAATGAAGCAGAAATAGATGTTTTTCTGAAACTCTCTTGCTTTCTCCATGATACAGCGGATGTTGGCAATTTGATCTCTGGTGCCTCTGCCTTTTCTAAAACCTGCTTGAACCTCTGGGAGTTCACGGTTCACATATTGCTGAAGCCTGGCTTGGAGAATTTTGAGCATGTCCTTACTAGCGTGTGAGATGAGTGCAATTGTGCTGTAGTTTGAGCATTCTTTGGCATTCCCTTTCTTGGGGATTGGAATGAAGACTGACCTCTTCCAGTCCTGTGGCCACTGCTGAGTTTTCCATATCTGCTGGCATATTGAGTGCAGCACTTTCACAGCATCATCTTTCAAGACTTGAAATAGCTCAACTGGAATTCCATCACCTCCACTAACTTTTTTCGTAGTGATGCTTTCTAAGGCCCACTTGACTTCCCATTCCAAGATGTCTGGCTCTAGGTCAGTGATCACGTTATCGTGACTATCTTGGTCATGAAGATCTTTTTTGTACAGTTCTTCTGTGTATCCCTGCCACCTCTTCTTAATAACTTCTGCTTCTGTTAGGTCCATACCATTTCTGTCCTTTATCGAGCCCATCTTTGCATGAAATGTTCCCATGAAATCTCTAATTTTCTTGAAGAGGTGTCTTGTTATTCCTATTCTTTTTTTTTTTTTCTATTTCTTTGCATTGATCACTGAGGAAGTCTTTCTTATCTCTCCTAGCTATTATTTGGAACTCTGCATTCAGATGCTTATATCCTTCCTTTTCTCCTTTGCTTTTCACCTATGCTTTTCACCTCTCTTCTTTTCACAGCTATTTGTAAGGCCTCCTCAGACAGCCAATTCGCTCTTTTGCATTTCTATTCCATGGGGATGTTCTTGGTCCCTGTCTCCTGTACAATGTCACGAACCTCTGTCCAGAGTTCATCAGGCACTCTATCAATCAGATCTAGTCCCTTAAATCTATTTCTCACTTCCACTGTATAATCATAAGGGATTTGATTGAGGTCATATCTGAATGGTCTAGTGGTTTTCCCTACTGTCTTCAATTTAAATCTGAATTTTGCAATAAGGAGTTCATGATCTGAGCCACAGTCAGCTCCTGGTCTTGTTTTCGCTAACTGTATACAGCTTCTCTATCTTTGATTGCAAAGAATATAATCAATCTGATTTTGGTGTTGACCATCTGGTGATGTCCATGTGTAGAGTCTTCTCTTGTGTTGTTGGAAGAGGGTGTTTGCTATGACCAGTGCATTCTCTTGACAAAACTCTATTAGCCTTTGCCCTGCTTCATTCCGTGCTCCAAGGCCAAATTTGCCTGATACTCCAGGTGTTTCTTGACTTCCTACTTTTGCATTCCAGTCCCCGATAATGAAAAGGACATCTTTTTTGGGTGTTAGTTCTAAAAGGTCTTGTAGGTCTTCATAGAACCGATTAACTTCGTCTTCTTCAGCATTACTGGTTGGGGCATAGGCCTGGATTACTGTAATATTGATGGTTTGCCTTGGAAACAAACAGGAATCATTCTGTCCTTTTTAAGATTGCATCCAAGTACTGCATTTCGGACTCTTTTGTTGACCATGATGGCTACTCCATTACTCCTAAGGGATTCCTGCCCACAGTAGTAGATATAATGGTCATCAACTTTTTAAGCCACCTTAAAGTTTAAAGCTCAACATTCAGAAAACTAAGATCACGGAATCCATTTCCGTCACTTCAAGGCAAATAGATGGGAAAACAGTGGAAATAGTGGCTGATTTTAATTTTCTAGGCTCCAAAATTACTGCGGATGGTGATTGCAGCCGTGAAATTAAAAGACACTTACTCCTTGGAAGGATGTTATGACTAAACTACACAGCATATTAAAAAGCAGAGACATTACTTTGCTTACAAAAGTCCCTTAGTCAAGGCTGTGGTTTTTCCAGTGATCATGTATGGATGTGAGAGTTGGACTATAAAGAAAGTTGAGTGCAGAAAAACTGATGCTTTTTAATTGTGGTGTTGGAGAAAACACTTGAGAGTCCCTTGGACTGCAATGAGATCCAACCAGTCCTTCCTAAAGGAGATCAGTCCTGGGTGTTCATTGGAAGGATTGATGTTGAAGCTGAAACTTCAATACTTTGGCCACTTGATATGAATAGCTAGCTGATTTGAAAAGACTCTGATTCTGGGAAAGATTGAGGGCAGGAGGAGAAGGGGATGACAGAGTATGAGATGGTTGGATGATATCATTAACTCAATGCACATGGGTTTGGGTGAACTCCGGGAGTTGGTGATGGACAAGGAGGCCTGGTGTGCTGTGGTTCATGGTGTTGCAAAGAGTCTGACTTGACTGAGCGCCTGAACTGAACTGATACAGTTTATACATATACATATATATGTACATTTATATAAAGTTATGTTATATATAAAATATACGCTATGAAATATAAATATATATATTATACAATATATTAAAAGTTTATGTTTGATAAACAGTCTATGTTATATAAAGTTATGTTATTTATAATATATGTGATAAAATATGTTATATATAATCTATTAACAGTTTATATATATGTTAATAAGTGATATTTGTTTTCCTTTTTCTATTTTATTTCATTATATAGGACTCTTTTTCAATCCGTCCACCTCTCTACAAATGACACGATTTCATTCCTTTTTTGATTGTGTAATGTTCTATTTTATATATATACCAAATTATCTTTATTCATTTCTTTGTAAATGGACATTTCTGTTGCTTCAGAGTTCTGCTGTTGTAAATCCTGGAGCCATCAATACTGTTGTTATGCATCTTTTGTTATTATGATGTTTTTTTAGGTAAATCACAACAATCCCAGCAGTGGAATTGCTAGATCATATAGTTTCTTTATTGTTAGATTTTTAAAGACTCTTCATACTGATCTGCATTCATAGTGGCTGTATCAATGTATATTACTTCCAGCAGGACTGGAAAGAAAATGAAAGTGAACGTCACGATGCCATGTCCAAATCTTTGTGTCAGACTGGAATTCTCTAGTCCAGAATGCTTTTTCTGAGGAATCTGAGTTCCTGAATTCAGAATCTGAATTAAAATATTCAGGGCAATTCCCTTCTCCAGGGGAATTTTCATAACCACGGGATTGAATCCAAGTCTCCTGCATTACTGCTGGATTCTTTCCATTCAAGCCACTTGGGAGGGTTACATTTTCTCCACACCCTCTGAAGAATTTATTTATTTGTAGATTTTTGTTGCTGTTGTTGTTGTTGATAAGGGTCACTCAGGCCAGTGTTAGGTGCTACCTCATTGAAGGGTTTGTTTCCCTTTTTCTAATAGTGATGTTGAGTATATTCTCTTATGATATTGAAAAACTGTTAGTCTTCTTGGGAGTAAAGTCTATTTCCTCTCGGTCCACTTTTTTCCAATGGGGTTGTTAGTTTTTCTGCTATTCAGCCACGTGTGCTATTTGCTTATTTTGGAATTTAATCTGTTTCCATTTCCTTCATTTACAAATATTTTCTCCCACAATGAAAATTGTTTTCTGTCTTGCTTATGGTGTTGCTGTGTGAAAGTTATTAAGTTTAATTAAGTCCTACTTGTTATTCTTAACTTTATCTTCATTGCTTTAGGAGCTAGATTTAAAAAGAAAAAAATATATATATATATATCATTCTCCATTTTATGTCAAAATGTGTTCTACCTATGATTTCCTCTAATAATATAGATTTAGAGTGACTGACCTTATATTTAGGTATTTATCCAGCCTGAGTTTATCTTCTTGCATGATGTTAAGGAGTGACTAAAGGTGATCCACTGAAGAAGTGAATGTCAAACACTCCAATACAGCCATGAATTAACTCTATAAAAAGGCAAAAATATATTACCCTGAAAGGTGTCTCTCCCGGTGCAGAAGCTGTCCAAAATGCTACTGGGGAAGAGCAGAGGGCGATTTCTAATGGCTGTAGGAAACATAAAGTGGTGAGATGAAAGAGGAAATGAGCTCAGTTATGGATATGTCTGATGATGAAAGTAAAATCTGATGTGCAAAGAACAATAATGCATAAGAACACGGAAAGATATGCCCATAAATCAAGGTAAATTGGATGGGGTCAAATGGGAGAAAGCAAGAGTAAACATCAACTAGGATTCATGGAACTAAAATGGAGAGGAATGGGTGAATTTAATTCAGATGACTATTTTTTCTATTACAGTGGGCAAGAGTCTCATAGGAGTAAAGGAGTAGTAATCATAATCAACCAAAGAGTCTTAAATGCAGTATTTGGGAGCAGCCTCAAAAGCGACAGAATGATCTCAGTTCGTTTCCAAGGCAAAACATTCAACATCACTGTAATCAAGTGTAGGTCCCAAAAGCTGATCCAAAGAAATTGAAATTGATCAGTTCTATGAAGACTGCAAGAACTCCTAGAACTAAGACCAAATGAAAGATGTCCCCATCACCATAGGTGAGTACAATTCAAACGAATGAAGTCAATAAATACATGGACCAAACTGGAGCAACTTTGACCTTGGAGTACAAAATGAAGTAGGGCAAAGACAAATAGAATTACACCCAGAGAATGCACTGGTCAGAGCAAACATTCTTTAACTATGTCACAAGAACCGACTTTACACATGAATCTCACCAAAAGGTCTGTAAGGATTATCAGCTTGATTATTCTCGGTAGCAATCAAGATGGAGAAGCTGTATAGAGTCAGCAAAAACAAGACCTCGAGTTGATTGTGGCTCAGATCGTCAGATTCTCATGACAAAGTTCAGGTTTAAAATAAAGAAAGAGTTGATTGGGTTGGAACCGCTAGGCTAACCAGGTACAACAAAAATCAAATTGCCTCTGGAAAATGCAGCGGAAATCACAACCAGTTTTAAGGGCTTAAATCTAGTAAACAGCTCCCCAAGAACTACAGAAGGAGCTTCAAAATGTTGTACAGGGAGCAGTGAACAAAACCATCCTAAAAAAAAGGAAAATCTCAAAGACAAATTGATTTTCTGAGGAGGGTTTATATATAGCTGTGGAAAGATGAGAAGCAAAAAACAACTGAAAAATATAAAGTTAGCCCATCTAAATGCAGAATTCCAGAGAAATTGAAGAGACAAGAGGGTATCTTCAATAAACAACGGGGATAAATAGAAGAAAGCAAGCAGATAGGGAAATACAAGTGATCTATTCAAGACAATTGAAAAGATCAAAAGATCTTTTCCTCCAAAGATGGACACAATAAAGGACAGAAACATAAAGGACTAAAGAAGCAGAAGAGATCAAGGCACGATAGAAAGAATACAAAGAAAAACTGTAGGAAAAAAAAAGACCATAATAACCCAGATAACCACAAGGTGTGAGCATTCACCCACAGACACTCATTCTGAAATGTGAAGTCAAGTCTTACAAAGCATTTCTGACCACAGAACTAGTGGAGGTGATGGATTTCCAGCAGAACTGTTGAAATCTTAAATGCTCTCAATGTGCTGCAATCAAAATGGTGCATATGTGGAAAACATAGCAATGATCAGGGGACTGGAAAAGGTTAATCCTTATCCAGATTTCCAATAAGGACAGTACTAAACAAAGTTCAAACCACGACTCAGTTTCACACATCTCCCATGCTAGTAAAGTTATGCTCAAAGTCCTTCAAGCTAGTCTTCAACATTACATGAACTGAGAAGTTCCAGAAGTTTGAGCTGGGATTAGAAACATCAGAGGAACCACAGATCAAATGATCACCGATTACTGGATCATAGAAATACCAAATGAATTCCAGAAAATCTCTACCTGTTTTTCATTGACCACTGTAAAACCATAGTCTGGACAACATATAAATTGCGGAAAACTCTTAAAGAGATGGGAATAGCAGAACATTTTACCTGTCTCCTTCGTACTTGACCTGTAGGCAGGTCCCGAAGCAATAGGGTCAAGTATGCAATGACTGACTAGCTCGGGGTTGAGAAAGGAGTATGATAATGTTGTTGGTTGTCCCCTCATTTATTTAACTTATATGCATAGCAAAGCATGAGAAATGCCAGGCTGGATAACTTACAAGCTGAATCAAGATTACTGGGGACAATGTCACCAACCTCAAATATGTGTGTGACTATCACTCTGCTGCTACTGCTACTACTGCTAAGTCACTTCAGTCGTGTCCGACTTTGTGTGACCCCATAGATGGAAGCCGACCAGGCTCCCCCATCCCTGGGATTCTCCAGGCAAGAACATTGGAGTGGGTTGCCATTTCCTTCTCCAATGTGTGAAAGTGAAAAGTGAAAGTGAGGTCACTCAATCGTGTCCGACCCTTAGCGACCCCATGGACTGCAGCCCGCCAGGCTCCTCCATCCATGGGAGTCTCCAAGCAAAAGTACTGGAGTGGCTTGCCATTGCCTTCTCCTAATGATAGAAAAAGAAGATGAACTAAAGAACCTCTTAATGAAGGTGAAGGAGTAAAAAAGCTTTTTTTTTTTTTTTTTGGGCAGTGGTGACAGGGTGGTTTCCTTTATTACTCATTTCTTTATTTCTTTTTAAAATTTATTTATTTTAATTGGAGACTAATTATTTATATTATTGTATTTGTTTTGCCAATTGACATGAATCTGCCCCAGGTGTACATGTGTTCCTCATCTTAAAAACCCCCATTGTACAGAGTGAAGTAAGCAAAAGCTTTTGAAGAGTGCAAAGTGAAAGTGAAGTAATTTAGTCGTGTCCCACTCTTTGAGATTATAGCCTAATAGGCCCATGGATTATAGCCTAATAGGCCCATGGATTATAGCCTAACAGGCTCTTCTGTCCATGGAATTTACAAGGCAAGAGTATTGGAGTGGTTTGACATTTTCTTCTCCAGGGAATTTTCCTAACCCACGGTCTAACTCTGCTCTCCCGCCTTGCAAGCAGACGCTTTACCATTTGTCCCGCCAGAGCAGGCATAAAACTCAATGGTATAAAAACTCAGATCACAACCTCCGGTCCCATCACTTCAACGCAAAGAGAAGGGGTAAAAGGAAAAAACAATGTCAGGTTTCCCCTTCTTGGGCTCTGACATCAAGGCAGAGTGTCTGCAGCCATGAAATTAGAAAATAAATGCTTCTTTACAGAAAATGTATGACAGAATTAGATAAAGTGTTACAATGAAAGAAATCACCTTGCTGGCAAAGGTCCATTACAGTCAAAGCTATGGTCTTTCCCGTAGTCATATACTGTTGTGTGAGGGACCATAAAGGAGGCAGAACAACTGAAGAACTAATACTTTTCATCCAGGGTGCTGGAGAAATCTCTTGAGAGTCTCTTGGACAGCAAAGAGAAGAAATCAGTCAATCTTAAAAAATCACCCTGAAATACCCATTGGAAGGATTGCTACTGAAGTTTATGCTCTAATAATTTGCCCACCTTATGTGAAGAGACAACTCATTGGAAAAGACCCTGATGCTGGGAAAGATTGAAGGCAAAAGGAGAAGAGGGCACGAAGGATGAGATGATTGGGTTGCATCAGTGATGCAATGAACATGAACTTGGGTAACCTTCAGGAGATGGTGTGGGACAGGGAAGCTTGGCATGCCACACTCCATGGCATCACAACAAGCCAGTGTCCTAATCTCATTCTTTTACTTTTAGCTGTCCACATTTTCCAACATCACTTATAAAAGAGATTATGTTGTCTCCATTGTATATTGTTGTCTCATTTGTCAGAGATTAGATAACCACTTGGGCAAGCGATGATCAGGGTTTCTATCCATGCCAATGGCTTATATTTCTGCTTTGGGCCCATTCCATGCTGTACTGATTACTGTAGCTTTGTAGTATTGACTTATGTCAGGAAACTTGATTCCTTCAGCTCTGTTTTCTTTCTCAAGCTTGCATGGCTATTCAAGGTCTTTCGCATTTCCATACTAGTTCCAAAAATTTTGTTCTAGTTCTGTTAAAAATGTCATTGGTATCTTGATAGCAACTGCATTGAAACTTTAAGCTGCTGTTTATAGTGTAGCCATTTTCACAATATTGTTTCTTCCAGTGCATGTGAATGGTATATCTGTCCATCTCTTTGTGTCAGCTTTGCTTTGTTTCTTCCATGCTTTATTATTTTCTGCACACCAGTCTTTCCCCTGCCTCGGTAGGTTTATTACCAGGAATTTTACTCTTCTTTTTTCCATGGTGAATGGGATTGTTTCCTTCAATTCTATTTTTGATATTTTGTTGTGAGTGTGTAGGAATACAAGGGATTTCTGAGTATTAATTTTATATCTAGCAACTCCCCTAAACTTATTGATTACCTCTAGTAATTTTCTGGTGGCATCTTTGGATCTCCAGGCATAGTAGCATAGTACGTGTAAACAGTGGCAGTTTTATTCCTTTTCCCGTTTGTTTGAAATTGTATTTCTTCTATTCTGATTGATATAATGAGGAATCCAAAGTCTATGCTGAATACCAGTTGTGAGAGTGGGTATTTTTGTCTTAGTCATGAATTAGGGGTCACATTTGCAGGTTTTCACAATTGAGAATCAAGTTTGCAGTGAGTTTATCCATATGTGGACTTTATTAGTTTGCAGATGGTTCTGGCTGTTCCCACAAGTTATATACAGGGTTTATTATGAATGGGTCTTCCATTTCGTCAAAAACTTTTACTACATCTCTATCCTAAACTGTTTGAAGATCTTTCCTCTTAAAAGTTAGTTGTCTTTTAGTGTTCTTTCTTCCTTTGTCCACCTAATGCAAAGAACTGACTCATTAGAAAAGGCTCAGATGGTGGAAGATATTGAAGGTCAAAGGAGAGGTGGGCAGAAGATGTTGGGACAGTTAGATAACTTCACCAACTCTATAGACATGAATCTGAACAAATTCTGGGAGATAATGAAAGGAAGCCTGACAGGCTCTAGTCCATGGGCTCACAAAGTTGGACATGATTTCCTGGAAGAGAAACAAATTCTCTCCTCTGTGATTGAGACCATTACTTATTCTCAACTGCTTCATTTTCTATCCACCACACCCTCTCCATATCTCAGGTATCTTAATTTTACTCGTTATCATGTTTAGAATCAGTTACATTTGTTTGACTTTATTGTCACCCACCTGGCCCCAAGTTTGTGTGATATCTCAACTGCACATGATGTATATGTGATGAGGGCATGGCGTTGACAAATAATGATATTGAGAGGTGCAGGCAGAGTTGGGGTTTTTCCAAGTCAGCTGAGCACAAAGCCCTATGCTATTTGACTGTGGTTTTTGGAAAGAAAGCACAGAGGATAGAATCATGCCAACGTGAATAACACTGTGACTCTGTCCAAGGTGATGTGAGAATACAGAACACTGTTCTTCATTTCTCAGCTATCCATAGTGAGCACTTCCAAACCTGCCCACCTGGTTAGGAACCTTCCAGGATAATTAGCAGAGGTGGAAGAGGTGCTTGACTTGATTGAAGAGGGAGTGAAAAAAAGAAATAAAAAGAACTGGGACAAAATAAAAACGGGGGGTGTGTTGTTTGCATGAAATATTGAATTTTGTATGCTTCACATTTGAAAACTGGGGGAAGATATTCTTACAATTAACGTGAAATCTCTGTATTTCACATGTGAAAATGTCATTCAGTCAGTCAGTCAGTTCAGTCGCTCAGTCGTGTCCGACTCTCCACGACCCCATGAATCACAGCACGCCAGGCCTCCCTGTCCATCACCAACTCCCGGAGTACACTCAAACTCATGTCCACAGAGTCAGTGATGCCATCCAGCCATCTCATTCTCTGTCGTCCCCGTTTTCTCCCGACCCCAAACTTTCCCAGCATCAGAGTCTTTTCCAGTGAGTCAACTCGTCACATGAGGTGGCCAAAGTATTGCAGTTTCAGCTTTAGCATTAGTCCCTCCAATGAACACCCAGGATCGATCTCCTTTAGAATGGACTGGTTGGATCTCCTTGCAGTATAAGGGACTCTCAAGAGTTTTCTCCAACACCACAGTTCAAAAGCATCGATTCTTCGGCGATCAGCTTTCTTCACAGTCCAACTCTCACATCCATAAATGACCACGGGGAAAACCATAACCTTGACTAGACGGACCTTGGTTGGCAAAGTAATGTCTCCGCTTTTTAATATACTATCAAGGTTGGTCATAAGTTTCCTTCCAAGGAGCAAGCGTCTTTTAATTTCATGGCTGCAATCAGCATCTGCAGTGATTTTGGAGCCCAAAAAAATAAAGTCTGACACTGTTTCCACTGTTTTTCTAGCTTTTCACACATGAGATATAGAATTTTATATGTTACCAATATAAAATCAAGTCCTAATATTTTTTCTTAAAATATGGAATTTTCTACATGAAATATAAAATCTCTGAATTTCCCATATGAAACTATATTGGTCTTGATTTTTGTGAATACATTTTGGAAGTTTTTATGTTTCACATAAAATGGAAATCAACCCCAGGATATTTCTATACGAAACATAGATTTCTCTTTCTTGCTGACATGAAGACCTGCACATGTGTATTCCTAAATGAAAATAAAGAATTCCTTATCGATCCTGCGTGAAAACATTGATGGTGATTTGAAACATTAAAATTTGAAGTGAAACATGGAATTTTGCAATTTTATATTTTAAAATCTGGGTGTGTATATTTCACAAGATAATCGGAAATTTTGTAAATGTTTAATGAACTCTGCACTGATTTTCCTACATGAAGATAGAAAAATCATGTATGAAAACTTTAGATTTTCCCCCATGAAATAGGTTTTGTCATTTATTTTGCCCATGAAAAGCTGAACACACCTTTTCCTAAGTGATAATTAGAACTCTCTCTATTAGTTCATGTATGATTCTGTGTGTACATTTTTATACATGAGTCATTTATTTCTCCAAATTTTTGTATGGTAATCAATGTGCTGGTTCTTCTATGAAATACGGAGTTCTCTATGAACACATATTTAGTACTTGCACTGATTATTCTACAGCAGTATACGAATCTCCACATTTCACATATGAAAATTTGTACATAGATGTTCCAACAGGGAACCTTGTATTCTCTGTAATTAACATATGAGAACTGACTTGATTTTCTGACATGAAAAATGACATTACATATAATTAATATATTCATCCTAGGTGTGTTGAAATATGGATCAACCTATATTAGATATATGAATTTCTGCAGATAGAATTTACTACATAAAGTATATAATTGTGTATATTTTACATATGAGTATATGAGTATAATTTTTCAATTTAATATATGGAATTATCTGTGTTTCATATATGGACATCTGAATAAAGATTTTTGACATGACTTTTTGATAGATGAAATATGGATTGCGTTATCATTCATAGGAAAATGTGGGTACATTTTCATAAATATATTTGGAAAGTAAAAAATTTATATTCAGTCCTAAACCCAAATTTTCATGTGTAAGATAGGAGTATTTGATATTTTAAACATAAAGAAATCACTTAGTCTTTCAAGCATGAAATATGAAATTTCCTATATTGTTAATATGGAAACCTGAGTGCATATTTTCTCATATGAAACAGAATAAACTCTATTTCACATTGGAATCTCTGGACACAAATTTCTTACATGAAATTTCAGATTTTCTGTATATCATATATGAATATATGTGCTCCAGTTTTTACAGGAAAAATGGAATTCTCTCCTTTTATGAAAATACAGATGGCAACCATCTACCTGAAATATAGGACGCTGTGTATTTCACATAAGAAATTTGGGCATATCTTATCTTACATGAAACATGAAAAGTTTTCTACTCTTCATATGAAAGCCTGGACTCTGATTTCCCTGTAAGAAATATGGAATTCTCTGTGTTTAACACAGGAATCCTGTAAACAAATTATCTTACTGTAGGGTTCTCTATGTTTTGCCTACGAAATTCTGCACACACCTTCTCCTTTATGAAACATGAAATTCCCTACATTCAATATATGTAAACCTGGGCACAGGTTTTTTAGCATGATATATAGAGTAAAATATGCAAATTTCCCTGTTTTTTATATGCAAACTGGGATTCTATATAAAATATAAAAGATTTCTATATAAAATATTTGTCATTTTACTGAATTTATATGAAATCTACTTACGGTTTTTAGTATATGAAATATAAAAATTCTAACATTATATATGTTAAAATAGCTTCAGACTTCCAAACATGAACCATGGAGTTTGTACATTTTGTATATGAAAATCTGGGCAACGTTTTTCTTATGTGAAGACATGAAAGCCTCTTTATGTTACATTTGGAGTTTGACATGCAGATGTTCCAAAATGAAATTTGGGATTTGTATATTTCATTTCTGAACATCTGGGTGCTGTTTTCTACATGAAATGTGGAATCCTTTAAATTTCACATGTGAAAATATCAGTGTCTATCTAAAATATGGAACACTATCTATTTGCTATTAGCAGATTAGGGTGCAGATCATCCTAAATGACATTTGAAATTCTCTATATTTCACATAGGAAAAACCTAAGCACTGTTTTTCTTAGATGAAATGTGGTATTTTTATTATTTGTATGAAAACATTTTCACAGGACAATTTTACATATGAATTCTCTATAATTCACATAAGAATGCAGGTACAGACTTTCTCCCATGTAATTGGGAATTTTTTATATTTCATAAATTTAAAACATACCCAGATTTTCTGTATAACATATGGAATGATCTGTTTTACATATGAAATCTTGACTTATTTTCATGTTAAATATTTCCTATCTATATTTCATGCATGAAAATATGGGTCCAGGTTTTCCTCTTGAATTTACTATACAATTAACTTTGCTTCATACATCAATTCTACACACCAAAATTTCTCCATGAGTTATGTGATCCTCCTTATTTTAGATAGGTTTATCAGATGGTAGATTTTTCTATTCTACATGAAATATGGAATTCTCAATATGATATAAGTATGAATACCAGAGATTTTCTTACATGAAAAATGTCACTTTCCAGATTTTGTATATGAAATCGTGTTGGAGGTTTTTTAAATGAATTACTGAATTTAAAATATTTCATGTGTGAATGTATGGATAGAATTTAATGCATAAAATATGGAATTTCCTGTATTTAGTGTATAAAAATCTAGACAAAACTCTAGCCAATAGTTCTATGATTGCAAAGAAATTTTCTCTTCCACATGTGAAAATCTGTGCCCAGGTAATCATCCAAAAATATGGGATTGTCTATATTTCATATCTAAACATCTAAGGACATATTTCCACTATTAAGTATATATTTTATGCAATATATCACAATAAATAACTTTAGGAAACATGAAAATCTCATCATCAATATCCTTCATGAAATATGGAATTTTGTATGCTTCACATATTAAACATTGGGCACTGATTTTCCATGAGGAATTTTGGAATTTTCTATTCTTACATAGAAAAATCGAAGCACTGATTACTCCACATGAAGTATGGAATTTTCTTTCTTTCCCATATGGGTGTCTTTCTTCCCACATATAAACAGAATATTCTGTATTTCAAATGTAAGCTATGATCACTGATTTTCGTACATGAAATAGAGAATTCTCTGTATTGCCCATAGGAAAATCTGGGCCAAGATATTCTTCCATAACCCGTGAAATTCTGCATACTTCAGGTTCAATTTCAGCTGAATGAGTGTATTGCCTGCATATGTGAATCTTCTAAAAGATTCTAAATATAGTACCGAAGTCGCCATTTTACATATGAAAATCTGCATGTCAATTCTCTCCCATGAATTATGGAATTCTGCAATCTATCATACAAAAATCTGGACTCTGGAATATAGAGAAAATTTCATATTCTATTTCACATGAGCAAATATGGATGTAAATTCTCCAAGAAATGTGCAAGTGGCTAAATCCAGGTGTGCAATTTCCCTGCATGACACTTGCAACCCTCTATCGGTCACTTATAAGCTATAAGGTTTTCCTATATCATGAACTGAATTAGATATATTTCATGCATGAATATCTGGACACAGATTTTCCTAATTAAATATGGAATTCTCTGAATTTAATATACTAATCTAGTTTCTTTGCCTACATGAATTATTCATGCTCAGTTGCTGCATTCGTGCTAGACTCTTTGTGACCTTGGATTGTGATTTTCAGGATTCTCCGTCCATAAGATTCCCGTAAAACATGGAATTTTCTATTTTCAATTATGAAATGGTAGAGATGATCCTATATAAAAAAGTGATTTCTCTATACTTTCACATCTGAACATTTTCCCACCTTTTTTCGTATATGGAATTTGGAATTTTCCTTATTACATAGATGATTGTATGCGAGCCAGTTAACCTATATATGAAATGTTTAATTCCCTACATTTCACTTGTGCGCATCTCGACAGAATTTTCTCAGAAGAAATGTTGAATAGGATATTTAGCTGCAATATAAAATACTGTATATTTTCCACAGGGAAGTTTGTGCAGAGTTTCCACATGCAGTACAGAATTATTTGTGTTTAACGTATGATAATCCAAGAGTTTATTATCGAACATGACATATGGAATCTGTATGTCTCCTTTAAAATTCTCTGTGCAGAATTTTGTACATTCAAAATTGAATTCTCTATATTTCACATATGAAAATCTTATCAAAGATTTTCCTCCATGACTTACTGAATTCTTTGGTTTACCTGTGAAAAACTGTATGTTGACTCTCCTACATGAAATTGGGAAATTTGATTATTTCACATAGGAAAATCTGGGATAGATATTTTTTCTTAAGTGAATGTGGGTTTCTCTATATTATGCAAATAAAATCCAAACATGGATTTTTAAGATTAACTTGAAATACAAACTCATATTTGCAAATATTCTTATATCCAATATGGAATCATTTTTTCACATATGAAATTCTTGACACAGATTATTTTCATGCAGTATTCTCTAGGCTTCATGTATCAATTTAGGATGAAGATATTCCGAAGTGAAATACGCCTTTCTTTCTATTTCACGTATGAGCATCAGAGGGGTGATTTTTCTATAGGATACTTATGGTACTCCTTATTTCACATATCAACACTTGGAGTAGATATCCCTACATACAATATAGATTTGGTATATTTCTCATATGAAAATCTTATCACAGATTTTCCTACATGAAATATGGAATTCTCTATGGTTTGCATATCAAATTGTGGGTGGTAATTTTTCCATATGGAATTCTCTAGATATCATTTATGTATGTAATCTGAGTGGCAATTACCCTTATGTATTTCTCTAGATAGCACTTATGAATATTAAGATCTACTAGTGTTTACATGAAAAATGGAATTCTCTACTGTGTTTCACCTATCAAAAATCTGGTTCAGAAACATAAAATTCCCTTCACATCACATAGGAAATTTTGAGCTCATTTTTCTGATATAGGGCGTGGAATTATGATATGATACATGCATATATGATCGTATCGGTCCCTATTTATGTACATATCACATATGAAAACCTATTCACACATTTTCTCAAATGAAAGTGGGATTCCAATGTATTTAACATTGAAAATGTAGCCCCAGAATTTCCATACTGAAGTATGGAATTCTCTGTATTTCACATATGAATATCTAGCTGCAGATTTTCCAACAGAAAATGTGGAATTTTCTATAGTTCATACATGAACGGCCAGGTGATATTTTCCATGTGAAATATGGATTTCTCAATATTACACATGTATAAGTGTGAGAATACGAAATTCTCTGCATTTCATATTTGAAAAGTTGAATGCAGATTTTCTCAGAAAAACTTGGGTTTCTCTATATTTCATAGAGGGATGTATGGGTGCAAATATTCCTACTTATAATACATTTCAAGTGATCATACATGTGAAAATCCGCGAGCACTTTATTGAGATGTATTATGAAAATTTCTATTTGTCTTATTGAGAATTTGTGTTCAGTTCTTAATAGACTAAATATGGATATTTCTGTTTTGTGTATTCAAATCTGGCTGGCTATTTACTTATAAAATATTTATAATTTTCCTAAATGTATATGAAAATATACAGAAAGCTTTTCATATGTGAAATATGAAAATTCTAGAATTTTATATGTGATAATGTTTTGAATTTCCAAACATGAAATATGAAATCCTTTATATATTGTATAAGAAAATCTGGACAATGGTGTTTCTATGTGAAGTACATGAAAGCCTCTGTATGTTGTATTTGGAAATGGATGCGGATGTTCCAAAATGGAATGTAGAAATTGCTGTATTTCATATCTGAACATTTGAGTGCAGATTTTCTACATGAAATGTGGAATCCGCTATATTTCACATTGGAAAAATATTGCTGTCTATTTTTCTGTCTAAAATATGGAACAATCTATGTTGAACATTAGCAGATTAGAGTGCAGATGATCCTAAATGAAATATGGAATTCGCTATATATGACATATGAAAACATAAATCCTGGTTTCCCTGGATGAAATATGGGATTCTCTATATCTCAATGAAAATTTGTACAGAGGAGAATTTTCTGTCTGAAATCTCTATATTTCACATAAGAATGTAGGTACAGATTTTCCCACATAAACTTGGAATTTTATATATTTCACAGTATGAAATATTGACTTTCCTATATTTCACATGTGAACATCTGGGCATAGATTCTCTCAGATGAAATGTTGAATTCTATATTTTAAATGGCAATGCCACAGTGTATACTTTTAATAAAAGATGAAATACTATATTTTCCATAGGGAAAATATGTGCACAGATTTCTAAAATCAAAATGCCATTCTCTGTATTTAGCATATGAATTTAGCATATGAAACTCCAAGAGCTTATTATTTTACACATAATATATGGAAATGAATATATACACAAACATAATATATGGAAATCTGTATTTCACCTGTAAAATTCTGTGTGAAGAATTTTTACGCACAATATTAATTTCTCTTGATTTCACATGTGTAAGTTTGTCAAAGATTTTCCTACTCATAATACTGAATTCTTTACTTTACATATCAAAATCTGGATTTGCATTTTCCTTTATGAAATTGGGAAATCTCCGAATTTCACATATGAAAATCTCGGAACAGATTTCCCTCCATGAAATTTGATTATTTTCATTTGATAAATGAATATATGATATTTATTTTTCTATATTACAGGCATAAATTTTGAGCACAGGTTTTCAACATGATATATGGAATTAAAGATGAAATACACATTTCAGAATAGGTAGGACCAGAATTCAATATATGGCATTAGAGAATTCTATATATCCTGTATTTAAATCAGCATTCTAGTATCCATATATGAAATATAGAAACTTGATATTTCATGTTTGAATTTCTTTTTTCAGGTTACCATATATAAAATGTATAAAATTTCATATTATATTTCAGAAAGTATTCATTCTGATTTTCAATGTGAGTATATAGAGAAACAAAGGTTTCAACAGAAAATTATGCAATCCTTTTTTCTTTGTGAAATATACAAAGGTCCCTATTTCTCGTAGGAAAATCTGTGCGTAGAGTTTCAAATGCCTAATATTGAGCATTCCATATTTCATTTGGGAATATCTGTGCCAAGTTCTCAAATGTAAATTAGAGAGAATACTATATTATTGCACAAAAGCTTTTGTCCAGATTTTCTAAAGTATCCAGTAAAATACTTTGTGAGACATAGAATACATGTATGAAAGATTTTGAATAGAATTAAGTACATAAAAAAATTAAAACATAACAAATAGACCCAAAGGTAACCTGTATCGATTATATCCAGGTTACTGATAGTAGTTCTGTTGCCAGCACTTTTAAACTAGATTTTCTTTGGGGGAAAAAAACAAACTTTTAGTCTTTAAACATGCACATATACACTAATATATGTACAAAACATTCAGCTTGATTTTACTATTTTCTTAATAAATGTATTATATAGTTGGATGACAATTGAAATTTTCAGTAAGATACTGACATTTAGATTTCTTATTTTGACTTCCAAATTGACGTGAGATCCACCAAGACTTATACTATTTTGGTAAAATCATTAATATACATTGAACAGTTAATTTTATTGGAGTATAACTGATTAAGAATACTTTGCTAATTTCTACTCTAAACCACAATGCTTGCATATTGCATTCTGTGGGGTAGAAAAGACTCAGAAATGCCTTAGTGATGGAACCATAACCATATATCTAAACCTTCAATTTTAGACTTCCTCCCAATTTAGGTCAACACAGTGCATTAGGTAGATTTCCCTGTGTTTCATATAGGCATCATAAGCACATGTGTGTCAGTTACGATCTCCCAATAGCTTCCACCACAAACTGTTTCCTCCGTGCATCCTTATATTTCTTCTCTATAGCTGTGTCCCTATCATTGCTTCTCAAATAAGATCATCTCTATCAGTTTCTTAGAGTCCATATATGTGTTAATCTGTAATATTTGTTTTCCTTTTTGCATTTTAGTTCTTTGTGATTATACAGTAGAAATGAGAAATAGATTTAAGGGGCTAGATCTAATAGATAGACTGCAGGATGAAATATGGATGGAGGTTCGTGACATTGTATAGGAGACATGGATCAAGACCATCCCCATGTAAAAGAAATGAAAAAAAGCAAAATGGCTGTCTGAGGAAGCTTTACAAATAGCTGTGAAGAGAAGTGAAAAGCAAAGGAGAAAAGGAAAGATATTCCCATTTGAATGCAGAGGTTCAAAGAATAGCAAGGAGAGATGAGAAAGCCTTCCTCAGCCACCAATGTAAAGAAATAGTGGAAAACAACAGAATGGGAAAGATAAGCGATCTCTTCAAGAAAATTAGAGATACCAAGGCAACATTTCATGCAAGATGGGAGCAATAAAGGACAGAAATGGTATGGACCTAAGAGAAGCAGAAGATATTAAGAAGAGGTGGCAAGAATACACAGAAAAACTGCACAAAAAATATCTTCACAACCAAGATAATCACGATGGTGTGATCACTGACCTGGAGTCAGACATCCTGGAATGTGAAGTCAAGTGGGCCTTAGAAAGCATCACGACGAACAAAGCTAGTGGAACTGATGGAATTCCAATTGAGCTATTTCTAATCCTGAAAGATGATGGTGTGAAAGTGCTGCACTCAACCTGTCACAAAATATGGACAACTTTGCAATGGATACAGGACTGGAAAAAGTCAGTTTTCATTCCAATGCCAAAGAATGCTCAAACTACCACACAATTGCACTCATCTCACATGCTAGTAATGAAATTCTCAAAGCCAGGCTTTAGCCATATGCGAACCGTGACCATCCAGATGTCCAAGTTAGTTTTAGAAAAGGCAGAGGAAGCAGAGATCAAATTACCAACGTCTGATGGATCATTGAAAAAGCAAGAGAGTTCCAGAAAAAAGTCTATTTCTGCTTTATTGACTCTCCATAAGCCTTTGGCTATTTGGATCACTATAAACTGTGGAAAATTCTGAAAGAAATGGGAATACCATGCCACCTGACCTGCCTTTTGAGAAACCTATATGCAAGTCAGGAAGCAACAGTTAGAACCGGACATGAAAAAACAGACTAGTACCCAATAAGAAAAGGAGTACATCAAGGTTGTATATTCTCACCCTGATTATTTAACTTATATGCAGAGTGCATCATGAGAAACGCTGGACAGAAGAAGCCCAACCTGGTATCAAAATTGCTGGGAGAAATATCAATAACCTCAGGTATGCAGATGACACCAGCCTTATGGCAGAAATTGAAGAGGAACTCAAAAGCCTCTTGTCGAAAGTGAAAGAGGAGAGTGAAAGTGTTGGCTGAAAGCTCAACATTCAGAAAACTAAGATCATGACACCTGGTCCCATCACTTCATAGCAAATAGATAGGGGAAATGTAGAAACAGTGTCAGACTCTATTTTGGGAGGAGGCTCCAAAATCACTGCAGATGGTGACTGTAGCCATGAAATTAAAAGACACTTACTCCTTGGAAGGAAATACATCACCAACCTAGATAACACATTAAAAAAACAAAGACATTACTTTGCCAACAAATGTCCATCTAGTCAAGACAGTGGTTTTTCCAGTAGTCATGTATGCCTGTGAGAGTTGGACTGTGAAGAAAGCTGAGCACAGAAGAAGTGATACTTTTGAACTGTGGTGTTTGAGAAGACTCTTGAGAGTCCCTTGGACTGCTAGGAGATCCAGCCTGTCTATCGTAAATGAGATCAGTCTGGGTATTCATTGGAAGGACTGATGTTGAAGCTGAAACTCCAATACTTTGGCTACCTCATGCGAAGAGTTGAATCACTGGAAAAGACCCTGATTCTAGGAAGGTTGGAGACAGGAGGAGAAGGGGATGACAGATGATGAGATGGCTGGGTGGCATCACCGACTCAATGGAGATGAGTTTTCATAAATTCCGGGAGTTGATGATGGACAGGGAGGCCTGGTTTGCTGTGGTTCTTGGGGTCGCAAAGAGTCAGACACGACTGAGAGACTGAACTGAACTGAACTCATATAACCTTTTCTTAATCCAGACACATTTCTACAATTGACCTGATTTCTTCCTTCTTTAAGACTGGACTCTGTGGTAGAGGGTGAGGGTGGGATGTTTTGGGAGAATAGCATTGAAACATGTATATTATCATATGTGAAATGAATCACCAGTCCAGGTTCGACACATGATACAGGATTCTTGGGACTGGTGCATGGGGATGATCCGGAGGGAGGATAAGGAGAGGAGGGAGCGGGGGTTCAAAAAAGGGAACACATGTACACCAGGGACGGATTTATGTCAATGTATGGCAAAACCAATATTGTAAAGTAATTAGCCTCCAATAAAAATAAATAATTGAATAAAATAAAAAATAAAAGACTGAGTGATAGTCTAATATATCAGTTTAGTTCAGTTCAGTCGCTCAGTCGTGTCTGACTCTTTCCGACCCCATGAATCACAGAACGACAGGCCTCCCTGTCCATCACCAACTCCCAGAGTTCATTCAAACTCATGTCCATGGAGTTGGTGATACCGTCCATCCATCTCATTCTCTGTTGTCCCCATATCCTGCCACCCCCCAATCCCTCCTAGCTTCAGACTCTTTTCCAGTGAGTCAACTCGTCGCATGAGGTGGCCAAAGTATCAGAGTTTCAGCTTTAGCATCAGTCCTTTCAATGAACACCCAGGATTGATCTCCTTTAGAATGGACTGGTTGGATCTCCTTTCAGTCCCAGGGACTCTCAAGAGTCTTCTCCAGCACCACAGTTCAAACGCATCAATTCTTCGGTGATCGTGTGCCAAATTGTCTTTATATATTTCTCCGTAGGTGGACACTTGCTTATTCCAGGTGCTAGCTATTTTAATTATTGCCGTCATCAATTTGGGGATATGTATCTTTTGGAGTTTAGATTTTCTTCAGGTATATGACCAGTAGTGGGATTGTGGATCATAAGGTAGTTTGCATTATTATTTTTTAAAGGAACCTCCATATTGTTCTCCATAGTGACTCCTTCAACGTATATACCAAGCAGGAGGAGAGAAGGATTCTCTTTTCTTCACACCTTGTCTAGGATTTATTTTTTTGGTAGATTTTTAGATACTTGCCATTAGGGCCAATGAGAGTTGATATCTCATTGAAGTTTTTATCTTCTTGTCTCTAACAGTTAGTGATCTTGAATATCTCCTCATACATATTGGCCATCTCTATATCTTCTTGAGAGAAATGTGTATTTCGTTTTCTGTCCATTTTTTTTCAATTTCGTTGTTTGTTTTTCTGTTATTGGGCAACATGAGCTGCTTCATATTTTGGAATTTAACCTCTTTTAATTTCCTTCATTGCAAAATATTTTTTCCCATAGTGTGAATCATTTTCTGTCTTATTTGTAGTTTTGCTGTGCAAGCCTTTTATGTTTAATTAGGTTGCATTTATTTGGTTGATTTTGCTTTACTTTGATTAAAATAGGAGGTAGGTCAAAGATAAAAAATAAAGATATGTTGATATAATTTATGTCAAAGAGGGTACTTATACTTTCTTCTAGTGTTATACATTTAAACTCGCTGGGATTATATTTGTGTCTTTCATCCATCTTGAGGTTATCTTTTACTGCAATACTTTGGCCACCTCATGTGATGAGTTGACTCACTGGAAAAGACTGATGCTGGGCAAGGTTGGGGGCGGGAGGAGAAGGGGACGACAGAGAATGAGATGGCTGGATGGCATCATCGACTCTGTGGACATGAGTTTGAGTGAACTCCAGGAGTTGGTGATGGACAGGGAGGCCTGGCGTGCTGTGATTCATGGGGTCGCGGAGAGTCAGACACGACTGAGCGACTGAACTGAACTGAACTGAACTGAAGGAGTGACTCCAGCTATCCGCTGATGAATGGCATGGCAAACCACTTCAGTGCACTTGCCCTAATTCCCTCATGAATGTGTAAAAAGGCAAAAAAAAAAAAAAACCACCGATGACACTGAAAGTTGAGTCCTTCAGTTCAGAATGTGTTCAGTATGCTACTAAGGAAGAGCAGAGGAAAATTACTAATGGCTGTAGAAAGAATGACGAGGTTTGACCAAAGCTGAAATCAAGCTCATTTATGGATTTGTCTGCTGAGTAGTGTAAACTGTTGTTTTTTTTTTTTTTCTACTTTTGTGAAAGATGCTATTAGAAATTGCATAGGAATTACATTGAACCTGTAAACTCCTTTTTGTAGTATAGGCATTCCCCAATATTGATTATTCCACTGCAAGATAACAGTATATCTCTCCACTTCTTTGTGTTATTTTGATTCATTTCATTTCTGCCTTATTCTTTGCTGCACACCAGTATTATCCCGGGAGTTGGTGATGGACAGTGAGGCCTGGCGTGCTGTGATTCATGGGGTCGCGGAGAGTCGGACACGACTGAGCGACTAAACTGAACTGAAGTAGACATATTCCCAGGAATTTCATTCCACTTGTTGTTGTGGTGAGTGGGACTGCTTCTTAAATTTAAATTTTTGTCTTTTTCCTGTTAGTATATAAGAACGAAAGAGATTTCTTTAGGTTAATTTTGTATCCAGTAACTTCCTTAAACTCAACTCTTAATTCCAGTCATTTTTAGGTGGCTGAACTTTCACCATAATCGATCATCTCAAACAGGATATTCAGGACAAGGTAGTAACATTCCAGAGCTCTAGCCTCTCTGCTTTCACAATATACATGTTTTCTGCTTTACTTTTCTAACTCTTCAGTGTGAATGTGTAAATGAATGACAACTTGCATAAATGAACCTTGAGCCCTGCTCTGTGGTTTCTCAGTGCCTCATAATGACTGAAAGTAGTCCCCAAAAGGGGTGCCTTCTCAGGGGTTTATACAGAACTGCCAATACCAAGAGGCACACAACATCCCTGTGAAGGGAGTGGCTAGAAATTGGTGAAGTGTGTGGACTGAACATTCCTTTCTAGGTCAGCTTTTCATGAACTCTTTGACCATTTCATAATCGCATCAGGATGTATAACTACTAACCTAATCTGTCAGATTATCCACTTTCAAGGGACTTGAGAGCCATGCTGTTGCTGTGTACTTTTACTTAGTCCCCATGTATGTAAACACCTAGCCTTGTTAGGGCCCAAAAGTTACAGCAACACATTTGGAAATGATTTGGAACTCTAGCTTCAGCACCAACCCACTTCGCTGCCTGGCTCAGGGGCTAGCGACCTGGAAATGAAGCTTTGTCATGCTGCGTCTCTGATTGATAGATCTATGTGCATTGGAAGAGCAATGGACTTCTTCCTTTGGTAATGCTAGCTCTTAACAAACCAGACAAAGCTCTTCAGTGGCTTCAGTTTCTATTATATAGATAGTTGTTTTGTAGAATCTGTGGAAATGAACTGGAAGTGTTGGCCCTAGTAACTGGAAGAGAAAATTCACTTTTCCCTTGCTGGCCAACCCTCTACTACCTCTTGATTTCAAACATACTAGCGTGGTGAAACTCAGATGGGACATCTTGGTTCTTGATCATTCCTTTATGACTCACTGCTTCTATTGTGGTCATGACTACTCAGGAATGTGCACAGGTACACATTAGATGGATGCCTCCCCTAGTAGTCCTAGTTTGAGAAACATTCTGAAAGCTACTGTGTTACACTCTGGGTGGTATCTGACTAAAGTGAAAATCAAACAAAGGTCTTGTTGATAAGTAACTAGAAAACAGCCTGCGATGCCATCAGGTCTACCCCTGGTGTATCTCCACCCTGCCTCAGTGGTATAACCGGGAGGGACCAGTAACACGGCTTTGCTGGTAAGGAACAGACTAAGTCCAAACACGGAAGGAAAGCTTTGTTGGAAAATCTGTCTCCACCCACTTCTAGAGTAGGGAGGGACACCTCCTGGTGAAAGGAGCTTTTTTCTCTTTTACAGATGAGAGATCGACGTTCTGGAACCACTCCTTTAAAATGTGTTAAAACAGCAGAGGGAGGAAGATGGCAGAGGAATAGGATGGGGAGACCACTCCCCCAACCCTCCGCAATTCATCAAAAGAACATTTGGACGCTGAGTAAATTCCACAAGACAACTTCTAAATGTTGGCAGAGACATCAGGAACCCAGAAAAGCAGCTCATTGTCTTCAAAAGGAGGTAGGAAGTAAAATAAAATATAAAAAGAGAGACAAAAGAGGTAGGGATGGAGATCTGTCCGGGGAAGGTAGACTTTAAAAAAAAAAAGAGAGAGAGAGAGAGAGAAGTTTCCATACACCAGGAAACACTCACTGGCAAGTCTGTGGCAAGACTTGGAAGCTCAGAGGGCAACATAACCGGGAGGAAAAATAAGTAAATAATTTAAACCCACAGAGTATATTTCCAATGGTAACTCCCAGTGGAGAAGCAGCGCGGATGCCCGCATCCCCACTAGAAAAGAGGGGCTGGGCAGGGTGGCACAGGTTGCATTACTTAGGGTAAAGATTGGGCCTGAATGCCCCGAAGGCAATCTCAGGGAACTAACTTTAAATACCAAAGCAGACTGTGGGATACATACCCTGTGAAAAGGCGAAAAGCCCTAACTTAAGACACTGCTAGACATGCCTGGAGAATCCCAGGGATGGGGGAGCCTGGTGGGCTTCTGTCTATGGGGTCACACAGAGTCGGACACGACTGAAGTGACTTAGCAGCAGCAGCAGCAGACATGCTCACTGAACAAAGGACTGAGCAGAGCTAGCCAGCTGTGGATGGTCTATCCCTGCCAAGACAAGCAGGGTAGGACAGCCAGAGCCAGAGGGGGCAATCGCCCCCTCAGAGAGGCATCTGATACCAAACTGCAGGCAGGCTTCATTGCTAAACAAGACTTCCTGGGATTCAGGCCAGTCGACATCCACCTGAGAAGGTACGCTGGTTTTACACTCAGAAAACACTGGGGCAGGGACTGGGGAGGAGATAAGTCACAGTGACCACGCTCGCCAAATATCTGGTCACCTGAGCTGCTCAGAGAAGGGCACAAAACGCAGGTCCAACCAAGTCTGAGCCTTTGAGGAGTGCCTGAGTACCTGAACCTGAGGGGCTTAGACCTGGGAAATGCATACAACCCAGGGAAGTCTTCAGACTCTTCCTGGCAGAGCAACCTAGAGCCTAACCAGTATAAACAGGGAAAGCACACACACTGTGAGTGGGGACAAACACAGTGTGGCTGAGACACTGAAAGCACTCCCCACAGACGTCAGTGATATTTGTTTGCAGCGTTCCTCCCTCCCCACAGCATGACTGAACAAGTGAGCCAAAAATGTGTTCACCACCGCCCCCTTCTGTCATATCGGAAATCAGACATTGAAGAGACCAGCAAACTGAAGAAGCTAAAACAGAGGGAACTGCCTTGGAAGTGGCAGATGGAGAAGTCTTGAGGCTACTGCAAGAATAAGACTGAAAACTAGAGGCAGGAGGCTTAAGTCCAAATCCTGAGAACAGCAGAGAACTCCTGACTTCAGGGAATATTAATCCATAGGAGCTCATCGAACGCCTCCACACCTACACTGAAACCAAGCACTACCCTAGTGTCAACAAGTTCCAGAGCAAGAGATACCAAAAAAAATTCTCCAGCAACACAGGAAAATAGCCCTGAGTTCAATATACAGTTTGCTCAAAATGACTCCAAACCCATCGACATCTAATAAATCATTACTGGACACTTCATTGCACTCCAGAGAGAAGAAATACAGCTTCACCCACCAGAACACCAACGTAAGCGTTGCTAACCAGGGAACCTTGAAAAGCCACCTGTCCAATGCCACCCACAGCGAGGAAACTCCACAATAAAGAGAAATCCACAAACTACCAGAAGACGGAAAAGCTACCCCAAACACAGCAATATAAGCACCATGAAGAGGCAGAGAAATGCCCAGCAAGTAAAGGATCAGGATAAATGCTCACCAACTCAAATAAAAGAGGAAGAGATAGGGTATCTACCTGATAAAGAATTACCAATAATGATAATGAAAATGATCCAAAATCTTGAAAACAAATTGGAGTTACAGGTAAAAAACCTGGAGACAAGAATCGAGAAGATGGAAGAAAGGTTTAACAAGGATCTAGAAGAAATAAAAAGAGTCAATATACAATGAATAATGTGATATATGAGACAAAAAAAAAAAAAAAACTCTGGAGGGAACCACAATAGAATAAAGAAGGCAGAAGAGAGGAAAAGTGAGATAGAAGATAGAGTGGTAGAAATAAATTAAACAGAGGAATAAAGAAAAGCAAATTAAAAGAAATGAGGACAATCTCAGAGACCTCTGGGACAATGTTAAACGCCCGAACATTCGAATCATATGACTCTCAGAAGAAGAAGACAAAAAAGAATGACCATAAGGAGATACTTGAGGAGATAATAGTTGAAAACTTCCCTAAAATGGGGAAGGAAATAATCACTCAAGTTCAAGAAACCCAGAGAGGATAAACCCAAGGCGAAAAATGCCAAGGCATATATTAATCTAATTAACAAAGATCAATGCAAAGAATGAATATTAAAAGCAGCAAGGGAAAAACAACAAATAACACTCAAGGGAATTCTCATAAGGATAACAGCTGATCTTTCAGCAGAAACTCTTCAGGCCAGGAAGGAATGGCAAGACATTCTTAAGGTGATGAAAGAAAGTAACCTACAGCCCAGATTACTATACCCAGGAAGGATCTCATTCAGATATGAAGGAGAGGTCAAAAGCTTTACAGACAAGCAAAAGCTGAGATAATTCAGCATCACCAAACCAGCTCTCCAACAAATACTAAACGATCTTCTCTAGACAGGAAACACAGAAAGGGTATATATACTTGAACCCAAAACAATAAAGAAAATGGCAACAGGATCATACTTACCAATAATCACCTTAAACGTAAATCGGTTGAATGCCCCAACCAAAAGACAAAGGCTGGTTGAATGGATACAAAGACAAGATCCCCATATATTTTGTCTACAAGAGACCCACCTCAAATCGAGGGACACATACAGACTGAAAGTAAAGGGCTGAGAAAAGTTATTCCACGCAAATAGAGACCAAAAAAAGCAGGAGTAGCAATACTCATATCAGATAAAATAGATTTTAAAACAAAGGCTGTGAAAAGAGACAAAGAAGGAAACTACATATGGATCAAAGGATCAATCCAAGAAGAAGTTGTAACAATTAAAAATATTTATGCACCCAACATAGGAGCACCGCAATATGTAAGACATTTACTAACAAGTATGAAAGGGGAAATTAACAAAAACACAATAATAGTGGGACACTTTAATACCCCACTTACACCTATGAATAGATCAACTAAACAGAAAATTAACAAGGAAACACAAACTTTAAATGATACAATAGAACAGTTAGTCCTAATAGATCTCTATAGGACATTTTACCCCAAAACAATGAATTTCACCTTTTTCTCAAGCGCACATGGAACCGTTTCCAGGATAGATCACATCCTGGGCCATAACTCTAGCCTGGGTAAATTCAAAAAAAATTGAAATCATTCCAAGCATCTTTTCTGACCACAATGCAGTAAGATTAGATCTCAATTACAGGAGAAAAACTATTAAAATGCCAACATATGGATGCTGAACAACACGCTGCTGAATAATGAACAAATCATAGAAGAAATCAAAAGAGAAATCAAAATATGCATAGAAATGAATGAAAATGAAAACAAAACAACCCAAAACCTCTGGGACACTTTAAAAGCAGTGCTCAGGGGGAAGTTCATAGAAATACAGGCACACCTCAAGAAACAAGAAGAAAGTCAACTAAATAACCTAACTCTACATCTAAAGAAACTAGAAAAGGAAGAATTTAAGAACCTCAGCGTTAATAGAAGGAAAGAAATAGTAAAAATTAGGGCAGAGATAAATGCAAAAGAAACAAAAGAGACCATAGCCAAAATCAACAAAGCCAAAAGCTGGTTCTTTGAGAAGGTAAATAAAATTGACAAACCACTAGCCAGACTCATCAAGAAACAAAGGATGAAGAACCAAATCAGTAAAATTAGAAATGAAAATGGAGAGATCACAACCGACAACACAGAAATACAAAGAATTATTAGAGAATACTAATAGCAATTATATGGCAATAAAATGAATAACTTGGAAGAAATGGACAAATTCCTAGAAATGTACACCTTGCCAAAACTGAACCAGGAAGAAATAGAAAATCTGTAGAGACTCATCACAAGCCCCGAACTAGAGGAAGTAATCAGAAATCTTCCAGCAAATAAAAGCCCAGGTCCAGACGGCTTCACAGCTGAATTCTATCAAAATATTAGAGAAGAGCTAACACCTATTCTACTCAAACTCTTCCAGAAAATTGCTGAAGAAGGGAAACTTCCAAACTCATTCTATGAGGCCACCATCACCCTAATTCCAAAACCTGGTAAAGATCCCACAAAGAAGAAAACTACAGGCCAATATCACTGATGAACATAGATGCAAACATCCTTAACAAAATTCTTGCAATCAGAATACAACAAAATATTAAGAAGATTATACATCATGACCAAGTGGGCTTTATCCCAGGAATGCAAGGATTCTTCAATATCCGAAAATCAATCAACGTAATACACCACATTAACAAACTGAAAAATAAAAATCATATAATTATCTCAATAGATGCAGAGAAAGCCTTTGAGAAAATACAAAAAACAAACTGTTTTTTGTGGGAATAGAAGGGACATATCTCAACATAATAAAAGCTATATATGACAAACCCAGAGCAAACATTATCCTCAATGGTGAAAAACTGAAAGCATTTCCCCGAAAGTCAGGAACAAGACAGAGTGCCCACTCTCACCACTACTGTTCAACATAGTTCTGGAAGTTTTGGCTACAGCAATCAGAGCAGAAAAAGACATAAAAGAATACAAATTGGAAAAGAAGAAATAAAACTTTCACTGTTAGTTGATGACATGATCCGCTACACAGAAAACCCTAAAGACTCTACCAGAAAACTGCTAGAGTTAATCAATGAATACAGTAAAGTTGCGTGGTATAAAATCAACACACTGAAATCCCTTGCAATTCTATACACTAATAATGAGAAAATAGAGAAATTAAGAAAACTATTCCATTCACTGTTGCAACGAAAACAATTAAATACTTAGGAATATATCCACCTAAGGAAACAAAAAACTTGTACATAGAAAACTATAAAACACTACTGAAAGTAATCAAAGAGGACACTAATAGAGAAATATACCAGTGTTTGTGGATTGGAAGAATAAATATTTTGAAAATGAGTACACTAACCAAAGTAATTTATACATTCAATGGAATCCTTATCAAGCTACGAACGATATTTTTCACAGAACTAGAAAAAATAATCTCACAATTTGTATGGAAATACAAAAAACCTCGAATAGCCAAAGCAATCTTGAAGAAGAAGAATGGAACTGGAGGAATTAACCTGCAGGATTTCGGGCTCTACTACAAAGCCACAGTCATCAAGACAGTATGGTACTGGCATAAAGACAGAAATATAGATCAATGGAACAAAATAGAAAGCCCAGAGATAAATCCACACACCTATGGACACCTTATCTTCGACAAAGGAGGCAAGAATATAAAATGGAGAAAAGACAGTCTCTTTAACAAGTGGTGCTGGGAAAACTGGTCAGCCACTTGTGAAAGAATGAAACTAGAACACTCCCTAACACCATAAACTAAAATAAACTCAAAATGGATTAGAGAGCTAAATGTAAGACCAGATTCTATAAAACTCCTAGAGGAAAACGTAGGCAAAACACTCTCCGACATAAATCACAGCAGGATCCTCCAAGACCCACCTCCCAGAATATTGGAAATAAAAGCAAAAATAAACAAATGGGACCTAATTAAAATCAAAAGCTTCTGCACAGCATAGGAAACTATAAGCAAGGTGAAAAGACAGCCTTCAGAATGGGAGAAAATAATCAAAATGAAGCAACTGATAAAGGATTAATCTCCAAAATATACAAGCAGCTCCTGAAGCTCAGTTCCAGAAAAATAAATGACCCAATCAAGAAATGGTCCAGAGAACTAAACAGACCCTTTCTCCAAAGAAGACATAAAGATCGTTAACAAACATATGAAAAAATGCTCAACATCCCTTATAATCAGAGAAATGCACATCAAAACCACAATGAGATACCATTTCACACCAGTCAGAATGGCTGCTATCCAAAAGTCTACAAGCAATATATGCTGGAGAGGGTGTGGAGAAAAGGGAACCCTCTTTCACTGTTGGTGGAAATGCAAATTAGTACAGTCACTATGGAGAAAGGTGTGTAGATTCCTTAAAAAATCTGGAAGTAGAACTGCCCTATGATATAGCGATCGCACTCCTGGGCATACACACTGAGGAAACCAGAATTGAAAGAGACACATGTACTCCAATGTTCATTGCAGCACTGTTTATAATAGCCAGGACATGGAAGCAACCTAGATGTCCATCTGCAGAAGAATGGATAAGAAAGTGTTGGTACATATACACAATGGAGTATTTTTCAGCCATCAAAAAGAATGCATTGGAATCAGTTTTAATGAGGTGGATGAAACTGGAGCCTATTATACAGAGTGAAGTAAGCCAGAAAGAAAAATATCAATACAGTATACTAATGCATATATATGGAATTTAGAAAGATGGTAACCTTAACCCTGTATACGAGACAGCAAAAGAGACACAGATGTATAGATCTGTCTTTGGGACTCTGTGGGAGAGGGTGAAGATGGGATGTTTGGGGAGAACGGTATTGTAGCATGTGTATTATCATACGTGAAATGAATCACCAGTCCAGGTTTGACGCATGATACAGTATGCTTGGGGCTGGTGCATGGGGTTGACCTGGAGGGAGGATATGGTGAAGAGGGAGGTAGGAGGGGGGTTCCAGAAAGGGAACACATGTACATCCGAGGCGGATTCGTGTTAAGGTATGGCAAAATCAACCAATATATTAATGTAAGGTAATTTGCCTCCAATAAAATAAATTAAAAAATAAATAAATAAACACAGAATGTATTAAAGATCTACATGTAAGACGAGAAACTCCAAAACTGCTAGAGGAACACGAAGGCCAAACATTTTCTGATATAAATCACAGCAGGATAGTCTATCAACAACCTCCCAAAGTAATGTAAATAAAAGAAAAATAAATAGGAATGAAGTAAATTTAAAAGCTTTTGCACAATGAGGAAATCGAATGGGAGAAAATATAGGAAACTGAACAACTGGCAAAGAATTAACTTTAAAAATATACATCCAACACATTCGGCTCAATTCTAGAAAAATAAACGACACATTCAAAAAGTGGGCCAAAGAGCTAAACAGATTGTTCTCCTAAGAAGACATTACAGACACCTAAAAAACACATGAAAAGATATTCAGTATACCTCATTACCAGAGAAATGCAAATCTGAACCACAATGAGGTACCATCTCACACCAGTCACAATGCCTGCTATCAAAAATTCTACAAACGATAAATGCTGGAGAGGGTACAGAGAAAGGGGAACCCTCTTACACTGTTGGAGGGAATGCAAACTAGTACAACCAGTATGGAGAATGGTGTGGTGATTCCTTAAAACCCTGGAAATAAACCTGCCATATGACTCAGTAATCCCACCTCTGGGCATAATACACACAGAGGAAATCAGAATTGAAAGAGACATGTTCACCCCAATGTTCAGTGCAGCACTGTTTACAATAGCTAGGATATGGAACCAACCTAGATGTCCATCGGTACATGAATGGGTAAGGAAACTTGGTACATATACACAATGAAATATTATTTGGCTGTTAAAAACATTTGAATCAGGTCTAATGAGGTGGATGAAACCAGAACCTATTATACAGTGAAGTAAGTCAGAATGAAAAACACCACTACAGTATTAGTTCAGTTCAGTTCAGTCGCTTAGTCATGTCCAGATATTTGCGACCCAATGAACCACAGCACGCCCGGCCTCCCTGTCCATCACTAACTCGCGGAGTTCACTCAAACCCATGTCCATCGAGTCGGTGATGCCATCCAGCCATCTCATTCTCTGTCATCCCCGTCTCCTCCTACCCCCAATCCCTCCCAGCATCAGACTCTTTTCCAGTGCGTCAACTCGTCACATGAGGTGGCCAAAGTATTGGAGTTTCAGCTTTAGCATAAGTCCTTCCAATGAATATCCAGGATTGATCTCTTTTAGAATGGACTGGTTGGATTTCCTTGCAGTCCAAGGGAGTCTCAAGAGTCTTCTCCAGTAGCACAGTTCAAAAGCATCAGTGCTTCGGCGATCAGCTTTCTTCACAGTCCAACTCTCACATCCATACATGACCATGGGAAAAACCATAGCCTTGACTAGACAGACCTTGGTTGGCAAAGTAATGTCTCTGCTTTTCACTACAGTATAGTAATGCCTATAAATGGAATTTAGAAAGGTGATAACAATGACCCTATGTGTGAGAGAGCAAAAGGGACTCATAGGTAAAGGACAGACTTTTGCATTCTGAGGGAGATGATAATTTTGAAACATGGATATTACCATATGTGAAACAGCTTTCCAGTCTCTGTTTGATTCATGAGACAGGGTTCCCTGCACCGGTGCACTGGAACAATGCTTGTGGGTGGAATGGGGAAGAAGGTGGGAGGGGGGTTCAGGATGTGGGACACATGTGCACCCGTGGCAGATATCCGTGAATGTATGGAAATAAGCACTACAATATTGTAAAATAATTAGCCTCCACTTAAATAAATTAATTAAAACAGAACAAAACAAAATTTAATGGTACACCAGAGAGGAACCGCTTCTGACAGCTAGGCTTTCCCAGGAGGAGGGGCAGCAGAAAAGAGCCAAGGTAATCTCAAACTCAATGAGCGGCAGGAGGCCGTAGGTTGGCAGGACCTGGGGAATACTGATTCTGACAAAGGTGCTTAATTCTCCCTGCCTGCATCAGGATCACCTAGGATTCACATGTTATACCTACAGATACTTTGAGTGAGATTTGGACACAGGAAGTCCCCAAGACCCCCAACTCAGACTGTCACTATCTACCTTCATGATCCGAATCCAGGCTCGGCAGCCATCCTGCATGAGCCTAGCTTCCCCATTTGGGAAAGGAGAGTGTCCCAGACTCTACAAGTCTGGGACTTCAGGGACCACCTCATGTTTCCCACAAAACCTGTTTTCCTCTCAGGTACCATTATGGTAGGGCTTTCCTCCCAGGGGTAGTACTGCAGGGGATCGATCAACAGTCATCGAAGATATACTGCTGGCAACATAAAAAATGTCAGAACACGTCTGAAGAGGCCCCAAACCCTCTCATGTGTAGACAAGAACTCCAATATCCATCTCCAATTCTGCAGAAGGCCCAGAGGGATACCACCTCTGCAATCCTGATCAATCCTGGTCAGTTGTGGTTTGACAACCAGTTTAAGAAGTAAAGGCTGCTGGTGTCCAGACTGAGGCTAGGAGCTCCCCATCCATAATCCCAGAAAAAGTGGACTGGAGTGAAATGATATACCCTATACCCTGAGAGTGGACAAGTGGGACAGGGAAGGTTCACACAGGAGGAGCATCCACTCTTTCCACCACCCACCCACAATGACTGGGAGCCACATCATACCAGTGATGTCATGGTAGTACTCCTTCATGATGACTGCATTCCAGAAGTAAGGGCTGTCACAAAAGGAAAATATCAGGTTGCAGTTGGACTGGTGATGGACTAGTTCCTGCATATGCCAGGACCAGGAGGAGGGAAAAGGTGCAAGCTTCTAGGGTCCTCGGCTTGCATGCCAGGAAGGCATCAAAGCGTTCTGCTTCTCTTCTCCAAACACTCACGCTGCACATGCACAGATAATATGATACGCCCCTTCTCCCACCTTCCCTGCCCAGCACCCTCATCCACCTGTCTTCAGCCTTCCTCATTCACCTTCAAATTAAACATGTCCATAAGGAAGTCTTTATCTTGGTCACTGATCATGAGATACGTCTGGGGGTGGTTCATAAACTGCTTTAGGTCAACGAGCCAGTACAAGTACAAAAGCAAGTAGATGGAACAGGCATCATCAAAGGATGTGGGCATTCCTGCTTGCTAGACCACGCCACTGACATCTCCATCCCCTGGCATACCATCAAATACGCTCATAGTTCTATGTTCCCCATGGTCCTCCAGGTTCCTTCTCTACTTCCACTGAGGGACGTTCTGTGTCTTATGGTTTCTGATATGCCTGGTCTGTGTGTGCTGCGTAGTGGCATGTCACTACTTAAAACATCAGTGTCTGTAGTCCCTGTAGCATGCCTTGTCTGCAGGCCCGTGTATCCTCTGTTTGTGCACACGTGTGTGTGTGAGAGAGAGTTAGTGTGTTTGGCAAGAGATCCCTAGGACTCTCACCTTCTCCCTGTCTTCACCATACGGCATTCGGATATGTCTGGAGTGGTGTGGCCCTAACTAGGGATGAAAAGAGTAGCTTCTTTCTGCTCCACCTTAGGTGAGTGGACAATGTCCTACTTTTACACTGCACTAACTGGGACAAATACAGGGGCTCTAAATGAACAGGATGGGTTATTGGACTCTGAATGTCTCTGTTGGTTTCCCAGATAATCTACAATTACAATAATAAGGCTTTGAGAATGATGTTCTGGCACACTGTCTCTAGTCACACAGAGTTCCAGCTCCAGGGTACCACTTCCATTCAGATGCAGGCCGAAAGGAGTCACCCAGAGTCATGGATCAGACACACACAGTGGAGATCTGGCCTGGCTTTGCTGGCACTTGACGTTGGAGCACACCACTCCTCCCAGTCCCCACTTCCCTCCACCCCATGTGTTTCCTTGTGCCCTCACACACATTCCTCCTCCTGCTCCTGCTCCTTCTCTCATCCTGAACAACCGACCCTAAGAAGCGGTAGTAAGGATATGACTTTGCCAAAGGAGCCAGGAATGCCCTGGATGATGCCACTTCTCCCAGACAAGCGACCCTTTTCCTCTGAAGGTTCTTAGACCTGAGCAGAAAGTAGGCCCTGTGGTAATTTTCACCCCCACAGCTCAGCTCTACCTGTGGGAAAGCCAATGCCTCCAGCACCCGAAGTGGGGGCAGAGTGGGCTAATTCCTCGGAGCTCCATGTCTTGGGTGTTCCTGGTCCTGCTTCTTTAGGTTCTCCTCACACTCTTGAAAGGACAGCAGCTCCTGTTCCTCCACAACCGACAGCAGCTTCACCTCCTCCATCGTGTCTTCCACCAGCGGTTGGAGGTCTTGCCAGAACCCCGCCATCTCTCCTTCCTGCAAAGTTTTGCCTTCCTCCACCACCTCCAATCTGAAGAGGGTGCCCTCCTTGCCTGGTGTCCCCTGCCCCCGCTCCCTGTAACATCCCTGATGGCCCCACCAAGCCAGCAGTTCGCATGGCCCATGCGGCCTGAAAACCAGTCTCACAAGTAAGAAGATTAAAGCTCTCAGGGGCACTCCAGCCTTCTTCTGGTCTTCCTCTCCTTGTGGCCCTGGCCATGTTTCAGGTTTGTGAAAGAGGTGGGCCTGGAATCAAAGCAACTGACTGGCACAGCGGGCCCACTGGCTTCAGTCACTCCCCACCAATTGATTACTTGCCAACACTTCCAGAAGGGAAGGTGAGGCACACAGGCAGATCCTTATGTCATCACCCATGTGTAGTATGTTGGTTGGAAGGGCCTGGCTTCTACACGCTGACCTTCCAAACACTTCAAGAACCAATCAAATGAAGGCTAAAGGCATTTCCTCAGGAGCACTCTGGCCACAGTGAGCCAGATGCCCATCTCTGATCAACACAAGCATAGAATACATGGAAGCTGTTTTCATGAGCAACAGTGTCAAAGTGCAAATAGGGGAGGCAGGTGTTTCGGTAGCTGAAGACCCAGCGATTCTTATGAAATATAGAGATTTCCATATTTCTTACAGGAAAATCTCATTTCTGATCTTCAACTGTGAAATATAGAGAAGCCCTACTTCCATGAAGGAGGATTAACCAAGATTTTGACACAGGAAATACAGAGAATTCCGTATTTCAGGGTGAAAATTGGTTCTGTTGATATATCTTTGAGAAATACCAAGAATTCCATATCTCTTGAAGAAAGAGTGATGACCAGATTTTCTCTGTAAAATAGAGATGATTTCAATTCCCTAACGATTCTCTGTATCTTAAGAAAACCAATGCCAAGGTTTTCACATGTGAAATATAGATAATTCCGTATTTCATTTAAGAAAATCACCACCCAGATTTTCGTATATGATATGTAGGGAACTCTACACTTTGGGTAAGAAAAATAGCATGATACAGGATGCTCGGGGGTGGTGCACTGGGATGACAGAGAGGGATGACTTGGGGAGGGATGTAGGACAGGGTTCAAAATGGGGAACACATGTAGACCCAGGGCAGATTCATGTCATTATATGGCAAAATCAATACAGTAATATAAAAGGAACTAGTGGTCATGTATGGATGTGAGAGTTGGACTGTGAAGAAAGCTGATCGTCGAAGAATTTATGCTTTTGAACTGTGGTGCTGGAGAAGACTCTTGAGAGTCCCTTATACTGCAAGGAGATCCAACCAGTCCATTCTAAAGAAGATCAATCCTGGGTGTTCATTGGAAGGACTGAGGCTAAAACTGAAACTGCAATACTTTGGCCACCTCATGCGATGAGTTGACTCACTGGAAAAGACTCTGATGCTGGGAGGCACTGGGGGCAGGAGGAGACAGGGATGACAGAGAATGAGATGGCTGGATAGCATCACCGACTCGATGGACGTGAGTTTGTGTGAATTCTGGGAATTGGTGTTAGACAGAGAGGCCTGGTGTGCTGTGATTCATCGGGTCGCAGGGTGGGACATGACTGAACGACTGAACTGAACTGACTAAAATTAAAAATGAAAATAAAATATAAAGAATATGATAAAACATGTATAAAAAAGAGAGAAAAACAAAGCCAAGTTTCTCATATGTGAAATATAATTAATGCCATGTTTCATCTAAGAAAATTACCACCCAGATTTTCATATATGATATATAGAGAAATCCACGTTTCGGGTAAGAAAAGTAGCATCCGGATGCTTATATTGTGAAATGCCAGAAAATTCACTGTATTGTATACTAAAATCAGCATCAAGATTTTCATATGTAACATATACAGTTTGATATTTAATTGAGTAAAATTGTCACCATTATTTTTTCAGATGTGAAATATACAGAATTCCATATTTTATGTAGGACTATGCCTGCACTGATTTTGGTGTCTGAAATGTACAGAATCCTACATTTCATGCGGAAATGGTTTTTCATATGTGATGTACATAAATTTCAGTCTTCATCTAGGAAAATTTCAGCAGATATTTTTCTATGTGATATAGAGTGTATGTTAATGTGTGGACAGATTTCAAATGTGAAATATAGAGTATTCCATAGTGCACGCAGGTAAATCTGCTTGCAGATCTAAATTGTGGGATATAGAGAATTGCATATATCAGCTAGAGATAGCTACACCTAAATGGTGAAATATGAAATATAAAGAATACTATATTTCATGTAGGAAAATATGTGCCTTGATTTTATACGTGAGATTTAGAGGATTCCAAAATGCACATGAGACTATCTGCACCCATATTTTCCTGAATGAATTACAGAAATTCCTTATTCCATGTGAGAAATCTTTCGCTCAAATTTTCAAATGAGAAATAGGGATGATTCCGTATTTCATGCAGGGAAAATGACATCCACTTTTTCGTATGTGAAATATACAGATTTCCATAGTGCATGTGGGAAATCCAAAATCTAGAAATCCAATTGTTTCTATAGCAATGTACATATTTTCATGTAGAAATATGGCACCCAGATTTTCAGGTGTGAAACATAGTTGATTACATATTTCTTTTTTTTTACTACTTTATGTATTTTTTTTTTAAATATAAAGTAATCAGGCTCTAATTAAATTAAGTGAAATAAAAATAAATAAATATTACGTATTTCATGTTGTGAAATCTTCACAAGGACTTTTATAAGAGCAATCAAGAGAAATGTAAATTTCAATAAGGAAATCAGGGACCAGACAGTGATACAACAAATAAGTTGATCCTATATTTGATTGCTTGTCCCAGATCTTAATTTCTGTATCACAGACAATTCCAGTTTTATGTGTGAAAATTCTGACACACGTTTTCAAATATTAATAACAGAGGCTATGTATTCATATGAGCAAATCTATTCTCATATTTTCAAAGAGAAATATACTGAATTCCATATTTCATGTTGGAAGAACTTTACTGTGGAATAAAACAATTTTATAGCTCAGCATGAAAATCATATTTTCTCAAATCAGATAGAAGTTTCTGTATTTCTTATAGTAAAATGAATGTCTTTTTTCAAATATGAAATTCGCAATATTCTGTATTCATGAATGAAAACCACACATTGATTTTCAAATGAGAAATATGAAAATTACATTATAATTACACTTTGTGATTGAACTCTGGGAGGTGGTGATGAACAGGGAAGCCTGGCCTGCTGTGATTCATGTGTCGCAAAGAGTCGGACATGACTGAGCGACTGAACTGAACCTAACTGAACTGAAATACATGAAGATAATTGCATGTCAATATTTTCATATTTCATGCCAAATATTCTGTGTGCATACTTTCATATGATATACAGATATCCCCAGATTTTCATATGTGAAATATGGAATTTCATATTTCATGGAATAAAATCTGCATGTAGAGTTTCATATGTGAAACTGAGAATTTCGTCTTTCATGTAATACTAGATTTCAATATATGAAACATAAAATCGATAGTGCATCCATCAGTTCAGTTCAATTGCTCAGTCGTGTCTGACTCTTTGTGACCCCATGAATCACAGCACACCAGGCCTCCCTGTCCATCACCAACACCCAGAGTTCACTCAAACTCATATCCATCAAGTCGATGATAACTTCCAGCCATCTCACACTCTGTCGTCCCTTTCTCCTTCTGCTCCTAATATTTCCCAGCATCAGAGTCTTTTCCAGTGAGTCAACACTTCGCATGAGGTGGCCAAAGTATTGGAATTTCAGCTTTTGTATCAGTCCCTACAATGAACACTCAGGATTGATCTCCTTTAGAATGGACTGTTTGGATCTCCTTGCAGTCCAAGGGACTCAGAAGAATCTTCTCCAACACCACAGTTCAAAAGCATCAATTCTTTGGCGATCAGCTTTCTTCGTAGTCCAACTCTCACATCCATACATGACCACTGGAAAAACCATAGCCTTGACTAGATAGACTTTGGTTGGCAAAGTAATGTCTCTGCTTTTTACTATGCTATCTAGGTTGGTCATAAATTTCCTTCCAAGGAGTAAGTGTCTTTTAATTTCATGGCTGCAATCAGCATCTACAGCGATTTTGGAGCCCCAAAAAATAAAGTCTGACACTGATTCCACTGTTTTCCCATCTATTTCACACGAAGTGATGGGACCAGTTGCCATGATCTTTGTTTTCTGAATATCGAGCTTCAAGCCAACATTTTCACTCTCCTCTTTCACTTTCTTCAAGAGGCTTTGAGTTCCTCTTCACTCTCTGCCATAAGGGTGGTGTCATCTGCATATCTGAGGTTATTGATATTTCTCCCGGCAATCTTGATTCCAGCTTGTGCTTCTTCCAGCCCAGCGTTCCTCATGATGTACTCTGCATATAAGTTAAATAAGCAGGGTGACAATATAGAACTTTGACATACTCCTTTTCCTATTTAGAACCAGTCTGTTGTTCCATGTCCAATTCTGACAGTTGCTTCCTGACCTGCATACAGTTTTCTCAAGAGGCAGGTCAGGTGTTCTGGTATTAGAAAATGTACCCCCAGATTTTCATATTTGAAATGTAAAATATTTCGTCATTTTTCCTATCCATATTTCTTGTCAGTGTATTTTTATTCTGATTTTGATGCATGAAATATTCAAACACTTATAGTTTCAGAGGGAAGTTCTGCATGCAGATTTCATTAATGAAACAGAGAAAATTCCTTATTTCATGTAGGAATATCTAATTTTTCTATGGACATATAGAAAATTCCAAGTTCCAGGTTCAAAAATATCATCTTGATTGATATATGTGAAATAAAGTTGTTGACATTCAGTCACTCAGTCATGTCCAACTCTTTCTAACACTGTGGACTGTATCACTCCAGGCCTCCCTATCCTTTACTGCCTCCAACACTTTGCTGAGACTCATGTTCATTGAGTCAAGTGATGCTGTCCAACCATCTCACCCTCTGTCGCCCCAATCTTCTCCTGCCCTCCATCTACCCATATCAAGCCAATGATTTTCTTTTTCTTTTTTTAAAGACAAGGAAGAACCTCATGTTTTTTTCCCCTGAATCACTTTTTCATACCAGGTAGCCAAAGTATTAGAACTTCAGCATCAGCATCAGCCCTTCCAATGAATATTTGGGGTTAGTTTCTTTTAGAATTGAGGGGGTTGGTCTCCTTCCTGTCCAAGGTTCTCTCAAGAGCCATGTTCATCACCACAGTTGCAAAGCCTCAATTCTTTGGCACTCAGCCTTCTTTCTAGTGATACTAGCACATTCGTACATGTGTACTGGTAAAACCATCGTCCTGACTATGTGGACCTTTGTTGGCAAATAGATGTCTCTTCTTTTCAGTACCTGTGTCTAGGCTTCTCCGAACATTTCTTCCCAGGAGAAGGTGTCTTTTATATTCATGGCTGTAATCACTGTTCCCAGTCATATTAGAGCCCTAGAAAACTGTCACTCTTTCCATTTTTACCCTGTCTATTTGCCAAAGCATTGCTGTTGTTTGCCCCACCTCTTTTTGAACACCACAGCCAAATATGCCTGTTACTCCATGTATCTTTGACTTCCTGCTTTTACGTTCCAGAACTGTATGCTGAAATGGACATCTTTTGTTGTTTTCATTATTAATTCTAGAAAGCCCTGAAGGTTTTCCTATAACTGGTCAAGTCCCCTGATACCTCATGGTAAAGAAGTGAAATGCAGAGATTTCCATTGTTTATGTAGGAAAATCCGCAACCAGATGGTCATGTTCAAGAGAGAGTACTCCACATTCCTTGTAGGAAAAAAAACATCCTGCATATCAGCTGTGAAATACAGATAATTCTATATGTCATGAGGGAAAATCTTCAGCAATATTCGTACGTGAAGTGTAGAGAATTAATATTTCAGATATGAATATTGACACTGATTTGCCTATGTGAAAAATAGGAATTCCATATTTCTAGTAGTCAATTTGGCAACTGGATAGGTGATGTGACATACAGAGAACTCCATTTTTAGAGATGAAATTCTCTCGATATAAAGAGATTTACAGATAAAGCATCTCTAAATAAGAGATGCTATGGTCAGCATCCACCTAAGGGACCTGACTCATCATTGTCAGAGGAATTGAAGTCTGTTCATTTCCTGTACAGAGGCCATTTCAAAGTGGTTCTGTTATCATCCTGCTTCCTGGTGAGAAGACATGCCACCCTACCCCGTCACCCCAGGGCTGCGGGGCTGCGAGTAGCTAGAGGATCATCCTAAGCCATGCTTTGCAGAGTCCTGATAACTCAGGCGTTCTGCCAAGACCTTAAAGAAGGATATTTCAAACTGGCATACTCTGCAGGTAGCAGCTGCTTATGCTATAGTGCCGTCAGTCTCTAAAACCTTACGAAAACGGCAAGATGTGCTCATGTGCCTGGTCCTGTGGAAGAAAGAATACTGCTGTACTGGGGAAGGACAGAAAACTCTTTGTAGGGGCTGTGCATACCCCATCTCTGAGCCTGGTAATCTTGCCCATTCTGTTTCTTGCTCCTTTTCATCTCCCTGTATGGCCCTGAATATTTTCTTCCTGCCGTTCCTTTCTGCTTAGTGATCCAGGGTCCAGCAGCATGTCATCCTTTCTCGATGACATCCCTGGGCTTGATTCCCTGGCATCAGTGCTTTGGCTTTCCCACAGTTAATGTAGTTTACATAAGTTTGTTCATTTTTTCGGTATTCATTTTTCTTCTCTCAATCAGGCCAGTTCTGACAGCTCATATGCACATTTCTGCTGGTAGGCACACACACATACATACATACAACCCTAAAAGGAAATTTTCACATTTGCATATGATAATATGCAAATTGTCATAGCTTTGTTTTCCAGGGTAATGGACTTTGGTAAGTACCTCTATATATTCTGGTTGTTTTCTTTCACTAACTTGTCATTCAAGTTATTGTCCTGTTCTATCTCTACACTTTATTCTGGAAGATTATAAATTTGGGGATTTACTCGTGAGAAGGACTGACTTGGAAAGACGTTCAGTGGGCTTGAAGTGCTCGTGGTGAACAGCTGATTGATGGGTGCTCATGTCATGTATTCTCTCATCACATTGACTGTTTCACAGTGGCAATCATTTTGGCATGATTCCATTTCACGTGTTTTCATTCAAGGAATAACACAAGAAATAGCAAGTGGATTGGGACTGCACTGACTTGAAACTACGAATCTCAGCCTACACCTCTCAAAACCATTCCTAGTTGATACTGGGCTCTTGAGGCAGGCCCAGTGCCCAATCAGGCCCAAGACCTTCTGATCAAGGTGATCCTGCTCCTCCCAACTGTGTAATAGTCTGTTTGCAACTGTTTCCATTTCCCCCCTAAAGGTTGTCTCCCTGTAGCTTGGAAAGACCAATCTGATGTCTGGACCTCCAAAAGGGCAAAGAAAATGTGACATGCCTGTGTCTGAAACAATATCGTGAAGAAGGTGCACGCAGATCCAAAGGACCTCTGCTGAAACAAGGCACTGAATGTGAGGTCAAAAAGGTCCAGTGGCCTCCCTTTTTGTCACCACTACACTTTATTTCTGCCCACTCATGCCCATTGCTCCCACACGGATTACACCCTGAGGAGTCTGCCTTCCCTGGACCCACAGCTCATGCCTCCATTGTGCAAAAAGCAGTATTCCTCTCCCAAATGCTCCAAGAGGGCTTGATTCCAGGCCAGGACTCACTAACTTGTTAAATGTCAACACTCTCTTTCAGCTTCCCTCATCAGAATGTGGTAGATCTGCCTATAGTTCAAGATCCCTGCTAACCTGAGAAGTTGGCATACCACAAATGCGGCTAAAGGTTGGATTTGGGAACATCCATGGTTGCCCACTTCAAATCAAGGGTACCTGTGAATGTCTCATAGTGCATATCTCCTTAAAGATTACCATGACAATATCAGCTATTCTACTCCAAGGAGATTGTGAGAACCATCACTCATGTGCAGACAGACCCACATTGTTCCTTTGCTATCCACAACCAAGGATAATACAAAAAGAAAGGAAAGAATTTATGTCAGGATTTTGGGCATGAGCAATGGGATGTCTTCATCAGGACGGCTATTCCCTAGTCCCTAAGCCTGAACTGCTGCCATGGGCATCAATACTCCCGCTGTCCCAGGGTCACTTCATGCAAACAGCCCACCACAAATCAGTTCACTTCATTTCCGTCCCTCATTTATCTGACACTTTGTGACCCCATGGACTACAGCATGCCAGTCTTCACTGGTCATCTAAAACTCCCAGAGCTTGCTCAAACACATGTCCATCAAGTGGTGATTCAGTATCTCTCTTGCTATTCTTTGGAAAATTATGATGCTGTCCAACCATCTGATTCTCTGTCATCCAGTTCTCCTGTCTTCAATCTTTCCCAGGATCAGGGTCTTTTACAGTGTCAGTTGTTCACAAAAGTGTAAAAATATTGAGTTTTCAGTTTCAGCATCCGTCCTTGCATTGAATACTCATGACCAATTTCCTTTAGGATTGACTGGTTTAATCTCCATGCAGTGCAGGACTTTAATGAGTCTTCTTATATACTATAGTTCAAAAATATCAGTTCTTCCAGTGCTCAGCTTTATGGTCCAAAATTCACAGCCATACATGACTCCTGGAAACACCATAGATTTGACTAGATGGCCATTTGTTAGCAAAATATTTTCTGCGGATTTTCAATAATGTCTATATTTGTCACAGATTTTCTTCCAAGGAGCAAGTGTCTTAATTTCAGCGCTGCAGTCATCATCTACAGTGATTTTGGAGCCCAAGGAAACAAAGCCTCTCACTGTTTCTACTGTTTCCCGATCTATTTGCCATAAAGTGGTGGGACCAGATGCCATGATCATTTATTGAATGGTCAGTTTTAAACCACCTATTCAAATCTTCTCTTTCACTTTCATCAAGAGGCTTTTTACTTTCTCTTCACTTTCTGCCATGAGAGTGGTATCATCTGCATATCTGGGATTATTGACAATTCTCCCAGCAAACTTGATTCCAGCTTGTGCTTCATCCTGCCTGGCATTTCACATGATGTAGTCTGCGTTTGAGTAAACTGGTGACAATATAGAGCCTGAGGTACCACTTTCCCCAACTCTGGAACCAGTTTATTTTTCCAAGTCCATGGTACTGTTGCTCCTTGACCTGCATACAGATTTCTCAGGAAGCAGGTCAGGTGGCCTAGGATTCCCATCTCTTGAAGAATGTTCCAGTTTTTCATGTTCCACAAGTCAATGACTATGGCATACTCATTAAAGCAAAAATAGATGTTTTTCTGGAACTGTCTTGCTTTTTCAATCAAACAATGGGTGTTGGCAATTTAGCCTCTGGTTGCTCTGCCTTTCCTAATCCAGCTTGAACCTCTGGAAATTCTTCATTTGTTGAAACCTTCCTTGGAGAATTCAGGCATTATTTTTTGACTGTGTGAGATGAGTGCTATTGTGCATTAGTTCAAGCAGTCTTTCGCATTGGCTTTTTTGGGATTGGAATGAACTGATCTTTTCCAGTTCTTTGGCCACTGCTGAGTTTTCCAAGTTTGCCTGCAAATTGAAGCATTTTCACAGCATCGTCTGTTAGAATTACTCATAACTCAACTGGATATTCACTACTTCCAACAGCTTTTTCTTGCTGATGTTTCCTAAGGCCTACTTGATTTTGCATTCCAGGATGTCTGGGTCTGTCAGGATGCATTCACTTTTAAGGGATCCAATATGTTGTCTTCTTTGTGTGCTGTTTCTCAAGGACTCTCTGTTCCTAATCAGTTCCTGCAAAACAGGAACGATCAGAGCTGCACACAATTCTCAGGACTGAGATCATTGGAAAAGTCACCTACTTGGATTCACTTCAGTGACTCCCTTCGGTGACTCTCTTCAGTGACTTTGTACGGAAAGGACAATCCATTTTGTTGCAACTGGTGAAATTTCATTGTTTGTAATGACTGAGTAATCATTTTACTGAAGATATATATGCACGTGTTTCTTCAAATAAAGTACCCTGTTTCACTCAACACTTGGGTCCCCTGCTTCCTTCTCATCAACTCCAGTCCCCAGATCCCAGTCTACACTGACCGTGACAACTGGTGCCCGAACAGGGACATGGTGAACACCCTTGGCAAGCAGACGGAGTGACTGTTAGGTCCTGGGGAGGTCAGTAAGTGTGGGGTTATGAAAGAAACGGCTGGAAATCCCCACCACCTTTCTACTTTACGTCATCATTTATTTAAGGTTCAACGACCTTTGGTTTCACATCAGCAGATAAAGGCTCATCTCCAAACAGTGGCTGAATAGAATCCGTGTTTCCCTGGTGAAGGCAGTTTGGATTTAGAAATTTGAAACCGGGTTAAAGGAAATGTTGAACGAACCACAAGATGGGGAGTAAATAGTCCAACAAATTTCTGACGCTTTTGGACCCTCATTAAAGCAGTTTCATTTCAAGGCAATTCTAACTGCAACCTCCATATTCGTCAACAAGCTAGTGCTCATTATACGAATATAAACTAGATGATGAGACTTTACATAAAGCCCAATTAGAGCAACATACAATCTTTCAAAACGTTCCCAACATCCCCGTTCTGGCTGTCCCAAGCGCTCCTCCTCCTCTTGTAATGGACACGAAACCGAAGGTCCCCCAATTCGAGGAGAAGATGAATCTGATGTTGATACTTCTGATGCTCTCTTTGACACTAAAGCCAAATATATATATAGATATAGAAATATAAATATAGATAGATATATGACAATGATAAGCTCCTAAAATGCACCCATATTTATGAAAAGAGACTCTCCACTCATTCTCTTTTACGACAAAGGCTTTCTGATTTACTGGATTTGCAAACTCGAGTCTCTGAGGCTGATGATCTTTTTCTCTATTCTGTGTTAAGAAATGGTAATGCTCAAGGGTAACTAATGCCTCAAAACAAAGGCGTTGATTTTTCTCACATACAACAAATGAAAAAGGCTGTAACTATGTACAGCCCTCCTTCTCCGTTTGCTAAAGAACTTCTAAACATTATGGCATCTTATATTGGAAATTTTATTTTATTCTTTAGATAGACTGGGAGTTGTTCTCTCCTGTGGTACTGTCGAAAAGGAGGCCAAAATGCAATTTGAAAATCTCTTTGTATATGGAGAATGAAAATCAGGAATGTCAGAGAACCATCACTCTCACTTGTGAGATTAGGAATGCTCTTCTTGTAATTTAGGGTGAGAAACTCAGAAAATGCAAACTTTAGCTGACGCAATGTTTACTTCCTTTAAAAAGGGGAATGAAGGGTGTTTTGTTTGTGGGGATAAGCGCTATTGGGAAAAAAAAAAAAAAAACTGATTGTCCTAAAAAACACACAGAAAAAAATACAACTACTAAAAAGCCTCCAGGAGTCTGCCTTCGATGTTGTAAAGGGGTACAGTGGTTCACTCAAACCCATGTCCATTGAGTTGGTGATGCCATCCAGCCATCTCATTCTCTGTCATCCCCTTCTCCTCCTGCCTACAATCCCTCCCAGCACCAGAGTCTTTTCCAGTGAATCAACTCTTCGCATGACGTGGCCAAATATTGTAGTTTCATCTTCAGCAACAGTTCTTCCAATGAACACCCACAACTGATCTCCTTTAGGATGGACTGCTTGGATATCCTTGCCATCCAAAAGACTCTCAAGCCTTTTCTCCAAAATCACAGTTCAAAAGCATCAATTTTTCAGCTATCAGCTTTCTTCACAGTCCAACTCTCACACCCATACATGACCATTGAAAAAAACACAGCCTTGATTTGACGGACCTTTGTTGGCAAAGTAATGTCTATGCTTTTTAATATGCTATCTAGAATCCAATGCAATGTATTTTCTAATCGTATAACTATCACTAATACAGCTGTTTGTTTTAAATTTTTTAAACTTACCACAAGGAGATATTGTGACAAAAGCAGAAAACCATTTCTAGGAACTGAAGGACACTTTTCTTCCTCTGCCTGTTTTGTATCAAGACGGATGACTAAACAACGGATGTGGAAAATTAATATTAGCGAGAAAGGGGCATGATTGTATTTCCCAGATGGACCAACGAAGTCATTTGGCTCCCGCTTCGGAAGATCCACTCCAAAGGAGCTACGATAGAGAGGAAAAGGTGAAATCCCCGGGAGGAGGACATTCCAGTATAAGCCATGGCGGCTTTAAAAATTTCCAAGAAATGCCAAACTTCACGTCATTGACCTAATGATCTCCATACTCAGAGACAGATAAAAACTCTTAATAATCACGCTGAAAATCTAGCTTTTGAAAAGGAAATGCCCTGAAATTCTGAGAATAATTTTGTCGCTACGCTTGCTTTGCTTGCTTTGGCTTTGCCCGCTGAGGCTGACTTGATTAATCACACTTATTAGGCCCCATGAACAGTATCAAATGGCAAAATGATACGATACTGAATGAGGAATTCCCCTGGTCGGTAGGTGTCCAGTATGTTACTTGAGATCAGTGCAGAAATAACTCTAGAAGGAAAGAAGGGGTGGAGCAAAAGCAAAACCAATACCCAGTTGTGAATGTGACTGGTGATAGAAGCAAGGTCCGGTGCTGTAAAGAGCAGTATTGCATAGGAACCTGGAATGTTAGGCCCATGAACCAAGGCAAATTGGAAGTGGTCAAACAGGAGATGGCAAGAGTGAAGATAGACAATCTAGGAATCAGTGAACTAAAAAGGACTGGAATGGGTGAATTTAACTCAGATGACCATTATATTTACCACTGTGGGCAGCAATCCCTTAGAAGAAATGGAGTAGCCATCATAGTCAACAAAAGAGTCTGAAATGCATTTCTTGGATGCAATTTTAAAAATGACAGAATGATTTCTGTTCGTTTCCAAGGCAAACCATTCAATATTACAGTAATCCATGCCTATGCCCCAACCGGTAATGCTGAAGAAGCCGAAGTTCAACAGTTCTATGAAGACCTATAAGATCTTTTAGAACTAACACCTGAAAAAGATGTCCTTTTCATCATAGGGGACTGGAATGTAAAAGGAGGAAGTCAAGAAACACCTGGAATAACAGGCAAATTTGGCCTTGGAGCACGGAATGAAGCAGGGCAAAGGCTAACAGAGTTTTGTCAAGAGAATGCACTGGTCATAGCAAACACGCTCGTCCAACAACACAAGAGAACACTCCACACATGGAGATCACCAGGTGGTCAATACCGAAATCAGATTGATTATATTCTCTTCTGTGAAATATGGAGAAGGTCTATACAGTTAGCAAAAACAAGACCAGGAGCTGACTGTGGCTCACATCCTGAACTCCTTATTGCCAAATTCAGACTTAAAATGAAGAAAATAGGGAAAACCACTAGACCATTCAGATATAACCTAAATCAAATCCCGTATGATTATACAGTGGAAGTGAGAAATAGATTTAAGGGACTAGATCTGATTGATAGAGTGCCTGATGAACTCTGGACGGAGGTTCATGACATTGTACAGGAGACAGGGACCAAAACCATCCTCATGGAAAAGAAATGCAAAAAAGCGAAATGGCTGTGTGAGGAAGCCTTACAAAAGCTGTGAAAAGAAGAGAAGCGGAAAACAAAAGAGAAAAGGAAAGATATAAGCATCTGAATGCAGACGTCCAAAGAATAGCAAGGAGAGATAAGAAAGCCTTCCTCAGTGATCAATGCAAAGAAATAGAGGAAAAAAACAAAATAGGAAAAACAAGAGAGCTCTTCAAGAAAATTAGATTCCAAGGGAACATTTCATGCAAAGATGGGCTCGATAAAGGACAGAAATGGTATGGACCGAATAGAAGAAGAAGATATTAAGAAGAGGTGGCAAGAATACACAGAACAACTGTACAAAAAAGATCTTCATGACCAAGAAAGTCATGAAAACGTGATCACTGACCTAGAGCCAGACATCTTGGAATGTGAAGTCAAGTGGGCCTTAGGAAGCATCACTACGAACAAAGTTAGTGGAGGTGATGGAATTCCACTTGAGCTACTTCAAAACTTGAAAGACGACTCTGTGAAAGAGCTGCACTCAATATGCCAGCAATTTTGGAAAACTCAGCAGTGGCCACGGGGCTGGAAAAAGTTAGTCTCCATTCCAATCCCAAAGAAAGGGAATACCAAAGAATGCTCAAAATACTGCACAATTGCACTCATCTCACACGCTAGTAAAGTCATGCTCAAAATTCTCCAAGCCAGGCTTCAGCAATATGTGAACCGTGAACTCCCAAATGTTCAAGCAGGTTTTAGAAAAGGCAGAGGCACAAGAGATCAAATTGCCAACATCCGCTGGATCATGGAGAAAGCAAGAGAGTTCCAGAAAAACATCTATTTCTGCTTCATTGACTATGCCACAGCCTTTGACTGTGGGAATACCAGATCACTTGACCTGCCTCTTGAGAAATCTGTATGTAGTTCAGGAAGCAACAGTCAGAACTGTACATGGAACAACAGACTGGTTCCAAATAGGAAAAGGAGTACGTCAAGGCTGTATATTGTCACCTTGCTTATTTAACTTATATTCAGAGTACATCATGAGGAACACTGGCCAGAAGAAGCACAAGCTGGATCAAGATTGCTGGGAGAAATATCAATAACCTCTAATATGCAGATGACACCACCCTTATGACAGAAAATGAAGAGGAACTCAAAAGCCTCTTGATGAAAGTGAAAAAGGAGAGTGAAAACGTTGGCTTGAAGCTCAACATTCAGAAAACAAAGATCATGGCATCTGGTCCCATCACTTCATGGGAAATAGATGGAAAAACAGTGGAAACAGTGTCAGACTTTGTTTTTTTGGGCTCCAAAATCACTGCAGATGCTGATTGCAGCCATGAAATTAAAAGACGCTTACTCCTTGGAAGGAAAGTTATGACCAACCTAGATAGTATATTAAAAAGCAGAGACATTACTTTGCCAACCAAGGTCCGTCTATTCAAGGCTATGGTTTTTCCTGTGGTAATGTATGGATGTGAGTGTTGGACTGTGAAGAAACCTGATCACCAAAGAATTGATGTTTTTGAACTGTGGTGTTGGAGAAGACTCTTTTGAGTCCCTTGGACTGCAAGGAGATCCAACCAGTCCATTCTAAAGGAAATCAATCCTGGGTGTTCCCTGGAAGGACTGATGCTAAAGCTAAAACTGCAATACTTTGGCCACCTCATGTGACGAGTTGACTCACTATAAAAGACTCTGTTGCTGGGAAAGGTTGGGGGCGGCAGGAGAAGTTGACGACAGAGAATGAGTTGGCTGGATGGCATCACCGACTCTGTGGACGTGAATTTGAGTGAACTCCGGGAGTTGGTGATGGACAGGGAGGCCTGGAGTGCTGTGGTTTATGGGGTCGCATAGAGTCGGGCACAACTGATCGACTGAACTGAACTGAACTGATTAGACTTATATACCTAGGCCTCCTTTATTGCAAGTTGTAGAATGGACAGATACAGAACCAATCATATCCACTAATGACACAGTACATATGTATTCTCCTTGGAGATTTGACCTGCCCTCTCTCAAGATGGAAGACTAATAAGCATTTCTCTAGGCTATGAAATCCTTCCTTTATGCATGGTCCCAGCAGAATTCTGTATTAATGTTAGTCAACAAAAGTGGGCTTTCATCCTACCTCCAAAAAAGAATTTCCGTTCATTGCTTGGACTGTTTCCTGCCCTGTCCTTTTATGAAAACCATGTGAATACTACCCAAACTTTCGGAAAAGGACAAAAGTTGAAATGTAAGGGGTTTACGTATAAGGACTCTACATATATTCCTGTTTACTGGGGTAGATATCAAGCTAAATCATGGAAATTAATTTTTCTGGCCATTTACACCATTGTTGATTAGGGAACCCATAGAATGTGGCTATCTAACTGCTCAGATGATCTTAATAATACACTGTATGATTATGTTACTCAAGTAGAATGGAAGATTACCAACAGTTCAATGGAAAACTTCCATGTCATAGGACTCTTTGCCTGGCTTGACAGCAAAATGGCAACTCCTCGCTCTCGAATCATCCTCAATAAATGAATTGGACCTGAACAATGGGACATCTGGAAACTTGATGTATGTACTGAAATACTTGGAACATGGACCTGATATCTCACAAGGACCAGTCGTTGTCATAGTAACTCTTCCTTTCGTTATAATCATTCATATTTTATACAAGCTTGCATCCCCCTTCCTTTTGTTATAGCCGTAGGGAACTCACAATTTAATAAGACTTTATGTTCTGTGACTTGTATAGAATGTAAATTGTATACTTGTCTAAATTCCTCTATTTCTCTCTAAAAATAATGAATCCCTTTTGATTCTTCGTTCTCGGTACAGTCTGTGGTTGCCAAGTAGATCTCCGACGGCCCTGGGAAGAAGGTCCCATGGTAGGACTTGCCTCCCGGTTACTCTCTAAATTACTCCAACGATCTAAGCGATTTATTGAGTGGTTAATTCTTGGCATTTTGGGACTAATAGCCATTTGCATCACTGCCAGAGTTGCAGGCATTGCTTTACAAACCTCAATTCACACCCAAAACTTTATTCAAATTTGTACTAAAGATGCTGATACTGTGTGGGCCACCCAGCCTCAGCCGGATGAGGACGTTCAGGATAAAATACAAGAATTAAAAGCAGGCATCCAATTGGTCAGAGAACAATTAATAGATTTAAAAATGCAAATATTATTAAAATGTGATTGGATTTCTACACAGTTTTGCGTTACTCCTGTTTGGTTCAGCAATAGTGCTTACAACTGCGAACAAAGCAAATTTCATTTACAAGATATTCATAAAAATGCTTCCTTAAATGTACAATTGTTCCAAAAGAAAATCTTTGAAATCTCCTCTAAGAGTCCATCCTTTTCCAAAAATTTAGAAACCTTAGCTGAACAGCTAGATGATCAATTATTTGGGCTACTCACTTGAGGATGACATCAAAGCATTACACATCGTATTGGATCTGGAGCCATAATGCTGATAATTATCATGGTGATTATATTTGTAGTATACTAATGCCTTTCAACTAAAATGTTCAGACTAAACAGTCAAACCCAATTGGTCAGTGCCTTTTTCACAGAAGCATAGGCAGTCACCCCCAATTATGAAAAAATAAAACAGGGGGAATAGTCAGGGGACGTTCAACTTTAAGGGATAAAATATGTTTTCTTCCCTTGTGTACCATTTCTCAAGGACTCTCTGTTCATTCTTAGTTCCTGCAAAACAGGGATGAGCAGATCTGAACGCAGTTCTCACGACTGGGATTATGGGAGAGGACACCTGCTTGGATTCCCTTCAGTGTCTCAAAGGATTAAACATTTTGTTGCTACTGGTGGAATTTCATTATTTTTGGTGGCAGAATAATAATTTTATTGACGATATATAAGCATGTATTTCTGCAAAAAAAAGTACCCTTGTTTCACTCAAGACTTCTGTGCCCTGCATCCTTTTCTGTTAACTGCATTCACCAGGTCCGGGTCTACGAAGATCATGACATGGATCTAGTTGAGTGATGACACCATCTTGGTTATCTGGTCATGAAGAGTTTCTTTGTAGAGTTCTCTGTATTCTTGACACATTTTAATAGTTCCTGCTTCTGTTAGGTCCCTAATATTTCTGACCTTTATTGTGTACTTCTTTGCATGAAATCTTCCCATGGTATCTTTAAATTTCTTGAAGCGACCTCTAGTCTATCTGATTATATTTTTAACCTCCCCTTCTTTGCATTGATCAGTGAGGAAGGTTTTCTTACCTGCCCTAGCTATTCTTCAAAATTCAACATTCAAATAGGTGTATCTTTGCCATTCTCGTTTCACTTCCACTTCTCTCTCTCTCCTTTTTCTTTTTTTCTTCTTCTTAGCTAGTGTAAAGTGTCTTCAGAAAACCGTTTTGCCTTTGTGCATTTCTTTGTCTTGGGGATAGTCTTCATTGCTGCTCGTGTACAATATCACGAACTTCTGCCCTTAGTTCTCCAGGAACTCTATTAGATTTCCAATGATAATCAAAATGGCTTTTACTTAGGTCAACCTGAATGATCTAGGGATTTTCCTACTTTAGTTGAAATACGTCTGAATGTTTCAGTATGAGCTAATGATGTGAGCCACAGTTAGCTCCCAGTTTTGTTTTGGGTGGCTGCATCGAGCTTCTCCATCTTCAGCTGTAAAGCATATAATTAGTTTGATTTTGGTAATAACCATTTTCTTAAAAGACTCTGATGCTGTGAAAGGTTGGGGGCTGGAGGAGAAGGGGACGACCAAGAATGAGATGGCTGGATGACATCACTGACTCTGTGGACATGAGTTTGAGTGAACTCCGGGAGTTGGTGATGGACAGGGAGGTCTGGCGTGCTGTGATTCATGGGGTCGCGGAGAATCGGACACGACTGAGCGACTGAACTAAACTGAACTGTGTGCATGTGTAGAGTCGTCTCATTTGTTGTTGGAAAAAAGTTTCCTATGACAGTGCGTTGTCTTGGCAAAACTGTGTTAGACACTGTCCTGGTTCATTTTGTATGCAAAGGCCAAAATTGTCTGTGAATCTAAATATCTCTTGATGTCCTCCTTTTGCATTCCAGTCCCCTATGATGCAAATTATATCTTTATGTGTGTGTGTGTATCTGTTAATTCTAGCAGATCCTGTTGGTGAACATAGAACCACTCAACTTCAGCTTCTCACTGACCTTCAGCTCAATTTCTACTTGAACATTGCTGGTCAGGACATATATTTGGATTACTGTGCTGTTGCATAGTGTGCCTTGAGAATCAGCAGAGATCTTTCTGCTATTCTTAAGAATGCACCCAAGAACTGCATTTCACACACTTTTGTTGACTATGAGTGCTACACCATTTCTTCTCTAGGAATTCTTACCCACCGTAGTAGATAAAATGGTCATCTCAATTAAATTTGCCCATTCCAGTCAATTTTAATTCACTGATTCCTGAAAGTTTGATATTCACCATTGATATATCCTGTTTGACAAATTCCAAGTTTACTTGAGTCATGGACCTAACTTTCTTAGTTCCTGTGCACTATTGTTCTGTACAGAGTGAGGCTTTACTTCCATCACCAGTCACTACCACAGCTGGGTGTTGTTTTTGCTCTGACTTCATCTCTTCTTTATTTTTGGAGTTACTTCTCCACTGATTTCCAGAAGCACATTAGCACCTGCCTACCTGGGGAGTATACCTTTCAGTGTCCCATCTGTTTGCCTTTTCATACTGTTCGTGGTGTTTCAAGGCAAAATACTGAAGCTATTTGCAATTCACTTCTACATTGGCCCACATTTTGTCAGAACCCTCCATCATGACCCATTCATCCTGGATGGTCCTACATGGCGTGACTCATAGTTTCATTGCATTAGACAAAACTGTGATCCACTTCATCAGTTTGGTTAGTTTTCTGTGATTGTGGTTTCCATTCTGTCTGCCCTCTAATGTATAAGCATAAAAGGCTTATAGAAGCTTTCTGATGGGAGGGACAGACTGTGAGTGAACCTGAGTTGTTCTTATATAGGAGGGGCCATGTTGGGCTCGATAAAGGACAGAAATGGTATGGACCTAACAGAAGCAGAAGATATTAAGAAGAGGTGGCAGGAATACACAGAAGAACTGTACAAAAAAGATCTTCCTGACCAAGATAGTCACGATAATGTGATCACTGACCTAGAGCCAGACATCTTGGAATGTGAAGTCAAGTGGGCCTTAGAAAGCATCACTACGAACAAAGCTAGTGGAGGTGATGGAATTCCAGTTGAGCTATTTCAAGTCTTGAAAGATGATGCTGTGAAAGTGCTGCACTCAATATGCCAGCAGATTTGGAAAACTCAGCAGTGGCCACAGGACTGGAAGAGGTCAGTCTTCATTCCAATCCCAAAGAAAGGCAATGCCAAAGAATGCTCAAACTACCGCACAATTGCACTCATCTCACACGCTAGTAAAGTCATGCTCAAAATTCTCCAAGCCAGGCTTCAGCAGTATGTAAACCGTGAACTCCCAGATGTTCAAGCAGGTTTTAGAAAAGGCAGAGGCACCAGAGATCAAATTGCCAACATCCGCTGGATCATGGAGAAAGCAAGAGAGTTCAAGAAAAACATCTATTTCTGCTTCATTGACTATGCCAAAGCCTTTGACTGTGTGGATCACAATAAACTGTGGAACATTCTGAAAGAGATGGGAATCCCAGACCACCTGACCTGCCTCTTGAGAAACCTGTATGCAGGTCAGGAAGCAACAGTTAGAACTGGTCATGGAACAACAGACTGGTTCCAAATAGGAAAAGGTGTACGTCAAGGTTGTATATTGTCACCTTGCTTATTTAACTTATATGCAGAGTACATCATGAGGAACGCTGGGCTGGAAGAAGCACAAGCTGGAATCAAGATTGCTGGGAGAAATATCAATAACCTTAGATATGCAGATGACACTACCCTTATGGCAGAAAGTGAAGAGGAACTCAAAAGCCTCTTGATGAAAGTGAAAGAGGAGAGTGAAAAGGTTGGCTTGAAGCTCAACATTCAGAAAACAAAGATCATGGCATCTGGTCCCATCACTTCATGGGAAATAGATGGAAAAACAATGGAAACAGTGTCAGACTTTGTTTTTTTGGGCTCCAAAATCACTGCAGATGCTGATTGCAGCCATGAAATTAAAAGACGCTTGCTCCTTGGAAGGAAAGTTATGACCAACCTTGATAGTATATTAAAAAGCAGAGACATTACTTTGCCGACCAAGGTCCGTCTAGTCAAGGCAATGGTTTTTCCCGTGGTCATGTATGGATGTGAGAGTTGGACTGTGAAGGAAGCTGATCGCCGAAGAATGGATGCTTTTGAACTGTGGTGTTGGAGAAGACTCTTGAGAGTCCCTTATACTGCAAGGAGATCCAACCAGTCCATTCTAAAGGAGATCAATCCTGGATGTTCATTGGAGGGACTGATGCTAAAGCTAAAACTCCAATACTTTGGCCACCTCATGCGACGAGTTGACTCACTGGAAAAGACTCTGATGCTGGGAAAGGTTGGGGGCGGGAGGAGAAGGGGACGACGGAGAATGAGATGGCTGGATGGCATCACCGACTCTGTGGACATGAGTTTGAGTGTACTCCGGGAGTTGGTGATGGACAGGGAGGCCTGGCGTGCTGTGATTCATGGGGTCGCGGAGAGTCGGACACGACTGAGCGACTGAACTGAACTGAACTGAACTGATGTTCAGTAAATCTTTAATCCGATTTTCTGTTTGCAGTGGCAGGAGGGTGGGGTGCGGGTTGTTTTGTCCCAGCCCTGTTGTTTAAACTGAGGATAAACTCCGATATGAGTAATGAAAGTAATTGTGATCTTCTTCAAAAGGGCTTATGCAAGCACTGTTGTATTCAGTGCCCCTCATCCTGCTGCAGCCCACTCTTTGCCCATGCCTCTGCTGGAGACCCCTCGACACTCACAGGCAAATCTGGCTCAGACTATTGTGGGGACACTTTTCCTTATTCTTGTCTCCTGGTTCACACAAAGTTTTGTTTGTGCCCTCCATCAGTCTGCTTCAGTTCTGTGGAAGTTCTGTAATCAAATCCCACTGACCTCCAAAGTCAAATTTCCTCTGGGGTTCTCAATCCCTTTGCCAGAGCCCCAGGTGAGGAAGTGTGCAGTGCTCCTAGAACTTCCTTAACTGTACGAGACTTTCTTCGGATTAATTATTTTTCAATTTGTGGATGTCTGCTAGCTGGCTTTATTGTGGATTGAATGGCAAACTCCTCCAAGAGGGCATATGCCATAAACTGCATGACCCAGGTCTGTAGCAGCCAGAGACCCTCTCCCCTGTCAGGCCACTGCTGACCCATGCCTCTGCGTCAGACACTCAATCACTGAAAGACAGGTCTGACTCTGGGTCTGTCAGTCTCTGTGTATCGGTGCACCAAATGTTTTCTGTGCGTCCTCTGAGTGTGGCTGAAAGGTATTGCTTCTAAACACAATTTCACCCCTCCTACAGTCTTCTTGGGACTTAACTGTCCCCCGTGGACATGGTGTACATCTTTTTGGTGGGACCCTGACGTTCTCTTGTCCATCAGCATTCAGTAGCAAGCTGCAAATTTGGAGCTCACTCAGGAAAAGATAAGTGAACACCCTTCAACTTGGCCATCTTTTCTCCCTCACAGGTACACACTAGCAAAGGGGAAAAATCATATACCCCACAGCTGCACTTTCTTCACCTTTCTACACTGCCAGTTATGTAAGAAGCACCCGGGTAGATTGCATGCTCACACACTGTATCCGAGGATGCCTGTGGTTTCACGATGAAGGAGTCTATATGATCATGTCATTTGTCTCACATGATGCTATCATTGGCCACATCAGAGAGGGAGTATGCTGCCTGATGGACGGGTCTGAAACAGCAGTAGGCCAGGGCCTTCCTCTAATGTGTAAAAATTCTCTAGCGCAGTATGCTATCTTTCTGTTCCTCCTCCTTCCAGTCTCTGTTCGTTTCAGAAGGACCTTGACCTCTTTAAGTCTTGAATCCTGTTATAGCCATGCTTACCATTTCCAGAGGATACCCCAATTCCCATAGACTAAAGTGTCCAAAGGCTATGCTTTAAAATACTCACACCATTGAATTTACACTGGGTGAGTTCTCAAAGCTTCCCATCTGCTTCTTGGTAGAAATTCACACATCAACGTGGCACAAACTGTGAGTTTCTTTATGTCTCTTGAGGTAAATCCAGATTTATGGACCCACTTTCCTGAATTGTCCTTTCCTCATTCCTGTGCTGAACAGGAGCACCTCAGAGATGCATGGGCCAGTCTTCTCCACTCTGTGGACACCTCATGCCTCCTTCTGCCTGCTGCATGTCTCGTGATCTCTCACCTTCATTTCTACTTCGGCTGTAGTTGGACACACAGCCACATACAGAAACACACACAAACACAGCCATGTCTACCCACGCATGTAAACACAAATGTTCAGAGGCACAGGGAAACATAGCAAACAGGGAACAAAAGTGTTTCTGTAGCTGAAAAACCAGTTCTTCATATCAAATTTAGAGATTTCCATATTTCTCCAAGGGAAGTCTCCATTCTCATCTCCAATATGAAATATAGAGGTGTGCAACTTCCAAAGTGGAGAATTGTCACCTAGGATTGAATAGAGTCAATAAGGAGCATTTCACATTTCCTGGACAAAATTCTGTTTTGATATATATATATGAGAAATACAATAAACTCTAAACTTGAAGAAGAAACAGTGGGGCCCTAATTTCATTTGTGCAAGAGAGATCATTCCAAATCCATACTGGTTCACCATATCTTCAGAGAACCAGTGCCAAGATTTCCATATGGGAAATATACAGAATTCCACATTAAATGCCAGAAAACCACCATGCAGATTTTCATACATGAGTAATAGAGAATTCCACATTTCACATAAGAAAAATAGAATCCAGATTTTCACAGAGTGAAATAAAAAATACAAGTATCATGGAGTAATACTGGTATCACTGTACTTGCATGTAAAAGTATGCTGCTGCTGCTAAGTCGCTTCAGTCATGGCCGAGTCTGTGCGACCCCATAGAAGGCAGTCCACCAGGCTCCGCCGTCCCTGGAATTCTCCAGGCAAGAATACTGGAGTGGGCTGCCATTTCCTTCTCCAATGTAAAAGTATCAGTTCAGTTCAGTCTCTCAGTCGTGTCTGACATTTGCGACCCCATGAATCACAGGAAGCCAATACTCTCTGTCCATCACCAACTCCCGGAGTTCATTCAAACTCATGTCCATCGGGTCGGTGATGCCATCCAGCCATCTCATTTTCTGTTGTCCCCGTCTCCTCCTGCCCCAATCCCTCCCAGCATCCATGTCTTTTCCAGTGAGTCAAGTCGTCGCATGAGGTGGCCAAAGTATTGCAATTTCAGCTTTAGCATCAGTCCTTCCAATGAACACCCAGGATTGATCTCCTTTAGAATGGACTGGTTGGATCTCCTTGCAGTCCAAGGGACTCACAAGAGTCTTCTCCACACCACAGTTCAAAAACATCAATTCTTTGGTGATCAGCTTTCTTCACAGTCCAACTCTCACATCCATACATGACCACTGGAAAAACCATAGCCTTGACTAGACGAACATTTGATGGCCAAGTAATGTCTCTGCTTTTTAGTATACTATAATTGTTGGTCATAACTTTCCTTCCAAGGAGTAAGCGTCTTTTAATTTCATGGCTGCAATCAGCATCCACTGTGATTTTGGAGCCCAAAAAATAAAGTCTGACACTGTTTCCACTCTTTCCCCATCTATTTACCAGTGGGAACAGTTTGTGGAATTGCCTTTCTTTGGAATGGAATAAAAACTGAATGTTTCCTGTCCGGTGGCCACTGCTTAGTTTTCCAAATTCCTTGCATACTGAATACAGCACTTAGAGATGATCATTTTTCAGGCTATGAAATAGCTGCACTGGAATTTCATCAGTTTCAGTAGTTTTGTTCATAGTGAAGTTTCATAAGGATGGCTTGACTTCACATTCCAAGAGGACTGGCTATAGGTGAGTGATCACATCATCGCGGTTATCTGGGTCATGAAGATTCTGTTAGTATAGTTCTTCTGTGTAACTTTGCCACCTCTTCTTAATATCTTCCGCTTCATTGAGGTCCATGCAATTTCTGTCTTTATGTTGAATATCTCTGCATGACATGTTTCCTTGGTAGCTCTAAGTTTCTTGAAGTGGTCTCTAGTCTTTCCCATTCCATTATTTTCATCTATTTCTTACCATTAATCACTGAAAAAGTGATTTCTTATCACTCCTTCCGATTCCTTGGATCTTTACATTCAGATTGTTATATCTTTAATTTTTTCCTTTGATTCAGCTTATTTTCTCATCTATTTGTAAGTCATCTTCAGCAAACCATTTTGCCTTTATGTATTTTTCTTGAGGAGGGTCTTGATCACTGCCTATTGTACAATGTCACAATCCTCTCTCAATAGTTCATCAGGCATTCTTTGTATCAGATCTAATCCTTTGAATCTACTTGTCAGTTTCACCGTGTAATCATAAGGGATTTCATGTAGGACATAGCTGAATGATCTAGTGGTTTTCCCTACTTTCTTCAATTTAACTTTTGCTTTGGCAATAAGGAATTCATGTCCTGAGCCACTGTCCACTCCCAGTCTTGCTTTGCCGACTCTACAGATCTTCTGCATCTTTGGCTGTGAAGGAAAGTCAATGTGACTTCAGTATTAACCATATTATGAGATACATTTTTAGTATTCTCTCATGTTCCCAGAAGATGGTGCTTGCCATTAGCAGTGTGTTCTCTTGGCAAATCTCTGTTAACATTTGGAAGACTTCATTTTGTAATCTAAGGCCAAATTTGCCTGTTACCCCTGGTATCTCTTGACTTCCTACTTTTGCATTCCTTTCCCTCTGATGGAAAAGTCATTTTTCTTGTCTGTTACTTCTAGAAAGTCTTGTAGGTCTTCATAGAATCGTTCTAATTCAGCTACTTCAGCATGACTGGTCAGGGCAGACTTGGTTTACTGTGCTATTGAATGGATTCCCTTGGAAAGAAACAGAGATCATTCTGCCGGTTTTCAGATTGCCACCAAATACTACATTCCAGACTCTTTTGTTTACTATCATGGCTACTCCGTTTCTTCTGAGGGTTTCTTTCCCACTGTAGTAGACATAATGGTAATCTGAGTTAAATTCATCCATTCCTGTCCATTTTAGTTCACTGATCCCTAAAATGTCAATGTTCACTCTTGATGTCGCCGTTTTGACCCCTTCCTATTTTCCTTGATTCATGGACCTAACCTTTAACGTTTCTATGCAATCTTGCTCTTCACAGCATCGGGGTGTTCTTCCATCACTAGTCACATCTGCAACTGGGTACTGTTTTGGCTTTGGCTCCATTGCGTCATTCTTTTTAGAGTTTCCTCTGCACTGATCTCCCATATCATATTGGGCAGCTACCAACATTGGAGTTTGTCTTTCAGTATGCTATATTTTGCCTTTACATGCTGCTCATGGAGTTCTTCAGGCAGGAATACTGATGAGGTTTTCCATTCCCTTCTCCACGGACCACAATTTGTCAGAAACCATAACCATGACCCGTCCATCTTGGGTGGCCCTACAAGCATCGCACATAGTTTCATTGAGTGAGTTAGACAAGGCTGTATCCCATGTGATCAATTTGGCTAGCTTTCTGAGATTATGGTTTTCATTCGCTCTGACTTCTGATGGATAAGGTCAAGAGTTTATGGGAGCTTCCTGATGGGAACGACTGACTAAGGGAAACTGGTTCTTTTTCAGATGGGTAGAGCCAAGCTCAGTTCAGTGCAGTTCAGTGGCTCAGTCATTGACAAATCTTTGTGACCCTATGCACTGCAGCATGTCAGTCCTCCCTGTCCGTCACCAACTCATCGAGTTTACTCAAACTCATGTTCATAAAGTCGGCGATGCTCTCCAATCGTCTCATCTTCTGTCTACTGTTATCCTCCCACCTTGAACTTTTCCAGCATCAAGGTCTTTTAAAAATGAATCAGTTCTTCACATCATGTGGCCAAAATATTGGGTCATAGCTGCAACATCAGGCCTTCCAATGAATGTTCTGGACTGATTTCCTTTAGGATGGACTCCTTGGATCTCCTTACCATTCAAAAGACTCTCAAACCACTTCTCCATCATCACAATTCAAAAGCATCAATTCTTTGGCTTTCTTTATAGTCCAAATCTCCCATCCCTACATGACTACTGGCAAAACCATAACTTTGACTAGACAGAAATATTTTGGAAAGTAATCTCTCTGATGTTTGACATTCTGTCTAGTTTGGTCATATTTTTCTTCCAAAGAGAAAGCATCTTTTAATGTTACGGCTGCATTCCCAATCTGCTGTGATTTTGAATACACCTCCACTCCCCAAACCCCACCCCTGGCCAAAAAAAAAAAAAAAAAAAAACTCTCATTCTTTCCATTGTTTCCCCTTCTATTTGCCATGAAGTGATGGGATCGGTGGCCATGATCATTGTTGTCTGAATTTTGAGTTTTATGTCATCTATTTCACTCTCCACTTTCACTTTCATCAAGGGGCTCTTTAGTTCGTCTTCCCTTTCTGCCATAAACTTGGTTCCATCTCCAGATAAGAGATTATTGATATTTCACGTGGCTTTCTTGATTCCAGGGTGTGTTTATGCAACCTGGCATTTCTCATGATGTAATCTGCATATAATTTACATAAGCAGCATGTCCGTATACAGCCTTGACGTACTCCTTTCCCTTTGGATTCAGATTGTCTTTCCATTTCCAGTTCTAACTTGCGTCTTGATCTGCATACAGATTTTTCAGGAGGCAGGTCAGGTGGTCTGGTATTGTCATCTCCTGAGGAATTTTCCATAGTTTGTTGTGACCCGTAGTTAAAGGTTTGGTGTAATCAATGATGCAGAAGTAGAATTTTTTCTTCTGGACTCTTCCTGTGTTGCTGATCCAAAAGCTGTTGATAATTTGATTTCTGGTTCCTCTGCCTTTCAAAAATCAAACTTGAACACCTGGAAATTCATGGTTTATGTACTGTTGAAGCCTGGTCTGGAGAATTTCGATCATTATTTTGCTAGTGTGTAAGATGATTGCAATTGTGTGGTAGTGTAAACATTCTTTGTCACTGGCTTTCTTTAATGCTAATTGACCTTCTCCTTGTATAATTATGGGTCATTAGTATGTGTATATTACAAAAACCATCCCAATATTCGATTATGATTACCGTCCACTTAATTTTTTAAACTAAATTATGAAAAAGGAGTAAAGAAAATAAAAGAAATCTACTTGGTGCTCTCTGATGACCTAAATGTGAAGGAAGTCTAAAAATTCAGGGATTTATGTACACAGAAGTGTCATTCATTTTGATATATTACAAAAAATAAGAGAAGATTGTACAATTTTTATAAAATAAAATTTCTTAAAGCAATATTACAAGTCAACTGTACCTCAAGCAGTGAACAAATAAATTGTTCCACCATTTGCAATATTTTGGTCATTGAGAACATGATGGTAAGTGAAATATTTCAGTTACAAGGTAACAGAAACTTTAATCACCTGATGGTTTTAGTTAAAACATGTGAATTTAGGAAAAGTGAGTTGAAAATTGTTATCTGAGCTTATTCAAAATTGAGCACGATTGTTCAAGTTACCAACTTGTATCATAGGTCAAATATTTCTTCAAGGAAGATGTTCTAATAGAGACAGGACGGACATAGATCTGCAGATCTTAGCTCAAGATTATTAGAGAAGTTGGAAATGCAACTCCAACCACAGTCACACTCTCAATGGTGTGTAGTAGAATATATATTGCTCCCATTGCTCAGGACCTTCTAGGCCTTCTACCCTAAGGCCGGGTAGTGAAAGGCAGAACTTCAGGAAAGGCAAAAGGCTATGTATTTCAGAGGCCCAGATCCCTTGATGGAGCCATTCACTGGCCTTCACCAGGGTTCGAAGAAGTAGCCAACATGTCTGATGCTCACCTCCATAACCTAATAGTTGTGGCAAACCGTAGGGGTAACAGTCTATGACACCCAGCCCCCTTTTGGATAGTATGAGAATACCGAGGGCCAACTGTGTTTCGGGCACTTGACTCCCTCATTAAAATGACTGGACAATGTATGAGAACCTTGGAAAGAGAAGGAAACGGAGAACAGACAGCTTCCCCTTCAGCTGGGACTGGGCACTGATTGGAGAACCAAGACCAGACATTGAGATCTAGCCTGCGCCCAGACAGGATAACCAGCCTTCAGAGGGAAACCCTCCTCGTAACCAGGATGTTGGATGATGAAAGTCATTTTAGGATATTTCCTTTTAGGTTACGGATTGATATTTGCTTCAGTACAGGTTTACAGAAACAGTATTACCTGACCATGACCTTACCTCAATAACAGGATCTGACAGCAAGATATTTGCAACACCCAATCACAACCCTCACTTACCTTTCCTCTAAGTGAGCTGTGTTGAAAGCTGAGGAGTTTGCTGTAATTAAAGGCATAAGCCACACATCTTGCATTGCTCTGCAATGAAAACCTCTAGTATTTTAACCCCAATCTTTGGAAATAACAGTCTAATAATAGGTATTTATTAGCAGTAGCATCTTATGTCTCAGTTAGGTGGATGAGAGAGTGCCTCATTTCAAAACCACTTTCTCTCATGTGTACATGAGAAGTTTATCATTTTCTAGTATAAAACAAATTAGCTGGTGCACTGGGATGAACCAGAGGGATGGGATGGGGAGCGAGGTGGGTGTGGGGTCAAGATGGGGAACCTGTGTACACCCGAGGCGAATTCATGTCAGTGTATGGCAAAACCAATACAATATTGTAAACTAATCAACCTCTAATTAAAATAAATATATTTAGAATAATGATAATAATAAAAACAAATTAACAAAACCTGATGGCTACCCCGATTATCAAGCTTATTAAGGACCAAATTACTGTGACAGATGTAATCAGGTCTATTTGAAGAATACTTATAACTTTGAAAATATTTTAATGAACTGATTTGCTATTATACATATATTATATTTTGCTAGTATACATATATAAAATATAGTATTTTGACTTTACATCAATTTTGTAGTTTGTATATGTGCATCACAGTTTGGTTTAATACTTACACAAAATAAATTTTTTCTTTACCTAATGCCTTTATGGAGAGGATATGGAGATTGGCAAGAAACTCTAAGTGTTGTTTATAATTGTATTAATCCCAAAGAACCCCTTTTTCTTAAGAATCTGCATTCTCAATTGGGTAGATCTGATTAGTGGGGTGAACACTCAGAGACAGATTACTATAGACTGGTAACAAGTGAAAAGAAGAAAATCAATATTGTAGAATAATGTTGTCCTCTCAAAATGTATATTTTGAAGCCGATGGCATCACCGACTCGATGGACATGAGTTTGAGTGAACTCCAGGAGTTGGTGATGGACAGGGAGGCCTGGCATGCTGTGATTCACGGGGTCAAAGAAAGTCAGACATGACTGAGTGACTGAACTGAACTTACTGTACTTTGTACAGAGTCAAAATTATGAGCAATGTATAATTTCTTTCTGAACCTTTTTGCCAATAGGGTTTTTAGGTAGATATTTTGATATACAGGACAAGGTTTTTATCAGGAAAGGAGAGCAGACACAAAAAACACAGAGACATTTATATGTGAAGACAAAGCCATGTGATGATGTGTCACCATCCAAAAGAGGCCTCAGAAGAAAGCAAATCTGGTAACCCTTTTATTACTGGCTAGATCCTGCAAGTATAAGAAAACATTTACTGAAGCTACCTGCTTTATGGCATGCTGTTAGAGAAAACCTTGAAAAGACGTATACCACTGCCTCCTGAAAACAAGCTTTCAAGTTCAAAAGAAGCCTACTGTTCATACCCAGGTTCTCAGGGAAAGGAAACTGTTAAAGAACTCTCTGACCCAATAACTGATAATGCTTCAGAATTTTAATGGGAAAAATTCCCATTCTCCATTGAAAAGAGAAGTATAAAGTACTTAGGAATAAATTTACCTAAAAAAACAAAAGACCTGAATCTATATATCGAAACCTAAAATACTGCAGAAATAAAGATAATAGAAACAGACAGAGAAATATGTCAGGTTCTTAGATCAGAAGAATCAATACGTGAAAATGAGTACACTAGCCAAAACACAATATGTTCACCACTATCTAACAGTGTTGTTGCTGTTGTTGTTGTTGTTTCTACAGAACAAGAACAAACAATTTCAACCTTTAATAGCCAAAGCAATCTTGAAAAAGAAGAATAGATATAGTGGGATCAACCTGCCTGACTTCAGGTTATACTACAGAGCTATAGTCATCAAGAAAGAAAGGTACCTGCACAAGACAAAAATACAGATCAATGGAACAATATAGAAAGCCCAGAGATATATCCACACACATATGGACACTTTATCTTTGGCAAAAGAGGCAAAAATATATAATGGAGGAGAGAATACCACTTTAAAAAGCGCTGCTGGGGAAAACTGTCAACAACTGTAAAAGAATGGTGCTAAAAAACATTCTACCACCCTATACAACAATACACTTAAAATAGATTAAACATATAAACATAAGTCTAGAAACTATACAACTCTCAGAGGAAAACATAGACAGAACAGACTCTAACACAAATCACAGTATCATTCTCTGTGACCCTCCTGAGTGACAGAAATAAAAACAAAAACAAACATGGGACATCATTAAACTTAAAAGTTTTACACAATGAAGGAAATAATAAGCAAGGTGAAATGGCAGCCTTCCAAATGGGAGAAAATAATAGTAAAAAAATTAACTGACATCAAATTAGTCTCCAAAATATACAAGCAGCTCATGCAGTTCAATACCAGAAAAATAAGTAATCCAATCAAAAAGTGGGACAAAGATCTAAAGAGATTTCTCCAAAGGATACATACAGGTGTCTAACAAACACCTGACAATCTGCTCCACATCACTCATTATCAGAGAAACTCAAATCAATACTACAGTGAGGTACCATTTCACACTGGTCAAAAAACTACCATTAAAAACTACCATCAGAAAACTCTACAATCCAGCAATGCTGAAAAGGGAGCGGAGAAAGGGAACATTCTTACGTTGTTGGTGGGAAGGCACACTAGTATGGGCACTATGGAGGACAGTGTGGAGATTCCTTAAAAAAAAAAAATAATAAACGGAAATAGAATTACCATATGACCCAGTGATCCCACTTCTGGGCATACAGACCAAGACAACTAGAATTCAATGAAACATATGTACTCCAGTGTTCATTGCAGCACTCTTTACTATAGCTTGGAAATTGAAACAACCTTGATGTCCACTTTGAAGATCAATGGTTAAGGATGAAGCTGTCATATACACAATGGAATATTCAGCTATTAAAGAAAGGAGGTGTTTGAGTCAGTGCTCTGAGGTGGATGAAACTGCAGCCTATTATACAGAGGGAAGCAAGCCAGAAAGAGAAACACCAACATAGTATATGAAACCTTATATATGAAATTTAGAAAGAAGTAACAACGATGCCATAAGCGAGACAATAAAAGTGACACTTATATAAAGAAAAGAGGGTGGGATACTAGGAAAGAATAGCATTGAAGCATGAAACACTGAAACATTTATATTATCATATGGAGAACAGATAACCAGTTGAAGCTCATTACATGAAGCAAGGCATGCAAAAGTGCTGCTGTGGGACAAACCAGAAGGACGAGTCCATGAGATGGCTGACTGACATAGTGTGTGGAGGAAGCTCTGATGAGAATTCAGTAACCACGAAAATAGTTCACTTGTATTACAGTAAAAAAAAATTATTTTCTCTCAGCTAGCTCTCATAGACTCTATCCACTCATCGATACCCAGCCTAGTGGGGGATGAATCAGCTTGATCTCAAATCTAAACCAGACATTCAAACTTCTGCCTTAGGCTCATGAGATGAATGCTTATAACTTCCTTGCCATCCACTTCTCTTTTACTGTAGCAATGAGTAGTCTCACCCACTGTGACGGAGGTCTTCAGATATGTCACTGTGGAACCCATCCTTTCTTCTTGCTAACATCATCTCCATGTTCCCCTGAGCACCAGGTGCCTCCATAAGTACTTATCTGTTGCTCATGAAGGCAACTGAACAACCCTCATGACCTCTTATCAATCTCATTAAAGTGTGAAATAGACAAATATGCTAAAAAGGCCTGGAAAACTTCACTAATACTGAGAACGCCATCAGAAAACTGAGTCTCAGCCTTCCTGAAAAATTCTTGGTAAAGGTCATGTAACTCGTGGAAAAGAATATGAGGAATATGCTCACTCTTGCTATGGAAAGAAGTGGGTAATACGATGGAACTAATAAGCCCTTTCACATATGACTTTAAAAATGATGAGACAGCATGGGAAAGACAGCACACAAAGCCACACGTATGTGAGGTGCAAAGTTCTTGGGGTTCTTTTGTTCTACGACAGACCTGTTCAATGCCTAAAGCAGCCTGTTTCTAGAAAGGAAGAGATATATATGGGTATCAAGATTATCATTTCCTTTCAGTGCCAGATTTTTCCGTTCTGCTCCTTACTGGTCTAGACAAGGGAAAACTTAAATTAGAGTTTATCATTCCCAAATAGGAAAGAAACGTCCCAGTAGACCCATTTCTATCAAGTCAAAACAGTGTCTTTATTTCATATACTAGGAAAGAAGTTTCAAATCTTGGATGGAGAAAAAGAAGCATAAGACTCTCCACATAGGATACATTTTCATTTATTTCTTCTTCTTTTTCTCTTTTTTTGAAGGTAAAGAAATAGCCAGTGGACTTTAATAAAGTCACAGAGATAATTTAGAAAAATGTTAAGCACTTCAGTGTGAGTGACACAAAGTCGTATGAGAGAATATATAGAACACAATTGCATCTGACTCTAAGTTACATGTTTGTTTGTATGTTAAGTCTTGTCCAACTCTGCAACGAAATGGAATGTAGAACACCAGGCTCCTCTGCTCATGGGATTTACCAGACAAGATAGTTGCCTTCTGTGGCCATTTCCTACTCCACTGTTAGATGTATACAATGAATAAAAATATTATCCATGATTTTCTTGCATCTCTTTCAACACAAAATATATTATACAGGCTCTTTGCTCCAGTGAATCTTTCTGAAATTCCGAAGATACCATTGTGAATGAGAAATGGTTGAAATATTTTGGACTCTCATGATCACAGCAAGGCAGATACAAATTAAAGGAAAAGGTAAACCTCGAAACCTGACCTACCTTATAATTCAGTGAAGCTCATTTTTTGTTAAACAAATAACAGAATTTCCCTTCTTTATCTCCTTTTAACAGCTAAAGATGGAGAAATAGGTAGATAGACAAAGTAGAGCTCAGAGAAGTGGGACAGAAATCTCTGTATATGACCCAGTCAGTTTTCAAGGGTTTCACCTTTGTTTTCTTGCCTGTTTGCTTGTTTGTTTTTAAAGAACTCATTTCCCAGAACTTCATAGAAACGTTAATGATGCTGAAGATCTTGTGTCACCTTCGTGTTGGTGGGAAATATGACCATGAGCAAGTGGCACTGATTTTCCCTCAGGGCTCCAGGTATAAATCAGTATGTCCAGTGTTTATGTTCTCAGTAAGAGGAACCACAAATCAAATATCCAAAATCCGTGGGATCATGAAAATAACAAGACAGTTCCAGGAACAAACAAACAAATAAACATATTCTTCTACTTCATTGTTTATAACAAAGGTTTTGACTGTGTGTATCACAACAAAAGGTGGAAAATTCTTAAAGTGATAGCAACAGCAGATCGCCCAACCTGCCTCTTAGGAAATCTGTATGCAGATCAAGAAGCACCAGTGAGAACTGGATGGAAAACAACAGACTGCTTCCAATTAGGGAAAGGATTATGACAAGGCTGCATATTGTCACTCTGTTTATTTAAATTATATGTAATGCTCACTTCAATCACTCAGTCATATCCGACTCTTTGTGACCCATTAACCACAGCACACCAGGCCTCCTTGTCCATTACCAACTCCTTGAGTTTATGCAAACTCATGTCCATTGAGTTGGTGATGCTATCCAATTATCTTATCCTCTGTCATCACTTTCTCTTTCCTGCCCTCAATATTTCACAGCCTCAGGAAATTTCCCAGTGAGTCACTTAATCGCATCAGGTGGCCAAAGTATTGCAATTTCATCTTCAACATCAATCACTCCAATGAACACCCAGGACTGATCTCCATTAGGATGGACTGGTAGATCTCCCTGCAGTCCAAGGGACTCTCAAGAGTCTTCACCTACACCACAGTTCAAAAGCATCAATTCTTCAGCACTCAGATTTCTTTATAGTACAACTCTCATATCCATACATGCCCACTGGAGAAACCATAGCCTTTACTAGATGGACCTTTGTTGGCAAAGTAATGCCTCTGCTTTTTGATATGCTGACTAGGCTGGTCATAACTTTCCTTCCAAGGAGTAAGCGTCTTTTAATTTTATGGCGGCAATCACCATCTGCAGCAAACTTGGAGCCTAAGAAACCGTGAGTAACGATTTCCACTGTTTCCCCACCTTTTGCCATGAAGCAATGGGACTGTATAACATGATGTTAGTTTTCTGAATGTTGAGATTTAAGCGAATTTTTCCCTATCCTCTTTCAATGTCATCATGCGGTTCTTTAGTTATTTTTCACTTTCTGCTGAAAGGGAGGTATCATCGGCATATCTGAGGTTATTGATATTTCACCCAGAAAACTTGATTCCAGCTTGTGCTTACTCCAGCCCAACACTTCTCATGATATCCTCTGCATATAAGTTAAATAAGGAGAGTGATACTATACATCCTTGATGTACTCCTTTTCCTATTTGGAACCAGTCTGTTGTTCCATGTCCAGTTCTGTTGCTTCGTGACCTGCATATAGGTTTCTCAAAAGGCAGGTCAGGTGGTCCGGTATTCCCATCTCTTTCCAATTTTCCACATTTTATAGTGATCCATGCAGTCAGGGGCTTGGCATAGTCAGTAAAGAAGACATAGATGCTTTTCTGGAGCTCTCTTCCTTTTTCAATGATCCATCAGATGTTGGCAATTTGATCTCTGGCTCCTCTGCTGTTTTCAAAACCAGGTTGAAAATCTGGATGTTCACAGTTCACGTATTGCTGAAGCTTGGCTTGGAGAATATAGAGCATTATTTTACTATTACTAGTGTGTGAGATGAGCAAAATTGTGCGGTAGGTTGCACATTCTATGGCATTGCCTTCCTTTGGGATTGAAAACATATTGCCCTTTTCCAGTCTTGTGGCCACTGCTGAATTTTCCAAATTAGCTGTCATATTGAGTGCAGCGCTTTTAAAGCATCATCTTTCAGGATTTGAAGAAGTTCAACTGAAATTCCACCATCTACACTAGTTTAGTTCGTAGTGATGTTTCCTAAGACCCACTTGACTTCACATTCCAAGATATATGGCTCTAGATGAGTGATCACTCCATTGTGATTATCTGGGTCGTGAAGATCTTTTTTGTAAAGTTCCGTGTATTCTTACCACCTCTTCTTAATAATTTCTGCTTCAGTTATTTCCCTACCGTTTCTGTGCTTTATTGAGCCCTTCTTTGCATGAGATGTTCTCTTGGGATCTCCAATGTTCTTGAAGAGATCTCCCGTCTTTACCATTCTATTGTTTCCCTTCTTTTTTTGCACTGATCCCTGAGGAAGGCTTTCTTTTCTCTCCTTGATTTTCTTTAGAAATTTGAATTCAAATGGATATATCTTTCCTTTTCTCTTTTGCTTTTTGTTTCCCTTGTTTTCATAGCTATTTATAAGGCCTCCTCAGAGAGCCATTCATTTTTTTTTTTTTTTTTTTGCATTTCTTTACCTGGGGATGGTCATGATCCCTGTCTCCTGTACACTCTCAGGTACCTTCATCCATAGCTCATCAGGCACTCAGTCAATCAAATCTAGTACCTTAAATCTAATTTGCATTTCCAGTGTAGTGTCATAAGGGATTTGATTTAGGTCATACTTGAATGGTCTAGTGGTTTCCTCCAATTTCTTCAACTTCTGTCTGAATTTGGCAATAAGGAGTTCAGGATCTGAGCCACAGTCAGCTTCCTGTCTTGTTTTTGCTGACTGTATAGAGCTTCTTTATTTTGGCTGCAAAAACATAATAATCTGATTTCAGTGTCGACCATCTGGTGATGTCCATGTGTAGAGTCTTTTCTTGTGTTGTTGGAAGAGGGTGTTTGCTTGACCCGTGCGTTCTTTTGGCAGAACTCTATTAGCCTTTGCCCTGTTTCATTCTGTAGTTCACAGCCAATTTGCCTGGTACTCTAGGTGTTTCTTGACTTCCTACTTCTGCTTTCCAGTCCCCTATACTGAAAAGGACATCTTCTTTTTTGTTAGTTTTAGAAGGTCTTGTAGGTCTTCACAGAACTTTCAACTTCAGCTTCTTCAGTGTTACTGATCAGAGCATAGATTTTGATTACCATGATATTGAATCGTTTGCCTTGGAAAAGAACAGAGTTCATTCTGTCGTTTTTGAGATTGCTCCCAAGTACTGCATTTTGGACTCTTTTGTTGACTATGATGGCTACTCCATTTCTTCAAAGAGATTCCTGCCCACAATAATAGATATAATGGTCATGTGAGTTAAATTCTCCCATTCCAGTCCATCTTCGTTCACTGATTCCTAGGATGTCAGTGTTCACTCTTGTCATCTCCTGTTTGACCACTTCCAATTTGCCTTGATTGATGGACCTAACATTCCAGGTTCTTTTGCAATATTTCTCTTGACAGCCTCAAACCCTGCTTCCATCACCAGTCCCGTTCACAACTGGTTGTGGATTTTGTTTTGACTTGATTACTTCATTATTTCTGGAGTTATTTACCCACTGACCTCTAGAAGCATAGTGGGCAGCTACCGATGGTTCATCTTTCAGTGTCCTTTCTATTTGTTTTCATGGTTTTCATTGGGTTCTCAAGGCAAGAATACTGAAGTGGTTTGCCATTCCATTCTCCAGTGGACCACATTCTTTCCGCTTTGGTGAAGGGCTGTCATCAGAGTAAAAGACAATTTCTTCTTGGAGAAAACTCTATGCAAACCTAATTATTGTATTTAGAGGAGACATTCACCTTGGTAACAAAGGCCTCCACTTCACAAACCCCTGTTGTTTATCCAGTAGTCATGTGCAGATGTGGGAGCTGGGATATAAAGAAGACTGAGAGGACATTCTATGGCTTTCAACTGTGCTGCTGCAGAAGAAACTTCAATTCAGTTCAGTCACTCAGTCGTGTTCAACTCTTTTTGACCCCACGAACCGCAGCACACCAGGCCTCCCTGTCCAACACTAACTCCCAGAGACCACCCCAACTCATGTCCATTGATAGGCAATGCCATCCACACATCTCATCCTCTGCCATTCTATTCTCCTTCTGCCCTCAACCTCACCCAGCATCAGGGTCTTTTCCAATGAGTCAGCTCTTAACATCAGCTGTCTAAACTATTGGAGTTTCAGCTTCACCATGAGACATTCCAATGCACACCCAGGGCTGATCTCATTTAGGATGGATTGGTTGTATCTTCTTGCGGTCCAAGGCACGCTCAAGAGTCTTCTCCAACACCACAGTTAGAAAGCATCAAATTTTCGTCTCTCAGCTTTTCTTACAGTGTAACTCTCACATTCATACATGACCACTGATTAAACCACAGCCTTGCCTAGATGGACCTTTGTTGGCAAAGGAATGCCCCTGCTTTTTAATATGATATCTAGGTTGGTTGTAACTTTCCTTCCAAGGAGAGAGCGTCTTTTAATTTCATGGTTACAATCACCATCTGCAGTGATATTGAATCCCCAAGAAATAGACTCTTAGGGGTCCCTTGGACTGCAAGGAGATTAAACCAATTCATCTTAAAGGAAATCAACCCTAAGTATTCATTCAAGGCCTAATGATGAAGTTGAAACTTCAGTTTTGGCCAGCTGATGCAAAGTGTCCCTTCACTGGAAAAGTCTATGATGTTTTTTAAGATTGATGGCAGGAGAAGAAGGGAGTAATAGATGATGAGATGGTTGGACTGTATCAGAAATACAATAGGTATGCATTTGAACAAACTCTGGAAGATAATGAAAGATAGAGAGGCCTGTTGTGCAACAGTCCATGGCGTCAAAAAACAGTTGAAGACAACTTGTTGACTGAACAATGACACTCAATATCTCTAGAGTTACTTCTACAAATCACTCTAATATACTTAAAGAAAGTAGTAACAAATAACAACTAAGGTGATATAATAGAAGATGGTTTAATGATTTTTTTTTAAATATGGGAACTGTAGACTCTGAAAGAAACAAAGCTTAGAATTGAATAAATTTTAAGTATTAGTGTGAGGGAGGAAACAGGATGATGGAGGAGGAATATGATGGGGAGACAACTTTCTCCACCACAGATTCATCAAAAGGACATTTGAACACTGAGTAAATCCCACAAAGCAACTTCTGAATGCCGGTAGAGGACAGCAGGCACCCAGAAAAGCAGACCATTGTCTTGGAAAAGAGGTAAGAAATAACATAAAAGCTAAAAAGAGAGGCAAAAGAGGGAGGGATGGAGGTACATCAAGAGATGGGAGGCTTAACAAACAGAGAAGTTTCCAAACACCTGGAAACACTCACTAGTGAATCTGTGGCAATCTTTCGAACCTCAGAGGTCAACATAACGTGGAGGAAAAATAAATAAATAATTAAAATCTACAGACTACATGCTCAGCAGTAACTCCAGGGGAGAAGTAGCGCAGCCGCCCACACCCCCACTAGCAAGCGGGGACTGGGAAGGTAGGCACGGGCTGCGTCCCTTAGAGTAAGGACCGGTCCTGAAAACACTGAGGGCAATCTAAAGGAGCTAACTTAAGATAGCTAAGCAGACTGAGGGATAGCTACCCCGTCAAAGGCAAAATGCCCCAAGCTAATACAATGCCAGACTTTCTCATAGAACAAAGGACTGAACAGAGCTAGCCAGCTGAGGTCAGCCCATCCACCATCCCACGCTGAGACAGGCAGGGAAGGGCAGCCAGAGCTGGAAGTGGGCAATCTCAGCTCCAGAGAGGCATCCAATATCAAGCTGTAAGCAGGCTTCTTTGCTCACCAAGACTTCTTGGGTTCTGGCCGGTCGATATCCGCCTGAGAAGGTGCACTGATTGTACACCAGGAAAACCAAGCAACAGTGACGGGGGAGGCAATAAGTCACAGAGACTGTGCTGGCCAAACACCTGGTACCTGAGCTGCTCAGACCGGGCAAGGGCACAAAACGCAGGCCCAACTAAGTCTGCACCTTTGTGGAATATCTGAGAACCAGAACCTGAGCGGCTTAGAGCAGGGATGTACATCCAACCCAGTGCCGGCCTCGGACGCTTCCCGGTAGAGTAACTTAAAGCCTGTGCAGTGTAGACTGGGACAGCAAACACGCTGTGAGCGGGGGCAAACCCAGTGTATCCAAGACACTTCAAGCACTCCCCACTGATGCCACTGATATTTGTCTGCAGCTTACCTCCCTCCCCACAGTACTACCGAACAGGTGAGCTTAAAAAAGTGTCTACCACAGCCGTTGTGTCAGGACAGGAAATAGACACCAAAGAAACCATCAAACAGAAGAAGCTTAAACAGAAGGAACTGAAATGGAAGAGACAGATGGAGAAGTCTTGAGTCTAGTGCAAGAATAAGACTGAAAACCAGAGGCAGAGGCTTAAGTCCAAATCCTGAGAACACCAGAGAACTTCTGTTCTAGGTAACATTAATTGACAAGAGCTCATCAAATGCCTCCATACCTTCACTGAAACCAGGCACCACCCAAGGGTCAACAAGTTCCAGAGAAAGACATACCAAGCTAATTCTCCAGCAACACAGGAGAATAGACCTGATCTTAAATATAAAGGCTGCCCAAAGCCACTCCAACCCCAATGACATCTCATAATTCATTACTGGACACTTCATTGCGCTACGGAGGGAAGAATTCCAACTCCACCCCGCAGAACACCGACACAAGTTTCCCGAACCAGGCAACCTTGACATGCTACCCTTCCAAGGCCACACACAGCGATGAAACTACACAATAAAGAAAAATCCATACACTGCCAGAAGACGGAAATGGCACCACTAACAGAGCAATATAAGCAAGACGAAGTGGCAGAGAAATATCCAGAAAGTAAAGGAACAGGATAAATGTGCACCCAAAAAAAAAAAAAAAAAAAAGAGTAAGATATAGGGAATCTACTTGATAAAGAATTTCGAATATTGATAGTGAAAATGATTTAAAATCTTTAAAACAAACTGGAGTGACAGATAAATAACCTGGAGACAAGGATCAAGAAGATGCAAGAAAGGTTTAATAAGGATCTTGAAGAAATAGAAAAGAGTCAATATACAATGAATAATGCAATAGATGAGATCAGATAGAGTCTGGAGGGAACCAACAGTAGAATAACGGAGGCAGAAAACAGTTGATAAGTGACCTAGAAGACAGAATTGTAGAAATAAATGATTCAGAGAGGAAAAAAGAAAAATGATTGAAAATAAATGAGGACCATCTCTGAGACCTCTGGGACAATGTTAAATTCCCCAATATTGGAATCATAGAAGTCCCAGAAGAAAAGACAAAAAGAAAGGACATGAGAGAATACTTGAGGAGATAATAGTTGAAAACTTCCTTAAATGGGGAAGGAAATAATCACCCAATTCCAAGAAACACAGAGAGTCCCTAACACGATAAACCCAAGGCGAAATACTCCAAGACAAACATTAATCAAACTAACAAAGATCAAACACAAAGAACAAACATTAAAAGCACAAGGGAAAGCCAACAAATAACACACAAGGGTTTCCCATAAAAATAACAGCTTATCTTTCCACAGAAACTCTTCAGGCTAGGAGGGAATGGCAAGACATACTTAAAGTGATGATATAAAATATCCTACAGCCAAGGTTACTATACCCATCAAGGATTTCATTCAAATACGAAGGAGAAATCAAAAGCTTTACAGAAAAGGAAAAACTGAGAGAATTCATCATCACCAAGCCAGCTCTCCAACAAATGCTAAAAGATCATCTCTAGACAGGAAACACAGAAACGGTATGTAAACTCGAACCCCAAACATAAAGAAAATTGCAACGGGGTCACACTTATCAATAATTATCTTAAATGTAAATGGGTTGAATGTCCCAACCAAAAAACAAAGGCTGGCTGAATGGATACAAAAGCAAGACCCCTATATATGTTGTCTGCAAGAGACCCACCTCAAATCAAGGGACACATACAGACTGAAAGTGAAATGCTTGAAAAAGACATTCCACTCAAATAGAGACCTAAAGAAAGCAGGAGTAGCAATACTCATATCGGATAAAAATAGACTTTAAAACAAAGGCTGTGAAAAGAGACAAACAAGGACATTACATAGTGATCAAAGGATCAATCCAAGAAGAAGATATAGCAATTATAAATATATGCACCCAACATAGGAGCACCACAATATGTAAGACAATTACTAGCAAGTATGAAAGGGGAAATTAACAACAATACAATAATAGTAGAAGACTTTAATAGCCCACTCACACCTATGGATAGATCAACTAAACAGAAAATTAACAAGGAAAGACAAACTTTAAATGATACAATAGACCAGTTAGACCTAATGGATATCTATAAGACATTTCACCCCCAAACAATGAATTTCACCTTTTTCTCAAACACACACGAAACATTTTCCAGGATAGATCACATCCTGCTCCATAAATCTAGGCTTGGTAAAAAAAAAAAAAAAAAAAAACTGAAATCATTCCAAGCATCTTTTCTGACCACAATGCAGTAAGATTTTATCTCAATTACAGGAGAAAAATTATTAAAAATGCCAACATATGGAGGCTGAAAAACACACTGCTGAATAACCAACAAATCATAGAAGAAATCAAAAAAGAAATCAAAATGTGCATAGAAATGAATGAAAATGAAAACACGGCAACCCAAAACTTATGGAACACTGCAAAAGCGGTGCTAGGCAGAGTTTCATAGCACTACAGGCATACCTCAAGAAATAAAAAAGTCAACTAAATAGCCTATCTCTACACCTAAAGCAAATAGAAAAGGAAGAAATGAAGAAGCCCAGGGTTAGTACAAGGAAACAAACATTAAAATTAGGGCAGAAATAAATGCAAAAGGAACTAAAGAGACCATAGCGAAAAATCAACAAAGCCAAAAGTTGGCTCTTTGAGAGGGTAAATAAAATTGACAAACCAATAGTCAGAGTCATCAAAAAACAACAAGAAAAAAACCCAAATCAATTAAATTAGAAAAGAAATGGGAGAGATCACAACAGACAACACAGAAATACAAAGGATCATAAGACACTACTATCACCAATTATATGGCAATAAAATGGACAACTTGGAAGAAATGGACAAATTCTTAGAAAAGTACAACCTTCCAAAACTGAACCAGGAGGACATAGAAAATCTTAATAGACCCATCACAAGCATGGAAATAGAAGCTGTAATTAGAAATCTTCCAGCAAATAAAAAGCCCAGGGCCAGACGGCTTCACAACTGAATTCTACCAAAAATTTAGAGAAGAGCTAACACCTATTCTACTCAAACTCTCCCAGAAAATTGCTGATGAAAGTAAACTTCCAAAATCATTCTAGATCCCACCATCACCATAATCACAAAACCTGGCAAAGATCCCACAAAAACAGAAAACTACAGGCCAATATCACTGATGAACATAGATGCAACATTCCTTAACAAAATTCTAGCAATTTGAATCGAATAACACATTAAGAATATCATACATCATGACCAAGTGGGCTTTATCCCAGGAATGCAAGAATTCTTCAATATTCGCAAATCAACCATTCTAATACAGCACATTAACAAAAAGGAAAAAAAAAAACACCATATGATTATCTCAAAAAATGCAGAGAAAGCCTTGGACAAAATTCAACACCGCTTTATGATAAAATCCCTCTAGAAGGTGGGAATAGAAGGGACATATCTTAACATATTTAAAGCTATATATGACAAACCCACAGGAAACATTATCGTCAATGCTGAAAAACTGAAAGCATTTCCCCTAAAGTCAGGAACAAGACAAGTGTGCCCACTCTCACCACTACTACTCAACATAGTTCTGGAAGTTTTGGTCACAGCAATCAGAGCAGAAAAAGAATAAAAAGGAATCCAAACTGGAAAAGAAGATGTAAATCCCTCACAGTTCGCCAATGACATGACCCTCTACACAGAAATCCCTAAAGACTCTACCAGAAAAATACTAGGGCTAATCAATGAATAAAGTAAAGTTGCAAATTTTAAAATCAACACACAGAAATCCCTTGCATTCCTATTCACTAATAATGAGATAATAGAAAGATAAATTAAGGAAACTATTCCATAAATTGTTGCAACATAAAGAATAAAATACTTTGGGATCAGTTCAGTTCAGTCGCTCAGTCGTGTCTGACTCTTTGGGACCCCATGAACCACATCACGCCAGGCCTCCCTGTCCATCACCAACTCCTGGAGTTCACTCAAACTCATGTCCATCGAGTCGGTGATGCCATCCAGCAATCTCATCCTCTGTTGTCCCCGTCTCCTCCTACCCTCAATCCCTCCCAGCATCAAACTGTTTTCCATTGAGTCAACTCGTCACGTGAGGTGGCCAAAATAATGGAGTTTCAGCTTTATCATCAGTCCTTCCAATGAACACCCAGGATTGATCTCCTTTAGAATGGACTCTTTGGGTCTCCTTGCAGTCCAAGTGGCCCTCAAAAATCTTCTCCAGCACCACAGTTCAAAGGCATTAATTCTTTGGCGATCTGCTTTATCACAGTCCAACTCTCACATCCATACATGACAATGGGAAAAACCATAACCTTGACTGGACGGACCTTGGTTGGCAAAGTAATGTCTCTGCTTTTTAATATGCTATCTAGGCTGGTCATAACTTTCCTTCCAAGGAGTAAGCGTCTTTTAATTTCCTGGCTGCATTCAGGATCCGCAGTGATTTTGGAGCCCCCCAAAAATGAAGTCTGACACTGTTTCCACTGTTTCCCCATCTATTTCCCATGAAATGATGGGACCACATGCCATGATATTCGTTTTCTGAATGATGAGCTTGAAGCCAACCTTTCCACTCTCCTCTTTCACTTTTATCAAGAGGCCTTTGAGTTCCTCTTCACTTTCTGCCATAAGGGTGGTGTCATCTGCATATCTGAGGTTATTGATATTTCTCCCAGCAAGTTTGATTCCAGCTTGTGCTTCTTAAAGTCTAGCGTTCCTCATGATGTACTCTGCCTATAAGTTAAATAAGCAGGGTGACAATATACAGCATTGACTTACTCCTTTTCCTATTTGCAACCAGTCTGTTGTTCCATGTACAGGTCTAACTGTTGCTTCCTGACCTGCATATCCACCTAAAGAAACAGAAGACTTATATATAGAAAACTGTAAGACACTGGTGGAAAAAAACAAAATAGGACACTAATAGATTGGGAAATATACTGTGTTCGTGAATTAGAAGTTAAATATTGTGAAAATGTGCATACTGTTTAAAGTAATTTATACATTCAATGCAATCCCTATCAAGCTACTAACTGTATTTTTCACAGAGCTAGAACATATAATCTCACAATTTGTATGAAAATACAAAAAAATCTCGAAAGCCAAAGCAATCCTGAAATAGAATGGAACTGAGGGAATCAACCTGCTGGACTTCAGGCTCTAATACAAAGCCACAGTCATCAAGACAGTATGGTACTGGCATAAATACAGAAATATAGATCAATGGAACAAAATAGAAAGCCCAGAGATAAATCCACGCACCTATGGACACCTTATCTTTGATAAAGGAGGCAAGAATGGAGAAAAGACAGTCTCTTTAACAAGTGGTGATGGGAAAACTGGTCAGGCACTTGTAAAAGAATGAATCTGGAACACTTCCTAACACCATACACAAAAATAAACACAAAATGATTTAGAGAACTAAATATAAGACCAGAAACTATAAAACCCTAGAGGAGAACATAGGCAAAACACTCTCCGATATAAATCACAGCAGGATCCTCCAAGACTCACATTCCAGAATATTCGAACTAAAAGCAAAATAAACAAATGGGACCTAATTAAAATTAAAAGCTTTTTCACAACAAAGGAAACCATTAACAAGATGTAAAGACAGCCTTCAGAATGGGAGAAAATAATAGCCACTGAAACAACTGAAAAATAATTAATCTCCAAGATATACAAGCAGCTCCTGTAGCTCAATTCTAGAAAAAAATAAATAAATAAAGACACAATCAAAAAATGGGACAAGGAACTAAACAGACATTTATCCAAAGAAGTCATACAGATGGCTATGAAGCAAGTGAAAAAATGCTCAACATCCCTCATAATCAGAGAAATACAAATTAAAATCACAGTGAAGTACCATTGCACACCAGTCAGAATGGCTGCTATCCAAAAGTCTACAAGCAATAAATGCTGGAAAGGGTTTGGAGAAAAGGGAACCCTGTTACACAGTCGGTGGGAATGCACACTAATATAGCCACTATAGAGAACATTGTGGAGATTCCGTAAAAAACTGGAATTAGAACTGCCATACAATCCAGCAGTCGCACTCCTGGGCACACACACTGAGAAACCAGAACTGAAAGAGACACATGTATTCCAATGTTCATTGCAGCACGGTTTATAATAGCAAGGTCATGGAATTAACCTAGATGTCCATCTGCAGACCAATGGATAAGAAAGCTTTGGTACATATACACAACGGAGTATTACTCAGCCATTAAAAAGAATACAATTGAATCAGTTCTAATGAGGTGGATGAAAATGAAGCCTATTATACATAGTGAAGTAAGCCAGAAAAAAGAAAAAAAAACACCAATACAGCGTATTCATGCATATATATGGAATTTTGAAATATGGTATCGATAACCCGGTATCAGTTCACTTCAGTTCAGTTCAGTCGCTCAGTTATGTCCAACTCTTTGTGTCCCCATGAATCACAGCACGCCATACCTCCCTGTCCATCACCAACTCCCGGAATTCACTCAAACTCATGTCCATCGAGGCGGTGAATCCATCCAACCATCTCATTCTCTGTCGTCCCATTCACGAGACAGCAAAAGAGACACAGGTATAAAACAGTCCTTTGGACTCTGTGGGAGAGGGATGATTTGGGAGAATGGCATTGAATCATGTGTATTATCATATGTGAAGTGAATCACCAGTTCAGGTTCGAAGCAGGATGTAGGAAGATTTTGGCTGGTGCACTGTGTTGAGCTGGAGGGAGTATAATGGGAGGAGAGATGTGAGAGGGGAGTTCAAGAAGGGGAACTCATGTACAGCGGGGGCGGATTCATGTCAATGTACTGCAAAACCAATATAAAATTGTCATTAGTGGCCAATAAAAAATAATAATTATAAATAAAAATAAGTAAAAGAATAAGTGTGCAAGTAAAATTACATCCAAGCAATAAGCAATAAAGGAACACTCGTGGCTATCCTAATAGTAGACAATTAAGTCTTTTAAGCAAAAATGTTTTGAGACAAATGGCATTCAATATTATTATACAACAGTTTTTTAAATTTGTTTTACTTCGAGTATAATTAAAGTATTGTAGTGGATTTTGCCCTTCATTGATATGAATATGCCATGGGATTAAATATGTTCCCAATCCTGAGCCCCCCTCAGGATTAAGTCTGGCTGAAGAAAACACAATTCTCAAGTTTTTGGCTGTGAATTTTTCCCAATCAGTAGAACAAATTCCAGGATTTTAAAATAAGTGATCCTTGTACAGCACCTCAACTTTCAAACTACATTTCTAATTTCCTACTTAGGATAGTCCTGAATATCAGAGGCTTACTAATAGGTACTAAAAGATGAAGGAATTCATGTTTCTATAAATTGGTGACATCAACTGATAATCCTTCCTTACTTTAAGAAAAAACAAATGGAGGGAGGGAAGAAGATGGTGGAGGAATAGGATTGGGAGACCACTTTCTCCCCAATTCATTCATCAAAAGAACATTTGAACACTGAGCAAATTCCACAAAACAACTGAATGCTGGCAGAGGACATCAGGCACCCAGAAAAGCAGCACATTGTCTTCTAAAGAGTTGGGAAAAAAACATAAGATAAAAAGAGAGACAAAAGAGGTAGTTATGGGAGCTCCGTCCCGGGCAGGGAGGCATAAAAAAGAGAGAAGTTTCTGAACACCAGGAAGCACTCTAACTTGTAAGTCTGTGGAGAGCCTTGGAACCTCAAAGGGCAATATAACTGGGAGGAAAAAGAAAGAAACAATCAAAACCCACAGATTACTCACCCAATGGTAACTCTTAGCAGAGAAGCAACACAGAAGCCCACATCCACCAACAGCAAGTCGGGGCTGGGCAAGGATGTGCAGGCTGCATTGAGGACCCGGCCTGAATGCCTCTGGGCAATCTGAGAGCTAACTGGAGATAGAAAAACAGACTGTGGAATAGCTACCCCAGGAAAAGGCAAAAAGCCCAAACCTAAGACTCCGCTAGACCCGCTCACAGAACAAAGGACTGAGCAGAATTAACTAGCTGCGAAAACCCATCCCCAGCTGAGACATGCAGGGGAGAGCAGTCAGAGCCAGAAGAGGGCAATCGTCTCCCCAGAAAAGTGTCTGATTCCAAACTGCAGGCAGGTTTCATTGCTGGCCAGGACTTCTTGTGTTTCTGGCTGGTTGACATACGCCTGAGAAGGTGCACTGGTTGTACACCCAGAACACCCAGCAGCAGGGACCACAGAGATCATAAGTCGCAGCGACTGTGCTAGCCAAACACCTGGTCACCTGAACTGCTCAGATCAGGGAAGGGCACAAAACGCAGGCCCAATCAAGTGTGCACCTTTGTGCAAAACCCAAGTACCTGAACCTGAGTGACTCAGGTCAGAGATGTGCATCCAACCCAGAACCTCTGTGGAAGAGGGTGAGGGTGGGATGATTTCGGAGAATGGCATTGAAACATGTATATTATCATATGTGAAACAAATCGCCAGTCCACATTCGATGCATGATGCAGGATACTCGGGGCTGGTGTACTGGGTTGAACCAGAGGGATGTCATGAGAAGAGAGGTGGGGGGCTTTCACGATGGGGAACACATGTGCACCCGGGGCAGATTCATGTAAATATAGGGCGAAACCAATAAAATAATGTAAAGTAATTAGCCTCCAATTAAATAAATTTTAAAAATATTAAAAAACATAAAAGAAAAAAATGGCAATCAAATGAAGTGAGGAATATTTATGTCTAGAGTCTGAATTTATTCTATTTTAGCTCGGAATTTTAAGTTTTTGCTTTATGGTTTGTCTACACATACTAAAGCAGTCCTTGGTGCAGATTTTACTTGACAAATGCGCTGGTACATATTTTACTTGACATGTGCACTGTGATGCATTTCTTGCCACTTGCCCAAGTTGGCCAAGGACTGACTCATTTTTCAATTTAATAAGCAATTTGAAATTGGAGAATAATAGCTTTACAATGTTTGTTACTTTCTGCTGTACCACAATGTAAATCGGCTATCAATATATATACATGAGCCTCCCTTTTGAGCAGCCCTCCCACCTGTTCTTGAGCCTGCTCTGCTACCCCACAGTCCACTCCTCTAGGGCACCCCAGAGCCCTGAGGAGGAGCTTCTCACCAGCTAACTACTCCATACTTGGTATTGTACATATGTCAGGGCATCCTGCTCAAATTGTGCCACTCTCTACTTACACTTCTTTGTCCAAGTCTGTTCTTAAACTATGCATTTCTTTTCCCACTCTTCAGATAGATTCTTCAGAACCAGATTTCTAGATTCCACATATATGCGTTAATCTACAATATTAGACTTTCTGTTTCTAAATTACTTCACTCTATATGATAGGCTCTAGATACATCCATATCTCTAGAACTAATCCACGATTTTCCTCTATCTGGATGAGAAATGTTCCACCTTAAGGATGTGCCATAACTTCTTTATCCATTCATCAGTAGATGGACACCTAGATTGTTACATAACTTGTTTAACGTAAATGGTATTGCAGTGGATACTGGGATGCACATTTTTTTTTTCTTTTTCCAATGGTGGCTTCTTCTGTGTATATGTCAAACAGTGGGATTTTGGACATATGGTAGTTTTATTAATAATTTTCTGAAGAATATTCATACTCTGCTCTATCTTGGTGGGAGTTGGTGATGGACAGGGAGGAGTGGCGTGCTGTGATTCATGGGGTCACAAAGAGTCGGACACAACTGAGCGACTGAACTGAAATGAACTGATCTGAAAAACACTGTAGACTGTTCCCTTTCCTTCACATTATCTCCTATATTCATTGTTTTAAGGTTTATGTGTATGCGTGTGTGTGTGTATATATATATATTTTTTAAATGTTTGTTAATTTATAATGTAAATATTTGCATATTATATTTATAAATTTGTATATTATTTTAATTTTATTTTATTCTTGGGGTTCTCAAGGCAAGTATACTGAAGTGGTTTGCCATTCCCTTCTCCAGTGTATATATATAAAATGATTTTTAATTTATAATATAAATATTTGCATATTATATTTATATTATACATTTCTATATTACTTTAATTTTATTTATATATTTTAATTATATTTGTATTATATTTTTAAATTGTATTTTATATGTATATATAAATATACACATCACACACACACACACACACACATTTGCTTCATTATTTGGTTACACCAGACCTTAAATGCTGCATATGGAGTCTAGTTCCATGACCAGGGATCAAACATGGAACCCCTGATTTGGAATCATAGTGTCTTAGCCACTGGACCATCAAGGAAGGATCCTACTGTCGATTTTATGATGATCACCATGCAGAATATTGTATGATACCTCACAGTTGTTTGGATTTGTATGCCTTTACTATGTTGAGGTAATGTTTGCTACACTCAGTTTCTGAAAGATTTTTTATCACACATGCTTGTTGGATTTTATTAAAGTTTCATTTTTTTTCTATTGAGGTGATCATTAAAAAAAGGTGGCAAAAATACGCAGAAGATCTGTACAAAAAAGATCAAGTTAATCACAATAGTGTGATCAATCACCTAGAGCCAGATTTCTTGGAAGGTGAAGTCAAGTGGGACTTGGAAAGCATCACTATGAGCAATGCTAGTGGAGGTGATGAAATTCCAGTTAAGCTATTTCAAATCCTGAAAGATGATGCTGTGAAAGTGCTGCACTCAATAGGCCAGCAAATTTGGAAAACTCAGAAGTGGACACAGGACTGGTAAAGATCAGTTTTCATTCCAAACCCAAACAAAGCCAATACCAAGGAATGCTCAAACTACCGCACAATTGCACTCATCTCACACGCTAACAATATCAGGCTCAAAATTCACAAGCCAGGCTTCAGCATGCATGAATGGTGAACTTCCAGATGTTCATGCTGGTTTTAGAAAATGCAAGGTAACCAGAGATCAAATTGCCAACATCCGCTGGATCATGGAAAAAGTAAGAGAGTTCTAGAAAAACATCGATTTCTGCTTTACTGACTATGTCAAAGTCTTTGACTATGTGGATCACAATAACCGCTAGAAAATTATGAAAGGGATGGGTATACCAGACCACCTGACCTGCCTCTTGAGAAACCTATATGCAGGTAAGGAAGCAACAGAACTGGACATGGGACAGAGTGGTTCCAAATAGGAAAAGGAGTATGTCAAGGCAGTATATGGTCACGCTGATTATTTAAGTTATATGCAGAGTACATCATGAGGAACGCTGGGATGAAGAACCAGAAGCGGGAATCAAGATTGCTGGGAGAAATACCAATAACCGCAGATATGCAGATGACACCACCCTTATGGCAGAAAGTGAAGAGGAACTAAAACACCTCTTGAGGAAAGTGTAAGAGGACAGGGAAAAAGTTGACTTAAAGCTCAACATTCAGAAAACTAAAATCATGGCATCTGGTCCCATCACTTCATAGCAAATTGATGGGGAAACAGTGGAAACAGTGTCAGAAGTTTTTGGGGCTCCAGAATCACTGAAGATGCTGGTCACAGCCATGAAATTTAAAGACGTTTACTCCTTGGAAGGAAAGTTACCACCAGCGTAGATAGCATTTTAAAAGAGTAGAGACTACTTTACCAACAAAGGTCTTTCTAGTCAAGGGTATGGTTTTTCCAGTGGTCATGTAAAGATGTGAGAGGTGGACTGTGAAGAAAGCTGATCGCCAAAGAATCGATGCTTTTGAATTGGAATGTTGGAGAAGACTCTTGAGAGTCCCTTGGACTGCAAGGTGATCCAACCAGTAAGGAGATCAGTCCTGGGTGTTTATTGGAAGGACTGATGGTAAAGTTGAAATTCCGATATTTTGACCACCTCATGCAAAGTGGAAAATACTTTGATGCTGGGAGGGATTGGGGGCAGTAGGAGAAGGGGACGACAGAGAATGAGATGGCTGGATGGCGTCACCGACTCAATGGACATGACTGGAGTGTACTCCGGGAGTTGGTGATGGACAGGGAGGTCTGGCGTGCTCTGATTCATGGGATCACAAAGAGTCAGACACACTGAAAAACTGAACTGAACTGAGGTGATCATATGGTTTTAATCCTGAAATTTGTTATGATGCATCTCATGGATTAACACACAGCCACCGGAGAATGTCTGCATATCTAGGGAAAAACCTCAATATTAAAACTGTTCGATACTTTTAAAGTGTTAATGGAATCTTCTTGGGATGATTTTGTTGAGGATGTTTGCCTCTATATTTGTCTATGTGATACTGGTCTATAATTTTCCTTTTCTGTGTTAACTTTTTCTTTGCTATCGGGTGATGCTGACTCGTAGGATGAGTTTGTGGGGTCTCCTACCGTTGTAGTATTTTGGAAATGTTTAAGAAGCCCATATGTTAACATTTAACTTAAAGGTTCATAAAACACCTGTGACATCATCTGGACCTTGAATGTTGTTAGCTGACAAATTTTTCATAGCAGTAGCAATATTAGTGGTTGTAATGTTGTGTTCAAATTTGCTGGTTCCTCTTAGCTGAGTTCATAAGAAGTAGTCTGTGGTTTCCAGATTCTACATTTTATTGGCTTAAAGTTCTTTGTAGTAATCTATCATGATCTTTTGGTATTTCTGTGCTGTTGGTTATAATGTGTCCTTTCTGATGTCTGACTTTATTGATTTGAGTGTTTTCCTTTTTTTGTTGATGGCTCTGGCTCATGTTTTATGTATTTTCTTTATTCTCTCAAAGAGCCCCCTTTTAGTATTATTGATCTTTGCTATTATTTTCATCTCTTCCCCCCCCCACCCCGCTCTTCTCTGTTTTTTGTTTTTTTTCCCAAAACCAATTTTTGGTTTTGTGTTTATTCTTCTGTCTAATTGCTTTAGTTGTAAGTTTAATTAGTGTTTTATCCTGTTTCATGTGTTTTATGAAATCACAATTTCATTGTCATTAGTTTCAATGAATATGTACTTCATGGAAAATAGATGGGGAAACAGTGGAAACTGTGTCAGACTTATTGTTTTGGGCTCCAAAATCACTGTGGATGCTGATTGCAGCCATGAAATTAAAAGATGCTTACTCCTTGGAAGGAAAGTTTTGACCAACCTAGATGGCATAATAAAAAGCAGAGACATTACTTTGCCAACAAAGTTCCATCTAGTGAAGCCTATGGTTTTTCCAGTGGTCATGTACAGATGTGAGAGGTGGACTGTGAAAAAAAACTGATCGCCAAAGAATTGATGCTTTTGAACTGTGGTGTTGGAGAAGACTCTTGAGAATCTCTTGGACTGCATGGAGATCCAACCAGTCCATTCTAAAGGAGATCAGTACTGGTTATTCATTAGAAGGACTGATGCTAACAGTGAAACTCCAACACTTTGGCCAACTCATGAGAAGTGTTGACTCACTGGAAAAGACTTTGATGCTGGGAGGGATTGGGGGCAGTAGGAGAAGGGGACGACAGAGAATGAGATGGCTGGATGGCATCACCGACTCAATGGACATGAGTTGAGTGAACTCTGGGAGTTGGTGATGGACAGGGAGGCCTGGCCTACTGCAATTCATGGGGTCACGAAGAGTCAGACAGACTTAGAGAGTGAACTGAACTGAACTGAACAGAACTGAGGTGATCATATGGTTTCAATCCTGAAATTTGTTATGATGTTTCTCATGGATTGATATGCAGATATTCTCCAATAGCTGGGGAAAACCTCAATATTAAAGCTTTTTGATACTGTTAACGTGTTGTTGGATTCTTCTTGGGATTATTTTGTTGAAGATGTTTGCCTCTATGTTTGTTTATGTGATACTGGTCTATAATTTTCCTTTTCTTTCTTAACTTTGTCTTTGCTATCAGGTGATGCTGTACTCATAGGATGAGTTTGTGGGGTTTCCTACCGTTTTAGTATTTTGGAAATGTTTAAGAAACTCATATGTTAACATTTAAATTAAAGGTTCATAAAACACCTGTTACAATATCTGGACCTTGAATGTTGTAAGCTGACAAATTTTTCATAGCAGTATCAATATTAGTGGTTGTAATGTTGTGTTCATATTTTCTGTTTCCTCTTAGTTGAGTTCCTAAGAAGTAGTCTGTGGCTTCCAGATTCTACATTTTATTGGCTTAAAGCTCTTTGTTGTAATCTATCATGATTCTTTGATATTTCTGTGCTGTTGGTTATAATGTCTCCTTTCTCATGTATCACTTTATTGATTTGAGTGTTCTCCCTTTTTTGTTGATGACTCTGGCTCATGGTTTATGTATTTTCTTTATTCTCTCCAAGAGCCCCCTTTTAGTATTATTGATCTTTGCTATAATTTTCATCTTTTTTTTTTTTCCAGTTCTATCCTCTATGTTTTTTTTTTTTTTTTTTTTTCCCAAAAACCAATTATTGGTTTTGTGTTTATTCTTCTTTCTCTAATTGGTTTAGTTGAAAGTTTAGTTAGTTTTTAACCTGCTAATTGAGTTTTATGCAATCACAATTTAATTGCCATTAGTTTGTATGAATATATACTTCATGGGAAAAAGATGGGGTAACAGTGGAAACCGTGTCAGACTTTATTTTTTGGGTCTCCAAAATCACTGTAGATGCTGATTGCAGCTATGAAATTAAAAGACGCTTACTCCTTGGAAGGAAAGTTATGACCAACCTAGATAGAATAATAGAATGAGAGACATTTCTTTGCCAACAGAGGTCAGTCTAGTCAAGGCTATGGTTTTTCCAGTGGTCATGTACAGATGTGAGAGTTGGACTGTGAAGAAAGTTGATCGCCAAAGAATTGATGCTTTTGAATTGTGGTGTTGGAGAAGACTCTTGAGAATCCCTTGGACTGCATGTAGTTCCAACCAGTCCATTCTAATGGAGATCAGTCCTGCTTGTTCATTGGAAGGACTGATGCTGAAGCTAAAACTCCAATAATTTGGCCAACTCATGCAAAGAGTTGACTCACTGAAAAAGACTCTGATGCTGGGAATTGGGGACAGGAGCAGGAGGAGAAGGGGAAGGAATAGAATGAGATGTCTTGATAACATCACTGACTCAACGGATGTGAGCTTGAGTGAACTCTGCGAGCTGGTGATGGACAGGGAGGCCTGGCATGTTCTGATTCATGAGGTCTCAATGAATCGTATACGACTGAGTGACTGAGCTAAACTGTTACACACACACACACATATATATACATATATTTTATATGTAACTAAACTTTCAACTAAACCAATTAGAGAAAGAAAAATAAACACAAAACCAAAAATTGGTTTTGGGGAAAAAAAAACATAGAGGATAGAACTGGGGAAAAAAAAAAGATGAAAATTGTAGCAAAGATCAATAATACTAAAAGGGGGCTCTTGGAGAGAATAAAGAAAATACATAAACCATGAGCCAGAGTCATCAACAAAAAAGGGAGAACACTCAAATCAATAAAGTTATACATGAGAAAGGAGACATTATAACCAACAGCACAGAAATATCAAAGGATCATGATAGATTACAACAAAGAGCTTTAAGCCAATAAAATGTAGAATCTGGAAGCCACAGACTACTTCTTAGGAACTCAACTAAGAGGAATTTGGTGTCTTCACCAAATAGATACATACCAATATAAACAATCTTAAAACACCAAATAAGGAAAGATAATAAGAAAGCTTTTAAGTGAGACAGAGAGTGAACCACCACGCGTCATAGTAAAACATCGGAAGTACAATGAATGTTACCTAGGGTCCCTGGGTTTTGGTCCTGAACATGCGCCACAGCACAAATTCACCTCTCTAGAAATCTCACCAAATGTGGGCAGAACTTAACTCTGGATCTTCAGTAAGGACAGGTCAGACTCTAAACTGGGATTACTCCTTTGTTCTGAGAGCTGCAACAGCCTGGGTATTTTCATTCGGTGGAAATCTATTGTCTTTTTTATCCCATAGAGAAAGCATCTGCAGAGTTGATTGCATGTATTTAATCTGCGGCTTGCTCAGCTGGTGGGAAAGTTTTCAATCCTTTTCCTTCATTTCCCTGATCCTGAGTCTCAGATGTAGTTTGATAACAACCTCTCCGTGTGGTCACCAGAGAAGGCTGTCCCCAAGACCCCTGTGGAACACTTGGGCCTGCCTTGGTGAGCACAGGAGCAAGAGGTAAGCTTCTGGGATTGTAGGAACCCTGGTGGTGTCAGTTTTGCAGAGGAGCCAGCGACCATGGGCAGAAAAATTATGGCCCTCATGGGATAGTTTTCTAGCCTGTGGTGGCAGAAACATGTGTGATAGTTCTAGTTAGTCCTTTTCTATTGCCTGATAGTAGGTCTCAGCATGTGGCACGAGGGGGAAATTCATTGCTGTCACCATATCCTCTGTGTGACTGAGTACTAAGGTCCCACTCTTTGTCAGTTTGGGATTTTTCAAAGGCATTCCTTTCTACACAATTTGTCACCACAGTTGCATAATTCCATCTCCACATAGTCAAGCAGTTCCCTCACAAGTTGTCTTTCTAACCCCATGCTTGATCTTCCACGCCCTTGTACACTAGTTGACCTGGCCTGCCATTTAGGGCATGCAGGACAACACCACACTTTCTCTGTTTGATTTTCACTATAGGCAAACTATATTTCATCAGCTTCTTCACTTTGCTTCCTTTCAGTCAAAATTAATTTAAGTTTAGTGAGGTCGCTTGCTTGAATCCTCAATCTATTCCCTGATTCTCCATCTACTACCACAAGACACAGGCTTGGTTCTATTCCTCTCGTCCTCCTCCCATCTTCCCTCCATTCTTCTCAGTTATGTCTACTTTCCATATAGACCTCACTATTGAGCAAGTTCTTCTGCTAATATCCATTTGATGATCTGGAGGAAGTGTTGTCTTGATAGAAGGATTATTTGTCATGCCTCCATAGAGAGATTTGCACTCAATGTCCTCTTATTTTCTGCGAAATCAGAAATTCTGATCATATTTCTAGGCAAGCTCTATAATTCCTTTATGCATGCCGGTGAAACAACAAACTTTAGCTGACATGAATTAATCAGTTTGATGGGCAGTTACATACATAGTTACGTAATTGTTGCATCATTGATTTTGAACACGCAAATAAACACATTTATTTTTCTTGAAATTTGTGTTAATGAGGAATTGTCATCTGATTAAAAATGGCTCAGATGTGAAAGCATCTGCCTGCAATGAGGGAGACCTGGGTTTGATCCCTGGGTTGGGAAGATCCCCTGGAGAAGGAAATGGCAACCCACTCCAGTATTCTCCCCTGGAAAATCACATGGACAGAGGAGCCTGGTGGGCTATACTTCACGGGGTAGCAAAGAGTCAGACATGACTGAGTGACTTCACTTCACTAAGGAACTGTAGCTCTTTCCAGGATGAGAGGTGGTACAGGAATTGGGCTCAAAAATCAGTCCCTGAAAATATCTAGCTATTTGTCAAGCTGTCCTGACATTTTCCCAGAGCACAGATTCCTTATTTCAGCTCTGGAAACTTAACTGTTTTAAGTGGGTATCAAAGGTCAGAGAGTGGCATGGGCATAATTTAATTCTTGTATAGGAAGATGGCAAGGGCCCAGGAATGTGACAATTGGTAGATAATAGCTTAAAAGAGAGAGACAGAGAAAAAAAGTGCAGAACAAAACAAAGCAAAACAGAGAGGTGTAGTTAGTCATTTAATCTTAAGGAAAACCTTAATTGGAGTTTGGATCATAGTGAAAGCAAGGGGATTTCATGAAGTTATCTACATTTTCTTTATTGTCTCTGTTACTGGCATAGACTGCGTGTGAAAATGAGATCATTTAGGTGTGTTTGACTCTTTGTGACCCAATGGACATTAACCTACCATCTCCTTTTGCTGGGCATCTTCTAGACGCAGTGATCAAAACTGTGTCTGCCCCATTGCAGGCAGATGCTTTAGCATCTGAGTCACCAGGGAAGCCCTTTGACTGCGTGGGTCACAACAAATTGTGGAACATTCTTAAAGGAATAAGAATACGGGACCACCTTACCTGTTTCCTGGGAAACGTGCATGCTGGTGAAGACACAACAGTTGGAATTGGACAAGGAACAATGAACTGGTACATAATAGGGAAGGAAATACATCAAGGCTATATATTGTTACCCAGCTCATTTGACTTCTGTGCAGAGTGCATCATGGAAAGTAACTTGCTGAAAGAATCTGAAGCTGGAAACAAAATTACTGTGAGAAGAATGAATAACCTGAGTTATAAGACGATAACACACAAATGGCTGAAATATACCAGGAAGCAAAGAGCCTTCTGACGAAGGTGAAAGGGGAGAGTGGAAAAGCTGGATTAAAACTCAATATAAAAACAAACACTCACAAAAAATAAGCTCATGGAATTTGGTCCCATCAATTTGAGATATATTGATGGGATACAATTGAATTAGTGACAGGTTTCCCTTTCTTGACCCCCGATATCACTGCCGAATTGACTGCAGCCATGAAACTTAAAGGAACTTGCACATTGATGAAAAACTGTGATAAATCTAGACACCATGTTAAAAAGCTGAGAGCTTACTGAAAAAGACCTGACTAGTCAAAGTTGATTTTCGGGAGGAACGAGTGGAGGAATAAGCAGAACCAGAAGAACTGAGTGCCATAATGTTGATGTTTTGCAACAAAGCCTGGAGAAGATGTGTGAGAGTTCCGTGGTGAGCATGGAGTTCAAACTGGAAAAGCGTGAAAGAAACTGTCTCTGACTGTCTCAGAAGGACTGATGCTGAACATGAAGAGCCAATATATCGGCCACATGAGGCCTAGAGCAAAATCACTGGGAAGAAACCGATGCTGGGAAAGATTGGGCACAGGAGAAGTAGGGAAGGGCAGAGGCCGAGATGACCGCAAAGCATCACTGACTCAAAGGTCAAGGATTTGAGAAAGTTCTGGGAGATTTGAAGGGCAGACAATCCCCGGATTCTTTCTGTACATGTAGTCACAAAGAATTAGACAAGAGTGAGTGACTGAACTACATCAAAAAATTAGTCTTGGCAGTGCTGGGAGATAGTTCAGATAGAATGGTAAGCCTGTCATTGTACCTGGGATGGTAAGTGATATTCAGGATAATTAGAAAGAGCAAAGCTCTTGTCAGTTTACTTCTTTTCCTCCCTCACATTGTACTTCTCACAATGTTTTTGGAGAGCTTCCCAGAAAAGGAGAACTCCTGCGGAGTCATGTGGTATCCTGAGACAGAAACCATACCGCATCAGCCACTTGGATCTACAATCTTGGTCTTAGGCAGAAGCAGGTATTGTCTGTAAGTGTCTGCTAGAACTGCCCATCTTCTGATGTGTTAACAGGCTGATATTTGATCTTAAGGATGAGGTGAGAGTTAAGGAAACATATCTTCTCAATCAAACTCTGTAATCCTGGGAGAAGCATCTTTGACTTGTGTATTCTAGTTACCCTAAGGAAAGCTTACAAGAGGTTACATTACTGAGCATGGATGTAGGTAGGAGACTGGATCCATTTAAACCTTGCTTCTTGCCTTCTCTGTACATAGACCATTCCTCTTTTAGTGTCACAGTTTTTGTCTTCAGATGAGGGTTGAGAATTGTGGAACTGTGTGGATGTATCTGAAATTCCATGAAACAGAAGACAGGGAGTACACAGTTTTCCTCTTTGAATCAGATCTCAAGATTTTTGCTTAATCGATTTTCACTATCAGTGCATCTCAAATATTCACACATTCTTTTCATTTATTTATTTATTTTAATTGGAGGCTAATTACTTTGCATTATTGTATTGGTTTTGGCATACATTGACATGAATCTGCCCCGGGTGCACATGTGTTCCGCATCTTGAACCCCACTCCCACCTGCCTCCCCAACCAATTCCTCTGGTTTATCCCAGTACACCAGCCCTGAGCATCCTGTATCATGCATCGAAACTGGACTGGCGATTTGTTGCATATATGATCATATACATGTTTCAGTGCCATTATATGATGATTGCCACACAGAGCTGAAACCAGAATTCATATATAGTCATTATCTTATCAGTGTGGTAGGGCTTGGATATTGAAGATTTTATCTACGAAGTATGTGGGCCATGTTATCACTTCCTTCTATTTAATTGTCTATTTTAATTGATACCCTTGTGAAGGAAGAAGGCCACTTCTGCCATGTGGGAACACAATTACAGATTTCATCATTAGTTTCTTTGATCCCTAAGAATGCTATTCATAATGGTGAGTGTGCCACCTCCAATAGGATTGTAGTATCCTATTATAAGAAAACCTGGTTGAAACTCCACGCACCTACTTAGCTTCTCTGGTATTGCTAAATTAGTAGGTGGTTGTTTTTGTTATTGCCAGACAACACAGACTTCTAAGGCCCCTCTCAACTTTGGTGGGCTGATTGTGACAGTACCATAGATTTTAAGTATCTTAGGGTGGAGTCGCTTGATTATTACTGAGATGCTTTCACTCTCTGAGACTCATCCATTTGTCTTGTACTTTAAAATACTAAAGCAGATTTTGAATGGACATTTTAATTTGTACTTCTTTATACTATTGAATTAGCCGTTTCTTCAGCCAAAATCTCTAATATAAAAGTCCAAAAGAGAACCCAGACGTACACTCACAATCACATTCTTAATCTGATACACACACATACACACACACACACACACACACACACAAGGAGAGTCACAATCTTACATGCCCAAAACACAATTATGAAAGGAAAAGAAAACCAAAGTACTCACTGAAGAACATCTATGAAATGCGCTGAGTTCTCTGTTATCTGTTTCTAGGCTTAATGTTGGAAGTTATTTTGTAGTTAAATGATTTTACTCTAGGTACATATTAAACCGATATGTTTCAAAAGATAGAACATTGATCTACATCCCATGGGATCTTAGAATATTTGCATGAAAAACTATTCTGTGATTTGATGAGAATAAAGTTTTAGTGTAACAATATTGAAGTCATAGTGACCTCTTTAGGCCCTTCAGTGACACACTTGCTTGTTATATTTTAAATATCCAATTTCATCCCCTGACCTTGTCCCATCAATTTTTCTACTTTTTGCCCCAAACTTCTGTATTTACCTCACTTAATTTTTGTTTTCAGTTTTACAATTTTAGGCACCAATTATAAACTAAATACATAAAGGAAAGGAAATTGAATTCATGTACAATGCTTCCCTAAGGTATTGAGCTATTTTCTCTATAAGCTTTGGAGAATGACAGGTACTGATATTTTAAAGCCATATGGCAATTGATAACAAAGGGAATGGACCATATAAACAGGTTTCCCTTGGTAGGACAATTGAAGTACAGGTTAATGCTCTTAGTACAGGTTAGTACTGTTTTGTTTCAGGAGGGAAGAAAAAGAGTATCTTTTCAACATGATATATTGAGTGTCCTTGTCCATGTCTTTTCCAAGTTATCACAGAGGACTAAGTGGATTATTCCTGTTCTTTATGAGAAGGACCTGCCAGTCAAAGCAGAACGTGAAAAGAAAGTAAAAGGGACTGAGAATGAATATTCAGTACATGGCAATGAAATAGCAAATGGAATCACCTTTAAGGTGATATTGCTCAAAGGATGCAAATAGGACTACATCGTCAGTCAGTGTGTCAGTTCAGTTGCTCAGTCTTGTCTGACCCTTTGCGACCCCATGAATCACAGCATACCACGCCTCCCTGTCTATCACCAAAACCTGAAGTTCACTCAAACTCATCTCCATCAAGTCGGTGGTGTCATCCAGCCATCTCATTCTCTGTCTTCCCCTTCTCCTCCTGTCCCAAATTCCTCCCAGCATCTGAGTCTTTTCCAGTGAGTCAACTCGTCGCATGAGGTGGCCAAAATATTGGAGTTTCAGCTTCAGCATTCCAATGAACACTCAGAACTGATCTCCCTTAGAATGCACTGGTTGAATCTCCTTGCAGTCCACGGGACTCTCAAGAGTCTTCTCCAACACCACAGTTCAAAAGCTTCAAGTCTTCGGCTATCAGCTATCTTCAGAGTCCAACTCTCACATCCATACATGACCACTGGAAAAACCATAGCCTTGACTAGCCAGACCTTGGTTGGCAAAGTAATGTCTCTGCTTTGTATATGCTATCTAGATTCATCATAACTTTCCTTCCAAGGAGTAAGTGTCTTTTAGTTTCATAAAAAAACTGAAATCTAAAACAAGAGCATTGAACTTTGGGCTTGAAATCATAACTAAGGACACCAATTTCAATAACACTTACCATTGCTTCAAAATGCTCACCTCTTGAATGTAATTTTTCAGTGAAAGAAAAAGTGTGTTTGCTGACCACTCCTTTATCTACACAGATATTCCACAGATTTCACTGTTCATTAGCTGCAAGAATGAAAGTGGTCAACTTAAATTGATGTTGTCCTATGTGGGTAACCATCCCAAAACAGTTATCTGACTTGATGTTGCCACCAACATCTAAAGGAATGAACCCAAATTTGAGATTGCAAAGATTTCTAGATAGTGTTCATGATATCTGGATAGTCCAACAAGCAGACATTATGTTCAGAGTATTTCGTTGTGAAATATATTAGGGATCAACCATTGATATTGATCCCTGCTTACTCCATGACTTTTCTAGATTATTAAAATTAATGATTCTTTTTTTATTATTATTATTCATGTCTCCACAACTACTATTGAATTTTAGGGTACTGGGTCCTGAAACTACATGCTTAGAATGGGTTCTTATGGACTGTAAACTTCATGATAGCAGCAGTCATTTTATAGTTTGAATTCCCATATTTAACATTCGTGTAAATATAATAAATATTTATCAACTTGGAAAAAGTTATCAGTAAAGAGGAAAGGCCAATTATGATAAAACTGACGGTTATAGGAATATGTTGAGTAATGTATATAGCATTTGATTGGTTATGACATTTCTTTATTGATAACTTAGTAAGTACTTCAAATGTATCATTTGCAGGCTCTAATTTTAGCTGATGTGAAAGATACATAAAGAGAGTAGACCCAAAACACATGGAAGACCTGAATGGCAGTTCCTTCCAACCCCAAGAAAGAGTTGAAGCAAAATTGTGAGAAGGGGCTTAGCATGACTGAAATTAGGTTGAGAGATTGTAGCTCCGGAAGCACAGTATAAGAGAAAGATAATGAAATTATTAAGGAAAAAAGATACCATCTCTTCACAGAACTTGTTCATCACACTGATGTGCTGCAATAACCATCAGGAATTTATTATGTCTCTGTGGGAACCTATAAGCAACATCTAAACATGCGTTAGGAAATATAGGGTGGAATCTTGGTTTCAGGAAATAAAGGTGTGCCTCAAGGACAGCATCTTCCCTGGTGGCTCAGACAGTAAAGCGTCTGCCTGCATTGTGGGAGACCCAGGTTTAATCCCTGGGTCGGGAAGATCCCTGAAGAAGGAAATGGCAACCCACTCCATTATCTTTGCCTGGAGAATCCCATGGATGGAGGAGCATGGTAGGCTACAGTCCACATGGGTCGCAAAGCGTCGGACACGAGTGAGCTACTTCACTTTCGCTTTCACTTAAGGCCAGCAGAACAAAAATGACCCTATACAATATCACTTGTAAAATACATATCTTGTGCTGACCATGGGCCAGTCACTGGTTATGTCATATTTTCTTTGGTATCACAGTGACAGTACAGTGTTGATCATGATTTTGATGATCATGATTTTATATTTTCAAGTACATAATGAATTTCTATACTGAAGATAACCTGCTGTCCACCCTTTTAAGACTCTACCAGTATCTAATAGAATATAATGCAATGTGAATGCACTAAAGTGCATACTATGCATTTTCATTTCTTTGATTTTATTTGTATCTTTTCCTTCACCCATACACTCCTCATATAGACTCCCATTCATTTCAGCAGGGATGATTTCAGAAATCACGTTACATCCATTACCTCTTTTCTCTTTGTTCTCATTTTCTTGCTTACAAATATTAGATCAGGTGTCATTGACCTAGGATGCATAATGAATGTTTTCTTGTCCTGAAGAGTTTATAACAGTGCAGTAAAATAGCCAGACATTAAACTAAGCCTCGTTTTTCTCTTCATTGTTTGAAAAAAGAAAATGAAACTATGAAGATGAACATGTAAATTTATTGTTCAAATACAAGAATTGTAGGTATTTGTTGACATCTCCCAACAAAAATTTCAATCTTCATTAGGCTCCATAATCTGACATTTATTTGATAGGTCCGTTTTAATTAGCATGGTTTTCACATAACGATGATTCTTGATGAGTTGACTTGAAAGAGAGGAGGCAGATGTGTAAGTGATCTTTGGCACTGAGGGCCACGAATTGCCTCTCTTTTGAAGGTCACGGAAAGGACTGTCATGGGCTGACATATCACTATATCTATCTGGAAACTTATAAGGCTCCACCATCAGTCTAGAATAACTGCTCTGTAATGGAGATAGGATATGGTTCTGAGAATTCGATCTAGTTGTCGTAGGCAAGTCCTCAACGTGGCCATTTACCTGAGTGTAGCTGCTATGTGAGTGCCACTTAAAAATGCTCAACTGATTTAAAACAGCAGGTTGATCTCCCACAATCTGTTCTGTTTGGCTAACTGATATTGATGATGGGGAAGGTAAGTCACACAGAGCTAGAGCTCTTGTATTAGCGACTATCTGACTGGTGTGAGGCTTTTCTATGAAAGGCACACTTAAACTGGTGGAGGCTGAAAATGTACTCTCTCCACTAGTTTCTGGAAGAAAATCAGAGTTATGATCATCTATGTTGACACTTTCTTTAACATGCTTCTTCTTGCAATCTCGAACTAATGAAGATATTGCAGACACATTTTTAATCCCAACTCTTCTTTTTATTCTTACTAAAAGTTGAGGATACTCTCTTTTGAAATTTGGATTATAGTAGATCTGTAACTAAAGTCAAAGGATACAATTATTTAATTTCTTTATAAAGCAAGGTAAAACTACCATAAAAGCTAAACTATAAAAGTTTATTCTTTCATACAGATGGCTAACAAACACATGAAAAGATGCTCAACGTCACTTATAATCAGAGAAATGCAAATCATAACCACAATGAGGTACCATTTTGTGCCAGTATGAATGGCTTATATCCCAAAGTTACAAGAATAAATACTGGAGGGGGTGTGGAGAAAAGGGAACCCTCCTATACTGTTGGTGTGAATGCAAACAGCACAATCACTATGAAGAACAGTGTGGAGATTCCTTCAGAAACTGGAAATAGAGCTGCCATAGGACCCAGCAATCACATTCCTGGGCATACACACCGAGGAAACCAGAATTGAAAGATACACATGTGCTCTAATGTTTATTGTAGCACAGTTTATAATAGCCAGGTCATGGGGGTAACCTACATGTCCGTCTGCAGACGAATGGATAAGAAAGCTGTGGTGCACATGCGCAATGGAGTATTGCTCAGCCATGAAAAATACATCTGAATCAGTTCCAATGAGGTGGATGAAACTGGAGCCTATTATACAGAGTGAATTAAGGCAGAAAGAAAAACACCAATACAGTATACTAACGCATATATATGGAATTTAGAAAGGTGATAACAATAACTCTGTAAATGAGACAGCAAGAGAGACACAGAAGTGTAGAACAGTCTTTTGGACTCTGTAGGAGAGGGCAAGGGTGTGATGATTTGGGAGAATGGCACTGAAACATGTATATTATCATATGTGCAATGAATCACAATTCCAGGTTCGATGCATGATTCAGGATGTGCGGGGCTCGTGTACTGGGATGAACCAGAGGGATGGGATGGGGAGGGAGGAGGGAGGGAGGTGGGAGTGGGTTCAAGATGGGGAACACATGTACACCTGGGGCAGATTCATGTCAATGTATGGCAAAGCCAATACAATACTGTAAAGTAATTAGCCTCCAATTAAAAAATAAAATTAGGAAAGAATAAATAATTCCTTCAATGATACCAATTAAATTCCATCAAATTAAAGACCTCCAGATTAGTTTTAACAGGTAACATGTTAGAAACAAATGTGCTCCTCGACTAAAAATATGTTGTATATATATAGTAAATACCATAAGTAGCTTCAAGACTCGTATCTTGTTTCAAGTTGATTGGAAAGTTTGTTTCAACATCAAATATTGTATCCTCCAGCTGTCTCAACTTCAAACAATAAAGCTTTTTCAACAAATTGGTATGTCAATTTTGAATTCTTTTTTAGCTACATATGGTAACATGATTTCTAGGTCACATGATTTAATCTTACATATTGCAAATAAGTGAAAATTTTGGGATAACTTGCTCAAAAGAGAGATGTTGTTTTCTTCTTCCAGAAAGTCAGATAGTGAAGCAGATCTTTGAACAGGTTGTCGCTTTTTACTAAACCCATAAAGGTTCAGCTGTCGAACTAAATTTTTCATATTATTGGTTTCAAATATTCTGAAAGGCGCCTTTCTTTCCAAGACTTCTTTCTTGAAGGGTTCTTCATTGATCACTATACAAGTGCCACTCTCATCCCACCAAATAGATTGAAATTGATCACTTTCCACTATATTCCACAATTTTTGTGGAAAAGTGAGTGGAAGAAAATCATTCAGCTCACCTATTTCAGAGACAAAAAATGTGTAACGTGGCCTTTTCATCAGAACTTCCTCAGACAAAGCCTGAAAAGCATATTCTTCAATAAGAGATCGCAAAACCGAGTCCCCAGCAAGTGTATAATCATACAAAGGTCTGATGGAGGTTTCTGAACCAGTGGATTCATCGTTAGGAGGCACATCTTGAATTTCTGAAGAAATATGTGCCATCTCAGAAAAATCTTTCTTCAGATACTTTTCTCATTTTTCTGATATTACACACAACAAACTCAAATGCTGCTTGGCTGGCCTAAGGGGGAAACTCTCTAGACCATCACAGTGGTTCCAAAATGCACTGGTCTCCTAGCAATGGAAGAGTAGCTGTGACATCACAAAGTCACTGGTCTACTAGCAAGTGAAGGGCAGCTGTGACATCACAACGTCACTGGTCTCCTAGAAATTGATGGGCAATGTTCAACCAGTGTTTATACTTCAGCATCAACTTAAAATACAGGCTCCTTACACAAATAGCAACAAAAACCATGAGCCTGCAAAATCTCATTCCTAAAGAATGTTTATATATATAAATCAAATCAGTAAATCCATTTGGTTTCTGAAATAAAAGTGATTCTTGGCAGCGGCCAAGAGGAGCTACCCTATGCCCAAGGCCAGGGGCAGCAGCCGAAAGGAGCTATCCCACATCCAAGTGGCACTGGCTGTGCTGGCACAGGAGGGCCATGAGGATCAACTCCACACTCAAGATCAGGTGGGGCAGCTGTGAGGAGATAACCCTCGTCCAAGGTAAGGTGCAGTGGCTGTGCTTTGCTGGAGCAGCCGTGAAGAGATACCCCACAACCAAGGTAAGAGTAACCCAAATATGATAGTAGGAATTGCGAGAGGGTATCAGAAGGCAGACACACAGAAATCGTGATCATAGAGAGCTAGTCGATCTAATCACATGGACCACAGCTTTCTCTTACTGATCTCTAACTGAATGAATCTAAGCCATGCTGTGTAAGGCCACCCACGATGGGCGGGTTATGGGGGAAAGGTATAACAGTATGTGGTCCACTGGAGAAGGGAATGGCAATTCACTTCAGTATACTTGCATCGAGAACCCAAAGAACAGTATGAAAAGGCATAATAATAGGATACTGAATGAGGAGCTCCCCAGGTCGGTAGGTTTCCAGTATGCTACTGGAGATCAGTGGCGAAATAACTTCAGAAAAAATGAAGGGATGGAGCAAAAGCAAAAGGAATGTCCAGTTGTGGATGTGACTGGTGATATATGCAAGGTCTGATGATGCAAAGAACAATATTGCATAGGAACCTGGAACGATAGGTCCATGAATCAAGACAAATTGGAAGTGGTCAAACAAGAGATGACAAGATTGAACGTAGACATTCTAGGAATCAGTGAACTAAAATGGACTGGAACGGGTAAATTTAACTCAGATGACCATTATATATACTACTGTGGGCAGGAATCCCTTAGAAGAAATGGAGTAGTCATCACGGTCAACAGAAGATTCCGAAATGCTGTACTTGGATGCAATCTCCAAACGAACAGAATGATTTCTGTTCATTTCCAACGCAAACCATTCAATATTACAGTAATTCAAGCCTATGCCCCAACCATTAACACTTAAAAAGCCCAAGTTGAACGGTTCTGTGAAGACCTACAAGACCTTTTAGAACTAACACTTAAAAAAGATGTCCTTTTCATTTTAGGGGACTGGAATGCAAAAATAGGAATTAAGAAACACCTGGCGTAACTGGGAAATCTGGCCTGGGAGCACAGAATGAACCAGGACAAAGGCTAATAGAGGTTTTCCATGAGAACACACTGGTCAGAGCAAGCAAGTTCTTTTGGCAACAGAAGAGAAGACTCGACACATGGACATCACCAGATGGTCAACACCAAAATCAGATTGACTGTATTCTTTTCAGCAAAAGTGGAGAAATACTATAAAGTTAGCAAATACAAGACCAGAGCTGACTGTGGCTCAGATCATAAATTCCTTATTGTCAAATTCAGACTTAAATTGAAGAAAGTAGGGAAAGCCACTAAACTATTCAGATATGACTTAAATCAATCCCTTATGATTATACTGTGGAAAGGAGAAATAGATTTAAAGGACTACATCTGATAGATAGAGTGGCTGATGAACTATGGACGGAGGTTCATGACATTGTACAGGAAACAGGGACCAAGACCATCCCCATTGAAAAGAAATGCTAAAAAGCAAAATGGCTGTCTGGGGAGGCCTTACAAATAGCTGTGAAAAGAAAAGAAGCGAAAAGCAAAGGAGAAATAAAAAGGTATAATTATCTGAATGCAGAGTTCCAAAGAATAACAAGGAGAAATAAGAAAGCCTTCCTCAGCAATCAATGCAAAGAAATCGATGAAAACAACAGAATGGGAAAGACAAGAGATCTCTTCAAGAATATTAGAGATACCAAGGGAACATTTCATGCAAAGATGGGCTCGATAAAGGACAGAAATTGTAGGGACCTAAGAGAAGCCACAGATATTAAGAAGAGATGGCAAGAATACACAGAAGAACTGTACAAAACAGATCTTCACAACCAAGATAATCATGATGGTGTGATCAATGACTTCAAGCCAGACATCTTGGAATGTGAAGTCAAGTGAATATGAAGTCAAGTGGGCCTTAGAAAGCATCAATATGAACAAAGCTAGTGGAGGTGACAGAATTCCAGATGAGCTATTTCAAACCCTGAAAGAAGATGATGTGAAAGTGCTACACTCAATAATCCAGCAAATTTGGAAAACTCAACAGTGGCCACAGGAATGGAAAAGGTCAGTCTTCATTCCAATCCCAAGAAAGGCAATGCCAAAGAATGCTTAAATGACCTCACAACTGCACTCATCTCGTAGACTAATAAAGTCATGCTCAAAATTCTCCAAGCCAAGCTTCAGTAATATGTGAACCGTGAAATTCCAGATGTTTAAACTGGTTTTAGAAAAGGCAGAGTAACCAGAGGTCAAATTGCCAACATCCTCTGGATCATGGATAAAGCAAGAGAGTTGTAGAGAAACATCTATTTCTGCTTCGTTGACTATGCCAAAGCCTTTGACTGTGTGGATCACAATAAAATCTGGGAAATTCGGAAAGAGATGGAAATACCAGAAATACCAAATGGAAATACCAAATGCCCTGCCTCTTGAGAAACCTGTATTCAGGTCAGGAAAAAATAGTTAAAACGGGACATGGAACAACAGGCAGCTTCCAAATAGGAAAAGGAGTATTTCAAGGTTGTATATTGTCACCCTGCTTATTTAACGTCTATGCAGAGTACATCATGAGAAATGCTGGGCTGGAAGAAGCACAGGTTGAAATCAAAATTACCACGAGAAATATCAATAACCTCAAATATGCAGATGACATCACTCCTACTGCAGAAAGTGAAGAGTAACTAAAAAGACTCTTGATGAAAGTGAAAGAGGACAGTGAATAAGTTGGCTTGAAGCCAACATTCAGAGAACTAAGATCATGGCATCCGGTCCCATCACTTCATGGGAAATAGATGGGGAAACAGTGTCAGACTTTATCACTGCGGATGCTGATTGTAGTTTTGAAATTAAAAAATGCTTACTTCTTGCAAGGAAAGTTATGACCAACCTAGATAACATATTAAAGAACAGAGACATTACTTTGCCAACAAAAGTCCGTCTAGTCAAGGGTATGGTGGATGTGAGAGTTGGACTGTGAAGAAAACTGATCCCCGAAGAACTGATTCTTTTGAGCTGTGGTGCTGCAGAAGACTCTTGAGAGTCCCTTGGACTGCAAGGAGATCCAACCAGTCCATTCTAAAGAAGATCAGTTCTGGATATCCATTGGAAGGACTGATGCTCAATCTGAATCTCCTGTTCTTTGGCCAACTCATGAGACGAGTTGACGCACTGGAAAAGACTCTGATGCTGGGAGGGATTGAGGGCAGGAGGAGAAGGGGACGACAGAGTATGAGATGGCTGGATGGCATCACAGACTCGATGGAGGCGGGTCTGAGTGATCTCCGGGAATTACTGATGGACAGGGAGGACTGGCATGCTGTGATACATGGGGTCGCAAAGAGTCGGACTCCACTGAGCGACTGAAATGAACTGAACTGAACTGAACCCAACTAAAGTTTGATTACTCACTTCTCTGCAATAGTTTATTGTAGAACCAAGTAAGGTGTCCTAGCAGCTGGTCCATCAAAGACCCACACTCCCCGAATATTTTCAGGGGAACGATTTTAATGACACAGTGAGGTTGGGCATGCGGTGTGTGATATACTTTGGGGACATTCTACTAGTGACCTGTTACTGAGGATATTGGAAGTCAACATCATTGTCCATCTGGTTCTAACTACTCTGTGGTCTAGGTACTTACATTTCAGCCAGGTTGGGGCTTTCAGTTCAGTTCAGTTCAGTTCAGTCGCTCAGTCGTGTCCGACTCTCCGCGACCCCATGAATCACAATACTCCAGGCCTCCCTTTCCAACACCAAATCCCAGAGTTCACTCAAACTCATGTCCACAGAGTTGGTAATGCCATCTAGCCATCTCATTCTTTGTCGTCCCCTTCTCCTCCCGCCCCCAACATTTCCCAGCATCAGAGTCTTTTCCAGTGAGCCAACTTGTCGCATGAGGTAGCCAAAGTATTGCAGTTTCAGCTTTAGCATCAGTCCTTCTAATGAACAACCAGGATTGATCTTTTTTAGAATGGACTGGTTGGATCTCCTTGCAGTACAAGGGACTCTCAAGAGTCTTCTCCAACACCACAGTTCAAAAGCATCAATTATTTGGGGATCAGCTTTCTTCACAGTCCAACTCTCATATCTGTACATTACCATGGGAAAAACCATAGCCTTGACTAAACAGATCTTGGTTGGCAAAGTAATGTCTCTGCTTTTTAATATATTATCAAGGTTGTTCATAACTTTCCTTCCAAAGAGTAAGCGTCTTTTAATTCCATGGTTGCAATCAGCATCTGCAGTGATTTTTAGTATCTCTAAAACGGTTCACAGGATATTGCTCAGAATGTTATTTATGGCCCTTGAGGATGAACTAAAGATCCTTGACTTTGCTTAATGGCTAAAACATTATTATTCTATATCGCTTGATTATTTTCCTTTGTTTCTGTCTTTTCTATTTTCTCTGATTAATATTACTCTTGGAACACGAGGAAGTCAAGAATCTCCTATTTCTCTCTCTCGGTTTTCATACTTTTCAATCTTAAGAAGGGACTGATTAGAACAAGAAAGGAAATAAAGTGTTGGATTTAGAGCGTGATCATATGTGACTGAGAATCCCAGTTCCAGGTTCGATTTTTAATCAGGATCCCCAGTTCTTGGAGTGTTTGAGTCAACAACAGCTTTGGCTCTTTCATGATGAGATGGAGCATGGAGTTGGAAATAATTCTGACATCTAAAATTGGTATCAATATTTTCTGTTAAGCAAACATATCTGTCTATTTTATATAGATATTTGTATATCTATTATGTATATATATATATATATATGTATATATATATTTCCATAAGTGTTTATTTTTGTCATTAAACCTGGACAAACATTTGAAAATTGGTAGATATTTATTAAAATGAAAGAGAGGAGTGATATAAAGGAGTCCTCTTATTTTAGATGTACCCAAAGAAACATATTTGGAAGTATTTCCATTTACGTATATTCAATAACAGAGTAGACTTTTGAATCATTCTGCTTTTGGGTTTGAATTTTTTTCCATTGCTGCTTTGCCTAACGGAATTAAAAGCCATTGTACATTTCTCTATACACACACCCATACATACAAACATGCACATATGTGTATATATGTGTATATGTCAAAATATAATTTTAAACAACTTTATTTGGGTGGTCAAAATCTTTGCTTGCTTCCAGTCTTAAATGAACTGTTTGGGTACCCCAACACTACTTAATAACTTTCTGGATGAATAATATAGATCCTATTGCTGAAAGACTATCACTTAATCGAGCTTATCTTCCAATATTCTTTGTGTAAGAGATGGGGTTCATACATATGAGGACACCTTGAGCACATAAAACTACAACTTTCATTTACTTAGAGATACAGACTGGTTCCAAATAGGAATAGGAGTACGTCAATGTTATATATTGCCACCTTGCTAATTTAACTTATATGCAGATTACATCATGAGGAACGCTGGGCTGGAAGAAGCACAAGCTGGATTCAAGATTGCCAGGAGAAATATCAATAACCTCAGGTATGCAGAATATACGACCTTTATGGCAGAAAGTGAAGAGGAACTAAAAAGCCTCTTGACAAAAGCAAAAGAGGAGAGTGAAAAGGTTGGTTTGAAGTTCAACACTCAGAAAACAAATACCATGGCATCTGGTCCCATCACTTCATGGGAAATAAAACGTATTACAGAGGAAACAGTGTCAGATCCAAAATCATCGTGGATTCTGATTGTAGCCATGAAATTGAAAGACGCTTACTCCTTGGGAGGAAAGTTACGACCAACCTAGATAGCATATTAAAGAGCAGAGACATTACTTTACCAAACAATGTCCGTCTAGTCAAGGCTATAGTTTTTCCAATGGTCACGTATGGATGTGAGAGTTAGACTGTGAAGAAAGAATTGATGCTTTTGAACTGTGGTGCTGGAGAAGACTCTTGAGAGTCCCTTGGACTGCAAGGAGATCCAACCAGTTCATTCGAAAGGAGATTGATCCTAGGTTTTCTTTGGAAGGACTAATGCTAAAGCTGAAACTCCAATTCTTTGGCCACCTCATGAGAAGAGTTGACTCATTGGAAAAGACTCTGATGCTGGGAAGGATTGGGGGTGGGAGGAAAAGGGGACGACAGGGAATGAGATGGCTTGATGTCATCACCGACTCGATGGACATGTGTTTGAGTGAACTCCGCAACTTGGTGATCGACAGGGAGGCCTGACATGCTGTGATTCATGGGGTGGCAAAGAGTGGTGATGACTGAGCATCTGAACTCAAATGAACTGCAGAACATTCAAATTATATGATGTGTACATTAAAATCACTTCTCCATAATTCAGTATGTACATTTTTCTTTCATCCCTTTAAACTTCTGGTACCAAATATTTCAATAGAAATCATTGATGATCAAAATTTCTCTCCCTTCATGCCACAGGGGTTCAGCTTCATTCTGCCCTCCACATTATATCCTTATTTCTTGTCCTCCTTTGTATTTTTGTAGTTGCCACATCAGAGAAAACCTAACTAGATAACATGAACAGGTTCAATATATTATGTTAATAGAGAAATGTAATATAGGCTGTGCATTTTGTTAACATTTTACAGAGTTGTCACAGAAGCATGACAGAAATGCTTCAAAAGGAAAATTAAAGCCAGCACTATTATGTATAATGAGTAGCAACCATCTTAGAACACTCTTAGAAAATAATTTCTTATCCAAATCATTGAGGGGAAAACAATGATAAAAGAATAAAATAATTCTCAATGTTGAAAGGAAAACAGGGTAAACAATACACTTGAATTCTCAGTATTATACAAAATAAGATCATGGTATCTGGTCCCACTACTTCATGGGAAATAAAGGTGGGAAAAGCAGAATCAGTGACAGATTTCCTCTTTTGTGGCTCTATATTCACTGTGATGGTGATGGCAGCAATAAAATTAGAAGACAGTTGCTTCCTGGAAGCAAAGTTTTCACAGATTTAGTAAGTGTGTTAAAAAGTGAAAAGTTGACTTGACCAAAGGATTCACATTGAGTAACACTAATGGTCTTTCCAGTAGACATGTATGGATGTGAGAACACCAAAGTGCTCTGCTTGGGATGACTTGTGAGTGTCCATTGGATTGCAATGAGATCAAGCTAGTCAAACATAAAGGAAATCAACTCTGAAGATTCACTGAATCACTGACGCGCAAGCTGAGTCTCCAAAGCTTTGACCACCTGAGCAAAGAACTGACTCACGAGAAAAGACCCTGATTAGCAGGAAATAATGAAATAAGGAGGACAAACGGGTTAGAGAGGAGGAGAAGGCTGTATCATTTCACCCATTCATGGACATGATCTCAGGTAGACCCTGGGAGATGGTGAGGGGCAGAGAGGCCTTGTGTGCTGCAGTCCAAGGGGTCACAAAGAGTCTGACATGGCTTTGTGACTGAACAACAACAAGATTTCAGTTAAAAAAAATGGATCTTCCAGGGTTGCTGTGGGGGTCTCATTGTGTTAGAGGAATAGGAGCCTGAGTCCACTTTCTCCCACACAAATCCATCAAAGGATAGATTGCACGTGGAACACCTTCCAGAAACCAATTTGTGACTGATGTTGATGGGCCCTAGAAACTGATAAAGGAAAACCAGTCTCTTAAAAAGTAGGTAAGAAAAAATAAGTGATGAAATGGAGGAAATGTTTTTAGGGATCGAGACTCTCCTTGGAGAAGGAGTCTTAAAGGAGGAGAAATTTGCACAAAATAAGAAACCCTCTCTCATAGGTGTCAGTCGGGGAAGAAATAGAACTGGAGAGAGGAAGAACAAAAACACAGCTTATGCCAATAAATCCGATCACTAGCCAAGGAATGATTCAGATACTCCCATCCACTGTCATACATGGGGCATTGAAGGCAGGTCTGGGATGTATCAAACACATTATGGTTAAAAGCAGGCTTTAGTTCCCTGAGGACAATGTGACGAAGCTAAGATAACACACAAACCTAAACCATGGGGACACTGGAGACAGAAATTTTAGAAAGGACCTTTCCTGTGAGAAGGCTCTAAGGCCACATTGAACCATGGCATACTCACAGAACAGAAGATTGTGCACTAGAAAATACCAAAGGAGACCAAGCCAGTGTCCATTTAAGACCCTTTCCTCCACAGATTGAGAGAAGAACGTGTACGACTGCCAGAGGCACAAGGAAAGAGGTTACTAGTATCTTGGCCCCAGAGACATCCCATACCAAGCTCTAAGCTGGCTGACAGTTGCTAATGATGAATTCCTCACTTCATGGACAGTTCACATAGGCCAGGGACATGACAGCCTGGGTCAGTTAGCCTGAGGAGACACATGGCACACTTGAGACTGTGCCCTCTGGCACAGGCAGCAAACTGAGTGACTGAGACCAGAGAGCTGCATAAGATGCACGGCCCACCTGGGACTGTGCCTTGCCTCCAACCAGTCACCCGAGATTTTGGACTTGGGAAGAGCACAAAGCACATAGCCAATCGTTGTCATGGCCCTTGCCAAGCACCTGACTGCCTGATTGGCTGGGAAGTGCATGTAACACAGGGCCCACTTGGGACTGTGCCCTCATATATCAACCAGGAATCTGAGCAGTGTGGACCCAGAAAGTACATGTCACATTTGTCATTCAAAAGCCCAGTGTGATCAATCCACCTCAACCACCCCCAATATCCCAATGGTATTTGATTTCTGTGTCCCACCTCTCACCCCCCAAAGCACTGAACAAGTGAGCTCGAATATGAGGCTACTGCACCCTCGTTTCATGGTGAAAACGAGATATGGAGAGATTTTCAAATAAAAGAAGGAAATATAAACAAAGAAACAAAAACCAACCCAGAAGTGACAGGTTCAATGGAATAAGTCAGCAATATATGCCCAGACTGTTCAACTGAGGAACAGCAGTCAACTTTGACAATACAAGCTTCAACAAGAGACTATCTGACACTCTATTGAAACCAAAAATCACACAACTGCTTTGAAACTCTGCGATCTATTTCCGTATGATTTCTTTAACTTTAAACTATTTTAGACTTTATTATACCCTAAACTTTTATTTCTATTAACTATTATTATCTTTCAAACAAAACACATATAAATCTATTTTTAAACACATTTTTTATATATGAGAGAATAAATTTAAACTCCGTTTTCTTTTTTTACACTATATTTCTTGTTTCTTAACGTTTATTTTCCCAAAATTGATAACAATGTTGTGACTTTAGTAACAAAATATTTATGATCTGATTTCATTTATGGATTCGTTTCCTTAATTGATTGCTGTTTTCCATTTTAACACTCCCCTATCTCCTCCTAGGCACCTCTTTCACACTCCTCCCTTTTCTCTGCTGTCTGAAATTCTGTGCGTCCTGTTGATACTTTCTGGACGAGGAGAGTTCTGCCACCATTAACCTGGGGTTTATCTTCTGTGTTGTGTGGATGTAGACTTTTGATGTTACTGCAACCTGGAAAAAGAAACCCAGAGGCCAGGATATCGATTCCAGAACTTTAGAGCAACATCAAACTCCTTACCTCAAGGATCTTTAAAGGACAAGCACACACCCCAGAATTTCCATATCTATATGGAAAGCAATCTCCACACTTGAGTCGATAAGTTCAGTACAAGAGAAACCACACCTATTCTCCAGCAAACAGAAACAAAACGGTGAATATTATAAAAGGGGGTGCACTAAGCCATACCAAACCCACAAATACCCCAAAGCACTGTCCATGGACAATTTATTGAATTTCAGAGAGAAGAGACACAGATCCGCATGCCAGTGCACAGACACAAATGATCCGAAGCATTAAACCTGGAGAAGTCACTGGTCCAATCCCACCCACAAAGGACAGGATCCACAACATATTGGAGCTATAACCCTCCGGCCTGCAGAAAGGGGACCCAAATCACAGTAATCAAAGCAAAATGAAAAGGGAGAGAAATATGCAGCTGCTGAAGGTAAATGATAAAAACCCACAAAGACAAAGAAAAGAAGAGTTAGGAAGTTTTCCTGAAAAATAATTCAGAATAACGAGAGTAAAGATGATCAAAATCTTGAAAGATACGTAGAGTTGCCAGTAAATACACTGGAGGACTGGAATGAGAAGAAATAAACATGTTTACCATGGATCTAGAAGAAATAAAGAAGAGTCAAAGAGCAATAATCCATGCAATAACTGAGATTAACAACACCCTGGAAGGAACCAACAGTAGAATAACTGAGACCGAGAAAGAACTAATTATATGGAGGTAGAAAGGAGGAAATAAATGAAGCCTGGTGAGATGAGCAACGAAAACAACAACAAGTTAAACAGGCAAAGCTCTGACTGGGGCAATGATAAATGTCCCACAATGAGAAACTTAGGTGTCTAGATGGAGAACACCGAAAACGAAAAGGGGTGGGGTACTTGGAAAATGATTGAGGAAGTAAAAGTTGAAAGCATCCTTAAATGAGTCAAGCCGCAAGAATTGGGACCAGACATGGAACAATTGAATGTTCAAAACTGGGAAAAGAGAGTGACAAATCTCTAAATTGTCACTCTGCTTATGAGAATCTTAAGTAGAGTATACTATTAAAGTAATAAATGAGTAAATCACAAGCTGGCATCAAGGGTTGGGAGAAACATCAACAGCCTCAGATATATAGATGGCAACTATGAAACAAATAGAAAGTGAAGAAGAAATAAAGAGTCTTTTGATGAGGGTGAATGAGAAGAGTGTAAAATCAAGCTGACAATTCAGCATTCGTAAAAACAAAGATAAGGGCCTCTGGTCCCATCACTACTCTGCAAATAGAAGGAGTAAACGTGAACTTCCAGATGTTGAAATTGGTTTCAGAAAAGTCGGAGGAAAGAGAGATCAAATTGCCAAATTCCGATGGATCATGGAAAAAGCAGGAGAGTTCCAGACAAAAACCTCTCTTTCTGCCTTATTGACTATGCAAAGCCTTTGACTGTGTGGATCACAATAAACTGTGAAAAATTTTGGAAGAGATGGGAATAGCAGACAACCTGACCTGTCTCTTAGAGAACTATATGAAGGTGAGGAAAGAGCAGTTAGTGATGTACGTGGAACAACAGACCGGTTCAAAACAGGAAAAGGAGTATGTCAAGACTGTATATTGTCACTGTGCTTTTTTAATTTATATGCAGAATACATCATGAGAAACAGTGGGCTGGAAGAAGCACAAGCGGGAATCAAGACTGCCGGGAGAAATATAAAAACCTCAGATATGCAGATGACACCACCCTTATGGCAGAAAGTGAAGAGGAATTAAAAAACCTCTTGATGAAATTGAAAGAGGAGAGTGAAAATGTTGGCTTAAAGCGCAAAATTCAGAACATTAAGATCATGGCATCTGGTCCCTTCACTTCATGATAAATAGATGGAGAAACAGGGGAAAGAATGTCAGACTTTAATAATTTGAGTTGCAAAATCACTGTAGATGCTTATTGCAGCCATGAAATTAAAGGAGACTTACTCCTTGGAAGGAAAGTTATCACCAACCTAGATAGCATATTAAAAAGCAGAGACATTACTTTGCCAACAAAGGTCTGTTTAGTCAGGGCTATGGTTTTTCCAATGGTCATGTGTGGATGTGAGAGTTGGACTGTGAAGAAATCTGAGCGCGGAAGAATTGATGCTTTTGTGCAAAATTCTGTAAAATAATTATCCCTAAGTTAAAAATAAACAAACTAAAGTAATTCCTCAAAGCATGGAATTCTGTATATTTCATATTTCAACATCTAAGTTCAGATGTTTCTAACTGAAGTAAGGAATACTCCATATCTCCCATATTTAAAATTGTAAGCAGAGTCTCCGATAGGCGGTAATGTATACTCTATAATTGACGTATGAAAAACTTTTGAGGAATTTTGGACATGGAAAGGTGGGATTTTTGCTCTTTAAATGTGAAAACCAGGGAACACATTGTCTTATAAGCCATGAACTATGCTTATTTCAGATATGAAAATGTTGTGTAGAAATTTTACATGAAATGTGCATCTAGTAAAAGCTGTTGTTTATCCAGAAGTTATGTATGCATGTGAGAGGTGGACTATAAAGAAATCGTAGCAGAAAAATTAATGCTTCTGAGCTGTGGTATTGGAGAAGACTCTTGAGAGTCTCTTGGATGCCTAGGTGAAATCCAACCAGACCGTCCTAAAGGATATCAGTCCTGAATATTCCTTGTAAGGACTGGGGCTAAAGGTGAAACTCCAATACTTTGGCCACCTGATGTGAAGAATGGGCTCACTGGAAAGACCCTGCTGCTGGGAAAGGTACAAGGTGGGCGGAGGAGGGGCAGCAGAATATAGTTGGATGGCATACCGAATCAATGGACATGAGTTAGAGTAAACTCAGTGAGTTGGTGATGGATAAGGAGGCCTGACATGCTGCAGTTTACGGGGATGCAAAGATTTGAACAGGACTGAGCCACAAAACTGAACTCAACTGAACATGGACCTGTCCATCTGAATAAGAACCAGTTTTCCCCTCAGCTAGTCTCTCCCATCAGGAAGCTTCCACAAGCCTCTTATCTTTCTCCATCAGCGGGAAGACAGAATGAAAATCATAATCACAGCAAACTAACCAAACTGATCACCTGCTCCATAGCCTTGTCTAACTCAATGAGACTATGAGCGAGGCATGTAAGGCCACACAAGATGGCCGGGTCATAGTGAAGGGTTCTGACAGAATGTGGTCCTTGGAGAATGGAATGGAAAACCTCTTCAGTATTCCTGCCTTGAGAAACACATGAGCAGCATATAATGGCAAAATATAGCATGCAGAAACAGGAACTCCCAAGGTTGGTAGTTGACAAAGATGCTACAGCAGATCAGTGCAGAGGAAAGAATGAAGCAGATCACAGAAAAAATGAAGGCATGGAGCCAGAGTAAAAAGAGAACCGAGTTGCAGATGTGACTGGAGATAGAATGAATTCTGATGCTGTAAAGAGTAATATTGCATAGAAGCCTGGAAGGTTAGGTCCGTGAATTAAGGTCGTTCAGAAGGGGTAAAACAGGTGATGGCAGGAGTGAGAATCGACATTTTAGGCATCAGTGAATTAAAATGGACTCGAAAGTGTGACTTTAACTCAGATGACCATTATGCCTACTATTGTGGGCAAGAAGCCCTTACAGAAAATGGAGTAGCTGTCATAGTTAATAAAGAGTTCAAAATGTAGTCTTGGAGGCAATCTCAAAGACGACAGAATGATCTCTGTTCGATTCCAAAACAAATCAGTCAACATCACAGTAATCCATGCCTGTGCAACAAATAGTAATGTCGAAGAAGCTGATGTAGTGCAACTTTGTGAAGACCTACAAGAACTTCTAGAACTTACACTCATAAAAGATGTCCTTTTCATCATAGGGGAATGGAATGCAAAAGTAGGAAGACCAGAGATAGCTGGTGTAGCACAAAAATTTGGCTTTGGACGACAAAACAGAGCCAGTGAAAAGAAATAGAGCTTTGCCAAGGGAACACACTGCTGATTGAAAGCACTCACTTCCAGCAACACAGGACAAGATTCTATACATGGACATTATCAGATGGTCAAAACTGAAACCAGATTGATTCTTTTCTTTGCAGCAAAAGATGGAGAAACTATATACAGTCAGCAAAAATAAGACTGTGATCAATTGTGACTCAGATCATGAGTTCTTTATTGCCAAATTCAGATTTAAATTTAAAAAAGTAGCGAAACCACTAGACTATTGATGTGAGACCTAAATAATATCCCTTATGATTGCACAGTGAAAGTGACAAATAGATCCATGGGATTAGATCTGATAGAGTTCCTGACTAACTACAGAGGTTTGTGAAATTGTGCAAAAGGCAGTGATCAAGACCATCCTCAAGAAAAAGAAATGTAAAAAGGCAAAATGGGTGTCTGAGTATACCTTACAAATTGCTGAGAAATGAATAGAAGCTAAAACAAAGGAGAAAAGGACAGATATATCCGTTTGTGCAGAGTTTCAAAGAAGAGGAAGGAGAGATAAGAAAGTCTACCTCAGTGAACAGTCCAAAGAAACAGAGGGGAAAAAACGGCATGGAAAAGGCTATATCTCTTCAAGATAATTAGAGATACCAAGGGAATATTTCATGCCAATATGGTCAAAATAGAGAACATAAATGGTGCGGACCTAACAGAAGTAGAATATATCAAGACGAGGTGTCAAGAATATACAGAAGAACTATAGAAAAAGGATCTTCAATACCCAGATAAACTCGATGGTGTGATCATTCATCTGGACCCAGACATCTTGGAATGTGAAGTAAAGTAATCCTTATGAAACATCATATGGAGAAAACTAGTGGAGCTGATGGAATGTTAGTAGAGTTATTTCACAGGCTAAAAATGATTCTATGAAAGTGTTACACTCAATATGACAGCAAATTTAAAAAACTCAGCCATTGCCACAGGACTGGAAAAGTTCAGTTTTCACTCCAATCCCAGAGAAAGGCCAAATCCCAAGGAATGTTCACACTACCACACATTTGCCCCCATGTCAAGCGGTAGAAAGTAATGCTCGATATTGTCCAATCCAGATTCAAGTGTACATGAACAATGAACTTCCACATGTTCAAGCTGGATTTAGACAAAGGTGGGGAATGAAAGATCAAATTGCCAACATCCATAGGATCATTAAAAAAGCAAGAAATCTCCAAAAAAGAAAAGCAAAACTGAAACCGAAACCTCTACTTCTGCCTCATTCTTTACGCCGAAGCCTGTGACTGTGGAGATGACAACAAAGTGTGAAAAATAATAATAATAATAATAAAGTGGTGCGAAAACCAGATCATCTGACCTGCTTCTTGAGAAATCTATATCCAGGTTAAGAAGCAACAGGATACGGGATAACAGGCTGCTTTCAAATCAGGAAAAGATTGTGCCAAGGCTGCATATTGTCACCCTGCTTAATTAACCTCTATGCAGTGTAAAACTTGTGAAATGCTAAGCTGGATGATGCACAAGCTTGAATTAATACTGCTAGGAGAAATACAAATAAACTCTGTGAAGAAGATGACATCACCCTTATGGCAGAAAGTAAAGAGTAACTAAAGAGCCTTTTGATGAAAATGAAAGAGAGGAGTGAAAAATTTGGCTTAAAAACTCAACTTTCACAGAACTAACATCATGACATCCAATCCAATCAATGCTCAGCAAAGGGAGAAACAATGGAAAGAGCAAAAGACTCTATTTTGGGGGCTCTAAAATTACTGCTGATGTTGACTGCACCACGAAATTAAAAGATGTACTCCTGGGAAGAAAGCTATGACCAAACTAGACAGCATCTTGGAAAGCAGCAACATTGCTTTACCAAGTCCCACATAGTCAAAGCTATGGTTTTTCCAGCAGTCATGTATCAATGTGAGATTTAGACTCTAAAGATAGCTGAGTGCAGAATTCTTGGTGCTTTTCAAATAGTTTTGCTGAAAACTAGTGTCTCTTGGCCTTAAGGAGGCTAAAAGAAATCAATCCTGAATATTCATTGGAAGGACTGATTTTGAAGGTGAAGCTCCAATAATTTGGCCACCTTATGAGAATAACTGACTCATTTGAAGAGACCTTGATGATTGGAAACATTGACGACTGAAACACAAGGGGACAACAGAGTATGAGATGGTTGGGAGAAATCACTTACTCGATGGATGTGAGTTTGTGTATGCTCCGGGAGTTGATGATGGACAGGGAAGCATGCGTTGCTGCAGTCCATGGTGTCGCAAAGTGCTGAACATGATCCAGAGACTGAACTAAACTAAAATCAAATGTAGAATCACCTACATTTTTACATGTGAATATAGTGATGCTGGTTTTACTACAGGATACTTGGCATTTTTTCAATTTCATTCATGGAAACATGGAAGCTCTTTTTCTTAGGTGAAATGTGGAATTCTCTACACCTCATGTATGAAAATCCAGTTAGTGATCTCTACCATTAAATGAGGAAATATGTATATTTCACGTATGAAAATCTTGTCACTGACTTTCTGAAGATAAGGAGAACCAGTATGAAATTTCAATTTTCTCTATTGCACAAATGAAAATCTGGATACCACTGTTATTTCATAAAGTAGACAATCTTTACATTTCTCAAACATATAGCAGAAGAAAGAGTTTCTTCCATGAAATGTGTGATGTCCTGTATTTACTGTATTAAAAGTTAGGTGCTAATTTTCCATCTTGGATGTTAGACTTCTCTATATTTCGTATTTGTGATCAGAATGGATATTTTCCTATATAAAAAAAAAAAACCTGGAAATCTCTATATTTCATATGATGCACTGGTTCTTCAGCTAAAGAAACATCTATGTTCCCAGTTTTCCTGTTTTCTTGTGCCTTGAACATTTGTGTGTGTCTACACATGTGAGTTTGTGAGCTGTGTTTTTCTGTTTTTTTTCTATGTAGATATGTGCATTTCCACAGCTGAAGAAGAGATGAAGGTGACAGATCATAAGATGTCTAACAAGCAGAAGGATCTTTGCTCATTTCCAAGACAAACCATTCAATAGTGTAGTAATCCAAGTCTGTGTCCTGACCAGTTATGCTGATGTAGCTGAAGTGGAACAGTTCTATGAAGACTTACAAGACGGTCTAGAACTAACACCCAAAAAAGATATCCTTTTCATCACAGAGGAATGGAACGCAAATGTAGAAAGTCAAGAGATACCTGAGTAACAGACAAACTTGGCATTCGAGTACCAAAGGAATCCAGTCAAAGGTTAACACAGCTCTGCCAAGAGAGCACACAGCTTATTGCAAGCACCCTGGTCGACAACACAAGAGAAGACTCTACACATGGAATTATCAAATGTGCAATACTGAAATCAGGTTGATTCTTTTCTTTGCAGCTGAAGATGGAGATGCTATACATAGTCAACAAAAACAGGACTGAGAGCTAACTGAGGCTCAGATCATGAAGTCCTTATTGCCAAATTCAAACTTAAATTAGAAAAGGAGGGAAAACTACTAGACTATTCATATATTATCTAAATCAAATCCTTTAGGATTAAACATGAAAGTCACAAAGATTTTCAAGGGATTAGATCTGATAGAACGTGTGACTGAGGAAATACAGACAGAGATTTGTGGCTCTGTTTAAGAAGTAGTGACCAAGCCGTCCTCAAGAAAAAGAAATACAAAAAGGCATAATGGCTTTCTAAAGATGACTTACAAATAGATCAGAAGAATAGAAGCTGAAAGCAAAGGAGAAAAGGAAAGATACACCCATTTTAAGGCAGAGTTCCAAAGTACAGGAAGGAAGGAAAAGAAAGGCTTCCTCAGTGATCAAAGCGAAGAAATAGAGGAAAATAATAGGATGGGCAAGACCAAAGATCCCTTCAAGAAAATTAGAGATAGCAAAGGAATATTTCATGCAAAGATGTTCAAAATAATATACTGAATTTTCATGGACGTAATGGAAGCGGAAGATATTAAGAAGAGGTGGCAACAATACATTGAAGAACTATACATAAAAGGGTGTTTATTACCCAGATAACCAAGACGTTTTGATCACTCACCTAGAGCCAGACATCTTAGAATGTGAAGGCAAGCAGTCCTTATGAACATCCATATGAACAAAGCTAGTGGGATTGATGGAATTCTAGTTGAGTTATTTAACAGCTATGTAAATGCTTCACTCAATATGCCATCAAATTTGGAAAACTCACCAATGGACACAGGCCTTGAAAAATTCATTCCGATCCCATAGAAAGATACTCCCAAAGACTGTGCATACAAACATACAGTTGCCCTCATCTCAAACGGAAGGAAAGTAATGTTCACAATTCTACAAGCCAGGCTTCAACAGTACATGAACCATGAATTTCCAGACGTACCAACTGGATTTCGTAAAGGCAGAGGAACCAGAAATTAAATATCCAACATCTGTGGGATAATCAAGATAACAAGAGAGCTACAGGAACAAACAAACTAACAAAAATCTACTTCTATTCATGCTTATATCATAGGTTTTGACTGTGTGGATCACAAGACACTGTGGAAAACTTTTAATGTGATAGGAATACCAGATCAATTGACCTGCCTCCTAGGAAATCTGTATGCAACTCAAGAAGAAACTGTTACAACTGGATGTAAAGCAATGGACTGCTTTCAAATAAGGAAAGGATTATGACAAGGTGCATATTGTCACCCTGCTTATTTAAAATATATGTAATGTCCACTTCAGTCACTTAGTCGTGTCCGACTCTTTGTGACCCCATGAACCACAGAACGCCAGACCTGCTTGTCCATTACCAACTCCTTGAGTGTACCCAAACTTATGTCCATTGAGTCGATAATGCTATCCAGGCATCTCATCCTCTGTCATTCCTTTCTCTTCCTACCCTCAATCTTTCACAGTGTGAGGATCTTTTCCTTTGAGTCAGTTGTTCGCATCGGCTAGCCAAAGTATTGGAGTTTCAACTTCAACATCAGTCATTCCAATGAACATCCAGGACTCATCTCCTTTAGGATTGGCTGGTTGCATATTCTTGCAGTCCAATGGACACTCAAGAGTCTTCTCCAACACCATAATTCAAAAGCATCAATTCTTGGCACTCTTTAAAGTCCAAATAAGACATCCATACATGACTACTGCAAAAAAACCACAGCTTGACTAAACAGAGCTTTTTTGGCAAAATCGGGTCTCTGCTTTTTAATATGCTGTCTAGGATGGTCATAACTTTCCTTGCAAGGAGTAAACATTTTAGTTTCATGGCTACAATCAACATCTACAGTGATTTTGGAGTCCCTCTCCCCCAAAAAATAATATTGGAAGCCATTCTTTCCACTCTTTCCCCGTTTGTTTGCCAGAAGTGATGGGACTGGAGGCCATAATCTGAGTTTTTAAAAGTTGAACTTTAAGCCAATGTGTTCACTCTCATTACGTTACTCAAGAAACTCTTTAATTTTTCTTTAGTTTCTGCCATATGAGTGGTGTCACCTGTATATGTGAGGTTATTGATATTTGAGGTTATTGATATTACTCTCAGCAATCTTGATTCCAGCTGTGCTTCTTTCAGCCCAGCTCTTCTCATGATGTACTCTGCAAATAAGTTAAATAAGCAGGGTGACAGTACAGCCTTGATATATTCATTTTCCTATTTGGAACCAGGATGTTGTTCAATATTCAGTACTAACTATTCATTCCTGACTTGCATACAAGTTTCTCAAGAGGCAAGTCTGGTGGTCTGATGTTTCGATCTCTTTCAGAATTGTCCATAGTTCTTTGAGATCCACACAGCCAAAGGTTTTTGCATGGTGATTAAAGCAGAAATAGATGTTTTTCTGGAACTCTCTTCCTTTTTCGATGATCCAGCAGATGTTGGCTGTTTGATCTCTGGTTCTTCTACCTTTTCTAAAACCACCTTGAACTTCTGGAAGTTCACGGTTCACCCATTTTTGAATCCTGGCATGGGAAATATTGATCATTATTTACTAGCAAGTGAATGAGATGACTGCAATTGTGCGGTAGGTTTGAGCATCTTTGGCATTGACTTTCTTTGGGATTGTAATGAAATCTGACCTTTTCCAGTCCTGCGGTCTCTGCTGAGCTTTCCACTTTTGCTGACATATTGAGTGCAACACTTTCACAGCATCATCTTTTAGGATTTGAAATACCTCAACTGAAATTCTGTCACTTCCACGGGCTTTGTTCACAGTGATGTTTCCTAAGGCCCACTTGGCTTCCCATTCCAGAATGTCTGGCCCTAGGGGATGATAAGTGATCACAGTATCGTGATTATATAGGTGGTAAAAAATCTTTTTTGTATACTTCTGAGTATTTGTTGCACCTCTTCTTAATATCTTCTGCTTCATTAGGTCCATACCATTTCTGTTCTTTATTGAGCCATTCTTTGCATGAAATATTCCCTTGGTATCTCAAATTTTCTTGAAGGGGATCTAGTCTTTCCCATTGTATTGTTCCCATGTATTTCTTTGCGTTGATCACTCAGGAAGGCTTTCTTAACTCTCCTTGCTATTCTTTGCAACTGTGCATTCAAATGGATAAATCTTTCCTTTTCTCCTTTGCTTTTAGCTTCACTTTTTTTCACAGATCTTTGTAAGGTCTTCTCAGACAGCCGTTTTTCTTTTTGCTTTTCATTTTCTTGCGGATGGTCTTGGTTCCTGTCTCCTGTACAGTGTCACAAACCTCCACCCATAATTCATATGTTGTATAAAACATGCTAAATGCCAGGCTTTAAGAAGCACAAGCATGAATAAAGATTGCTTTGAGAAATATCAACAGCCTCAAATACTTGATGAAACCACTCTTATGGCGGAAGATGATGTAGTTATAAAGAACCTCTTGATGACAATGAAAGAGGAGAGTGAAAATTTTGAGTTAAAACTCAACATTCAGAAAGCTAATATCATGACATATGGTGCCATCCAGGCTTAAAATATGGATGGAGAAACAATGGAAATACTGATAGACTTTATTTTGGGGGGCTCTAATACAATTGCAGATTGTGACTGCAGCCGTAAAATTAAAAGGCACTTGGTACTTGGATTAATAGCTATGAACTACTTAGACAGTATATTGAAAAGCAGAGAGATTGCTTTGCCAGCGAAGGTCCACCTGGTCAAAGCGATGGTTTCTCCTGCAGTAATTTACGGATGTGAGATTTAGACTGTAAAGACAGCTGAGCATGGAAGAATTGATGTCTTTAAAATGTGGCATTGGGGAAGAACCTTGAGAGTCTCTTGGACGTCAAGGAGGCTAAAGGAAATCAGTCCTGAATATACATTGGCAGCACAGATGCTGACACACATACTCGAATATTCCCGACCCCTGATGCAAGGAACTGACTCATTGGAAAAAACCCTGATGCTGGGAAACATTGAAGGCAATAAGAGAAGAGGACGACAGAGGATGAGATGGTTAGATGGCATCACCGACATGACAGACATGAGTTTGAGTAATCTCTGGGAGTTGGTGATTGACAGGAAAGCAGTTAATGGGGTAGCAAAAGTTGAACACGACTGAGAGACTGGATTGAATTGAACTCAAATGGAGAATTACCTACATTTTTGCGTGCAAATATGGCGATGCTTGTTTTACTCCATGATATATTGCATTTTTTTCTTCATTTTAAGAAAATCTGGAATCAGTTTTTTTTTTTTTTTTTTAATGTGAAATGTGGACTAATCTACACCACATACATGAATCCTCCTGGTGGTTGTCTAACATCAAGTGGAAAGTTCTGGATATTTCACATATGAAAATCTTATCACTGCTTTTAAAGTCATGGAAAACCAGTATGAAATTGGAACTATCTCTATTGCACAAGTGAAAATATGGGCACCACTGATTCTTCATGAAGTAAAGAGTTTGTTGTATTTCTGAAAACATATACCAAAACAAAGAATGGATTCCATGAAGTGGGAAATGACTTGTATTTATTGTATCAAAACCTGGGGGGAAGTCTCCGTCATGGAATTTGGACTTCTCTACACTTCATATTTGAGTTCAGAATGGATATTTTCCTATAAGAAATATGGAAATCTCTATATTTCACATAAGGCACTGGTTCTTCAGTTGCAGAAACACCCATGTTCCCTATTTGCCTATGTTTCCGTGTGCCTTGCACATTTGTGTGTGTAGCCACGTAGGCTTGTTTCCAATGTTTGTGTGTTTTTCTCTGTGGATGTGCGTCCAATCACAAATGACAGAGAGGTGAAAGTTACAGACCACGAGATATGGAACAAGCAGAAGGAGCCACCAGGCATCCACAGACTGGGAGAGACTGCTCCATGCATCTGTGAGACATGAAATAAGGAAAGGATGACCAGTGACAACTCAGGACTGTGAATTCACAAATCTGGGTTTACATCAAGAGACATGAAGAAGTTCACAGTTTCTGCTGTGGTGATGTGTGTTTGTACCAGCAAGAGGATTTGGAACGGTTAAAGATCCATCCAGTACAACTCCAGTGGTGTGGGGCTTTTAAAACATAGCCTGTGGACCCCTCAGTCTGTGGGAAGTAGGCTGGCCTGTGGAAACGGTGGACATGGCTATAACTGGAAATAAGAGTGTCAAGAGGTGAAGGTCCTTCAGGAAAGAGTAGAAACTGAAAGGAGGAGGAATAGAAAGAAAACCTGTTGCACTGGAGAATTTTTCCAAATTAGGGGAAGGTCCTGGGATAGTGCTGCCTCGGATCAGCCAATCAGGTAACACACTCTCTCTTTACGAGTGACCAACAATAGCGTCATGTGAGACAAATGACATGAAAAGGTAGGATCCTTCATGGTGAAACCACACACATCCTAGAAAATACAGGGTGACCTTGGCTCTGTCCAGGCACTTCAAGCCTATCTGACAGCTCAGAATGGTGAAAAAATTTCAGATGTGGGATGGAGGCATTTCCCCCTTTGGCAGTGTGTGCCTGTAAGGGAGTGAAGATGGGAAAGTAGAAGGGTGTGAACCCAACTTTTCTTGTGCGAGCTCTAAAATTACAGCTTGTTTCTGAAGGACCATTGACACAAGAATGTTGGGTCCCACCAAAAAGAGCAACAACAACAACAGATGTCCAAGGGAAAAGGGAAAGCCCCAAGAAGACTGTAGCAGTGGTGAATTTGCATTTAGAATCAATAAATACTAGCGATGCCTCAAGTGCTCAATAAAACATTTTGTGCACCTATATCCAGAGACCGCACAGAGACAGAGTCAGAACTGCATTCAAGTGATTGAGTGTATCCTGCAGAGGCATGGGTCAGCAATGGCCTGACAGGGAAGAGAGGCTCCAGCTGCTACAGACGTGGGTCATGCAGTTTGTGACATAAGCTCTCTCACAGAAGGTCACCTTACAACCTAACATAAAGCCACCTAGCACACAATCCACAAGTTGCAGGAAATGATTCCAAAGAAAGTTTCATACATTTAAGGAAGCTCTAGGACTCCTACAGTTTTCTTAATCCTGGGATCTGGCAAAGGGACTGAGAACCCTAGGTAATTTGACTCTGGAGGCCAGTGGGATTTGATTATACAACTTCCACAGGAGTGAAACAGACTGTTGGAGGGCACACTCAAAACCTTGTGTGCACGAGGAATCAAGAATAAGGACCAGTGTCCCCAAAAGAGACTGAGCCAGACTTGCTTGTGAGTTTCATTAAGTCTCCGGCAGAAAGTGGGATGCAGAGGTGTCTCAGGCCCTGAATACAAGAGTGCTTGCTCAAATGCTTTTGAAAGAGGTCCAAATGACTTTCGTTTCCCATATGATAGTTTGGGCTCAGTTCAGACAACAAAGCCTGAACACAGCCACACCCATCAAGAGTATATTGGATTAAAGATCCACTGAATATGGCCCCATATATCAGAGCCGGACAGAGGCTCACTCACAGTCAGTTTCTCCCATCAGGAATTTTACATAAGCCTCTTACCTTTATCCATCACAGGGCAGAGAGAATGAAAAGCACAATCACAGAAAACTAACGAAACTGTTCAAATGGATCACAGCCTTGTCTACCTCAATGAAGCTATGATACCTGCCGTGTAGGGCCACGCATGATAGATTGGACATAGTGGAGAATTCTGGCAAAATGTGGTCAAATGGCGAAGGGAATGGAAAACCACTTAAGTATCCTTGCTTTGAAAAACACATGAACGATATGAAAACCCAAAAAGATAGGACATTGAAAGACGAACTCTCCAGGTTGGTAAGTGTCCTGTATAGTTCTGGAACTCAGTGAGGAAGTAACTCCAGAGAAAACGAAGAGAAGGAGCTAAAGGAGAAACAACACTGAGGTGTGGATATGAGTGGTGTAAAAGTAAAGTTTGATGCTGTAAAGAATGATATTTCATAGGAACCTAGAAAGTGAGGACCATGATGAAGGTAAAATTTACGTGGTCAAACAGGAGATGACAAGTGTGACGATCAAAATTTCAGCAATCAGTGAATTAAAACTGAATGGAATGGACAAATTTAATTCAGATGGCCATTTTATCTTCTAAAGTGGGTAAGAATCCCTAGAGAAGAAATGGAAGAAGCTGCCCTCATCAATAAATCAGTGTGGATTTCAGTACTTGATTGCAATATAAAAATGAAACATCTCTGCTTGTTTTCAAGGCTAACAATTCGGTAGCACTTTAATCCAAGTCTGCGTCATGACCAGTAATGCTAAAGTTGAAGTTGAGCTGCAGGCCAGGGTGAAGCTGAGGTTGAGTGGGTCTGTGATTACCAGTAGGACATTCTAGGATGTACACATGAAAAACAAGACGCTATTTTCATCGTATGGGACTGGAATGTAAAAGTAGGAAATTGAGAACTCCCTAAAGAAACAGACATGTTTGATCTTCGGGAACAAAATAAACCAGGGCAAAATCTATCACAGTTTTGCCAAAACAAGTTACTGTCATTGGATACACCCTCTTCCAACAACACGAGATGTGACTCCAGACATGCACATCATCAGATGATCAATACCAAAATCAAACTGATAATATACTATGGAGCTGAGGATAGAGAGTCTCTTTCAGTTCAGATCAGTTCAGTTCAGTAGCTGAGTCATGTCCAAGTCTTTGTGACCCCATGAACCGCAGCACAACAGTCCTCCCTGTCAATCAGCAACTCCTAGAGTTACTGAAACTCATGTCCATTGCGTGGGTGAGGCCATCCAACCATCTCATCCTCTATCGTCCCCTTCTCCTCCTGTCCCCAATCCCTCCCAGCATCAGGATATTGTCTATTGAGTCAACTCTTCGCATGAGGTGACCAAAGTATTAGATTTTCAGCTTTAGCATCAGTCCTTTCAAAGATCACCCAACACTGATCGCCTTTAGAATCAGTCCTTTAGGACTGGTTGAATTTCCTTGCAGTCCAAGGGACTCTCAAGAGTCTCTCCAAAACCACAGTTCAAAAGCATAAATTTTTTTGCACTCAATATTCTTCACCATCTAACTCTCACACCCATACATGACCACTGGAAAAACAATAGACTTGACTAGATGGACCTTTGTTGGCAAAGTGATGTCTTTCCTTTTTAATATAATATCTAGGTTAGTCATCACTTTCCTTCTGAGGAGTAAACGACTTTTACTTACATGTCCACAGTCACCATCTTCAGAGACTTTGGAGCCCCCCGACCAAAAAAAAAAAAAAAAAAAAGCCTGAGACTGTGTCTACTGTTTCCCCATCTATTTACATGAAGTGATGTGACCAGATGCCATGATCTTAGTTTTCTGAAAGTTGAGCTCTAAGCCAACTTTGTTACTCTCCTCTTTCACTTTCATCAAGAGACTTTTCAATTCCTCTTCACCCTCTGCCATTTGGGTGGTGTCATCTGCATACCTCAGGTTATTGAAATTATTCCCGGCATTCTTGATTCCTGCTTCTTCCAGCCCAGCGTTTCTCATGATGTACTATGCATAGAAGTTAAATAAGCAGGTGACAATATAGAGCCTTGAAATATCCTTTCTCTATTTGGAATTAGTCTGTTGCTTCATGTTCGGTTTTAACTGTTCATTCCTGATCTGCATATAGGTTTCTTAAGAGGTAGGTCAGGTGACCTGTTATCCCCATCTCTTTCAAAATTTTCCACAATTTATTGTGATCCAAACAGACAAAGGCTTTGGCATAGTCAATAAAGCAGAAATAGATGTGTTTTCTGGAACTCTCATGCTTTTTTGGTGATTGAGCCGATGTCGGCAATGTAATCTCTGGTTCCTCTCCCTTTCCTAAAAGCAGCTTGAACACCTGGAAGTTCACAGTTCATGTATTGCTCAAGTCTCTATACAGTCAGCCAAAACAAAACTAGGAGTTGACTGTGGCTCAGATTAACCACACATATTGATAAAAATTTGTACTTACATTGAAGAAAATAGGGAAAACCCCTTGATCATTCAGGTATAACCTATATAAAATATCTTTTGAGTGCAATCGCAAATGTCAAATTGATTCCAGGAATTAGATCTGAAAGAGAACTTTGTACAGAAGTTTGTGATATTGTACAAAGTGAAGCAATGAAGAATATCCCCAACAGAAAGTAATGCAGAAGGCAAAATGGTTACCTGAAGAAGCCTTAAAAACAGCTGAGGAAACGGAAACAAAAAGAGAGAGAAAGAGAGAGAGAAGTGGAAGGGAAAAAAGAACAGGAAATTTACACCCATACGAATGCAGAGTTTTGAAGAATAGCTATGGCTTATAAGAAAATCGTCCTCATTGATCTATGCCAAGAAATAGAGGAAAACAATAGAAAAAGAAAGACTAGAGATCTCCTCAAGAAAATTAAATATACCAGGGGAACATTTTATGCAATGAAGGGCACAATAATGGACACACATATTAGAGAACAAAGAGAAGCAGAAATATTAGAAGAGGTGGCCTAAACACAAAGAAAATGGTCAACCCTGAAAAGCACGATGGTATCGTCACTCACCTAGACCCAGATATCCTAGAATGCATAATCAAGAAGGCTTTAGGAAACAGTAGTGAGAACAAACCTGGTGGAGGTAATGGCTATCCAGTTGAGATATTTCAAATACTAAAATATGATGCTGTGAAAGTGCTGCACTCAATATGAAGGCAAGTTTGGAGAACTCAGCAGTGGCTACAAGACTGAAAATGATCACTTTTCATCGCATTCCCAAAGAAAGACAATGTCAGACTCTTTGAACTAACACACAATTGCATTCATCTCACATAAAGCAAAAAGTAATGCACGGAATTCCCCAGGACGTTTTCAACAGTATGCAAAGGAAGAATTTCCAGAGGTTCAAGCTGCATTCAGAAAAGGCAGAGGAACCAGAGATTAAATTGCCCAAACCCGTTGTATGCTCAAAAAAGCAAACAAGTTCAAGAAACACATCCACTGCTTTATTGACTAGGTCAAAACTTTCGGCTTGTGGAACAGAAAAAGTGTGGAAAGTTCTTCAAGAGAAGGGAATACCATACCACCTGACATGCCTCCTGAGAAACTTCTTTGCAGATAATGAAACAACAGTTATCATGGATGGGGAACAATGGGCTGGTTCCAAGTTGGGCAAAGTAGCAACTCCAGGCTATATATATTTCACCATATTTACTTATGTAGACTGCGTCATGTGAAATACCAAGCTGGATGAAGCACAAGCTGGGATCCCGTTTTTCAGGAGATATAGAAACAAATACAGATATAGGATGACACCACCATTATGGCAGAAAGTGAAGAGAAACTAAGAAATCTCTTAATGAAAGTGAAATTGGAGAGTGAAAATTTTGGTTTCAACCTGAACATTCAATGACTGAAGTTCATGGCATCTGGTCCCAACTCTTCATGGCAAAGTGACGGGGAAACAGTGGAAATCATGACAGGCTTTGCTTTATTGGACTTCAAAATCACTGTAGATTGTGGCTGCAGCCATAAAAGCTAGACAAATATAGACAACATTTTAAAAAGCAGAGACATCACGTCCATCTAGTCAAAGCTATGGTTTTTCCAGTAGTCACGTATGGACGTGAGATTTGGACCTTAAACCTGACTACCGAAGAACTGATATTGTGATCAATCGTATTGGAAAAGGCAATTGAGATTTGCACTGCATGTAGAAGGAACGAGTGAATCCTAAAAGAATTTGGTTATGAGTATTTGGAGAAATGCTGAAGCTGAATCTTCAATATTTTGGCCACTTGATGTGAAGAAAGACACTGTAAACCACTCTGATACTGGGAAAGACTGACGACAGAAGGAGAATTGGGAGACAGAAATTGAGAAGTTTGGATGGCATCCTCATTTTTCAAATAACAGCAGGAGAGATATTGCATCACCACTTCATGGAGATGTATTTGAGCAAGCTCTGGGAGTTTTAGATGAACAGGTAAGCCTGGCATGCTTCAGTTGATTGGGTCATAAAGTGTAGGGTGAATGAGGGAAAGAAATAACTTGAACTGAATGGTGGTGGGCTGTTTGCATCAAGGCATCCTAGGACAGTGATGTTCCTGAGAGCAGTTCACAGCCTTCAGCTTTTCAGTCTTAGGGCGAAAGGAATAGCAGTCATCACAAAGATATCCCACTTCTTAAGCCAAAAATTCTGACATAAATTCCTTTCTTTCTCTGGGATCTCATCCTTGGCTGTGGATGGCAGAGAGGCAAAATGTCTCTCTGCACTTGAGGGATGGTTCTGAAACTCTCACTGGAGGACAATCTCTGATTTTTTTGTGGTAATCCTGAGTGAAATGTGCACCATGAGACTCTCTACCACAGCCTTATGAGGGCAAGAGAAAGAGAACCTTGGCATTTAGTAAGTTAGGGAGGCCTGGCCTGGAATCATGCCCTCTTGGAACAGTTGGAAGAGGAATGCCACTTTCTGAACAATAGAGCCATGAGTTGTGGGCCCAGGGCAGACAGGCTCTCCAGGGTGTGATCTGTGTGGGGGTTCTGTGTATGTGTGTGTAGAAGTAAACTGTGTTGTTGCCAAAAAAGGAAGCCACCTGACCTTTTGGACTTCACATTCAGTGACTTGTTTCAGCAGAGGTGCTTTGGATCCATATGTTCCTTCTTGATGATATTGCTTCAGACACAGTCCTGTCACATTTTCTTTGGCCTTTTGGAGGCCTCGATTTGGACTTTCCTTGCTACAGGGAGATAACCATAGGGGGAGGGGGGAGTGAAAACCTCTCCAAACAGACTATTACACAATTAGGAGGCACAGGAGCACCTCTCTCAGAAGGTCTTGGGCCTGAGTGTGTACTGGGCCTACCATAAGAGCATGGCCTTGACAAACAATTATTTTGAGAGAGCTTGTTGAAATGGGGTGCTCAAAGTCAGTGCTATATAAAGTTCCATGCTATTTCTGGTGTGGCTGCTGGAATGAAAGTGCATGGAATGGAATCATGCCAATGTGACTGGCACTGTGAACCTGTCAGTGTGATGGAGGAATACAGACTAGCACCACTCATTCAGTTGTCCACCATGAATGGACACACAACAAAAGGGCCCACACAACACTTTGAATGTCAGTCCTCCTCATGAGCAAATCCCAACACTTTGTAACCTTCCAGAATAAACAATATAGATAGAAGAGGACACTAACTTGATTAACAAGTAAATGGAAGAAAACCACCAGAGAAAATGAGAGGTGCTTATCCAAGTCCATTATCCAGGACAAGCAAAGGTATGGTTCTGCATCTGTGAAAATTTCCTTTTAGCATTGGGTGTATCTGTGTCTCTGTGTGCACTCACTGTTTCAACACTGCCTGAAAACTGTCAGAACTGGCCTGGCTGGCAGATTGAAGCCAGGCAATCGAACCCAAGGATATCAGAGTGGCAGGAAGAGAGCACTCAGGGCCATTCAAGGAGATGCAAAGCAGCCAAGAAACAGAATGGCCCAGATTACAAAGCAAAGTGATGGGGTATGCAGAACCCCTACAAAGAGCTTTCTGTCTTTCTCAAATGCAGCAGTATTCTTTCATCCACAGGACCAGGCACATCTTTTTTTATGTAAGGTTTGGAAGCCTAATGGCTCTGTAGCATAAGGTGATGCTGCCTCCTGAGTAGAATTGCCCAAGAAAGGCAATGGCAACGAAGCTCAAGCTACCACTCAGTTACACTCAACTCGCACATGAGGTAAGTAATGCTGAAAATTCTCCAACCAGACTTCAGCAATACATGAATCATGGACTTCTAGATGTTTAAGCTGGCTTTAGAGAAGGCAGAGGAACTAGGGATCTGATTGCCAACATTCTCTGGATCATCGCAAAAGCAAGAGAGTTCCAGAAAAACATCTATTTCTGCTTTATTGACTATGCCAAAAACATTGACTGTGTGGATCACAATAAACTGAGGAAAATATTGAAAGAGATGGGAATACCAGACCAGCTGACTTACGTCCTGAAAAATCTTCATGAAGGTCAGGAAGCATCAGTGAAAACTGGACGTGGAAAAACAGACTGTTTCCAAATAGGAAATGGAGTATGTCAGGCTGTATATTGTCACCCTGCTCATTTAACTTATATGCAGAATACATCATGAGAAACACTGGGCTGGATGAAGCACAACTGGAGACAAGATTGCCGAAAGAAATATCAATCACCTAAGATATGAAGATCATACCACCCTTATCGCTGAAAGTGAAAAGAACTAAAGAGCCTCTTGATGAAAGTGAAAGAGGAGAGTGAAAATGCTGACTTAAAGTTCATCATCCAGAAAACTAAGATCATGGCCTCTGGTCTCATCGCTTCATGAGAAATAAATGGGGAAAGAATCGAAAAAGTGGTTGCCTTTATTTGTTTGATCTCCAAAATCACGGCAGATGGTGACTGCAGCCATGAAATTAAGACACACGTCCTCCTCAGAAGGAAACTTATGACCAATGTAGACAGCATAGTAAAAAGCAGAGAAATTACTTTATCAACAAAGGTCCATCTTATGAAGGCTATGGTTTCTCCACTAGACACGTATGAATGTGAGATTTGGACTATAAAAAAAAAAAAATGAGCACTGAAGCACTGATGCTTTCCAACTGTGGTGTTGAAGAAGACTCTTGAGAATCCCTTGGACTTCAAGGAGTTTCAAACAGTACATCCTCAAAGAGAGCAGTCCTAAGTGTTCTTTGTAAGGACTGATGTTGAAGCTGAAACTCCAGTTATTTGGCCACCTTATGTGAAGAACTGACTCACTGGAGAAGACCCTGTGTTGGGAAAGATTGAAGGCAAGGGGATAATGGGATGACAGAGGATGAGATGACTTGATGGCATTATCGACTCAATAGAGATCAGTTTGAGCACACTCCTGTAGTTGATGATATACAGGGAGGTATGGCATACTGAAAGCCATGGGCTAATGAATAATAGGACACGACTGAGCGCCTGAACTGAACTGAACCTGCAGAATTTGCCAGTTTCCAACATCAATCAAGTCTTCGCACAATTTTAAGCATCAGTGCTTTGTAGTGGATGGCTTAGGATGATCCTCCTGCTACTCCCAGCCCCAAAGGGCTAAGGTGATAGGGTTAGCTGGCATGTGTTCTCACTTGGAGGCAGGAAGAAAACAGAATCACTTTGAAAGGGCCCCTGTACAGTAAATGAGCTGACTTCAATGCCCTGGCACTGATGAGTCATGTCTCTTAGCGGGATGCTGACTTTGATATCCCTTAATTAGAGCTTCTTCATCTGTAATTCTCTTTATATAGAGAGAATTCCATCTCTAAATAGGGAATTCTCTGTAGGTTGCATATTGGCGTAAGTGCAAAATGTTTCTATGTGAAGCACAGAACTTAGTGTTTCAAATATGAATGTATGCATGTAAATTCCATGTATGAAATATGGAATTCCCTATATTGCATATGTGAATTTCTCAACCCTCAATTTCCACAATGAAAATGAATATCTCACTTGATCTTAGCCAAAAGGGTGCACAGTTTCATGTTCAGTTTTTTGTGAATCCATTTGGTAAGGGATAATACATTTGTTTACCAAACCTTGGCAGGAATGGCTGATGCAATTTGCAGTGGGAGAGTGAATTTCTATCTCCTTTTATAAGCTGCATATTACAGCTGTGAATCTTCCCCTCTCTTCATTGCCTACAGCTGTCCACTAACTAAGGCATCACACAGAAAGGTAGATTTCATCCTGTCACCTGTATAGTACCTAAAACCATAGGAATGACATTACCAAGAATGTTCCCAAAGTTTAGAGAACATTAAACAAGACTAATGGTTCTAATGGTGGGAATCACTCACACACACACACACACACACACACATAATGATCTCCTAGTTAAGTAACAAATCTTACTGGTTGTAGTTCAGACAAGAACCCTCCCAAGTCAGGCAGCACATGTTACTACAAATTAGCATCTGGATAACTAATATAATTTTACATCTCTTCATTAAGCTAATTACTGAACAGTGCTGAATGTCATCAGAACACAATACTTAACAACGTGCATAGCTAACATTGTATATCTTCAATTGTGTCTCAATAACTAGTCAGGTAATAGACATTTTAGGAAGGACACATAAAGTTGGCTTGGAGATTTTAGGGAGGATTTCCCTCATTTGAAATAATCATTTAAATGTCAAAGTTGAAGTATAGCTCTTATTTCATCCCAGTAGTTGACAAACATGGTACTGAGAGCCCTTGTAGCTAAATTTTAACTTCTGTGAATACATTACTCAATCTCTAGTTAATCCCTTTACCCGAAAATCGGCTCAGACATTCTAAGTAGGGACTGATCAAGTACCTACAGGCCATTGCATACACCCAGAGGAACTCCTGTATTATCAAATTTTCTAATTCACGTCACAAATCAGTAAGTCCAGCAAGAAACCCCGAGAGCTAAGTGTGTCAAATAGGACCACTGGGAAAACAGCACTATAGGAATTACAAGGCTAAGACCCTGTGTTGCTAGGCGAAAAGGGAATTTTTATTGAGAATAGAGTTTGGATATTCGTCATATCCAGTCTTTTCTTTCTTAATGTGGTCCATTTCAGACTGGTAAAAGTACTGCATACAATTCAGTTTAATGCAGAAGGCAATTCACTTTTTTGAAAAAGAGGGAACAAAATAACACCCCAAGAGATGTTGAATCAGGGCCTCAACTTGACAAAGTAGGCTTTTTCAGTCTGGGTTTTAAGTATACTGAGAATATCTAGAAGAAGGTCAACATTCTAGATCACACCAAGGACTTATCAAATGACAGAAATTGGGAAACTCTCTTATAATAATGTAAAAGAAACTTTTAAAAGATCTTTCTTCTAAAAAATAAACTTCTTTCTCCTAGATATTTCTACATAATTGACCAATAATTGTCTCCAATTTAGCATATCTTGCCTTACTCCTAAACCTGCTTTAGTATTTTTCTCAAAAAAATGGGAACTCAGTTCCAATTGTTTAAAAAAAAAAAAATGGCACAGTCATCATTGACTTTCTTCCTTCACAGGCCACATCTCAGTCTTTGGTAAATCTAGCATTTGAACACTTCTCATCTTCTGCACTTATACTGAAGGTTTCAAGTCATCATTACTGCTAACCTTCTTTATTTATTGTTGTTCCGTCATTAAGTCATGTCTGATTCTTTGTGATTCCATGGACTGCAGCACACCAGGCTTCCCTGTCCATCACCAACTCCCAAAGCTTGCTCAAAATCATGTCTATCCTATCGGTGATACCATCCACCCATCTCATCCTCTGTCATCCCCTTCTCCTCCTGCCTTCAATCTTTCACAGCATCAGGGTCTTTTCCAATAAGTTGGCTCTTTGCTTCAGGTGGTAAAAGTATTGGACCTTAAGTTATAAGTCCTTTTAAAAGAAGAGAAAAAGAAAACAATGAAAATCTCTTTATTTCACATGAAAATCTGTATGCATATTTTTCTACATGAAAATGGGAATTAAAACTATTTCACCTATACATTCAGTTCAGTTCAGTTCAGTCTCTCAGTCGTGTCCGACTCTTAGCGACCCCATGAACCACAGTATGCCTATATGTAACTGGATGCTAAATTTCCTACATGACATCTGGAATTTTCTGTATTTCACTTATTAAATGCTAGCCATTGATTTTAGTATACAAAACAAGGAATTTTGATTCTTTCACATATGTCAATCCGGGCACAGATTTTCTTCCTTTAAATATGGAATTCTCTATATTTCACACATAAAAACCCAATCACAGTTGGACTCCATTAAAAAATGAATTAACTATATTCCATTTAGCAAAATATGGGCCCAAATTCCAATTGTCTGTATTTCACAAATGAAAATCTCACTCTGATTTTCCTACATGAAATATGGATTTCTATATTTTCCTTATTTGAAACTCTAGGCATGGTGCTTTTTTCCATGAAGTATGAAATAATTTTGTTTCATATCACCTATACAGTTGCCAGATTTCCTACTAGAAATATGGAATTACTTATTTCACATAGGAAAAGCAATGCCTATATTCCTATTTGAAATATGAATTCTCTACAATTTACATATGAATATTTGGTGAACATTTTTTTTTCCTACATTACATATAGAATTTTCTACACTTCAAGCTAAAAATCAGGATAGTTATTTTTCCTACAAGGAATGAGGAATTCTTTTTCTTGAACAAGAACATCTGGGTGAAGATTTTCCTACATGAAAAATGGAAATCTCTGCTTTTCAATTCTTTACCATCTATGCCACTAGGGAACTTGAATGGTTTTAGGAAGACTTGCAATCTCTTTCTAAAATTAACCCCGAGAAAGGATGTCCATTTCATTATAGGGTTCTGGAATGTGAAAACAGAGAATCAGAAGATACCTGGTGCCATGTGCATGTTTGGCCTTGGTGTATGAAATGAGGTGGGACAAAGTCTAGCAATGTTTTGGCAAATAGAAAGGATGAAAATGAAAATAGTGACAGACAGTTTTCTTCGGTTCCAAAATATCTGGGGACAGTGACTATATCCACGAAAATAAAAGACCCCTGCTCCTGGGAAGAAAAGCTATGATAAGCCTAGACATAGATACAATGTAATGAAAAGGAGAGACATCTCTTTGGCAATAAAGGTCCATATAGTCAGAGCTATGCTTTTACCAGTAGACATGTATGGATGTGCTAGTTTCACTATAAGGAAGGCTGATTGCCGAAGAATTGAGTCTTTGCAACTGTGTGCGAAAGATGGCTCTGGAAAGATCCTTGTCCAGTAAGGAGATCAACCCCACCAATCCTAAAGGAAACTAACCCTAAATATCCATTGGAAAGACTGAGGTTGAAGCTGAAATTACAATATTTTGGCTACCCTGGTGTGAAGAAATAATACATGGGAAATGATTGAGGTTCTGCCTTGTCACTGAAAAAAATAATAATTATCAGCTCTGATATGGGTAGATGGAGGACAGGAGGAGAAGGGAACGACAGAGGGTGTGATCGTTGGACAGCATCACTTGACTCCATGAACATGAGTCTTAGCAAAGTATTGGAGATAATCAGAATAGGGATATCTGGAGTGCTGCTGTCCACAGTCTTGCAAACAGTTGGACATGACTGAGTGAGAGAATATCACCAACAACTGTATTTCACATATATCAATCGGGATGAGATTTTCGACCTTGAAACATGGAATTCTCTATATGTCCATAGAAAAATTAGATATTCCTGCTTTCTCTACTTCTTTAATGAATGTCTTGGTACAGAACTTACCTCCTAAACTATGACAGTTTGAATATATCATGCACCAAAATCTGAATTAAAATATTTTGACATGGAATATGGACATGGAAAATGACATGGAATATTTGATATTTCAAATATGAAAATCTATGGATAAATTTTCATATGTGAAATAACATGTGATTATGGATGCATTACCAAATTTTCTGTTTCATATATTGAAATTACACTAGAGAGTCTTACATGAAAGATAAAGTTCTCAGTTTCACATAAGAACCACTACGTGCAGGTTTTAGGACATGAACTATCAAAGCCTCTAAAATTCATAAATGAAAATCTGGGGACAGATTTTTCAATTAAAACTAGGGAATTTTCTGTATATTATATGAAAGTATGGACACAGAATTTTCTGCATGAAATAGGAAATCTTGATGCAATTTGCAGATTTCTCATTTGAAAATCTGTGTGCCGCTTTTGTCATGAAATACAGATTGCTTTGCACTTCATATTTGAAAAATTGCATCGTTTTGCTACAAAAAAAAATGGAATCTTCTATTTCATATAGGACAGTGTGATTTTCATGTTTGAGCAATAAAACTCTTTATATTTCACCGAAACAATCTTCCGACAAGAAATACGGTATCTTGTATAATTCACATTTGAAAATCTGAGGACAGATTTGCTCATATGAATTACAAAGCCTCTATATTCACATTTAAAAAGCTGTGTCAGATTTTTCGCACATAAAATACGGAATTGTCCATGATTCAGAAGAGCTGACTCATTTGCAAAGAACCTGATGGTGGGAAAGATTGAAGGCAGGAGAAGGGGACGACAGAGAATGAGATGGTTAGATGGCATCATGGTTTAAATGGACATAAGTCTGGTTAAACTCTGAGAGTTGGTGATGGACAGGGAGGCCTGGCGTGCTGTTGTCCATGGGGTCGCTAAGAGTCAGACACAACTGAGCAAATGAACTGAACTGATGATTCAAAAATAAAGATCTTGGACGAGCAAAAAAATATAGAATCAACTTATTTCTCGTCTGACTGATACCTGATTTCCCTACTTACATTCATAATTCTCTCTATTGCATTGATGAAAGTCCATGTGAAATTTTCCCAAAATGAAATACGAAATAAACTCTATGTGTCACATGAAAGTCTGGGTGCAAATATTTCTACAGGGAAATGTGTACATCTCTATAGTAACATGTGAATTTTTAGATTTTGGATTCCCCACATGGCCAGTGGAAATCTGTATATTTCACATGTAAAAATTTTGATGCCATTTTCCTCCATGAAATATGGAATGATCCCTATTTCTTCTTGCGAAAACCTGGACAAAAACTTTCGCACACGAAATATGGAATCTCAGCAATTAATTCATGAAAATATGGGTGTAGATAGTCTCATATGCATTTTGGAATCCTCTAAATTTCACATATAAAACCAAGGCACTTACTTCCTGACATGAAATGTGGTAGTCTTTATATTTTGTATTTCACCATTTAGGTGTAACTATTTCAAGCTGATATTTGGAATTCTCTGTATATCACTATTTAGATTTGCTAGCAGATGTACCTGCAAGCAATATGGAATTCTCTATATTTCACATATTAAAATGATGTCTTTTAAACCTGAAATAAGGATTTTTGTTCATTTCACATAAAAAACCAGGGTGCAGATATTCTGACAAGACATATGATCCTTGTATAGTTCAGATGTTGGTAATTTGATCTGGGTTCCTCTGCCTTTTCTAAAACCATCTTGAAAAGACAAAGGAATGAGAGATCAAATTGCTAACATCTGCTGGATCATTGGAAGAGCAAGAGAGTTCCAGAAAGACATCTATTTCTCTTTTATTGACTATGCCAAAGCCTTTGAGTGTGTGGATTACAATAAACTGTGGAAAATTCTGAAAAAATGGGAATACTAGAGCACCTGACCTGTTTTTCAGAAACCTATATGTAGTTCAGAAAGCAACAGTTAGAACTGGACATGGAACAACAGAGTGGTTCCAAATAGAAAAAGGAATATATCAAGGTTGTATATTGTCACCCTGCTTATTTAACTTATATGTAGAGTACATCGTGAGAAACTCTGGGCAGGAAGAAGCACAAGCTAGATTCAAACTGCTGGGAGAAATATCAATAACCAGATATATGTTGATGACACCACCCTTATTGCAGAGAGTGAAGAGGAACTGAAAAGCTTCTTGTTGAAAATGAAAGAGGAGAGTGAAAAAGTTGGCTTACAGCTCAACTTTCAGAAAACTAAGATTGTGGCATCGGGTCCCATCACTTCATGGAAATAGATGGAGAAACAGTGGAAACAGCATCAGGCTTTACTTTGGGGGGGCTCCAAAATCACTGAAGATGGTGATTGCAGACATGAAATTAAAAGATGCTTACTCGACATGAAATTAAAAGATGCTTACTCCTTGGAGGGAAAGTTATGGCCAACCTAGGTATCATATTAAAAAGCAGAGACATTACATTGCCAACAGAGGTCCGTCTAGTTAAGGCTATGGTTTTTCCAGTGGTCATGAATGGATGTGAGATCTGGACTGTGAAAAAGGCTGAGTGCTGAAGAATTGATGCTTTTGAACTGTGGTTTTGGAGAAGGGTCTTGAGAGTCCCTTCGACTGCAAGGAAATGCAACCAGTCTATCCTAAAGAGATCAGTCCTGGGTGTTCATTGGAAGGACTAATGTTGAAGCTGAAACGCCAATATTTTGCCACTTCATGCGAAGAGCTGACTCATTGGAAAAAACCCTGATGCTGGGACGGATTGAGGGAAGGAGGAGAAGGGGATGACAGAGGATGAGATGACTGGACGGTATCACTGACTTAATCGACATGAGTTTGGGTAAACTCCGGGAGTTGGTGATTCACAGGAAGGCCTGGGGTGATGTGTTTAAATATCAGATTTTCTTGTACCTACAGCCATCATGGGAATGTAATTCAACATATCAATATAACCGGTTAAAGATTTTTGTAAACCTAAATTCCTGTGAATGAAGAACTATTGTTTTTGAAATAAATAATAAAGGGGATTTAAAAGAGCACACAGATTGCCATTCATCCATAACAGAAATGCAAAGACGTTGTGTGACAAATATAATGAACATCTCAAAGACGTGACAAATACTAGACAGAGTTGATTTTTGATGGTTCTGTCCCAACTCTTTTATGGTAATTTTTCTTTTGGGGAAAATTTTTCAATCTTCAGACATGCACATATGCAGCAAAATATAATGTACAGTCACTTTAATTTTTATTGCTGTTTTCTTAATAAGTGTGTTATGAATTTAGATATAGTTTTCTGCGATTTGCATTGCATTTCTCATTAAGGTGCACGCATTTTCAGTTCTATTTTGACTTCCAAGATAATGTGAAATTCATTAAGAATAATGATGCTTAAAAAAGATTATTATATTTTAAAACTTATTATTATTATTTTTTGGAGTATACTTGCTTTATATTGTTTGGTTAGTTTCTCCCTTAAAGCAAAATTAGGGAATGCTGCAGTCCTTCAGGTCATGAGCACTAGTAAACAAGATAGTGACTAAACAGCAACCACACATATATCTCCATGTTTTTGACTTCTTTCTAAATCTGGTCACCACAGTGCCTTAAGTAGACTTCCCTGTGCTGTACATATAGATCAAAAGTATATATGCTTCTGTTGTAATCTCCCAGTTGCTACGACCACCAGGCATTACATCCTTGATAACCGTGTATTTCTTCTCCATTGCTGTGTCCCTATCTATGCTTCTCATAGAGAATCATCTATTCCAGTTTTACCTAGATCCCATATATTTGTGTTAATATGTGATATTTCTTTTCATCTTTTGTCTTAGCTTTATTGTATCTGACACTGTCTCTGTCCTTCTACATCTATGCAATTTACCTCATTTCATTCCATCCTAAGACTATGGTATGTATGTACCAACTCATTTTATCCATTCCTGTCTAGATGAATGGATATTTCTGTTGCTTCCATGTGCCGCTATTGCAAATATTGCTGCCATCAATATTGAGGTTGTGCATCTTTTGGAATAGCTTCATTCTTATTTCTAAATGAACCCTGTTCTATTCTCCATTTTAATCGATCATTGTGCCTTCCTAGCAACAGAACAGGGTTGTTTTCTCTACTCCACACCCTCGCCAGAATTAGTTTTGTGTGGATTTTTTTTTATATATAAGTATTCCGACAAATGTAAGTTTATACCCTCACTGAAGACTTTATTTCACTAACTCTTACAATTAGTGATGCTGAGCATCTTTTCCATTATTGTTGGACGTCTGTATGTCTTCTTAGGAGAAATGTCTATTTTATCATCTATTCATTTGTTCCAATTCGGTTGTTTGTTTTGCTATTATTGAGCCACATTAGGTGCTTCCATATTTTGGAGATTCTTCTGTTGTCATATCTTCAGTTGCAAATGTTTTTCCCATAATGAGACTTCATTTTTGTCTTGATTATGGGTTGGCTGTGCTATATGTTTAAGTATTATTAGCTCTCTTTATTTAATTTTGGTTTTATTTTCATTTCAAAGTAGGTAGGCAAAAAAAAAGTTGCTGCAGCATTTCATGTCACAATGTATTCTACCTATTTTTTCCTCAAATATTATTGATTTACAGTTTCTGGCCTTATATGTAGGTCTTTAATCCATCTTGAATTTGTCTTTTTCTATGGTGGCATCACTAACTCAATGGACATGAGTTTGAGTGAACTCCGGGAGTTGGTGATGGACAGGGAGACCTGGCATGCTATGATTCATGGGGTAGCAGAGAGTCGGACATGACTGAGCGAATGAACTGAACTGAACTGAAGGAGTGACTGAACTGAACTGCACTGGAAGGAGTGACTTAAGTTGATCCACTGGAGGAGTGAGTGGCTAACCACCCCCTTTATACTTGCAACGGGACTTCCACGAAATATATAAAAAGGCAGCACGGTATGACTCCAAAACATGATCACCCAGGATGGTAGGTGCCAAATATGCTGCTTGGGAGGAGCAGAGGGTACTAACTAATGTTTCCAGAAAGCAACAAATGGTTGTCCCAAAATGGAAATAAACCTCATTGTTCATGTGTCTGGTGATGAAAGTAAAATGGAAAGCTATAAAGAACAGTATTTCAGGGCAATATGAAATGTTAGATCCATGAACAATTTAAATTGAATGTGGTATAATAGGAGACGGCAATAGCCAACTCATTACAAAAAACCTGATTCCGGGGAAGATTGAAGGCAATAGGAGAAGGGGAAAAGAAGGATGAAATGATTGGATGGCATCACCTATGCAATGCATATGAACTCGGGAAACCTCCAAGAGGTGGTGAGGGACAGCAAGGACTGGCACGTTGCAGTTCATGGCATCCCAAAAAGTCAGAAACAACTCGGTCACAGAAGAATAACCAGGTACTGTTCTAACTGTAATCTTTTAGCTGTCCAGTTTTCCAGCTTAACTTGTCAAATATATTATCTTCTTGCCATTGCATATTGCTGCTTTCTTTGTCATAGATTAGGTGATCATTTGGGAAAGAGATTGTTTTAGGGTTTACTATCTGTTCCATTGGCTTTAATCCCAATATCGTGCCCATTACAAGCCAGGTTGAAAATTAAAAGTTTTTTTATAGACTGAAGTGAGGAAACCTGAGTCCTGCAGATCAGTTTTTCTTTCTTCAGTTTGCATGGTTATTCAAAGTCTTTGTGTTTCCATCAAGTTGTAAAGACTTTCTGTTGTTCTGTTTCTGTGAAAACTGTCGTTGGTAATTTAATATGGATGACATTGAATCTGTAACCTCGTTTTTATAGTGTAGCTAGTTTCACATATTGATTTTTATAGTCCAAATAATAGTATATCTCTCATTCCATTTGTGTCGTCTATGATTTGTCTCATCCATACCTTACTCTTTTCGGGCCACAAGTATTTTCTCTGGTTCGGCAGGTTCATTTTCAAGGATTTTATTTTTCTTGTTACAATGGTGAATCAGATTGTTTCCTTAATTTTTGTTTTTTGTTTTCTCTTGCTATTTACAGGAATGCAGGTGATTTTTTCCTGTTTATTTCTTTACCCGACCACTTCCGTATTAATTTTCTGGTGCAATCTTAGGAATCTCTGAAATATAACTTTTTTCAGCAAACAGTGACATTTTTACGTCTTCTTTATCAGTTTCCTGGTATTATTTCCCCCTTCACTGATTGCTGTAGCTAGGAATCCCAAGATTATGTTGAATAACAGTGGTGAGAATGGCAAACGTTGTCTTTTTCACAAATTAGGCAACATGCTTTCAGATTCCACCTCTGAAAGACATAGTAGTGCTGGGTTTATTCATACATGGCCTTTATTAAGTTGAAGATGATCCTCTCTGTTCCCACTTCTTGAACAGCTTTTATCATAAATGAGTCTTTAATTTTGTCAAAGGTGTTTTCTGCATTGTACCTTAGATGTGTTCAAGAGCTCTACTTGGAAACGTTTACTATCTTTCATTGTTCTTTTCTTCTCTGGCCACCTGATGCAAAGTGCTGTCTCATTAGAGAATGCTCTGATAGTGGGAATAATTGAAGGTAAAAAGAGAAGTGTGTAACAGATGATGAGAGTGTTAGATAGCATCACAAACCCTATGGACATGAATCTGAACAAATTCTGGGAAATAGGGAAGGTCAGAATGACGGGACACAGTCCATGGGGTGGCAAAGGGATGGACATGAATAACTGAACAACAATAGCAAAACATTCTTTCCTGTTATTGACAGTAGTAGTTATCCATGACTACTTCATTTTCTATCTCTCCATACCCTATCTATATCTCAGTTGCACTACTTTCACCACGTACCATGCAAAGATTCAGCCATGTTTGTTGCTATTACTGTCCCCAAAATGGACCAAAGTATATGTGATTTCTCAACTACACATGATTCAATGGTCTCCTAACCATTCTCCAGCATCCATTTATGTTCCTCAGAAATCTCTACCTTGCTATAGACAGAGAAAATTGTCTCTCACTAGTGAAGCCATGCGATAGAAAGCAAGTTCTTGAGAATAAATACCCTTTCAGGATTCTGTATTCTAACTTTGTCTCAGTCTTCACATTGTTCTTTTAAGTCTCATTTCTTCAGTCACACTGAAGTTTCAGTCTGTGTTCTCTTCTTCTCCGTCTCACTGTCTGTGCAGACACTGTTCTTCTGTTTTCCTTGATTTCCTTTTTTATTAATGTCTATGAGATGTTATTTTAAATTCCTCTGGAAACTTTTTTTCACTTTACAGATCGTTTTGAGATTTTAATTTTAAATTAACCTAACTGATGTGCCTTGATAGACTGTCCTCTCTAAAAGGAATAAATTATGACAACCCACATCTATTTTAGCTTGTGATTCTACTAGCCTCTATTCAGGATTAAAGGATTGTATTTGAGTAATACAACCTGAATGGGTGTGCATCATAGTCACTGAGTTATGCCCAACTCTGCAAACTCAAGGACTGCAGCCCAACAAACTCGATTGCCCATGGATATTCCAGGAAAATATATTGGAGTGGATTGCCATTTCCTTCTCCAGGGCAACAAGAATACTGGAACTATTAAGAAATATATTTTTTCAGCTTAGAAATCTTAATAAATTCTGAATTTACAGAGATAATTCATACCAAAGAAAAAGAGTATCTTGATTGCAAGTTAAAATCACCAACTTTTGCTGTCTATCCCACAATCAGGTGTAAAAGAAACATTAGCATATCTGAAAAGCATATTTTTCGATTATTAATATGACTAAGGAATATAAAAAAAAAAAGCAAAAAGAAATCTCAGAGATCTATATCATGGTTAGTAAATAGAGGCATATAATGGCATTTCTCTTCAAGAGAAATTGAGGCTAGAATATGAATCTTTCTCACTTTTTTTTTTCTTGATAAATGTTATTTGGCATTCCCGGTCAGAGTTTTTCATCAGGATCCCTTCAATCAGGGTCCATACTTGTTTTTCTAGTGAATTATTGGTGGGTGCTTTCAGGAAAAATGAAATGAGGGAAGCAAGATACAGCAGAGTGAAACTAAATCCAATCTCAAGTGGAGGCGAAATCTCACTGGGTGCAGAATTTTCTGCATCAAATGTGTAATTGTGTATATTTTACATATGAACGTCCTAGTGCAGATTTTCATCTTCATATATGGAATTCTCGATATATCATGTATGAAAATCTGAGTGAAAGTCTTCTGACAACACATGAAAATTTGCATATTTGGAATGCAAGGATTCTTCTATATTCGCAAATCAATCAATGTAATACCCACATTAAAAAAATGAAAAATAAAAACCATATAATTATCTCAATAGATGCAGAGAAAGCCTTTGACAAAATTCAACATCCATTTATGATAAAAGCCATCCAGAAAGTGGGAATAGAAGGAACATTCCTCAACATAATAAAAGCTATATATGGCAAACCCACTGCAAACATTATCCTCAATGGTGAAAAATTGAAATTGTTTCCCCTAAAGTCAGGAACAAGACAAGGGTCACCACTCTCACCACTACTATTCAACATAATCTTGGAAGTTTTGGTCACAGCAATCAGCGCAGAAAAAGACATAAAAGGAATCCAAATTGGAAAAGAAATAAAACTGTCACTGTCTACAGATAACATGATCCTCTACACAGAAAACCCTAAAGACTTTACCAGGAAACCACTAGAAGTAATGAATACAGTAAAGTTGAGGATATAAAATCAACACTCAGAAATCTCTTGCATTCCTATACACTAATAATGAGAAAATAGAGAAGCTGAGATATTTCCATTCACCATTGTAATGGAAAGAATAAAACACTTAGGAATGTATCTACCTAAAGAAACAAACAAAAAATAAACTATATATAGAAAACTATAAAACACTGGTGAAAGAAATCAGACAGGATACTAACAGATGGAGAAATATTTCCTGTTCATGGATTGGAAGAATAAATATTGTGAAAATGAATATATTATCCAAAGTAATTTATAGGTTCAATGCAATCCTTATCAAGCTACCAACAGTATTTTTCACAGAGCTAGAAAAAATAATTTCACAATTAGTATGGAAAAACATAAAAACTCGAATAGCCAAAGCAATCTTGAGAAAGATAACTGGAACTGGGGGAATCAACAAGCTGGACTTCAGGCCCTACTACAAAGTCCCAGTCATCAAGACAGTTTGATACTGGTATAAAGACAGAAATATAGATCAATGGAACAAAATAGAAAGCCCAGAGATAAATCTATGCACCTGTGACACCTATCTTTGACAAAGGAGGCAAGAATATTCAAAGGAGAAAAGACAATCTTCTTAACAATTGATGCTTGGAATACTGGTCAACCACTTGTAAAAGAATGAAACTAGAACACTCCCTAACACCATACACAAAAATAAACTCAAAATGGATTAAAGATATAAATGTAAGACCAGAAACTATAACACTCCTAGAGGAGAACATAGGCAAAACCCTCTCCGACATAAATCACAGCAGGATCCTCCATGATCCACCTCCCAGAATATTGGAAATAAAACCAAAAATAAACAAATGGGACCTAATTAAACTTAAAAGCTTCTGCACAGCAAAGAAAACTATAAGCAGGGTGAAAAGACAGCCTTCAGAATGGAAGAAAATAATAGCAAATGAAGCAACTGACAAATAATTAATCTGAAACATATACAAGCAGCTCCTGAACTCAATTTCAGAAAAATAAATGGCCCAATTAAAACATGGGCCAGAGAACTAAACAGAGATTTCTACAAAGAAGACATACAGATGGCTAACAAACACATGAAAAGATGCTCAACATCACTCAGAGAAATGCAGTACAAAACCACAATGATGTACCATTTCATGCCAGTCAGAATGGCTGCTGTCCAAAAGTCTACAAGTAAAAAATGCTGCAGAGGGTGTGGAGAAAAGAGAACCCTCTTACACTGTAAGTGGGAATGCAAACTAGTACAACCACTATGGAGAACAGTGTGGAGATTCCTTAAAAACTGGAAATAGAACTTCCATACGACCCAGCAATCCCACTGCTGGGCATATACACCGAGGAAACCAGAATTGAAAAAGACTCATGCAATCCAATGTTGATCACAGCACTGTTTATTAAAGCCAGGATGTGGAGGCAAACTGGATGTCCATTTGCAGATGAATGGATCAGAAAGCTATGGTACATATACACGATGAAATATTACTCAGCCATGAAAAAGAATGCATTTGAATGAGTTCTAATGAGGTGGATGAAACTGGAGCCTATTATACAGAGCGAAGTAAGCCAGAATGAAAAACATCATTACAGTATACTAATGCATATACATGGAATTTAGAAAAATGATAATGATAACCCTGTACACGAGACAGCAAAAGAGACACAGATGTATAGAACAGTCTTCTGGACTCTGTGGGAGAGGGCAATGGTGGGATGATTTGGGGGAATGACATTGAAACATGTCTATTATCATATGTGAAACGAATCGCAAATCCAGGTTTGATGCATGATACAAAATGCTCAGGGTTGGTGCACTGGGATGAACCAGTGGGATGGGACGGGAAGGGATGAGGGAGGAGGGTTCAAGATGGGGAACACAGGCACACCAGGGGCAGATTCAAGGCAAAATATGGCAAAACCAATACAATAATATAAAGTAAAAATAATAATAATAATAAATTAAAAAAAGAAATGTGGTGTATTCCAGATAGTCAGATTTTCACATGTGCAATAGTGAAAAATGCATATTTCTCATTATAAACTTAGTGCCACGATGTTAGCATATGAAATATACAAAATTCCACATAACATGTTGGTCTATCTGCGAGCAGATGTTCATATGTGTAATACAGACTATTCTTTAATTCACTATGGAAATTATGAGACTCCATTTTCAATATGAAGTGCAGATGCCCCAACTTCACTTAAGAAAATCTGTGATTGCATTGCCATATGTAATATTCAGAGAAAGCCATGTATCATAACATTCTGCACCAGGATTTTCATCTGTGTAGCAGAGAGAATGTCGTATTTCATACAGGAATTATTGAACTTAGATTAACATACATGAACTTAGAAAATTCCATGATCCAGGGACCATTAGTCACTCCCAGGTTTCCAAGTGTGAAATATAAGGATTCTACTTTTCATGTTGGAAATCAGCACCAAGATTTTCTTATGTGGACTGTAAAAAATTCTACATTTCATGATGGAACATTTTTACACAACATTCATCATACAGGAGAACCAGTTAGTTGTTTTTTTTATGTGAATATCAACATAAAATTTTGTGTGTAAACATACAGAAAAAATGTCATGCTATATGTAAAATACACAGAGTTGCATTTGGGATGACTGATTTTAAAGTTTTGCCTATGAAATATAAACATTTCCAAATTTCATCTAAATTTTTAATTTGTTCCTAAATTTTTATTTTTTGCCTAAATTTTCATGTGTGAAATACCGAGAATGTTATAGGTCATGGAGGAAAAGAAAATCTAACCCACTTTTTAAATGTGAAAGAGTACTCCATTTTTCATGAAGGATAAGGTATGTCCAGATTCTCACATGTTAGTTACACACAAGGATGTTATATTTCTTGTTCAACAGAAATACTATGCCCAGGATTTAATATATTGAATTTATAAAATGTCATGTTTCAGTAGAGAATCTGTCCCCAGATTTTCTCATGCAAAACATAGAGAAGTCTTTATTTTTTATAAGGTAATTTGTGTCCAGGTTCTCTCATACTGAACACAGAGATTTCCATATTTCATGTAGGAAAATCAGAGTGCAGCTTTTCATGTGTCATGTTGAAGAGTCTGCATATTTCATGTAAGATAAAATGTGTTCAAAATTTCATATGTGAAATATACAGTATTCTATGTCTCAGGTAGTATGTCTGATGCCCAGTTATTCATATTTAAAATGTATAGAATTCAATATTCCGTGTTAAAATTGCAGCTCAGTTGTTCATATATCAAGCACAGAAAATTCCAAATTTCTATAATTAAACGTTGTGTGCAGTTTTTCAAATGTGAAATAGTGTTTATTCCATAATTTATTAGAATAACATGCCCTCAACACTCAGATTACCAAATTAAAAATATAGGAAAGTCACACTTCAAGCTTGAAAATATGAAGTGATATTTTCATATACAAAATATCGAAGGTCCATAATATACATATGAATATATTTGTGCAGTCCTGCTTATAAGCATTCAGACTTTCTAATTACATGTTTGAAAATGTATCCACATTTTCTCCTATTAAAAACAAAACAAAACACAAAACTGTTTTTCAGGTCTCAACAATGAACCTATAATGCTACATGTGAAATTCACAGTTCATACGTCAGATGAAAAAAATCACCAGCCTTTCTTATTCCAAATATGCAAAGTTTCATGTGTTGTCAGAAAACATTCATTCAGATTTTCATATTTGATGTATCAAGAATTTCATAATGAAGATGAAAATCTTCACTAGTATGCTCATACATAAAATATACATAATTACACATGAGTTGGTGATGGACTGGGAGGCCTGTCGAGTTGTGATTCATGGGGTCACAAAGAGTCGGACATGACTGAGCAACTGAACTGACCTGAACTGAACTGACACATTTGATGTAGAAATTCTACACACAGTGCAATTTTGCCTCCACTTGAGATTAGATTTATTTTCACTCTGTTGTGTCTTGTTTCCCTCATTCCATTTCTTCCAAAAAACCTCACCAATAATTCACTTGAAAAGCAAGTATGGACCCTGATTTAAGGGATCTTGATGAAAATTTATCACTAGGAATGCCAAATATCATTCACCAAGAAAAAGAAAGAGAGAAAGTTTAACAATCTAGCCTCAATTTCTCCTGAAGAAAAATGCCATTATTTGCCTCTATTTACTATCTATGATATAGATCTCTGATATTTATTTTTGCTTTTTTTTAATATTCCTTAGCCATTTTAATAATTGAAAATTATGATTTTCAGAGAAGCTATTGATTTTTTCTATACCTGATTGTGGGATAGACAACAAAAATTGGTGATTTTAACTTGCAATCAAGTTACTTTTACTCTTTTTAGTGAATTAACTCCTCAAGTTCAGAATTTATTAAATTTTATACGTTAAAATTTTCATCTCTTATTTCCATTGTTCATGTTGTGCTGGAGAAGGAAATGCAACCCACTCCAATATCTTTGCTGGAAAAGCCCATGGATAGATGATCCTGTTGGGCTGCATTCCATGAGGTTGCAGAGTTGGGTATGACTCAGTGACTAAGCTGCACATCCATTCAGGTTGTATTATTCAAATACAGTCCTTTACTCCTTAATACAGGTAAGTAAATCACAAGCTGAAATAGATGTGTGTTGTCATAATTTATTCCTTTTGGAGAGGACAGTCTATCAAGGCACATCAGTTAGGTTAATTTAAAATTAAAATCTCAAATCTGTAAAGTGAAAAAAAGTTTCCAGAGGAATTTAAAATAACATCTCATAGACATTAATAAAAAAGGAAAACAGAAGAACAGTGTCTGCACAGACAGTGAGACGGAGAAAAGAGAACACAGACTGAAACTTCAGTGTGACTGAAGAAATGAGACTTAAAAGAACAATGTGAAGACTGAGACAAAGTTAGAATACAGAATCCTGAAAGGGTATTTATTCTCAAGAACTTGCTTTCTATCGCATGGCTTCACTAGTGAGAGACAATTTTCTCTGTCTATAGCAAGGTAGAGATTTCTGAGGAACATAAATGGATGCTGGAGAATGGTTAGGAGACCATTGAATCATGTGTAGTTGAGAAATCACATATACTTTGGTCCATTTGAGGGACAGCAATAGCAACAGACATGGCTGAATCTTTGCATGGTACGTGGTAAAAGTAGTGCAACTGAGATATAGATAGGGTATGGCGAGATAGAAAATGAAGTAGTCACGGATATCTACTACTGTCAATAACAGGAAAGAATGATTTGCTATTGTTGTTCAGTCAGTTATTCACGCCCATCCCTTTGCCACCCCATGGACTGTGTCCCATCAGGCTGACCTTCCCTATCTCCCAGAATTTGTTCAGACTCATGTCCATAGCGTTTGTGATGTTATCTAATTCTCTCATCATCTGCTACCCACTTCTCTTTTTACCTTCAATTCCATCACTTCATGGGAACTGCAGATGCTGATTGCAGCCATGAAATTGAAAGACACTTACTCTTTGGAAGGAAAGTTATGACCAACTTAGATAGTATATTACAAAGCACAGACATTACTTTGCCAACAGAGGTCCGTCTAGTCAAGGCTATGGTTTTTCCCATGGTCATGTATGGATGTGAGATTTGGACTGTGAAGAAAGCTGATCGCCGAAGAATTGATATTTTTGAACTATGGTGCTGGAGAAGATTCTTAAGAGTCCCTTAGACTGCAAGGAGATCCAACCAGTCCATTCTAAAGGAGATTAATCCTGGGTGTTCATTGGAAGGACTGATGCTGAAGCTGAAACTGCAATACTTTGGCCACCTCATGCAACGAGTTGACTCACTGGAAAAGACTCTGATGCTGGGAAAGGTTGGGGGTGGGAGGAGAAGGGGACGATGGAGAATGAGATGGCTGGATGGCATCACCAACTCTGTGGACATGAGTTTGAGTGAACTCTGGGTGTTGATGATGGACTGGGAGGCCTGGCGTGCTGTAATTCATGGGGTCGCAGAGGGTAGGCCATGACTGAGCGACTGAACTGAACTGAACTGAACTGATTCCCAGTATCAGAACACTCGTTACTGAGACAGCACTTTGCATAAGTGGCCAGTTGAGAAAAAAACAATGAATGATAATAAACGTTTCCAAGGAGATGTGTTGAACACATCTAAGACACAGATGCAGAAAGCACCTTGGACAAAATTAAACACTTATTTATGAAAAACCCTGTGCAGGAAGTGGGAACAGAGAGGATCATCTTCATCTTAATAAAGGCCATGTATGGATAAAACCACCACTAAAATGCTTCTCATAGGTGAAAACTGAAAATATTTTGCCTAAGATCATGAGAAAGTTAAAGTTTGTCGCTCTCACCACTGTTACTCAAAATAATCTTGGGTCTGTTAGCTACAGCAATCAGTGAAGAAGAAGAAGAAAAAAAACATTACCAGTAAACTGAAAAATAAGAGGTAAAAGTGTCACTGTTTTTCGACACAATTTATTATGTCACAGAATCCTAAGATGGCACCAGAAAATTAACAACAATGACTTTAGGAAAGTTGTTGGATTAAAAAAATAAACAGGAAAATATCTCCTGCATTCCTATAAATAACAAGAGAAAACCAAAAACAAAAATTAAGGAAATAATCTGATTCACCATTGTAACAGGAAAAATGAAATATTGGGCATAATCCTGCCTAAACTGAAAAAGGACTTTTGTGACAGAAATAATAAGGTATGGATGAGACAAATAAAAGATGATAAGCCCTTTGGAGAGGGTGCAGAGAAAAGGGAACCCTTTTACATTGTTGGTGGGAATGCAAACTTGTACAGCCACTGTGGAGAACAGGGTGGAGATTCCTTAAAAAAACTGGAAAATAGGACTTCCATATGGCAGATCAATCCCACTGCTGGGGATACACACAGAGGAAACCAGAATTAAGAAAGTGATTTGTACCCCACTGTTCATTGCAGCACTGCTTACAACCACCAGGATATGGAAGCAACTGAGATAGCCATCAGCAGACAAATGATTAAGAAAATTCTGGTACATATACACAATGGAATACTCAGTTCAGTTCAGTTCAGTTCAGTCACTCAGTCGTGTCCGACTCTCCGCAACCCCATGAATCACAGCACGCCAGGACTCCCTGTCCATCACCAACTCCCGGAATTCACTCAAGGTCAATCTAGTCAAGGCTATGGTTTTTCCCGTGGTCATGTATGGATGTGAGAATTGGACTGTGAAGAAAACTGATTGCCGAAGAAATGATGCTTTTGAACTGTGGTGTTGGAGAAGACTCTTGAGAGTCCCTTGTACTGAAAGGAGATTCAACCAGTCCATTCTAAATAAGATCAATCCTGGGTACATTGGAAGGACTGATGCTAAAGCTGAAACTGCAATACTTTGGCCACCTCATGCGGCGAGTTGACTCACTGGAAAAAAAAAAAAAGAATATTACTCAGCTATTAAAAACAATGCATTTGAATCAGTTCTAATGAGGTGAATGAAACTAGAGCCTATTATACAGCGTGAATTAAGTCGGAGAGGAAAACAGCGATAGAGAATATTAACACAAATAGAATTTAGAAAAATGGTAACAATGAGCCTGTATTTGAGACTGCAAAATAGACACAGATGTAAAAAACAGACTTTTGGACTCTGTGGGAGCAGGCAAGGGTGGGATGATTTGAGAGAATAGCATTGAAATATGTATATTACCATACGTGTAATTGATCACAAGTCCAGGTTTGATGCATGAGACAGGGTGCTCAGGGCTGGTGTACTGGAATGACCCTGAGGGATGGGATGGAGAGGGAAGTGGGAGGGAGTTCAGGATGGGGAACACATGTACACCCATGGTTGATTCATGTCAATGTATGGCAAAAACCACTACAATATTGTCAAGTAATCAGCCTTCAATTAAAATAAATACTCTTTTTTTTTTTAAAGGTGACAGAAATGAAATAAGAGATATACTATTTTGGGGGCTTTAAAAATCAATATGTGAAAATGGCTACCCTACGAAAAGGAGTTTGCAAATTCAGTATCATCCCTATTAAATTACCAATGAAATTTTTCACAGAATAGAACCAAAAAAAAAAAAAAATCTTTACAACTTGATGTAAACACAAAGATTTGAATAACCATGCAAACTTGGGAAAGAGAAACTGAGCTACAGGACTCAGGTTTCCTCACTTCAGTCTATACAAAAAACATATAGTTTTGAAAATGCCATGCAATTAGCACAATATTGGAATTAAAGCCAGTGGAACAGATAGAAACCCTAAAATAATCTCTTCCAATGATCACCTAATTTTTGACAAAGGAGGAAACAATATTCAATGGCAAGAAGATAATATATTTGACAAGTTAAAGTGGAAAATCTGGACAGCTAAAAGTATTAGAATACAGTTAGAACACGACCTGGTTATTCTTCTGTGGCCAAATTGTGTCTGACGTTTTAGGATGCCATGAACTGCAGCATGCCAGTCTTTCCTGTCCACCTCTTGGAGTTTGCCAGAGTTCATATCTATTGCATAGGTGATGCCATCCAATCATCTCATTTTTGTTTTCCCCTTCTCCTGCTGCCTTCAATCTTTCCCAGAACCAGGGTCTTTTTCAACGAGTTGGCTGTTGCCATCTCCTGTTATACCACATTCAATTTAAATTGTTCATGGATCTAACATTCTAGGTTGCCCTGCAATACTGTTCTTCACAGCATTCCATTTTAATTTCATCTTCACACATATAAACAATGAGGCTTATTTCCATTTTGGGGCAACCACTTACTGCTTTCTGGAAACGTGAGTTATTAACCTCTGCTTCTCTCAAGTAGCATATTAGGCATCTACCATCCTGGGAGACTCTTTTTTTCGCATCACACCTTGTTGCCTTTTTATACAGCTTATAGAGGTGCCATAGCAAGTATAATGGGGTGGTGTGCCATTACCTGCTCCAGTGGATCACATTTAGTCACTCCTTAGCACCATAGAATAAGACAAATTCAAGATGGATTAAAGACCTACTTATGAGGACAGAAACTGTAAATCAATAATATTTGAGGAAAGCATAGGTAGAATACATTGTGACATGGAATGCAGCATCAACTTTTTTTTTTTTTTTAACTACCTCCTTGGGAAATGAAAATAAAACCAAAAATATATAAAGAGACTTAACTAAACTTAAATATGTTGCAAAGGAAACCAATAAGCAAGACAGAAATGAAGTCTCATTATGGGAAAAACATTTGCAACTGAAGATAATGACAACAGAAGAGTCTCCAAAATATGGAAGCAGCTCATGTGGCTCAATAACAGCCAAATGAACAACCCAACTGAAACAAATGAATAGGTGATGAAATAGACACTTCTCATAAGAAGATATACAGATGTCCAATAATATTTGTAAAAATGCTTAGCATCACTAACTGTGAGAGAAAGGGAAATAAATTCTTCAATGGTGGTATCAACTCACATATGTCTGAATAACCATTATCAAAATAAAAAAATCCACACAATAACTGCTAAGAGAGGGTTCTAAGTAAACAGAGCAATCCTGTACTGTTGTTAGGAATGCACATTGATAGATTACGATGGAGAAGAATATAGGGGATCGTTTAAAAATAAGAATGAAGCTACCATATGTTCAAGAAATCCAATAATTGTCAATAATTTTCATGAGGAAAATCATAATTCCAAAAGATGCACAACCTCAATATTGATGGCAGCATTATTTGCAATAGCAGGATATGGAAGCAACAGAAATATCCATTCATCTAGAGAGGAATGGATAAAATGAGTTGTGACATACATACCAAAGTCTTAAGATGGAATGAAATCAGGCAAATTTCATAGATGAAGAAGGACAGAGACAGTGTCAGATACAATAAAGCTAAGACAAAAGAGGAAAAGAAATATCAGATATTAACACAAATATATGGGATCTAGGTAAAACTGGAATAGATGATTCTCTATGAGAAGCATAGATAGGGACACAGCAATGGAGAAGAAATATACGGTTATCAAGGATGCAGTGCCTGGTGGTAGCAGGAATTAGGAGATTACAATAGACACACATATACTTCTGATCTGTATGCACAGCACAGGGAAGTCTTAATGCACTGTGGTGACCAGATTTAGAAAGTAGTCAAAAACATGGAGATAGATGTATGGTTGCTGTTTAGTGACTATCTCGTTTACTAGACTTTATGACGTGAAGGACTGCAGCATTCTCTAATTTTGCTTTAGGGGAGAAACTAACAAAATAATGGAAAACAAGTATACTCCAAAAAAATTAAGTTTTAAAAGCATATTAGCTTTTTTATAAACATCATTATTCTTAATGAATCTCACATTATCTTGGAAGTGAAAAGTAGAACTCTAAGTGTGCACACTTTAATGACAAATGCAATGCCAATATCAGAATACTACATCCAAATTCATAACACACTTATTTAGAAGACAGCAATAAAAAATAAAAGTGACTGTACATTATATTTTGCTGCACATGTGCATGTCTAAAGATTGAAAAATTTTCCCCAAAAGAAAAAAAATTTTTTTTTTTAGGATCTGCAAGGAGATCCAACCAATCCATTCTAAAGGAGATCAATCCTGGGTGTTCATTGGAAGGACTGATGCTGAAGCTGAAACTGCAATACCTTGGCTACCTCATGCGACGAGTTGACTCACTGGAAAAGACTCTGATGCTTGGAAAGGTTGGGGGTGGGAGGAGAAGGGGACGATGGAGAATGAGATGGCTTGATGGCATCACTGACTCTGTGGACATGAGTTTGAGTGAACTCTGGGAGTTGATGATGGACAGGGAGGCCTGGCGTGCTGTGATTCATGGGGTCGCAGAGTGTAGGCCACGACTGAGCGACTGAACTGAACTGAACTGAACTGATTCCCAGTATCAGGGCACTAGTTAATGAGACAGCACTTTGCATCAGGTGGCCAGATGAGAAAAGAACAATGAAAGTTAATAAACGTTTCTAAGGAGAGCTGTTGAACACATCTAAGACACAGATGCAGAAAGCACCTTGGACAAAATTAAACACTTATTTATGAAAAACCCTGTGCAGGAAGTGGGAGCAGAGAGGATCATCTTCATCTTAATAAAGGCCATGTATGGATAAACCCACCACTAAAATGTTTCTCATAGGTGAAAACTGAAAATATTTTGCCTAAGATCATGAGAAAGTTAAAGTTTGCCGCTCTCACCGCTGTTACTCAAAGTAATCTTGGGTTTGTTAGCTACAGCAATCAGTGAAGAAGAAGAAGAAAAAAAAAAAAATTACCAGCTAACTGAAAAATAAGAGTCACTGTTTTTCAACACAATTTATTATGTCACAGAATCCTAAGATGGCACCAGAAAATTAACAACAGTGACTTTAGGAAAGTTGTTGGATTAAAGAAAAATAAACAGGAAACTGTCTCCTGCATTCCTATACATAACAAGAGAAAACCAAAAAAAAAATTAAGGAAATAATCTGATTCACCATTGTAACAGGAAAAATGAAATACTTGGGAATAATCCTGCCTAAACTGAAAAAGGACTTTTGTGACAGATATAATAAGGTATGGATGAGACAAATAAAAATGATAAGCCCTTTGGAGAGGGTGCAGAGAAAAGGTAACTCTCTTACATTGTTGGTGGGAATGCAAAATTGTACAGCCACTGTGGAGAACAGGGTGGAGATTCCTTAAAAAAACTGGAAAATAGGACTTCCATATGGCAGATCAATCCCACTGCTGGGGATACACACAGAGGAAACCAGAATTAAGAAAGAGATTTGTACCCCACTGTTCATTGCAGCACTGCTAACAACCACCAGGACATGGAAGCAACTGAGATAGCCATCGGCAGACAAATGAATAAGAAAGCTCTGGTACATATACACAATGGAATACTCAGTTCAGTTCAGTTCAGTCACTCAGTCGTGTCTGACTCTCTGCAACCCCATGAAGCACAGCATGCCAGGACTCCCTGTCCATCACCAACTCCCGGAATTCACTCAAGGTCAATCTAGTCAAGGCTGTGGTTTTTCTTGTGGTTATGTATGGATGTGAGAGTTGGACTGTGAAGAAAACTGATTGCCAAAGAAATGATCCTTTTGAACTCTGGTTTTTTAGAAGACTCTTGAGAGTCCTTTGTACTGAAAGGAGATCCAAACAGCCAAGATCAATCTTGGGTGTACATTGGAAGGACTGATGCTAAAGCTGAAACTTCAATACTTTGGCCACCTCATGCGGCGAGTTGACTCACTGAAAAAATAAAATAAAATATTACTCAGCTATTAAAAACAATGCATTTGAATCAGTTCTAATGAGGTGAATGAAACTAGAGCCTATTATACAGAGTGAATTATGTCGGAGAGGAAAACAGCGATAGAGAATATTAACACAAATAGAATTTAGAAAAATGGTAACAATGAGCCCGTATTTGAGACTGCAAAATAGAAACAGATGTAAAAAACAGACTTTTGGACTCTGTGGGAGCAGGCAAGGGTGGGATGATTTGAGAGAATAACATTGAAATATGTATATTACCATACGTGAAATTGATCACAAGTCCAGGTTTGATGTATGAGACAGGGTGCTCAGGGCTGGTGTACTGGAATGACCCTGAGGGATGGGATGGAGAGGGAAGTGGGAGGGAGTTCAGGATGGGGAACACATGTACACCCATGGTTGATTCATGTCAATGTATGGCAAAAACCACTACAATATTGTCAAGTAATCAGCCTTCAATTAAAATAGATACTTTTTTTTTTTAAGAAAGGTGACATAAATGAAATAAGAGCTATACTATTTTGGGGGCTTTAAAATTCAATAGGTGAAAATGGCTACACTACGAAAAGGAGTTTGAAAATTCAGTGTCATCCCTATTAAAGTACCAATGACATTTTTCACAGAATAGAACCAAAAAGAAAAATATTTACAACTTGATGGAAAAACAAAGATTTGAATAACCATGCAAACTTGGGAAAGAGAAACTGAGCTGCAGGACTCAGATTTCCTCAATTCAGTCTATACAAAAAACATATAGTTTTGAAAATGCCTTGCAATTAGCACAATATTGGGATTAAAGCCAATGAAACAGATAGAAAACACTAAAATAATCTCTTCCAATGATCACCTAATCTTTGACAAAGGAGGCAACAATATTCAATGGCAAGAAGATAATATATTTGACAAGTTAAGCTGGAAAATCCGGACAGCTATAAGTATTAGAATACAGTTAGAACACGACCTGGTTATTCTTCTGTGGCTGAATCGTGTCTGACTTTTTAGGATGCCGTGAACTGCAGCATGCCAGTCTTTCCTGTCCCTCACCACCTCTTGGAGTTTGCCAGAGTTCATATCTATTGCATAGGTGATGCCATCCAATCATCTCATTTTTGTTTCCCCCTTCTCCTGCTGCCTTCAATCTTTCCAGAACCAGGGTCTTTTTCAAAGAGTTGGCTGTTGCCATATCCTGTTATACCTCATTCAATTTAAATTGTTCATGGATCTAACATTCTAGGTTGCCCTGCAATACTGTTCTTTACAGCATTTCATTTTACTTCCATCTCCAGACATATATACAATGAGGCTTATTTCCATTTTGGGGCAACCACTTACTGCTTTCTGGAAACGTTAGTTATTAACCTCTGGTTCTCTCAAGTAGCATATTAGGCATCTACCATCCTGGGAGACTCATTTTTTGGTATCGCACATTGTTGCCTTTTTATACAGTTTATAGAGGTGCTATAGCAAGAATAATGGGGTGGTGTGCCATTCCTTGCTCCATTGGATCACATTTAGTCACTTCTTAGCACCGTAGAATAAGACAAATTCAAGATGGATTAAAGACCTTCTTATAAGTACAGAAACTGTAAATCAATAATATTTGAGGAAAGCATAGGTAGAATACATTGTGACATGGAATGCAGCATCAACTTTTTTTTTTTTAACTACCTCCTTGGGAAATGAAAATAAAACCAAAAATACATAAAGAGACTTAACTAAACTTAAATATGTTGCACAGGAAACCAATAGGCAAGACAGAAATGAAGTCTCATTATGGAAAAAACATTTGCAACTGAAGATAATGACAACAGAAGAATCTCCAAAATATGGAAGCAGCTCATGTGGCTCAATAACAGCCAAATGAACAACCCAACTGAAACAAATGAATAGGTGATGAAATAGACACTTCTCATAAGAAGATATACAGATGTCCAATAATATTTGTAAAAATGCTTAGCATCACTAACTGTGAGAGAAAGGGAAATAAATTCTTCAATGGTGGTATCAACTCACATGTGTCTGAATAACCATTATAAAAAATAATCAACACAAAAAATGCTAAGAGAGGGTTCTAAGTAAACAGAACAATCCTGTACTGTTGTTAGGAATGCACATTGATAGATTACGATGGAGAAGAATATAGGGGATCGTTTAAAAATAAGAATGAAGCTACCATATGTTCAAGAAATCCAATTATTGTCAATAATTTTCATGAGGAAAATCATAATTCCAAAAGATGTACAACCTCAATATTGATGGCAGCATTATTTGCAATAGCAGGATATGGAAGCAACAGAAATATCCATTCATCTAGAGAGGAATGGATAAAATGAGTTGGTACATACATACCATAGTCTTAAGATGGAATGAAATCAGGTAAATTTCATAGATGAAGAAGGACAGAGACAGTGTCAGATACAATAAAGCTAAGACAAAAGAGGAAAAGAAATATCAGATATTAACACAAATATATGGGATCTAGGTAAAACTGGAATAGATGATTCTCTATGAGAAGCATAGATAGGGACACAGCAATGGAGAAGAAATATACGGTTATCAAGGATGTAATGCCTGGTGGTAGTAGGAATTAGGAGATTACAACAGACAAACATATACTTCTGATCTGTATTCAAAGCACAGGGAAGTCTTAATGCACTGTGGTGACCAGATTTAGAAAGAAGTCAAAAACATGGAGATAGATGTATAGTTGCTGTTTAGTGACTATCTCGTTTACTAGACTTTATGACGCTAAGTACTGCAGCATTCCCTAAATTTGCTTTAGGGGAGAAACTAACAAAATAATGGAAAACAAGTATACTCCAAAAAAATTAAGTTTTACAAACATATTAGCTTTTTTATAAACATCATTATTCTTAATGTTCACATTATCCTGGAAGTGAAAAGTAGAACTGTAAATGTGTACACCTTAATGACAAATGCAATGCCAATATCGGAATACTACATCCAATTCATAATACACTTATTAAGAAGACAGCAATAAAAATTGAAAGTGACTGTACATTATATTTTGCTGCACATGTGCATGTCTAAAGATTGAAAAATTTTCCCCAAAAGAAAAATTACCTTAAAAGAGTTGGGACAGAACCATGAACAATCACCTCTGTCTAGTTGACCCATCATATGTACTTGTGCATTTTGTATATTATAGTGTTTTAATTTTTATTGTATTTAATTCTATTGTATTGTTCTTTAAAATATTCATTATATTTGTCAAACAACGTCTTTAACATGTTACCATAAGTTATGAATGAATGACAATATACGTGCTCTTTTAAATCTCCTTTACTTATTTATTTTAAAAATGATAGTTCTTCATTCACAGGAATTTAACTTTACAAAATCTTTAAATGGTTATATTGATATGTTGAATTACATTCCCATGATGGCTGTAGGTACAAGAAAATCTGAATTTTATTAAGGCATCCAGTTTAAAGGTATCTTTCTCCAATCAACTATCACTTGAGTTCAGTTCAGTTGCTTAGTGGTGTCCGACTCTTTGCGACCCCATGAATGGCAGCACACCTGGCCTCCCTGTCAATCACAAACACCTGCAGTCCACCGAGTCGATGATCCCCTCCAACCATCTAATCCACCATCTAATCCTCTGTCGTCCCCTTCTCTTCCTGCTCTCAATCTTCCCCAGCATCAGGGTCTTTTCAAATGAGTCAGCTCTTTGCATCTGAAGGCCAAAGTACTGCAGTTTCAGCTTTAACATCAGTCCTTAAAATGCACAACCAGGACAGATCTCCTTTAGAATGGACTGGTTGGAATTCCTGAAAGTCCAAGGGACTCTCAACAATCTTCTCCAACAACACAGTTCAAAAGAATCATTCTGCACTCGGCTTTCTTTATAGTCCAACTCTCAGATCCATGCACGACTACTGCAAAAACCATAGCATTGACTAGACAGACCTTTGTTGGCAAAGTCATTCTCTGTTTTTTAATATCGTGTCTAGGTTGGTCATAACTTTCCTTCCAAAGAGTAAGCACCTTTTAATTTCATGGCTGCAATCACCTTCTGCAGGGATTTTGGAGCCCAGAAAACTAAAGTCAGCCTCTGTTTCCACTGTTTCACCATCTATTTGCCATGAAGTGATGGGACCAGTATCTGAATGTTGTTCTTTAAGCCAACTTTTTATTCTCTTCTTTCACGTTCTTTAAGAGGTGACTAATTCTTCTTCACTTTCTGCCATAAGGGTGGTGTCATCTGCATATCTGAGGTTATTGATATTTCTCCCTGCAATCTTGATTCCAGCTTGTGTTTCCTAGAGACCAGTGTTTCTCATGATGTAATTTGTATATAAGTTAAATAAGCAGGGTGAAATATACAGCTTTGATGGACTCCTTTTCCTATTTGGAACCAATCTGTTGTTCCATGTCCAGTTCTATATATTGCTTCCTGACCTTCATACAAGTTTCTCCATATGCAATCAGGTGGTCTTGTATTCACATATTTAAAAAAAAATTTACACAGTTCATTGTGATCCACAATTCAAAGGCTTTGGCATAGTCAATAAAGCAGAAACAGATGATTTCCTGGATTTCTCTTCTTTTATCGAAAACCGAGTGGATGTTGGCCATTTGATCTCTAGTTCCTCTGCCTTTTCTAAATCCACCTTGAACATCTGGAAATTCATGGTTCCCTTGTTACTGATTCATGGCCTGGAAAATTTTAAGGAACACTTTAGTAGAGTGTGAGATGAGTGCAATTGTATTGTAGTTCAGCATTTTCTGCCATTGCTTTTCTTTGAGATTGGAGTGAAATCTGATATTTCCCAGCCCTGTGTCCACTGCTGAGTTTTGAAAGTTTGCCAGCATATTGCATGCACCACTTTCACAGCAACATTTTTCAGGATTTTAAATAGTTCAGATGGAATTCCATCATCTCCAGTATCTTTGTTCATAATGATGCTTTCTAAGGCCCACTAGACTTCACTTTCCAGGATGTCTGACTCTAGGTGAGTAATTTCATGATTATCTGGGTCATGAAGTGTTTTTTTTTTTTTTTTTTTTTTTTGTACAGTACTTCTGTGTATTCTTGCCATCTCTTCTTAATCTCTTCTGCTTCTGTTAGGTCCCTACCATTTCTGAATGTTTCTGCTGCTTTCCCAGATAACCTACAATTACAGTAATAAGTCTTAGAGAATGCTGTTCTGGCATACTGTCTCGGGTCACACAGAGTTCCAGCCCCAGGGTACCACTTCCATTCAGATGCAGGCCAAGAGGAGTCACCCAGAGTCATGGCTCAGACACACACAAGTGGAGACATGCCCTGGCTTGGCTGGCACTCTGACTTTGAAGCGCGCCACTCCTCCCAGTCCACACATCCCTCCACCCCATGGGTTTGCCTGTGTCCTCACCCGTATTCCTCCTCCTGCTCCTGCTCCTTCTATTATCCTGAACAACCAACCCTAAGAAGCGGTAGTAAGGATATGACTTTGCCCCAGGAGCCAGGAATGCCCTCGATGATTCCACAAGCGACACTTTTCCTCTGATGGTTCTTCCACCTGAACGGAGACTAGGCCCTGCGGTAATTTTCACTCCCACAACTCAGCTCTACCTGCGGGAAAGCCAATGCCTCCACTGCACGAAGTGGGGGCAGTGGGAGCCAATCCCTCGGGGCTCCACAGCTTGGGTGTACCTGGTCCTGCTCCTCTGGGTCCTTCTCACGCTCTTGAAAGTACAGCAGCTCCTGTTCCTCGCCAACAGACACCAGGTTCACCTTCTCGATGATGTCTTCCACCAGTGGCTGGAGGTCTTGCCGGAACCCCACTATTTCTCCTTCCTGCAAAGTTTCTCCTTCCTCCACAGCCTCCATCCTGAAGAGGGTGACCACCTTGACTGGTGCCCCCTACCCCCGCTCTCTGTAATGTCCCTGATGGCCCCACCGAGCCGGCAGGTCGCAGGGCCCATGTGACATGAAAACCAGTCTCACAAGTAAGAAAATTCAGGCTCCTAAAAAACACTCCAGCCTTCCACTGGTCTTCCTTTCCTTGTTGCCCTTACCATCTTCCAGGTTTGTAAAGGATGTGGGCCTGGAAGCACAGCAACTGGCTGACACAGCGGGCCCACAGGCTTCAATCACTCCCCACCAATTGATTACTTGTGGACACTACTAGAAGGGAAGGTGAGACACACAGCAAGATCATTTGTCATCACCCATGCATAGCATGTTGGTGGGAAGGGCCTGGCTTCTACACGCTGAACTTCCAAACACTTCAAGAGCCAATCAAATGGAATTTAAAGGCATTTCCTCAGGGGCACTCTGGCTGCAATGAGCCTGTGCCCATCTCTGATCAACACAGTTCCGTTCAGTTCAGTCGCTCAGTTGTGTCCAACTCTCCACGACCCCATGAATCACAGCACGCCAGGCCTCTCTGTCCATCACCAACTACCGGAGTTCACTTAAACTCATGTCCACAGAGTCGGTGATGCCATCCAACCATCTCATTCTCTGTCGTCCCCTTCTCCTCCCGCCAGCAAACTTTCCCAGCACCAGAGTCTTTTCCAGTGAGTCAACTTGTCGCATGAGGTGGCCAAAGTATCAGAGTTTCAGCTTTAGCATCAGTCCTACCAAAGAACACCCAGGTTTGATCTCCTTTAGAACGGACTGGTTGGATCTCCTTGCAGTCCAAGGGACTCTCAAGAGTCGTCTCCAAAACCACAGTTCAAAAGCATCAATTCTTCATTGATCAGCTTTCTTCACAGTCCAACTCTCTCATCCATTCATGACCACGGGAAAAACCATAGCCTTGACTAGATGAACTTTTATTGGTAAAGAAATATCTCTGCTTTTTAATGTACTATCTAGGTTGGTCATTACTTTCCTTCCAAGGAGTAAGTGTCTTTTAATTTCCTGGTTGCAATCAGCATCAGCAGTGATTTTGGAGCCCAAAAATATAAAATCTGACACTGTTTCCATTGTTTTTCATCTATTTCCCATGAAGTGATGGGACCAGGTGCCAAGATCTTTGTTTTCTGAATGTTGAGCTTCAAGCCAACCTTTTCACTCTCCTCATTCGCTTTCATTAAGAGGCTTTTGAGTTCCTCTTCACTTTCTGCCATAAGGGTTGTGTCATCTGAGTATCTTAGGTTATTGATATTTCTTCCAGCAGTCTTGATTCTGTGCTTCTTCCAGTTCAGCGTTCCTCATAATGTACTCTGCATGTAAGTTAAATAAGCAAAGTGACAATATACAGCCTTGACGTACTCCTTTTCCTATTTGGCACCAGTCCGTTGTTCCATGTCCAGTTCTAACTGTTGCTTCCTGACCTGTATACAGGTTTCTCAAGAGGCATGTCAGGTGGTCTGGTATTCCCATCTCTTTCAGAATTTTCCACAATTTATTGTGATCCACAGAGTCAAAGGCTTTGGCATAGTCAATGAAGCAGAAATAGATGTTTTTCTGGAATTCTCTTGCTTTCTCCATGATCAAGCATATGTTGGCAATTTGATCTCTGGTGCGTGTGCCTTTTGTAAAACCTGATTGAACATCTGGGATTTCATGGTTCACATATTTCTGAAGCCTAGTTTCAAGGATTTTTAGCATGACGTTACTAGCGTGTGAGATGAGTGAAATTTTGAGGTAGTTTGAGCATACTTTATTATTGCCTTTCTTTGGGATTGGAATGAAGACTGACCTTTTCCAGTCCTGTGGCCACTGCTGAGTTTTCCAAATTTGCTGGCATATTGAGTGCAGCACTTTCACAGCATCATCGGAGCAGCTATGAAGAGATATCCCATGCCCAAAGTAAGAGAAACCCAAATAAGACGGTAGGTATTTTGAGGGGACATCAGAGGGTAGACACACTGAAATCATGATCACAGGAAACTAGTCGATGTGATCACATGGACCACAGCCGAATGTGGTCCACTGGAGAAGGGAATGGCAAACCACTTCAGTGTACTTGCCTTAAGGACCCCAGGAACAGCATCAAAGGGCAAAATGATAGGATACTGAATGACGAATTCCCCAGGTCGGTAGGTGCCCAGTTTGCTACTGTATATCTGTGGAGAAATAACTCTAGAAGAAATGAAGGTATGGAGCAAAAGCAAAACCAATACCCAGTTGTGGATGTGTCTGGTGATAGAAGCAAGGTCCGGTGCTGTAAAGAGCAATATTGCATAGGAACCTGAAATGTTACGTCCGTGAATCAAGGCAAATTGGAAGTGGTCAAACAGGAGATGGCAAGAGTGAACATAGACATTCTAGGAATCAGTGAATGAAAATGGACTGCAATGGGTGAATTTAACTCAGATGACCATTATATCTACTACTGTGGGCAGGAATCCCTTAGAATGGAGTAGCCATCATAGTCAACAAAAGAGTCCAAAATGCAGTACTTGGATGCAATCTTATAAACGACAGAATGATTTCTGTTCGTTTCCAAGGCAGACCATTCAATATTACAGTAATCCATGCCTATGCCCCAACCAGTAACTCTGAAGAAGCCGAAGTTGAACGGTTCTATGAAGACCTACAAGACCTGATCAACACAAGCATGCCCTAAATGGAAGCTATTTTCTTGAGCAACAGTTTCAAAGTGCAAATAGGGGAGACAGGTGTTTCAGTAGCTGAAGACCCAGTGGTTCTTATGAAATATAGAGCTTTCCATATTTCTTACAGGAAAAGCTCATTTCTGATCTTCAACTGTGAAATATAGAGAAGCCCTACTTCCATGAAGAAGGATTAACTGAGATTTTTATACAGGAAATACAGAGAATTCTGTATTTCAGGGTGAAAATTGATTCTCTTGATATATGTTTGAGCAATATCAAGAATTCCATATCTCTTGAAGAAAGAGTGGTGGGCAGATTTTCATTTGCAAAATAGAGATGATTTCAATTCCATAACGATTCTCTGTATCTTAAGAAAACCAATGCCAAAGTTTTCATATGTTAAATATAGAAAATTCCATATTTCATTTAAGAAAATCACCACCCAGATTTTCGTATATGATATAAGGAGAACTCCACATTTGGGGTAAGAAAATATCGTGATACAGGATGCTTGGGGCTGGTGCACTGGGGTGACACATGGGATGACATGGGGAGGGAGGTAGGAGGGGGATTCAAGATAGGGAACACATTTAGACCCGGGGCAGATTCATGCCAATGTATGGCAAAACCAATAAATAATGTAAAGTAATTAGCCTCCAATTAAAATTTAAGAAAATTTAAAACGAATATGATAAAACAAGATTAAAAAAGGAAGAAAACCAATGCCAAGGTTTTCATATGTGAAATATAGAGGATTCCATATTTCATTTAAGAATATCACCACCCAGATTTTCTTATATGATATACAGAGAAATCCACATTTTGGGTACGAAAAATAGAATCCAGATGCTTATAACGTGAAATGCCAGAAAATTCAATGTATTATGGACTAAAAGTAGCATCAAGATTTTCACATGTAACATATACAGAGTTTGATATTTAATTGAGTAAAATTGTCACCATGATTTTTTCAGATGTGAAATATACAGAATTCTATATTTTGTGTAGGACTATGACTGCACTGATTTTGGTGTCTGAAATGTACAGAATCCTAGATTTCTTGTGGAAATGATTTTTCATATGTGATGTTCATAAATTTCAGTCTTCATCTATGAACATTTTAGCAGATATTTTTGTATGTGATGTAGAGAGTATTTATATCTCATGTAAATACTATGTGGTCAGATTTCAAATGTGAAATATAGAGAATTCCACATTTTAGGGCATTTTCCTATAGGAAATATAGAGAATGTTTTCCATGGTTTTTGCGGTAATACGTGGGCCATGATTTCCATATGTCATACATGAAAAAATTCATATTTCTTGCCTGATAATCAGTTCACACATTTCTATAGAATACATGGAGGCTTTTCATGTTTCATTATGAAGGGCTATCTCCAGATTTCTATATGAGAATTATAGAAAATTAAATATTTATGGCAGAAACTAATAATACAGATTTTTTATTATGAAATATCAGAATTTCATATGGCAAGGAAATATATATATGTATATATATATTCTGTCATCTGTAAAATAGACCTCATTGCATGTTTCTTTTAGGAAAATCTACACTTTGATTTTCACATGTGAAACATATCGAATTCCATATTTCACATTTGAAATTGAATGCCTCGAAAACGCTTGCTAATATTTAATTGTGTGAAGTATAGAGAATTCAATATTCAATGCAAGAAATATGAATACCCATATTTCCAATGGTAACACAAAGGATTACACATATCATGTAGGGAAATATGCACACTGATATTCATAAATGTATTTTAAAGAATTCAGTGTTTAATTCCTCTGTATAATATATCCACTATATACCATACCAAAACTCCATATTTTATGCAGGAAAATCTGTACCTGGATTTTCAAGAGATATTTAGAGAACTCCATCTCATTATCTATTTTCCTTAAAGTAACATCAGCCATAGTTTAGAGTGTGAACTGTAAAGAACCACATATTTCAGAAAGTAAACCTGTGCTCATATTTTGATAAGGGTCATACAGAGAATTCCTTATTTCATACAGGGAAGTCTACACCCATCTTTTCATATGTAACATGTAGCAAATTGTGGAGAAAAATCAGTGTCCAGATTTCATAAGTGAAATTAGAAAGATTTTATATTTCATGTCATTGTATCTGAGATATTTCTATATTTGATAAATAGAAAATTCCATATCATGTACAAAAGCTGCACTCAAGTTTTCATATCTGTATGATACACAGCCTATGTGCCTTGTCAGAAAATCTGCACCCTGATTTTTTATGTGAAATGAACAAAAATCCATATTTCTGTGTCAAAACTTGCTCAACAGGTTTTTATATTTGAAATATAGAGAATTCCATGTTGCACGCAGGTAAATCTGCTTGCAGATCTAAATAGTCAGATACAGAGAATTCCATATATCAGCTAGATAGAGTTGCACCTAAATGGTGAAATATTAAATGGAAAGACTACTATATTTCATGTAGGAAAGTATGTGCCTTGATTTTATATGTGAGATTCAGTCAGTTCAGTTCAGTCGCTCAGTCGTGTCCGACTCTCCGCGACCCCATGAATCAGAGCTTCCAGGCCTCCGTATCCATCACCCACTCCCGGAGTTCACTCAGACTCATGTCCATCTAGGCAGTGATGTCATCCAGCCATCTCATTCTCTGTCGTCCCCTTCTCCTCCTGCGCCCAATCCTTAAATTGTAGTTCAGTTCAGTTCAGTTCAGTCGCTCAGTCGTGTCCGACTCTCCGCGACCCCATGAATCACAGCACGCCAGGCCTCCCTGTCCATCACCAACTCCCGGAGTACACCCAAACTCATGTCCACAGAGTCGATGATGCCATCCAGCCATCTCATTCTCCGTCGTCCCCTTCTCCTCCCGCCCCCAACCTTTCCCAGCATCAGAGTCTTTTCCAGTGAGTCAGCTCGTCTCATGAGGTGGCCAAAGTATTGCAGTTTCAGTAGTACCTGTTAGTAAATCTCAATTTGAGAATGGTTTGCAAACTTCTACTGAACTTCCAAATAGATTTTTTGAAATCAATCTTATTTCAGTATTAAGCATATGATGACGTACATTTGTAGTATTCTCTCATGTTCCCAGAAGAGGGTGCTTGCTATGAGCAGTGTGTTCTCTTGGCAAACCTCTGTTAGCCTTTGGAAGACTTCATTTTGTACTCTAAGGCCAAATTTGCCTGTTACCCAGGGTATGTCTTGACTTCCTACTTTTGCATTCCATTCCCCTGTGATGGAAAGTTCATCGTTCTTGTTTGTTAGTTATAGAAAATCTTGTAGGTCTTTATAGAGTTGTTCTAGTTCAGCTACTTCAGCATGACTCGTCAGGGCACAGACTTGGATTAGTGTGTTATTGAATGGGTTCCCCTGGAAAGAAACAGAGATCATTCTGTCATTTTTCAGATTGCCAACAAATACTACATTCTAGACTCTTTTGTTGACTATCATGGCTACTCCAATTCTTCTGAGGGATTCTTTCCCACTGTAGTAGACATAATGGTCATCTGAGATAAATTCATCCATTCCCGTCCATTTTAGTTCACTGATGCCTAAAATCTCAATGGTCACTCTTGAAATCGCCGTTTTGACCCCTTCCTATTTAAATACCTTGATTCATTTACCTAATCTTTAAAGTTCCTATGCAATCTTGCTTTTTAGAGCACTGGGGTGTTCTTCCATCACTAGTCACATCTGCAACTGGGTACTATTTTGGCTTTGGCTCCATCACTTCATTCTTTTGGAGTTTCTTCTGCACTGATCTCCCATATGATATTGGGCAGCTACCAACCCTGGAGTTTGTCTTTCAGTATGCTGTATTTTGCCTTTACATGCTGCCCATGGATTTCTTCAGGCAAGAAAACTGACGAGGTTTTGCATTCCCTTCTCCAAGGACCACGATTTGTCAGAACCCATTACCATGATTCGTCCATCTTGGGTGGCCCTACAAGCATGGCACATAGTTTCATTGAGTGAGTTAGACAAGGCTCTGTCCCATGTGATCAGTTTGGTTAGTTTTCTGAGATTATGGTTTTCATTCGAGGTTGTGGAAGCTTCCTGATGGGAACGACTGACTAAGGGAAACTGATTCTTGTTCTGAAGGGTAGAGCTATGCTTAGTTCAGTGCAGTTCAGTGGCTCAGTCATTGACAAATCTTTGTGGCCCTATGCACTACAGCATGCCAGTCCTCCCCGTCCATCACCAACTCATCGAGTTTACTCAAACTCATGTGCATTAAGTCGGTGATGCTCTCCAATCATCTCATCTTCTGTCCACTGTTATCCTCCCACTCTGAACCTTTCCCAGTGTCAGGGTCTTTTCCAATGAGTCAGTTCTTCACACCACAAGTCCAAAGTATTGGAGTTTCAGCTTCAGCATCATTCCTTCCATTGAATATGCCGGACTGATTTCCTTTAGGGTGGACTGCTTGGATCTCCTTGCCATCCAAAAGACTCTCAAGCCTCTTCTCCAACATCAGACTTCAAAAGCATCAATTCTGAGACAATTTAAATTAGAATCTCTGGGATGGAAGTCAAGCATCAAGTACTCCCCAGATAATTCGAATGTGTATCCAACGTTGAAAACCACCCAGGAGAGACGCCCGGCTCCCGGCGGCGCAGACGCGAGAGACGCCCGGCTCCCGGCGGCGCAGACGCGAGAGACGCCAGGCTCCCGGCGGCGCAGACGGGAGAGACGCCGGCGGCGCAGACGCGAGAGACGCCCGGCTCCCGGCGCAACCGACCACGTGCAGAATCGTGGCTGAGAGGAGCTGCCCCGCACCCAGGGTTAGGGCGGTGGCCGAGAGGAGCTGTACCACGTCCAGGAGGCGGTGGCTGCTTGGGCACCGGAGGGCCGAGAGGAGCTGATCCACATTCAAAGCAGGAGGGGCGGCCTTGAGGAGATACCCCTCGTCCGAGGTAAGGTACAGCGGCTGCGCCTTGCTGGAGCATCTGGGAAGAGGTACTCCACGATCAAGTGGAATATAAGAATCCAGTGTTCTGGGGAGGAAGGAACAAGACGGCGGAGGGATAAGATGGCGAGACCACTTTCTTCCCCACAAATTCATCAAAAGAACATTTGAATGCGGAGTAAAGTCCACAAAACAACTTCTGAATACTGGCAGAGGACATCAGGCTCCCAGAAAAGAAGCCATTGTCTTCTAAAGGAAAGAGAAGAAATCAAGCTCCACCCACCAGAACACTGACACATGCCTCCCTAACCAGGGAACCTGGACAAGTCACCCGTCCAACCCCACACACAGCGAAGAAACTACATAATAAAGAGAACTCCACAAACTGCAAGAAGAGGGAAAGGCCACCCCAAGCAAAGCAATATAAGCAAGATGAAGAGGCAGAGAAATACCCAGCAAGTAAAGGAACAAGATAATTGCCCACCAACACAAACAAAAGAAGAAGATATAGGGAATCTACCTGATAAAGAATTTCAAATTTTGATGGTGAAAATGATTCAAAATCTTGAAAGCAAAATGGAGTTACAGATAAATAACCTGGAGAAAAGGATTGAGAAGATGGAAGTAAGATTTAATAAGGACTTAGAAGAAATAAAAAAGAGTCAATATACAATGAATAATGCAATAGATGAGATCAGAAACACTCTGGAGGGAACAAACAATAGAATAACAGAGGCAGAAGACAGGATTAGCGAACTAGAAGATAAAATTGTAGAAATAAATGAAACAGAGAGGAAAAAAGAAAAACGAATTAAAAGAAAAGAGGACAATATATTAGAGACCTCTGGGACAATGTTAAACGCTCCAACATTCGAATCATAGGAGTCCCAGAAGAAGAAGACAAAAAGAAAGACCATGAGAGAATACTTGAGGAGATAATAGTTGAAAACTTCCCTAAAATAGGGAAAGAAATAATCACCCAAGTCCAAGAAACCCAGAGAGTCCCCAAAAGGATAAACCCAAGGCGAAATACTCCAAGACACATATTAATCAAATTAACAAAGATCAAACACAAAGAACAAATATTAAAAGCAGCAAGGGAAAAGCAGCAAATAACACATAAGGGGATTCCCATAAGGATAACAGCTGATCTTTCAACAGAAACTCTTCAGGCCAGAAGGGAGTGGCAAGACATACTTAAAGTGATGAAAGAAAATACCCTACAGCCCAGATTACTATACCCAGCAAGGATCTCATTCAAATATGAAGGAGAAATCAAAAGCTTTACAGACAAGCAAAAGCTGAGGGAATTCAGCATCACCAAACCAGCTCTCCAACAAATACTAAAGGATCTTCTCTAGACAGGATACACAGAAAGAGTGTATAAACTTGAACCCAAAGTAATAAAGAAAATGGCTACGGGATCGTACTTATCAATAATTACCTTACACGTAAATGGGTTGAAATTTTCAAAAAGGCTAGGAAACAATTCTCATAGCCATCAATAGTTCAGTGTTGAGTTCATGAATAGTTTTTAAAGTTTGGGACAAACTGTAGTATTTGCTATTTGAAGTACTATTTGTAATTGGCATATTACGATGTAACATTGGTCTTCATTTCCAACTTAAAACGACTAAAAATGCCTAACAGATTTTTAGATTTGTGAATTTTAGTTGAAATGTATTTTATGATGTTACTAAACCTGCAGAAATATTGAAATATTTCAGAGAACTTATTCACTGTACATTTAATTTATTTTATTTATAAAAGTTGTGAACTGTAGGAAAGTTTTACTTGTTGGGTCAAATGCTTGTTGCTTCAAATGCTTGTTGCATTTGAAGTGCTAGTTACAAGAAAATCAAATACCTTCAATGTATAAATGCTATTAAGTTTTTAAAGGACTCTGGAGTATAAGTCAGTTTGTTTAAAGAAATTTAGTCTATTCAACCTGAATCAGCTCTGTCAAACATTAATTAAAAGCCTCATTTAAAAAAAAAAAAAACATCAATTCTTTGGCTTTCTTTATAGTCCAAATAGCTCAGCTTTCTTTATAGTCCAAATCTCACGTCCATACATGACTACCGATAAAATTATAACTTTGACTAGACAGAAATATTTTGGAAAGTAATCTCTCTGATATTTGATATGCTATCTGGTTTGGTCATATTTTTCTACCAAAGAGAAAGCATATTTTAATTGTATGGCTGCATTTCCAATCTGCTGTGATTTTGAATACATCTCCACACACAAAACCCACTCCTGGCCAAAAAAAAAAAAATGTCTCTCATTCTTTCCATTGTTTCCCCTTCTATTTGCCATGAAGTGATGAGACCGGTTGACATCATCATTGTTTTCTGAGTTTTGAGTTTTATGTCATCTATTTCACTCTCCCCTTTCAGGTTCATCAAGGGGCTATGTAGTCCGTCTTCCCTTTCTGCCATATACATGGTGCCATCTCCAGATATGAGATTATTTATATTTCACCTGGCTATCTTGATTCCAGCATGTGTTTATGCAACCAGGCATTTCGCATGATGTAATCTGCATATAATTTACATCATCAGCATGTCAGTATACAGCCTTGACATACTCCTTTCCCATTGGATTCAGACTGTTTTTCCATTTCCAGTTCTAACTGTGGCGTCTTGACCTGCATACAGAATTTTTCAGGAGGCAGGTCAGGTGGTCTTGTATTATCATCTCTTGAGGAATTTTCCATAGTTTGTTGTGATTCAGAGTCAATGGTTTTGGTGCAGTCATTGATGCAGAAGTAGACTTTTTTCTTCTGGTACTCTCTTCCTGCGTTGTTGATCCAAAAGTTATTGACAATTTGATCTCTGGTTCCTCTGCCTTTTAAAAATCAAACTTAAACACCTGGAAGTTCATGGTTTATGTACTGTTGAAGCCTATTTTGGAGAATTCCGATCATTATTTTGCTAGTGTGAAAGAAGGCAATGGCAACCACCCCAGTTCTCTTGCCTAGAAAATCCCATTGACAAAGGAGCCTGGTAGGCTGCAGTCCATGCTGTCGCTAAGAGTTGGACACGGCTGAGCAAATTTACTTTCACTTTTCACTTTTATGCATTGGAAAAGGAAATGGAAACCTACTCCAGTGTTCTTGCCTGGAGAATTCCGGGGACAGGGGAGCCTGGTCGGCTGCCGTCTATGGGGTCGCACAGAGTCGGACACGACTGAAGTGATGTAGTAGTAGTAGTAGTAGTAGGATGATTGCAATTGTGTGGTAGTGTGAGCATTCTTTGGCACTGGCTTTCTTTAAGGTTGAACTAAAACTGAACTTCTCCTTGCATAATTATGGGTCACTAATATGTGTATATGACAAAACCCATCCCAATATTGGATTATGCTTATCGTCCACTTAATTTTTTTAAAACTAATTTATGAAAAAGGAGTGAAGAAGATAAAATAATTCTACTTGGTGCTCTCTGTTGACCTAAATCTGAAGGAAGTCTAAAAATGCAGGGATTTATGTACACATAAGTGTCATTCATTTTGATATATTACAAAAAAGTAATAGAAGGTTGTATAATTTTTATAAAATAAAATTGCTTAAAGTAATATTACAAGTCAGCTGTACCTCAAGCAGTGAACAAATAAATGGTTCCATCATTTGCAATATTTGGGTCCTTGAGAACGTGATGAGAAGTAAAATATTTCAGTTACAAGGTGACAGAAACTTTAATCAGGTGATGATATAAATAATAATATTTGAATTTAGAAAAAGTGAGTTGAACTAGTTTGCATTCCCACCAACAGTGTAAGGTTCCTTAAAAAACTGGAAATAGAACCACTATATGATCCAGCAATCGCACTCCTGGGCATACACACCGAGGAAACCAGAATTGAAAGAGACAGATGTACTCCAATGTTCATCGCAGCACTGTTTATAATAGCCAGGACACGGAAGCAACCTAGATGTCTATCTGCAGATGAAAGGATAAGAAAGCTTTGGTACATATACACAATGGAGTATTACTGAGCCATTAAAAAGAATGCATTGGAATCAGTTCTAATGAGGTGGATGAAACTAGAGCCTATTATACAGAATAAAATAAGCCAGAAAGAAAGACACCAATGCAGTATAGTAACGCATATATATGAAATTTAGAAAGATGGAAATGATAAACCTATACACGAGACCACAAAAGAGACACAGATGGACAAAACAGTCTTTGGGACTCTGTGGGAGAGGGTGAGGGTGGGATGATTTGGAAGAATGGCATTGAAACATGTATATTATCATATGTGAAACGAATCGCCAGTTCAGGGTCAATGCATGCTACAGAATGCTCGAGTCTGCTGTGCGGGGATGACCCAGAGGGATCATAAGGGGCGGAGGGAGGTGGGAGGTGGGTTCAGGAAGGGGAACTCATGTACACCCGGGGTGGACTAATGTCAATGTATGGCAAAACCAACCAATATAATATTGTAAAATAATCCAGTTCAGGTCAGTACGGTTCAGTAGCTCAGTCGTGTCCGACTCTTTCCGACCCCATGAATCACAGCATGCCAGGCCTCGCTGTCCATCACCAACTCCCGGAGTTCACTCAAACTCATGAACATCCAGTCAGTGATGCCATCCAGCAATCTCATTCTCTGTCGTCCCCTTCTCCTCACACCCCCAATCCCTCCCAGTGTCAGACTCTTCTCCAGTGAGTCAACTCGTCGCATGAGGTGGCCAAAGTATTGGAGTTTCAGCTTTAGCATCAGTCCTTTCAGTGAACATCCAGGACTGATCTCCTTTAGAATGGACTGGTTGGATCTCCTTGCAGTCCAAGGGACTCTCAAGAGTCTTCTCCAGCTCCACAGTTCAAAAGCATTAATTCTTTGGCGATCAGCTTTCTTCACAGTCCAACTTTCACGTCCAAACATGACAATGGGAAAAACCATAGCCTTGACTAGATGGACCTTGGTTGGCAAAGTAATGTCTCTGCTTTTTAATATGTTATCTACGTTGGTCATAACTTTCCTTCCAAGGAGTAAGCGTCTTCTAATTTCCTGCCTGCAATCAGCATCTGCAGTGATTTTTGAGCCCTAAAAAATAAAGTCTGACACTGTTTCCACTGTTTCCCCATTTATTTCCCATGAAGTGATGGGGCCAGATGCCATGATCTTCATTTTCTGAATGTTGAGCTTCAAGCCAAACTTTTCACTCTCCTCTTTCACTTTCATCAAGAGGCTTTTGAGTTCCTCTTCACTTTCTGCCATAAGGGTGGTGTCATCTGCATATCTGAGATTATTGACATTTCTCTCGACAATCTAGATTCCAGCTCGTGCTTCTTCCAGCCCTGCGTTCCTCATGATGTACTCTGCATAGAATTAAAATAAGCAGGCTGACAATATACCAACTTGATGTACTCCTTTTCCTATTTGGAACCAGTCTGTTGTTCCATGACCAGTTCTAACTGTTGCTTCCTTACCTGCATACAGGTTTCTCAAGAGGCAGTTCAGGTGGTCTGGTATTCCCATCTCTTTCGGAATGTTCCACAGTCTATTGTGATCCACACAGTCAATGGCTTTGGCATAGTCAATGAAGCAGAAATAGATGTTTTTATGGAACTCTCTTGCTTTCTCCATGGTCCAGCCGATGTTTGCAATTTAATATTTCATTCCTCTGCCTTTTCTAAAACCTGCTTGAACATCTGTGAGTCCACGGTTCACACATTGCTGAAGCCTGGTTTGGAGAATTTTGAGCGTGACTTTAGTAGAGTGTGAGTAAAATAATTAGCTTCCAATAAAAATAAAAAAATAAAATAAAAAATAAAATGTGATTTGAAAGTCGTTATCTGATCCTATTCAAAATGGACCATGATTGTTCAAGTTACCAACTTGTATCGTAGGTCAAATATTTATTCAAGGAAGGTGTTCTAATAGAGACATGACGGACATAGATCTGCAGATCTTAGCTCAAGATTATTAGTGAAGTTGGAAATACAACTCCTATCACAGCCACACGTTCAATGGCATGTACTAGAATATATGTTGCTCCCATTGATTAGGGCTTTCTAGGCCTTCTACCCTAGGGCCAGGTAGTGAAAGGCAGAACTTCGGGTTAGGCAAAAGTCTGTGTATTGCAGAGGCACAGTTCCCTTGATGGAGCCATTCACTGAGGCCTTTACCACGGTTGAAAAATAGCCAACATGTCCGATGCTCACCTCCATGATCTAATGGTTGTGGCAAACTGTAGTGGTAACAGTCTATGACGCCCAGCCCTCATCTGGATAGTATGAGAAGACAGAGGCCCAACTGTCCTTCGGGCACCTGATTCCCTCATTAAAATGACTGGCCAATGTATGAGAACCTTGGAAAGAGAAGGACATAGAGAAGAGACAGCTTCCCCTTCAGCTGGGACTGGGCACTGATGGGAGACCCAAGACCAGACATTGAGATCTAGCCTGAACCCAGACAGGATAACCAGCCTTCAGAAAGAAACCCTCCTCTTAACCAGGATGTTGGATGATGAAAGTCATTTTAGCATACTTCTTTTCAGGATACGGATTGATATTTGCTTCAGTACAGGTTTACAGAAACAGTATTACCTGACCGTGACTTTACCTCAATAACAGAGGATCTGACAACAAGATAGTTTCAACACCTAATCACAATTCTCACTTACGTTTCCTCTAAGAGTGCTGTGTTGAAAACTTTGAGGAGTTTGGTGTAAGTAAAGTCATAAGCCACACGTCTTTCATTGTTCTGCAATGAAAACCTCTAGTATTTAAATGCCAATCTTTGGAAAAAAACTTAGCCTAATAATATTCGGTATTTTTAGCAGTAGCATCCTATTATTCAGTTATGTGGATCAGAGATTGCCTCATTTCAAAACCACATTCTCTCAGGTGTACATGAAAAGATTACCCTTTTCCAGTATAAAACAAATTAGCTGGTGCACTGGGATGAACCAGAGGGATGGGATGGGGAGGGAGGTAGGAGGGCGGTCAAGATGTGGACCGGGGCGGATTCAGGTCAATGTATGGCAAAACAAATACAATATTATAAAGTAATCATCCTCCAATTAAAATAAATACATTTACAATAATAATAATAAAATCAAATTAGCAAACACTTATGGCTATCCCGATTATCAAGTTAATTAAGGACCAAATTACTGTGACAGATGTCATCAGATCTATTTGAAGAATACTTATAACTTTGAAAACATTGTAATGAACTGATTTACTAGTATCAGTTCAGTTCAGTTCAGTTCAGTCGCTCAGTCATGTCCGACTCTCCGCGACCCCATGAATCTCAGCATGCCAGGCCTCCCCGTCCATCACCAACTCCCGGAGTACACTCAAACTCATGTCCACAGAGTCGGTGATGCCATCCAGCCATCTCATTCTCCGTCGTCCCCTTCTCCTCCCGCCACCAACCTTTCCAACCTTGATAGTATATTAAAAAGCAGAGACATTACTTTGCCAACCAAAGTTCGTCTAGTCAAGGAAATGGTTTTTCCCGTGGTCATGCATGGATGTGAGAGTTGGACTGTGAAGAAAGCTGATCGCCGAAGAATCGATGCTTTTGAACTGTGGTGTTGGAGAAGACTCTTGAGAGTCCCTTATACTGCAAGGAGATCCAACCAGTCCATTCTAAAGGAGATCAATCCTGGATGTTCATTGGAGGGACTGATGCTAAAGCTGAAGCTGAAATACTTTGCTAGTATACATATATAATAGATATGTATTTTGACTTTACAAACATTTTGTCGTTTGTATATGTGGATCACAGTTGGGTTTAATACTTATACAAAATAAATATTCTTCTTTCCCTAATGTCTTTATGTATAGGATATCAAGGTTTGCGATAACCTCTGAATCTTGTTTACAGTTGTATGAGTCCCAAACAACCCATTTTTCTTAACAATCTTCATTCTGAATTGGGTAGATCTGATCAGTGTGGTGAACACTCAGAGACAGATTAGTAAACAACAGTCACAAGTCAAAAGAGGAAAATCAATATTGTAGAATAATTTTGTCCTCTCAAAATGTATATTTTGAAGCCGATGGCATCACCGACTCGATGGACATGAGTTTGAGTGAACTCTGGGAGTTGGTGATTGTCAGGGAGGCCTGGCATGCTGTGATTCATGGGGTCACAGAGAGTCGAACATGACTGAGCTACTGAACTGAACTTACTTTACTTTGTACAGAGTCAAAATTGTGAGCAATGTATAATTTCTTTCTGAGCCTTTTTGCCAATAGGGTTTTTAGGTAGATATTTTGATACACAGAACTGGGTTTTTATAAGGAAAGGAGAGCAGACACAAAAAAAACAGAGACATTTATATGTGAAGACAAAGCCGTGTGATGATGTGCCACCATCCAAAAGAGGCCTCAGAAGAAAGCAAATCTGATAACCCTTTTATTACTGGCTAGGTCCCTGGAAGTATTAGAAAACATTTATTGAAGCTACCTGCTTTATGGCATGCCTTTACAGCAAACCTTGAAAAGACTTACACCACTACCTCTTGAAAATAAGCTTTCAAGTTCAAAAGAAGACTACAGTTCATACCCAGGTTCTTACGGAAAGGAAACTGTTAAAGAACTCTCTGACTCATTAACTGATAATGCTTCAGAATTTTAAAGGAAAAAAATCCATTCTCCATTGAAAAGAGAAGTATAAAGTATTTAGGAATAAATTTATCTAAAGAAACAAAAGACCTGAATCTATATATCGAAACCTAATACACTGAAGAAATAAAGATAATAGAAACAGAGAAATCTGTCAGGTTCTTAGATCAGAAGAATCAATATATGAAAATGAGTACACCAGCCAAAACACCATAGGTTCACCGCTATCTCCCAGTGTTGTTTCTGTTGTTGTTGTTTATTCCACAGAACAAGAACAAACAATTTCAACCTCTGATAGCCAAAGCAATCTTGAAAAAGAAGAATGGAAATAGTGGAATCAACCTGCCTGACTTCAGGTTTGCTACAGTCATCAAGAAAGAAAGGTACCGTCACAAGACAAAAATACAGATCAATGGAACAATATAGAAAGCCCAGAGACATATCCACACACATATGGCACTTTATCTTTGACAAAGGAGGCAAAAATGTATAATGGAGGAGAGACAACGACTTTAAAAAGCGCTGCTGGGGAAAATGGTCAACAACTGCAAAACAATGGCGCTAAAACACATTCTACCACCCTATACAACAATACACTTAAAATGGTTTAAAGAAATAAACATAAGTCTAGAAACTATATAACTCTCAGAGGAAAACATAGGCAGAACAGACTCTAACACGAATCACAGCATGATTCTCTGTGACACAGCTGAGTGATGGAAATAAAAACTAAAACAAACATGGGAGCTCATTAAACTTAAAAGTTTTACACAATGAAGGAAACAATACTCAAGGTGAAAAGACAGCCTTCCAAATGGGAGAAATTAATAGTAAACAAAGTAACTGACAACAAACTAATCTCCGAAATATACAAGCAGCTCATGCATTTCAATACCAGAAAAATAAGCAATCCAATCAAAACGTGGGACAAAGAACTAAAGAGATTTCTCAGAAGGAGACATAAAGCTGTCGAACAAACACACGAAAATCTGCTCAACATCACTCATTATCAGAGAAACTCAAATCAATAGTACAGTGAGGTACCATTTCACACTGGCCAAAAAGCTACCATCAAAAACTGCCATCAAAAACCTCTACAAGCCAACAATGCTGGAAAGGGGGCGGAGAAAGGGAACCTTCTAACATTGTCGGTGGGAAGGCACACTAGTATGGGCACTATGGAGGAGAGTGTGGAGATTCCTTAAAAAAAAAAAAAAAAAAGAAAATAGAATTACCATATGACCCAGCGAACCCACTTCTGGGTATACACACCAAAACAACTAGAATTCAATGAAACATATGTACTTCAATGTTCATTGCATGAAGCAACCTTGATGTCTGGTTCGAAGATGAATGGTTAAGGATGATGCTATCCATATACACAGTGGAATATTCAGCTATTAAAAAAGGGACACGTTTGAGTCATTGCTATGAGGTGGATGAAACTGGAGCCTATTATACAGAGGGAAGCAAGCCAGAAAGAGAAACACCAACACAATACATGAAACCTTATACATGAAATTTAGAAAGAGGTAACAACGATGCTATAAGCGAGACAATGAAAGTGACACATATATAAAGAAAAGAATTTGAGACTAGGTGGGAGAAAGTGAGGATGGGATGCTAGGAAAGAAAAGCATTGAAACATGAAACACTGAAACATGTATATTATCATATGGAGAACGGATAACCAGTTGAAGCTCATTACATGAAGCAAGGCATGCAAAACTGGTGCTGTGGGACAACCCAGAAGGATGAGTCCATGAGATGTCTGACTGATATAGTAGTGTGGAGGAAGCTCTGATGAGAATTCAGTAACCACAAAAGTAGTTCACTTGTATTACAGTAAAAGATAATATATATTTATGACTTCATTGCCATCCACATTTCTTTTACTGTAGCAATGAGTAGTCTAAACCACTGTGATTGAGGCCTTCAGATATGTCACTGTGAAGCCCATCCTTCTTTCTAAGATCATCTCCATGTTCCCCTGAGCATCAGGTGTCACCATAAGTACTTCTTATCTGTTGCTCATGAAGACAATTGAACAACCCTCATGACCTCTTATCAATCTCATTAAAGTGTGAAATAGACAAATATGCTAAAAAGGCCTGGAAATCTTCACTAATACTGAGAACTCCTTGAGAAGAGGGAGTCTCAGCCTTCCTGAAAAATTCTTGCTAAATGTTATGTAACTCGTGGGAAAGAATATGAGGAATATGCTCACTCTTGCCATGGAAAGAAGTAGGTAATACGATGGAACTAACAAGCCCTTTCATATGTGACATAAAAAATAATGAGACAGCATAGGAAAGACAGGACTCAAAGCCACACATATGTGGGGGAAAGTTCTTGGGGTTCTTTTTTTCTACAACAGACCTTTTAAATGCATAAAGCAGCCTGTTCCTGGAAAGGACGAGATATATATGGGTATCAAGATTATCATTTCCTCTCAGTGCCAGATCTTTCTGTTGTGCTCCTTACTGGTCTAGACAAGGGAAAAGTTAAATTAGAGTTTATCATTCCCAAATAGGAAAAGAAACGTCCCAGTGGACCAATCTCTATCAAGTCAAAACAGTGTCTTTATTTCATATACTAGGAAAGAAGTTTCAAATCTTGGATGGAGAAAAAGAAGCATAAGACCCTCCACTTAGGATACATTTTCGTTTATTTCTTCTTCTTCTTTTTTTGAAGGTAAGGAAACAGCCAGTGAACTTTAATAAAGTCACAGAGATAATTTAGAAAAATATTAAGCCCTTCAGTGTGAGTGACACAGTGTCCTAGGAGACAATAAATGGAACACAATTGCATCTGACACTAAGTTACGGGTATGTTTGTATGTTCAGTCTTGTCCAACTCTGCAACGACATGGAATGTAGAACACCAGGGTCCTCTGCTCATGGGATTTACCAGGCAAAAGTGTTGCTTTCTGTGGTCATTTCCTACTCCACTGTTAGATGTGTAGAATGAATAAAAACATTATCCATGATTTTCTTGCATCTCTTTCAATACAAAATAAATTATAAAGGCTCTTTGTTCCAGCAAATCTTTCTGAAATTTCAAAGATGCCATTGTGAATGAGAAACGGTTAAAATAATGTGGACTCTCGTGATCACAGCAAGGCAGATACAAATTAAAGGAAAAGGTAAACCTCGAAACCTGGCCTACCTTATAATTCAGTGAAGCTCATTTTTTGTTAAACAAATAACAAAAGTTCCCTTCTTTATGTCCTTTTAACAGCTAAGGATGGAGAAATAGGTAGATAGATGGAGTAGAGCTCAAAGTAGTGGGACAGAAATTTCTGTATATGACCCAGTCAGTTTTCAAGGGTTTCACCTTTGTTTTCTTGCCTGTTTGCTTGTTTGTTTTTAAAGAACTCATTTCCCAGAACTTCATAGCAACGTTAGTGATGCTGATGATCTAGTGTCACCTTGGTGTTGGCGGGAACCATGACCACGAGCAAGTGGCACTGGTTTCCCTTAGGGATCCAGGTATAAATCAGTATGTCCAGTGTTTTTGTTCTCCGTAAGAGGAGCCACAAATCAAATATCCAAAATCTGTGGCATCGTGAAAATAACAAAAGAGATCCAGGAACAAACAAACAAATAAACATATTCTTCTACTGCATTGTTTATAACAAATGTTTTGACTGTGTGGATCACAACAAACGGTGGAAAATTCTTAAACTGATAGGAACACCAGGTCACCTGACCTGCCTCCTAAAATATCTGTATGCAGATGAAGAAACACCAGTTAGAACCAGATGGAAAACAACAGATTGCTTCCAATTAGGGTAAGGATTATGACACGGTTGAATTTTGTCACTCTGTTTATTTAAATTATATGCAATGTTCACTTCAGTCGCTCAGTCATATCTGACTCTTTGCGACCCATTAACCACAGCACCCCAGGCCTCCTTGTCCATTACCAACTCCTTTGGTCTTTGCAAACTCGTTTCCATTGAGTTGGTGATGCTATCCAATCATCTCATCCTCTGTCATCCCTTTCTCTTCGTGCCCTCAATATTTCGTAGCATCAGGAAATTTCCCAGTGAGTCACTTAATGGCCAAAGTATTGCAATTTCGTCTTCAAGATCAATCACTCCAATGAACACCCAGGACTGATCTCCATTAGGAGGGACTGGTTGGATCTCCCTGCAGTCCAAGGGACTCTCAAGAGTCTTGGCCTACACAACAGTTCAAAAGCATCAATTCTTTAACGCTCAGATTTCTTTATAGTCCAACTCTCACATCCATACATCGCCACTGGGGAAACCATAGTCTTTATTAGATGGACCTTTGTTGGCAAAGTAATGCCTCTGCTTTATAATATTCTGACCGGGCTGGTCATAACTTTCCTTCCAAAGAGTAAGCATCTTTTAATTTTAATCGCTGCAATCACCACCTGCAGCAATCTTGGCGCCTAAGAAATAGTCAGTGACGGTTACAACTGTTTCCCCACCTATTTGCCATGAAGCGATGGGACTGGATACCATGATCTTAGTTTTCTGAATGTTGAGTTTCAAGCGAACTTTTTCACTACCCTCTTTCACTGTCATCAAGTGGTGCTTTAGTTTTTTTTCAGTTTCTGCCAAAAGGGAGGTGTCATTGGCACATCTGACGTTATTGATATTTCTCCCAGAAACCTTGATACCAGCTTGTGTTTCCTCCAGCCCAGCACTTCTCATGATGTACTCTGCATATAAGTTAAATAAACAGGGTGATAATATACAGCTTTGACGTACTCCTTTTCCTATTCGGAACCAGTCTGTTGTTCCATGTCCAGTTCTAACTGTTGCTTCGTGACGTGCACATAGGTTTCTCAAGAGGCAGTTCAGGTGGTCAGGTATTCCAACCTCTTTCAAATTTTCCACAATTTATAGTGATCCACACACTCAAAGGCTTTGCCATAGCCAGTAAAGAAGATATAGATGCTTTTCTGGAGCTCTCTTCCTTTTTCGATGATCCATCGGATGTTGGCAATTTGATCTCCGGTTCCTCTGCCATTTTTAAAACCAGCTTGAACATCTGGAAGTTCAGTTCACGTATTGCTGAAGCTTGGCTTGGAGAATATAGAGCATTATTTTACTAGCATGTAAGATGAGATTTGGTGATGGGCAGGGAGGCCTGGCGTGCTGTGATTCATGGGGTCGTGGAGAGTCGGACACGACTGAGCGACTGAACTGAACTGAACTGAAGATGAATGCAATTGTATGGTAGTTTACATATTCTATGGCATTGTCTTTCTTTGGGATTGAAATGAATATTGCCCTTTTCCAGTCCTGTGGCCACTGCTGAATTTTCCAAAATAGCTGGCATATTGAGTGCAGCATTTTTGAAGCATCATCTTTCAGGGTTAAATACCTCAACTGGAATTCGAAAACCTACACTAGCTTAGTTCGTAGTGATGCTTCCTAAGGCCAGCTTGACTTCACATTCTAAGATGTCTGGCTCTAGGTGAGTGATCACACCATCGTGATTATCTGGGTTGTAAAGATATTTTTTGTACAGTTCTTCTGTGTATTACCACCTCTACTCAATAGTTTCTGCTTCGGCTAGATCCCTATCGTTTCTGTGCTTTATTGAGAACATCGTTGCATGAGATGTTCTCTTAGGATCACCAATGTTCTTGAGGAGATCTCTAGTCTTTCCCATTCTATTGGTTCGATTCTTTTTTCGCATTGATCCCTGAGGTAGGCTTTCTTTTCTCTCCTTGCCTTTCTTTAGAAATCTGCATTCAAATGGATATATCTTTCCTCTTCTCTTTCGCTGTTTCCCTTGTTTTCAAAGCTATTTGTAAAGCCTCCTCAGACATCATTTCATTTTTTGCATTTCTTTACCTGGGGATGGTCATGATCCCTGTCTCCTGTACAATGGCAGGTACATCCATCCATAGCTCATCAGGCACTCTGTCAATTAAATCTAGTCCCTTACATGTATTTTGCACTTCCAGTGTATAGTCATAAGGGATTTGATTTAGTTCATACCTGAATGGTCTAGTGGTTTCCTCCAATTTCTTTAACTTTTGTCTGAATTTGGCAATAAGAAATTCACGATCTGAGCCACAGTCAGCTTCCTGTTTTGGTTTTGCTGACTGTATAGAGCTTCTCTATTTTGGCTACAAAGAGTATGGTCAATCTGATTTCAGTGTCGACCATCTGGCTATGTCCATGTGTAGAGTCTTCACTTGTGTTGCTGGAAGAGGGTGTTTGCTTGACCAGTGCGTTCTCTTGGCAGAACTCTACTAGCCTTTTACCCTGCTACATTCTGTACTCCAAGGCAAATTTGCCTCATACTCTAGGTGTTTCTTGACATCCTACTTCTGTTTTCCATTCCCCTATAATGAAAAGGACATCTTTTTTGAGTGTTAGTTTTAGAAGGTCTTGCAGGTCTTCACAGAACTTTCAGTTTCAGCTTCTTCAGCATTACTGATCAGAGCATAGATTTGGATTACCATGTTATTGAATGGTTTGCCTTGGAAAAGAACAGAGATCATTCTGTCGTTTTTGAGATTGCTCTCAAGTACTGCATTTTGGACTCTTTTGTTGACTATGGTGTCTACTCAACTACTTCAAAGGGATTCCCGCCCACAGTTACAGATATAATGGTCCTGTGAGTTAAATTCTCCCATTCCAATCCATCTTAGTTCACTCATTCCTAGAATGTCAATGTTTACTCTGGCCATCTCCTGTTTGGCCACTTCCAATTTGCCTTGATTCATGGACTAACATTCCGGGTTCCTATGCAATACTGCCCTTTACAGCATCAAACCCTGATTCCATCACGAGTCCCATTCACAAGTGGTTCTTGATTCTGCTTTGGCTCAATTGCTTCATTATTTCTGGAGTTATTTCTCCACGGATCTCTAGAAGCATATTGGGAACTTACCGATGGTTCATCTTTCAGTGTCCTATCTTTTTGTTTTCATGGTTTTCATGGGGCTCTCAAGGCTAGAATACTAAGTGGTTTGCCATTCTCTTCTCCAGTGGACCACATTCTTTCCACTTTGGTGAAGGGCTGTCATCAAAGTAAAAGACAATTTCTTCTTGGAGAAAGCTCTATTGCAAACCTAGACATTGTATTTAGAAGAGACATTCACCTTGGTAACAAAGGCCTCCACTTCACAAGCCCCTGTTTTTTAACCAGTAGTCATGTGAAGATGTGGGAGCTGGAATATCAACAAGACTGAGAGAAGGAGATTCGATGGCTTTCAACTGTGCTGCTGCCAAAGACACTTCATTTCAGTTCAGTCGCTCAGTCATGTTCAACTCTTTGCGACCCCATCAACCGCAGCACGCCAGGCCTCCCCATCCAAAACCAACTCCCAGAGACCACCCCAACTCATGTCCATTGATCAGCAATGCCATCCAAGCATCTCATTCTCTACCATCCCCTTCTCCTCCTGCCCTCAATCTTACCCAGCATCAGGGTCTTTTCCAAAGAATCAGCTCTTCGCATCACGTGTCCAAACTATTGGAGTTTCAGCTTCACCATGAGACATTCCAATGGATACCCAGGGCTCATCTCCTTGATGATGGACTGGTTAGATCTTGCAGTGCAAGATGCTCACAAGAGTCTTCTACAGCACCACAGTTAAAAGCATGAATTTTTCAGTGCTCAGCTTTTCTTACAGTCCAACTCTCACATTCATACATGACCACTGAATAAGCCTTAGCCTTGACTTGATGGACCTCTGTTGGCAAAAGAATATCCCTGCTTTTTAGTATGCTATCTAGGTTGGTTGTAACTTTCCTTCCAAGGAGAAAGTGTCTTTTAATTTCACGGCTGCAATCACAATCTGTAGTGATTTTGAATCCCCAAAAAATAAAGACTTGTAGGGGTCACTTTGACTGCATTGAGATTAAGCCAATTCATCCTAAAGGAAATCAACCCCCAAGAATTCATTCAAAGGGCTAATGAAGTTGAAACTTCAGTTTTGGCCAGCTGATGCAAAGTGTCGATTCACTGGAAAAGTCCATGATGCTTTTAAAATTGATGACAGGAGAAGAAGGGAGAAACAGAGGACGAGACGGTTGGACCGTATGAGAAATACAATGTGAATGCATTTGAACAAACTCTGTGAGATAGTGAAAGATAGAGAGGTCTGTTGTGCAACTGTCCATGGCGTCACAAGAGTTGAAGACAACTTGTTGACTGAACAACGACACTCGATGTCTCTAGAGTTACTTTTTCAAATCACTCTAAAATATACTTAATGAAAGTAGTAAAAAATAACAACTAAGGTTGTATAATAGAAGATGGCATAATGCATTAAAAAAAAAAATATATATATATATATATGGGAATGGTTGGCTCTAAAAGAAACGAATCTTAGATTGGAATAAATTTTAAGTATTAGTGTGAGGGCCGAGACATGAAAATGGAGGAGGAAAAGGATGCGGAGACAACTTTCTCCCCCACAAATTCATCAAAACGACATTTCAACGCTGAGTAATTCCCACAAAACAACTCTGAATGCCGGTAGAGGACATCAGCCACCCAGAAAAGCAGCCCATTGTCTTGGAAAGAGGTAGAAAATAATATAAAAGATAAAAAGAGAGACAAAAGAGGGAGGGATGGAGGTCCATCCCGGGAAGGGATGCTGAAAAAAAGAGAGAAGTTTCCAAACACCTATAAACACTCACTGGTGAATCTGTGGCAACCTTTGGAACCTCAGATGGCAACAGAACCAGGAGGAACAATAGATAAATAATTAAAACCTACAGACTACGTGCCTAGCAGTAACCCCAGGGGAGAAGCAGTGCAGCTGCCCACACTCCCCACTAGCAAGCGGTGGCTGAGCAGGGAGGCACGGGCTGTATCCCTTAGAGTAAGGACCGGGCCGGAATGACCTTAAGGAAATCTGAGAGAGCTAAATTAAGATAGCTAAGCAGACTATGTGATAGCTAACCCGCGAAAAGGCAAAAAGCCCCAAGTTAAGACACCGCCAGACCCACTCACAGAACAAAGGACTGAACAGAGCTAGCCAGCTGTGGTCAGCGCATCCACCATCCCCCACCGAGACAGATAGGCGAGGGCAGCCAGAACTGGAAGTGGGCAATCGCGACTCCAGAGAGGTATACAATACCAAGCTGAAAGCAGACTTCTTTGTTAACCTAGACTTCTTGGGTTCTGGCCGGTCAATATCTGCCTGAGAAGGTCCGCTGGTGGTACGCCCAGGAAAACGAGCAGCAGGGATGGTGGAGGCAATAAGTCGCAGCTACAGTGCTGGCCAAACATCTGGTCACCTGAGCTGCTTGGACCAGGGAAGGGCACACAATGCAGGCCCAACCAAGTCTGCACCTTTGTGTAGTACCCGAGAACCAGAACCTGAGTGACTTAGGCCAGGGATGTACATCCAACCCAGGGCCGGCCTCAGACGATTCCTAGCAGAGCAACCTAAAGCCTGTACAGTGTAGACTGGGACAGCACACACGCCGTGAGCGGGGGAAATCCCAATGTGGCCGAGAGACTGCAGGCACTCTCCACAGATGCTACTGATATTTGTCTGCAGCTTACCTCCCTCCCCACAGCACGACTGTACAGGTGAGCCTAAAAAGGGGTCTACCACAGCCCCTTGTGTCAGGATGGGAATTAGACATTGAAGAGACCAGCAAACAGAAGAAGCTTAAACAGAAGGAACTGCCTTGGAAGAGACAGATGGAGAAGTCTTGAGCCTACTGCAAGAATAAGACTGAAAACCAGAGGCAGAGGCTTAAGTCCAAATCCTGAGAACACCAGAGAACTACTGTTCCAAGGAACATTAATTGAAGGAGCTCATCAAATGCCTCCATACCTACACTGAAACCAGGCAACACCCAAGGGTCCACAAGTTCCAGAGAAAGACATACCAAACAAATTCTACAGCAACACAGGAAAATAGACCTGAGCTTCAATATACAGGCTGCCGAAAGCCACTCCAAAGTAAATGACATCTCATAATTCATTACTGGACACTTCATTGCACTCCAGAGAGAAGAAATCCAGCACCACTCACCAGAACACCGACACAAGCTTCCCTAACCAGGGAACCTTGACAAGCCACCCGTTGAAGGCCACACAGAGCAATGAAACTACACAATAAAGAAAACTCCACAAACTGCCAGAAGATGGAAAGGCCACCACAAACAGAGCAATATAAGCAAGACGAAGAGGCAGAGAAATATCCAGCAAGTAAAGGAACAGGATAAATGCCTTCCAAAAAATGAGTAAGATATAGGGAATCTACCTGATAAAGAATTTTGAATATTGATAGTGAAAATGATTCAAAATCTTGAAAACTAACTGGAGTTACAGATAAATAACCTGGAGACAAGGATCGAGAAGATGCAAGAAAGATTCAATAAGGATCTAGAAGAAATAAAGAAGACTCGATATACAATGAATAATGCAATAGATGAGATCAGATACACTCTGGCTGGAACCAACAGTAGAATAACAGAGGCAGAAAACAGTTGATAATTGAGATAGAAGATGGAATTGTAGAAATAAATGATTCAGAGAGGAAAAAAGAAAAACTAATTAAAAGAAATGAGGACCATCTCTGAGACCTCTGAGACAGTGGTAACTGCCCCAACATTGGAATCATAGAAGTCCCAGAAGAAATGACAAAAAGAAAGACCATGAGAGAATAGTTGAGGAGATAATAGTTGAAAACTTCCCTAAAATGGGAAAGGAAATAATCACCCAAGTCCAAGAAATACAGAGAGTCCCCAACAGGATAAATCCAGGGGAAATACTCTAACACAAAAAATAATCAAACTATCAAAGGTCAAAAAAAAAGAACAAATAGTAAAAGCAGAAGGGGAAAACCAACAAATAACACACAAAGGCATTCCCATAAGGATAACAGCTCATCATTCAACAGAAACTCTTCAGGCCAGGAGTCCATGGTAAGACATATTTAAAGTGATGCAAGAAAATTTCCTACAGCCAAGATTACTATACCCATCAAGGATCTCACTCAAGTATGAAGGAGAAATCAAAAGATTTAAAGATAAAGAAAAGCAGAGAGAATTCAGCATCACCAATCCAGCTCTCCAATGTTAAAGGATCTTCTTTTGAAAGGAAACACAGAAAGGGTGTATAAACTCGAACACAAAACAATAAAGAAAATGGCAACGGTATCACACTTATCAATAATTATTTTAAGTGAAAATGGGTTGAATGTCGCAACCAAAAGACAAAGGCTGGCTGAATGAATACAAAAACAAGACCCCTATATATGTTGTCTGCAAGAGATCCACCTCAAAACAAAGGACACATACAGACTGAAAATGAAGGGCTGGATAAAGATATTTCACGCAAAGAGAGACCAAAAGGAAGCAGGAGGAGCAATACTCGTATCAGATAAAATAGACTTTAAAACAAAGGCTGTGAAAAGAGACAAAAAAGTACATTACATAATGATCAAAGGATCAATCCAAGAAGAAGATATAACAATTATAAATATATGCACTCAACATAGGAGCACAGCAATATGTAAGACAATTTCTAACAATTATGAAAGGTGAAATTAACAATGCAATAATAGAGGAAGACTTTAACACCCCACTCAAACATATGGACAGATCAACTAAACAGAAAATTAACAAGGAAACACAAACTTTAAATGATACAATAGACCAGTTAGACCTAATAGATATCTATAGTACATTTCACGCCGAAACAATGAGCATCACCTTTTTCTAAAGCGCGCACGAAACCTTTTCCAGGATAGATCACATCCTGGGTCATAAATCTAGGCTTGGTAAGTTCAAAAAAGCTGAAATCATTCCAAGCAACTTTTCTGACCACAATGCAGTAAGATTTGATCTCAATTATAGGAGAAAAAATATTAAATATTCCAACATATGGAGGCTGAACAACACACTGCTGAAAAACCAACAAATCATAGAAAAAATCAATACGTGCATAGAAACGAATGAAAATGAAAACAAAACAACCCAAAATTTATGGAACACTGTAAAAGCAGTGCTGGGGGAGTTTCATAGCAATACTGGCATACCTCAAGAAACAAGAAAAAAGTCAACTAAATAGCCTAACTCTACATCTAAAGAAACTAGAAAAGGAAGAAATGAAGAACCCCAGCGTTAGTAGAAGGAAAAAAATCTCAAAATTCGGGCAGAAGTAAATGCAAAAGAAACAAAAGAGACCATAGCAAAAATCAACAAAGCCAAACGCTGGCTCTTTGAGAGGGTAAATAAAATTGACAAGCCACTAGCCAGACTCATCAAGAAACAAAGGGAGAAAAGCCAAAACAATAAAACTAGAAATGAAAAGTGAGAGATCAAAACTGACAACACAGAAATACAAAGGATCAGAAGAGACTACTATCAACAATTATATGGCCATAAAATGGACAACTTGGAAGAAATGGACAAATTCTTAGAAAAGTACAACTTTCCAAAACTGAATCAGGAAGACATAGGAAATCTTAATAGACCCATCACAAGCACAGAAATCGAAGCTGTAATCAGAAATCTTCCTGCAAACAAAAGCCCAGGGCCAGACGGCATCAGAGCTGAATTCTACCAAAAATTTAGAGAAGAGGTATCAACTATTCTACTCTAACTCTTCCAGAACATTGCTGAGGAAGGTAAACTTCCAAAATCATACCATGAGCTCAAATTCACCCTAATCACAAAGCCTGGCAAAGATCCCACAAAAACAGAAAACTACAGCCCAATATCACTGATGAATATAGATACAAAATTCCCTAACATAATTCTAACAATCGGAATCCAACAACACATTAAGAAGATCATACATCATGACCAAGTGGGCTTTATCCCAGGAATGCAAGGATTCTTCAATATCCACAAATCAATCAATGTAATACAGCACATTAACACATTGGGAAAAAACAAACGAACATATGATTATCTCAATACATGCAGAGAAAGCCTTCGGCAAAATTCAACATCCCTTTATGATAAAAGCCCTCTAGAAGGTGGGAATAGAAGGAACATATGTCAACATAGGCTACAGCAATCAGAGCAGAAAAAGACATAAAAGGAATCCAAACTGGAAAAGAAGAGGTAAATCCCTCACTGTTTGCCGATGACATGATCCTCTACAGAGAAAACCCTACAGACTCTACCAGAAAACTACTAGGGCTAATCAAAGAATACAGTGAAGTTATAGGATATACAATCAACACACAGAAATCCCTTGCATTCCTATACACTAATAATGAGATAATAGAAAGAGAAGTTAAAGAAACTATTCCATACGCTGTTGCAATGAAAAGAATACAATATTTAGGGATATATCTACCTAAAGAAACAGAAGACTTATATATAGAAAACTGTAAGACACTGGTGAAAGAAATCAAATAGTACACTAATAGATGGAGAAATATACCGTGATCAAGGATTAGAAGAAGAAATATTGTGCAAGTGTGTATACTAACTAAAGTAATTTACATTTTCAATGCAATTCCTATCAAGCTATCAAAGGTATTTTTCACAGAGCTAGAACAAACAATCTCACAGTTTGTATGGAAATACAAAAAACCTCGAATAGCCAAAGCAATCTTGAAATAGCATGGAACTGAGGGAATCAACCTGCTGGACTTCAGGCTCTACTACAAAGCCACAGTCATCAAGAGAGTATGGTACTGGCATAAAGGCAGAAATGCAGATCAATGGAACAAAATAGAAAGCCCAGAAATAAATCCACGCACCTATGGACACCTTATCTTTGACAAAGGAGGCAGGAATATAAAATGGAGAAAAGACAGTCTCTTTAACAAGTGGTGCTGGGAAAACTGATAAAAGAATGAGTCTAGAACACTCCCTATCACCATAAATGAAAATAAACTCAAAATGGATTAAAGATCTAAATATAAGACCAGAAACCATGAAACTCCTAGAGGAGAACATAGGCAAAACCCTCTCCGAAATAATTCACAACAGGATCCTCCATGATCCACCTCCCAGAATATTGTAAATAAAAGCAAAATAAACAATTGGGACCTAATGAAAATTAAAAGCTTCTGCACAGCACAGGAAACTATTAACAAGATGAAAAGGCAGACTTCAGAAAGGAAGAAAATAATAGCCACTGAAACAACTGACAAAGAATTAATCTCCAAAAGATACAAGCAGCTCCTGCAGTTAAATTCCAGAAAAATAAACGACCCAATCAAAAAATGGGCCAAAGAACTAAACAGACATTTATCCAAGAAGACATACAGATGTCTAACAATCACATGAAAAAAATGCTCAACATCCCTCATAGTCAGAGAAGAGTAAATCATAATCACAGTGAGGTAGTATTTCACTCCAGTCAGAATGGCTGCTGTCCAAAAGTCTACAAGCAATTAATGCTGGAAAGGGTTTGGAGAAAAGGGAACCTTCTTACACTGTTGGGGGGAATGCAGACTAGTACAGCCACTATGGAGAACAGTATGTTGATTCCTTAAAAAACTGGAAATAGAACTGCCATATGACCCAGCAATCCCACTCCTGGGCATACACACCGAAAAACCAGAATTGAAAGAGACATATGTACTCCAATGTTCATTGCAGCACTGTTTCTAATAGCCAGAACATGGAAGCAACCTAGATGTCCATCTGCAGATGAATGGATAAGAACAATTTGGGACATATACACAATGGAGTATTACTCAGCCATTAAAAATAATACATTTGAATCAGCTCTAATGAGGTGGATGAAACTGGAGCCTCTTATACAGAGTGAAGTAAGCCAGGGGGAAAAAAAAAACACCAAAAAGTATACTAATGCATATAAGTGCAATTTTGAAAGGTGACAACGATAGGCCTTTATACGACACAGCAAAAGAGACACAGGTGTATAGAACATTCTTCTGGACTCTGTGGGAGAGGGATGATTTGGGAGAATGGCATTGAAACACGTATATTATCACATGTGAAGCAAATCACGAGACCAGATTCTAAGCATGATGCAGGACGTTTTCGGCTGATGCACGGGGATGATCCGAGGGAGTATAAGGGAAGGAAGGATGTGGAAGAGGGGTTCAAGAAGGGGAACACATGAACACCGGGGGCGGATTCATGTCAATGTACTGCAAAACCAGTATAATATTGTAAAGTAATTCAGATCAGCTCAGTTCAGTCGCTCAGTCATGTCAGACTCTCCACGACCCCATGAATCACAACACGCCAGGACTCGCTGTCCATCACCAATACCCGGAATTCACTCAAACTCATGTACACAGAGTTGGTAATGACATCCAGCCACCTCATTCTCTGTCGTCCTCTTCTCCTCCCGCCCCCAACCTTTCCTAGCATCAGAGTTTTTTCCAGTGAGTCAACTCGACGCATGAGGTGGCCAAAGTATTGCAGTTTCAGCTTTAGAATCAGTCCTTCCAACGAACACCCAAGATTGATACTTTAAGAATGGACTGGTTGGATCTCCTTGCAGTCTAGGGGACTCTCAAGAGTCTTCTCCAACACCACAGTTCAAAAGCATCAATTCTTTGGCGATCAGCTTTCTTCACAGTCCAACTCTCTCATCCATACATGACCATGGGAAAAACCATAGCCTTGAATAAACAGAATTTTGTTGGCAAAGTGATGTCTCAGCTTTTTAATATACTATCAAGGTTAGTCATAAATTTTCTTCCAAGGAGTAAACGTCTTAATTTCATGGGTACAATCAGCATCTGCAGTGATTTTGGAGCCCGAAAAAATAAAGTCTGACACTGTTTCTACTCTTTCTCCATCTATTTCCCATGAAGTGATGGGACCAGGTGCCATGATCTTTGTTTTCTGAATGTTGAGCTTCAAGCCAACCTTTTCACTCTCCTCTTTCACTTTCATCAAGAGGCTTTTGAGTTCCTCTTCACTTTCTGCCATAAGGGTAGTGTCATCTGCATATCTGAGGTTATTTTTATTTCTCCCAGCAGTCTTGATTCCAGCTTGTGCTTCTTCCAGCCCAGCGTTCCTCATGATGTACTCTGCATATAAGTTAAATAAGAAAGGTGACAATATACAGCATTGACGTACTCCTTTTCCTATTTGGAAACAGTCTGTTGTTCCATGTCCAGTTCTGACTGTTACTTCTTGACCTGCATACAGGTTTCTCAAGAGACAGGTCAGGTGGTCTGGTATGCCCATCTCTTTCAGACTTTTCCACAGTTTATTGTGATCCACACAGTCAAAGGCTTGGCATAGTCTATGAAGCAGAAATAGATGTTTTTCTGGAACTCTCTTGATTTCTCCATGATACAGCGGATGTTGGCAATTTGATCTCTGGTGTTTCTGCCTTTTCCAAAACCTGCTTGAACATCTGGCATTTCACGGTTCACATATTGCTGAAGCCTGGCTTGGAGAATTTTGAGCATGATTTTACTAGCGTGTGAGATGAGTGCAATTGTGTGGTATTTTGAGCATTCTTTGCCATTGCCTTTCTTTGGGATTGGAATGAAGACTGATCTTTTCCAGTCCTGTGGCCACTGCTGAGTTTTGCAAATTTGCTGTCATATTGAGTGCAGCACTTTCACAGCATCATCTTTCAAGATTTGAAATAGCTCAACTTGAATTCCATCACCTCCACTAGTTTTGATCGTAGTGATGCTTTCTAATGCCCACTTGACTTCATATTCCAAGATGTCTGGCTCTATGTCTGTGAACATGTTATCGTGACTATCTTGGTTGTGAAGATCTTTTTTGTACAGTTCTTCTGTGTATTCTTGCTACCTCTTCTTAATATCTTCTGCTTCTGTTAGGCCCATACCATTTCTGTCCTTTATCGAGCCCATCTTTGCATGAAATGTTCCCTTGGAATCTCTAATTTTCTTGAAGTGATCTCTTGTTTGTCCTATTCTGTTGTTTTCCTCTATTTGTTTGCATTGATTACTGAGGAAGGCTTTCTTGTCTCTCCTTGCTATTCTTTGGAAGTCTGCATTCAGATGCTTATATTTTTCCTTTTCTCCTTTGCTTTTCGCTTCTCTTCTTTTCACAGCTATTTGTAAGGCCTCCTCAGACAGCCATTTCACTTTTTTGCATTTCTTTTCTATGGGGATGATCTTGGGCCCTGTCTCCTGTACAATGTCACGAGCCTCCATCCAGAGTTCATCAGGAACACTATCTATCAGATCTTGTCCCTTAAATCTATTTCTCACTTCCACTGTATAATTATAAGGGATTTGATTTAGGTCATACCTGAATGGTCCAGTGGTTTTCCCTACTTTCTTCAATTTAAGTCTGAATTTGGCAATAAGGAGTTCATGATCTGAGCCACAGTCAGCTCCTGGTCTTGTTTTTGCTAACTGAATAGAGCTTCTCCATCTTTGGTTGCACAGAATATAATCAGTCTGATTTCAGTGTTGACCATCTGGTGATGTCCATGTGTAGAGTCTTCTCTTGTGTTGTTGGAAGAGGGTGTTTGCTATGACCAGTGCATTCTCTTGACAAAACTCTATTAGCCTTTGCCCTGCTTCATTCTGTTCTCCAAGGCCAAATTTGCCTGTTACTCCAGGTGTTTCTTGACTTCCTACTTTTGCTTTCCCATCCCCTATAATGAAAAGGACATCTTTTTTGGATGTTAGTTCTAAAAGGTCTTGTAGGTCTTCATAGAACCGCTCAACTTAGGCTTCTTCAGCGTTACTGGTTGGAGCATAGGCCTGGATTACTCTAATATTGAATGGTTTGCCTTGGAAACGAACAGAAATCATTCTGTCATTTTTAAGATGGCATCCAAGTACCGCATTTTGGACTCTTTTGTTGACCATGATGGCTACTCCATTTCTTCTAAGTGATTCCTGCCCACAGTAGTAGATATAATGGTCATCCGAGTTAAATTCACCCATTCCAGTCCATTTCCATTCACTGATTCCTAGAATGTCTATGTTCACTCTTGCCATCTCTTGTTTGACCACTTCCAATTTGCCTTTATTCATGGACCTAACATTCCAGGTTCCTATGCAATATTGCTCTTTACAGCACGAGACCTTGCTTCTGTCACTGCCTAATTAGTAATTAGTAATAATAAATAAAAATAAATAAAATGATTAGTGTGAAAGTAAAATTTCATCCAAGCTATAAATAATAAAGGAACCCTAATGGCTATACTAATAGTAGACAAATAAGTCTTTTAATCAAAACTTTTTTTGACACAAATGACATTCAATATTATTATACAACCTTTTTTTTTTTAATTTGGAGGATAATTAAAGTATTGTATTGGTTTTTGACATTCATTGATATGAATAAGCCATGGGTTTAAATGTGTTCCCCAACCTGATTACCCCTCAGGATTAAAGTCTGTCTGAAGAAAACACAATTCTCAGTCTTTTGGCTGTGAAGTTTTCCCAGTCAGTAGCACAAATTCCAGGATTTTAAAATAAGTGATCCTTGTACAGCACCTCCATTTCAAACTACATTTATAATTTCCTACTTAGCATAGTCCTGAATATCAGAGGCTTACTGTTTTGTACTAAAATATGAAGGAATTCATGTTTCTATAAATTGTTGACATCAACTGATAATCCTTCTTTACTTTTAGAAAAAAAATGGAGGGAGGGAAGAAGATGGCAGAGGAATAGTATGCTCAGTTCAGAACAGATCAGATCAGTCGCTCAGTCGTGTCCGACTCTCCGCGACCCCATGAATCACAGCATGCCAGGCCTCCCTGTCCATCACCAACTCCCGGAGTACACTCAAACTCATGTCCACAGAGTCGGTGATGCCATCCAGCCATCTCATTCTCCGTCGTCCCCTTCTCCTCCCGCCCCCAAACTCTCCCAGCATCAGTTTTTTCCAGTGAGTCAACTCGTCGCATGAGGTGGCCAAAGTATTGCAGTCTCAGCTTTAGCATCAGTCCCTCCAATGATCATCCAGGATTGATCTCCTTTAGAATGGACTGGTTGGATCTCCTTTCAGTATAAAGGATTGTCAAGAGTTTTCTCCAACACCACAGTTCAAAAGCATCGATTCTTCGGCGATCAGCCTTCTTCACAGTCCAACTCTCACATCCATACATGACCACGGGAAAAACCATTGCCTTGACTAGATGGACCTTGGTTGGCAAAGTAATATCTCTGCTTTTTAATATACTATCTAGGTTGGTCATAATTTTTCTTCCAAGCAGCAAGCGTCTTTTAATTTCATGGCTGCAATCAGCATCTGCAGTGATTTTGGAGCCCCAAAAAATAAAGTCTGACACTGTTTCCACTCTTTTTCCATCTATTTCCCATGAAGTGATGGGACCAAATGCCATGATCTTTGTTTTCTGAATCTTAAGCTTCAAGCCAAACTTTTCACTCTCCTCTTTCACTTTCATCAAGAGGCTTTTGAGTTCCTCTTCACTTTCTGCAATAAGGGTAGTGTCATCTGCATATCTGAGGTTATTTTTATTTCTCCCAGCAGTCTTGATTCCAGCTTGTGCTTCTTCCAGCCCAGCGTTCCTCACGATGTGCTCTGCATATTGGTTAAATAAGCAAGGTGACAATATACAACCTTGACGTACACCTTTTCTTATTTGTAACCAGTCTGTTGTTCCATGTCCAGTTCTGACTGTTTCTTCCTGACCTGCATACAGGTTTCTCAAGAGGCAGGTCAGGTGGTCTGGTATTCCCATCTCTTTCAGAATGTTCAACAGTTTATTGTGATCGACACAGTCAAAGGCTTTGGCATAGTCAATAGGATGATGAAACCACTTTTTCCCAAGAATTCATGAAAAGAACATTGGAACAATGAGTAAATTCCACAAAACCACTTCTGAATGCTAGCAGAGGACATCAGGCACCCAGAAAAGCAGCCGATTGTCTTCCAAAGAGGTGGGAAAAAACATAAAAGATAAAAAGAGAGACAAAAGAAGTAGTGGCAGAGCACAGTCTCGGGAAGGGAGGCATAAAAAAAGAGAGAAGTTTCTGAACACCAGGAAACACTCTCACTTGTGAGTCTGTGGTGAGCCTTGGAAACTCAGAGGGCAACATAACCAGGAGGAAAAAGAAAGAAATAATCAAAACCCACAGATTACTCGCCCAATGGTAACTCCCAGTGGAGAAGCAGCACAGATGCCCACATCTGCCATTAGCAAGTGGGGGCTGGGCAGGGAGGTGTAGGCTGCATTGATGACCCGACCTCTGGTCCTCAGGGCCTCAGGGCAATCTGAAAAATCTAACTGAAGATAGCAAAGCAAACTGTGGGATATCTACCCCGCAAAACGGTGAAAAGCTCTAAGCTAAGACTCCGACAAACCCGCTCACAGAACAAAGGACTGAGCAGAAATAGCCAGCTGCAGAGGACCATCCCCCACAGAGATAGGCAGGGGAGGGCAGCCCGAGCCAGAAGGGGCAATTGCAGCCCCAGAAAGGCATCGGATACCAAACTGCAGGCAGCCCTGCTGGCCAGGACTTCTTGTGTTTCTGGTTGGTCTACATACTCCTGAGAAGGTGCACTGCCATTATGCCCAGAACACCCAGCAGCAGGGACCATGGAGGTGATAAGTCACAGCGATCGCACTGGCCAAACACCTGGTCACCTGAGTTGTTCAGACGGGGGAAAGGCACAAAACGCAGGCTCAACCAAGTCTGTGCCTTTGTGGAGTATGCAAGGACCTGAACCTGAGTGGCTCAGACCAGAGATATGCATCCAACCCAGCACCTCTGTGGAAGAGGGTGAGGGTGGGATGATTTGGGAGAATGGCACTGAAACATGTATATGATCATATGTGAAACAAATCGCCAGTCCACGTTGGATGCATGATGTAGGATACTCGGAGCTGGTGTACAGGGATGAACCAGAGGGATGGCATGGGAAGGGAGGTGGGAGGAGATTCAAGATGGGGAACACTTGTGCACCCGGGGCAGATTCCTGTCAATGTACGGCGAGAACAATACAATAATATAATTAGCCTCCAACTAAAATAAATAAAGTTTAAAAATATCAAAAACATAAAAGAAAAAAATGGCAGTCAAATGAAGTGAGGAATACTTAAATTTAGAGTCTGAATTTATTCTGGCTCTTTTAGCTCTGAATTTGAAGTTTTTGCTTTATGGTTTGTCTATACATACTAAAGCAGTCCTTGGTGCAGATTTTACTTGACAAAAGCACCGGTACATATTTTACTTGACATATACACTGTGATGCATTTCTTGTCACTTGCCCAAGTTGGCCAATCACTGACTTTCATTTTTCAAATTAAGAAATAATTTGAAATTGGAGAACAATAACTTTACAATGTTTGTTACTTTCTGCTGTACCACAGTGTAAATCGGCTATCAGTATATATATACAAGAGCCTCCCTTTTGAGCAGCCCTCCCATCTGCTCTTGAACCTACTCTGCTACCCGACAATCCACTCGTCTAGGGCACCTCAGAGCCCTGAGGAGGAGCTTCTCACCAGCTAACTACTTCATACTTGGTATTGTACATATGTCAGGGCATCTGGCTCAAACTGTCCCACTCTCTACTTACACTACTCTGTCTAAGTCAGTTCTTTACCTCTGCATTTACTTTTCCATGCTTCAGAGAGATTCTTCAGAGACAGGTTTCTAAATTCCATATATATGCATTAATTTACAATTTTGGACTTTCTTTTTCTGAATTACTTGACTCTATATAATAGGCTCCAAATACATCCATATCTCTAGAAATAATCCAAGTTTTTCCTTTTTCTGGATGAGAAATGTTCCATCCTGTGGATGAACCATAACTTCTTTATCCATTCTTCAGTAGATGGACACCTAGATTGTTACACAACTTGTTTAATGTAAATGGTATTGCAGTGGATACTGGGATACACATGCTTATTTTTTTTCCAATGGTGGCTTCTTCTGCATACATGTCAAAGACTGGGATTTTGGGCATGTGGTATTTTTATTAATTTTCTAAGGAACATTCATATTCTGCTCTATCTAAGTGGGAGCTGTTGATAGACAAAAGAGTCTGACACGACTGAACGGAACTGAACTGAAAAACAATGTAGAGTGCTCCCTTTCCTTCACATCATCTCCTTCATTCATTGTTTTCATGTTTATGTGTGTGTGTCTATATATATATATAATAGTTATTAATTCATATTATAAATATTTAAATGTTATATTTATATTATAAATATGTATATAATTTAAATTATATTTTATATATTTTATTTATATGTTTTAGTTATACTTGTATTTTAAAATTGTATTATATATATATTATACATATGTATATAATTTAAATTATATTTTTTATATTTTATTTTATTTATATATTTTAATTATATTTGTATTGTATTTTAAAATTTATATATATTTATAATATATATATATATATGCACATACACACACACATATTTCCTTCATTAGTTGGTTACACCAGGCCTTAAATGCTGCATATGGAGTCTAGTTCCAAGACCAGGGATCAAAGATGGAACCCCTGATTTGGAATCATGGTGCCTTAGCCATTGGACCACCAAGGAAGGACCCTACTGTCGATTTTTATGATGATCACCAAACAGAATAGTGTGAAATGATACCTTATTGTTTGGATTTGTATGCCTTTACTATGTTGAGGTAATTTTTGCTGTGCTCAGTTTCTGGAAAGATTGTTTATCACACATGTTTGTTGAATTTTATCAAAGTTGTTGTTGTTGTTGTTGTTTTGGCATCTATTGAGGTGATCATTAAAAAGAGGTGGCAAAAATACACGGAAGAACTGTACAAAAATATCTTCACGACCAAGTTAATCACGAAGGTGTGATCAATTACCTAGAGCCAGATTTCCTGGAATGTGTATTCAAGTTGGCCTTAGAAAGCATCACGATGAACAAAGCTAGTGGAGTTGATGGAATTCCAATTGAGCTGTTTCAAATCCTGATAGATGATGTTGTGAAAGTGCTGCACTCAATATGCCAGAAAATTTGGAAAAGTCAGCAGTGGCCACAGGACTGGAAAAGATCAGTTTTCATTCCAATCCCAAAGAAAGGCAATACCAAGGAATGCTTGAACTAGCGCACAATTGCACTCATCTCACATGCTAGTAAAGTCATGCTCAAAATTCTCCAAGCCAGGCTTCAGCAATATGTGAACCATGAACTTCCAGATGGTCAAGCTGGTTTTAGAAAAGTCAGAGGAACCAGAGATCAAATTGCCAACATCTGCTGCATCATGGAGAAAGCAAGAGAGTTCCAGAAAAATATCTATTTCTGCTTCATTGACTATGTCAAAGTCTGACTGTGTGGATCACAATAAATTGTGGGAAATTCTGAAAGAGATGGGAATACCAGACCACCTGACTTGCCTCTTGAGAAACCTGTATGCAGGTAAGGAAGAAACCATTAGAACTGGACATGGAACAACAGACTGGTTCCAAATAGGAAAAGGAGTACATTAAGACAGTATATTGTCACCCTGCTTATTTAACTTATATGCAGAGTACATCATGAAGAACGCTGGGATGTAGAACCAGAAGCGGGAATCAAGATTGCTGGGAGAAATATCAATAACCTCAGATATGCAGATGACACCACCCTCATGGCAGAAAATGAAGAGTAACTAAAAAACCTCTGGAAGAATGTGTCAGAGGAGAGTGAAAATTTTTTTCTTAAAGCTAAACATTCAGAAAACTAAGATCATGGCATCTGGTACCATCACTTCATGGCAAATTGATGGGGAAACAGTGGAAAGAGTGTGAGTTTTTTGAGGGTTCCAGAGTCACTGGAGATGCTGATTGCAGCCACGAAATTAAAAGACGCTTACTCCTTTGCAGAAAAGTTACCACCAACCTAGATAGCATATTAAAAGAGTAGAGACATTACTTTGCCAACAAAGGTCCATCTAATCCAGGCTATGGTTTTTCCAGTGGTCATGTACAGATATGAGAGTTGGACTGTGAAGAAAACTGATCGCCAAAGAATTGATGCTTTTGAAACGTGATGTAGGAGAAAACTCTTGAGAGTCCCTTGGACTACAAGGTGATCCAACCAGTCTATTCTAAAGGAGATCAGTCCTGGGTGTTTATTGGAAGGACTGATGGTAAAGCTGAAACTCCGATATTTGGCCACCTCATGCAAAGGGTTGACTCACTGGGAATGACTTTGATGGTGGGAGAGATTGGGGTAGTAGGAGAAGGGGACGACAGAGGATGAGATGGCAGAATGGCATCACCGACTGGATGGACATGAGTTTGAGTGAACTACGGGAGTTGGTGATAGACAGGGAGGCCTGGGGTGCTGTGATTCATGGGGTTGCAAAGAGTCAGACAGACTGAGAGACTGAACTGAACTGAACTGAACTGAGGTCATCATATGGTTTTAATCCTGAAATTTGTTATGCTGTATCTCATGGTTTGATACGCAGCTACTGGAGAATGTCTGCTTTTCTGGGGAAAACCTCACATATTAAAGCAGTTCGATACTTTTAATGTGTTGTTGGATTCTTCTTGGGAATATTTTATTGAGGATGTTTGCTTCTATGTTTATCTATATGATACTGGTCTATAATTTTCCTTTTCTGTGTTAACTTTGTCTTTGCTATTAGGTGATACTGTACTCGTAGGATGAGTTTGTGGGTTTTCCTACCGTTGTAGTATTTTGGAAAAGTTTAAGAAACCCATATGTTAACATTTTACTTAATGGTTCATAAAACATCTGTGACATCATCTGGTCTTTGAATGTTGTTAGCTGACAGATTTTTCATAGCAGTTTCAATATTAGGTGTTGTAATGTTGTGTTCCTATTTTCTGTTTCCTCTTAGTTGAGATCCTAAGAAGTAGTCTGTGGCTTCCATATTCTACATTTTATTGGTTTAAAGTTCTTTATTGAAATCTATCATGATCCTTTGATATTTCTGTGCTGTTGGTTATAATGTCTCCTTTCTTATGTATAACTTATTGATTTGTGTGGTCTCCCTCTTTTGTTGATGAATCTGGCTCAAGCTTTATGTATTTTCTTTATTCTATCCAAGAGCCCCCTTTTAGTAGTAGTGATCTTTGCTACTATTTTCATCTTTTTTTTCCTGTTCTATTTTCTATGTTTTCTTTTTTCCCAAAGCCAATTTTGAATTTTGTGTTTATTCTTCTTTCTCTAATTGCTTTAGTTGTAAGTTTAGTTAGTGTTTTATCCTGTTTATTGGGTTTTATGCAATCACAAATTCATTGTCATTAGTTTTTATGAGTATATACTTCATGCGAAATAGATGGGGAAACAGTGTCAGACTTTATGATTTTGGGCTCCAAAATCACTGCAGATGCTGATTTCAGCCATGAAATTAAAAGACGCTTACTCCTTGGAAGGAAAGCTATGACCAACCTAGATAGCATAAGAAAAAGCAGAGACATTACTTTGCCAACAAAGGCCCGTCTTGTCAGCCTATGGTTTTTCCAGTGGTTATGTACAGATGTGAGAGTTGGACTGGGAAGAAAGCTGATTGCCGAAGAATTGATGTTATTGAATTGTGGTTTTGGAGAAGACTCTTGAGAATGCCTTGGATGCATGGCGATCCAACCAGTCCATTCTAAAGGAGATCAGTCCTGGGTGTTCATTGGAAGGACTGATGCTAAAGCTGAAACTCCAATACTTTGGCCACCTCATGCGACTAGTTGACTCACTGAAAAAGACTCTGATGCTGGGAAATATTGGGGGAGGGAGGAGAAGGGGAAGGCAGGGAAATAGATGGCTGGATGGCATCACAGAATCTATGTATGTGAGTTTGAGTGAACTCTGTGACTTGGTGATGGTCAGGGAGGCCTGAGGTGCTCTGATTCATGAGGTCGTAATGAGTTCTACACGACTGATGGACTGAGCTGAACTGATACACACACACACACACACACACACATTTTTTTTCTCTCTGATTTTTTCATTGATTTCTTGACCATGAAGAGGTGTGTACATGAGCCTCAATATATTCATGCTTTTCAGTTTTTTCTTTGTTATTTATGCTTTTATTTTGTTTATTTGTTTGTTTTTTTCTCCCCCACCCGTGAATGACATGTAAATCATAACACTGTGGTTAAAAAAAAAATGATAAGGCCTGAAACATTTTTGATTATCTTAAATTTATCAAGTCCTGATTAGTGATCCAGTTTGTGATTTATTCAGAAATATTTCATTTGACCTTGTGAAGAAACTGCATTCTTCTGGTTCTGGGTGAAATCTACTTCAGTATCAATTGAATTGTCAGATCTGCTTGTTATTTAAAGTTTGGTTTCTTTTATCACTTCATTTAACACTTGGAAGATAATTGTTTTCCAATGTCGTTCTGGCTATGCTGTACAAAGGCATGGAGAAGCCTACAGTACACGTATGGCAGTTATTGTGCTATCATCCATTTCTTGTTGTTGTTTAGTTGTTCCATGCCCTTTTGAAATGTTTCTTGCATGATCTCCATTTATTTTCAGAGAGGTTTGATCATCTTTACTATCGTTACTCTCAATTATTTTTCTGCGACAATTCTATTTCCTCTTTAATTATGACTTACGTGGTTTTACCTTGTTTCTTTGCCTGCAAAATGCTTAACTGTGTTCAGATTTGCTTAGCTTACTTTGTAACTAGTCTTTTCTGCCCGGGTTTGCAGTATGGTAGTACTTGCTTCCAGTCTGTATCGTGAGTGTATAAGTTTGGTCCAGTGGTTTTTGTGTCTTCGGAGGAGGAGAGACTAGCAACTACATTCTTGTAGCAACAGGTGATGCTTCGCTCTCTCATGGTAGAACCGTGTCAGAGGGGTTTTTTTTTCAGGTGTGCATGGGTTTAGTGGACTTTAGACTGTCCATCTGGGGATGATTTGGCTTGTGTTTCTGTCTTGCATTTTGTGTGGTGTGAGGCAGCATCTCTGGATAGTATAGGCTTTTTGGTGGAATGGTTCTTCATTTTAGATGGAGGCCTTCACAGAGAATCTCACCAATTAATATTCGTTGGAGCCAGGAATTCTCCGGTGGTCTATGATACAGTGCTGAAGCCCTAGGTGATCAGGCCCAACTTCCAGTCAGAGAACCAAGATCACATAATAAAATCTAGACAGAAGGAACAAAGGAAGACAGACAAATGGTAAGAAATCAAAATCAAACCACAAGTGAAATAATAGAAGCAGTAATGACAATAGGGAAGAACACAGAATCAACAAGAGAACCTAACAATTAACTTGTAAGACATAAAACAACACCAGAGTAGAGTGACACATGAAGAATAAAGGCTAAAACTCTGACAAAAACGACAAGGTTTTTCCTCAGAACAAGAGAAAATCACAGTTAATATGGAAATATATATTTATTAAAACCAAAATGACAAGAAACAACATCAACAAAAGGCACAGAAAGCAGGAAACAAAAGTAGACAATATAGACATACAAAAAATATATAGGATATAAACAATCTTAAAACACCAAGTAAATAGGAATAATAAGAATGCTTTCAAGTGAGACAAAGAGTGAACGACCAAGTGGCATAGCAGAACATCATAAATACAATGAATTTTACCTCGGGTCCCAGGTGTCAGGGTTCTGGTCCTGAACATGAGCCACAGCACAAATCCACCTCTCTAGAAAACTCGCCCAAATGTGGGCAGAACTTAACTCTGGATCTTCAGTAAGGACAGGTCAGACTCTAAACTGGGATAACTCCTATTAGTTCTGAGAGCTGCAAGAGCCTGGGTATTTTCATTCACTGGAAATCTATTGTCCTCTTTTATCCCATAGAGAAAACATCTGCAGAGTTGATTGCATGTATTTAATCTGCGGCTTGCTCAGCTGGTGGGAAAGTTTTCAATCCTTTTCCTTCATTTCCCTGATCCTGAGTCTCAGATGTAGTATGAGAACAACCACTCCGTGTGGTCACCAGAGAAGGCTACCCCCAAGACCCTTGTGGAACACTTGGGCCTGCCTTGGTGAGCACAGGAGCAATAGGTACAGCTGCTGGGACTTTAGAAACCCTGGTGGTATCAGTTTTTCTGGGAAGCCAGCGACCATGGGCAATAAAATCATGGCCCTAATAGGATAGGTTTCTAGCCTGTGGTGGCAGAAGCATGCATGATAGTTCTAGCTAGTCTTTTTCTCTTGCCTGATAGTAAGTCTTTGCATGTGGCACGAGGGGGAAATTTAATGCTGTCACCACCTCCTCTGTGTGACTGAGCCCTAAGTTCTCACTTCTTTGTCAGTTTGGGATTTTTCAAAATGCATTCCTTTCTACACAATTTGTCATCCCAGATGCATAGCTCCATCTCCACAGTCAAAAGCACTTCCCTCCCAGGTTGTCTTTCTAACCCCATGCTTGATCTTCCAGGCCCTTTTACACTAGTTGACCTGCACTGCCATATGGGGCATGCAGGACCACACCACACATTCTCTGTTCGATTTTCACTCTAGGCAAACTATATTTCATCAGCTTCTTCACCTTGCTTCTTTTCAGTCAAAATTAAATTAAGTTTAGTCAGGTGACTTGCCTGGATCCTCAATCTACTCCCTGCTTCTGCATCTCCCACCCCAAGACACAGGCTTGGTTCTATTCCTCTCGTCCTCCTCCCATCTTCCCTCTATTCTTCCAGTTATGTCTAGTTTCCATATAGACCTCACTGTTGAGCAAGGTCTTCTGCTAATATCCATTTGATGCTCTGGAAGAAGTGTTTCCTTTATAGAAGGATTATTTGTGATGCCTCCATGGAGAGAGTTGCACTCAATGTCCTCTTATTTTCTGCGAAATCAGAAATTCTGATCTTATTTCTAGGCTAGCTTTGTAATTCCTTTATGCATGCCGGTGAAAGAACAAACTTTAGTTGACAGGAATTAATCAGTTTGATGGGAGATTATATACATATATATGCAATTGGTACATCATTGATTTTGAACATGCAAATAAACAGATTTACTTTTCCTGAAATGTCTGCTAATGAGGAATTGCAATCTGCTTAAGGAACTATAGTTCTTTCCAGGATGAGAGGTGGTACAGGAATTGGGCTCAAAAGCCAGTCCCTGAAAATATCTAGCTATTTGTCAAACTGTGCTGACATTTTCCCAGAACACAGATTCCTTATTTCAGCTCTGGAAACTTAACTGTTTTAACTGGGTGTCAAAGGTCAGAGAGTGGCATGGGCATAATTTAATTCTTGTATGGGAAGGTGGCAAGGGCCCAGGAATGTAACACTTGGTAGATGACAGCTTGAAAGAGAGAGAGCCAGAGAATAAAAGGGCAGAACAAAACAAAGCAAAACAGGGAGGTGTAGTTAGTCATTTAATCTTAATGTAAATCTGAATTGGAGTTTGGATCATAGAAAAAGCAAGGAGATTTCATAAATTATTTACATCTACTTTATTGTCTCTGTTACATAGACTGCTTGTGAAAATGAGGGCTTTCAGTTGTTTCTGACTCTTTGTGACACCATGGACTGATCAAAACTGGGTCTGCCCCATTGCAGGCAGATGCTTTAGCATCTGAGCCACCAGGGAAGCTCTTCAACTGTGTCGGTCACGACAAATTGTGGGACTTTCTTAAAGAGATAAGAATATGGGACCACCTTACCGGTTTCCTGGGAAATGTGCATGCAGGTGAAGACACAACAGTTGGAACTGGACAAGGAACAATGAACTGGTACATAATAGGGAAGGAAATACATCAAGGCTATATATTGTCACCCAGCTCATTTGACTTCTGTGCAGAGTGAATCATGGAAAGTAATTTGCTGAAAGAATCTGAAGTTGGAAACAAAATTACTGTGAGAAGAATGATTAACCTCAGTTATAAGATGACAGCACAAATATCGGTAAAATATACCAGGAAGTAAAGATCCTTCTGATGAAGGTGAAAGGGGAGAGTGGAAAAGCTGGATTAAAACACAATATAAAGACCAACACACACACAAAAATAAGCTCATGGAATTTGGTCCCATCATTTTGAGATATATCGATGGGATACAATTGGATTAGTGACAGGTTTCTCTTTCTTGACCACCGATATCACTGCCAAATTGACTGCAGCTATGAAATTTAAAGGAACTTGTACTTTGATGAAAAGCTGTGACCAATCTAGACACCATGTTAAAAAGCTGAGAGCTTACTGAAAAATACCTGACTAGTCAATGTTGATTTTCAGGAGGAACGAGTGGAGGAATGAGCAGAACCACAAGAACTGAGTGCCATAATATTGATGCTTTGCAACAACGCCTGGAGAAGATGTGTGAGAGTTCCATGGTGAGCGTGGAGTTCAAACTGGAAAAGCGTGAAGGAAACCATCTCTGACTGTCTGAGAAGGACCCATGCTGAACATGAAGAGCCAATATATCGGTCACATGAGTCCTAGCACAAAATCACTGGGACGAAACCAATGCTGGGAAAGATTGGGCACAGGAGAAGAAGGGAACGGCAGAGGGCGAGTTGGCCGCAAAGCATCACTGCCTCAAAGGTCATGGATTTGAGAAAGCTCTGGGAGATTTGAAGGGCAGGCGAGCCCCGGGTTCTTGCTGTACATGGAATCACAAAGACTCAGACAAGACTGAGTGACTGAGCTACATCAAAAAATTAGTCTTGGCAGTGCTGGGAGATAGTTCAGATAGCATGTTAAGCCTGTCATTGTACCTGAGATGGTAAGTGATATTCAGGACAATTAGAAAGAACAATGCTCTTGTCAGTTTCTTTCTTTTCCTCCCTCACATTGTACTTCTCACAATGTTTTTGGAGAGGTTCCCAGAAAAGGAGAACTCCTGCGGAGTCATGTGGTATCCTGAGACAGAAACCTTACCGCATCAGCCACTTGGATCTACAATCTTGGTCTTAGGCAGAAGCAGGTATTGTCTGTAAGTGTCTTCTAGAACTGCCCATCTTCTGATGTGTTAACAGGCTGATGTTTGATCTTAAGGATGAGGTGAGAGTTAAGCAAACTTATATCTCCTCAATCAAACTCTGTAATCCTGGGAGAAGCATCTCTGACTTGTGTATTCTAGTTACCCTTAGGAAAGCTTACAAGGGGTTACATTACTAAGCAAGGATGTAGGTAGGAGACTGGATTCATTTAAACTTTGCTACTTGCCTTCTCTGTACATAGACCATTCCTCTTTTAATGTCACAGTTTTTGTCTTTAGATGAGGGTTGAGAATTTTGCTACTGTGTGAATGCATGTGAAGTCCCATGAAACTGAAGACAGGGAGTACACTGTTTTCCTCTTTCAATCAGATCTCAAGACTATTGCCTTAATGATTTTCACTATCAGTGCATCTCAAATATTCATACATTCTTTTTATTTATTTATTTATTTTAATTGGAGGCTAATTACATTGCATTATTGTATTGGTTTTGGCATACATTGACATGAATCTGCCCCGGGTGCACATGTGTTCCCAATCTTGAACCCCAATCCCACCTCCCTCCCCATCCAATTCCTCTGGTTTAATCCCAATACACCAACCCTGAGCATCCTGTATCATGCATCGAACCTAGACTGGAGATTCGTTGCACATATAATCATATATATGTTTCGGTGCCATTATATGATGATTGCCACATAGAGCTGAAACCAGAATTCCTATATAGTCATCATCTTATCAGTGTGGTAGGGCTTGGATATTGAAGATTTTATCTACGAAGTATGTGGGCCATGTTATCACTTCCTTCTATTTAATTGTCTATTTTAACTGATACCCTTGTGAAGGAGGAAGGCCACTTCTACCATGTGAGAACCGAATTACAGATTTCATCATTAGTTTCTTTGATCCCTAAGAATGCTATTCATATTGGTGAGTGTGCCACCTCCTATAGGAAGATAGTATCCTATTATACGAAGTCCTGGTTGAAACTCCGCACATCTACTTAGCTTCTCTGCTATTGCCAAATTAGTAGGTGTGTGTTTTTGTTATTGCCAGACATCACAGACTACTAAGGCCCCTCTCAACTTTTGGTGGGCTGATTGTGACAGTGCCATAGATTTTAAGTATCTTAGGGTGGAGTAGCTTGGTTATTATCGAAATGCTTTCAATCTCTGAGACTCATTCATTTGTCTTGTACTTCGAAATACTAAAGCAGACTTTTGAATGGACATTTTAATTTGTGCCTCTTTATACTATTGAATTAGCCGTTTCTTCAGCCAAAATCTCCAACATAAAAGTCCAAAAGAGAACTCAGACATACCCTCACAATCACATTCTTAATCTGATACACACACACACACACACACACACACACACGGAGAGTCATAATCTTACATACCCAAAACACAATTATGAAAGGAAAAGAAAACAAAAGTACTCACCTATGAAATGCACAGAGTTCTCTGTTATCTGTTTCTAGGCCTAATGTTGGAAGTCATTTTGTAGTTAAATGATTTCACTCTAGTGACATTTTAAATCAGAATGTTTCAAAAGATAGAACATTGATCTACATCCCATGGGAACTTACAATATTTTGCATGAAAAACTATTGTGTGATTTAATGAAAATAAAGTTGTAGTGTAACAATATTGAAGTCATATTGACCTCTTTAGGCCCTTCAGTGACACATTTGCTTGCTATACTTTAAGCATCCAATTTCATCCCCTGACCTTCTCCCATCAATTTTTCTACTTTTTGCCCCAATCTTCTGTATTTACCTCACTTATTTTTTTGTTTTCAGTTTTACAATTTTAGGCATCCATTATAAAGTAAATACATAGAGGAAAGAAAATTGAATTCATGTACAATGCTTCCCTAAGGTATTGAGCTATTTTCTCTATAAGCTTTGGAGAATGACAGTTAGTGATATTTTAAAGCCATATGGGAATTGATAACAAAGGTAATGGACCATCTTACCAGGTTTCCCTTGGTAGGACAATTGAAGTACAGGTTAATGCAGTTAGTACAGGTTAGTACTGTTTTTGTTTCAGGAGGGAACAAAAACAGTAACTTTTCAACATGATATATTGAATGTCCTTCTCCATGTCTTTTCCAAGTTATCACAGAGGACTAAGTGGATTATTCCCGTTCTTTTTGAGAAGGACCTGCCACTCAAAGCAGAACATGAAAAGAAGGTAAAAGGGACTGAGAACGAATAATCAGTATATGGCAATGAAATAGCAAATGGAATCACCTTTAAGGTGATATTGCTCAAAGGATGCAAATTTGACAACATCGTCAGTCAGTTAGTCAGTTCAGTCATTCATTCTTTTCTGACACTTTGCGACCCCATGAATCACAGCATACCAGGCCTCCCTGTCCATCACCAACACGTGGAGTTCACCCAAACTCATCTCCATCAAGTCGGTGATGCTATCCAGCCATCTCATTCTCTGTCGTCCCCTTCTCCTCCTGCCCCAAATCCCTCCCAGCATCAGAGTCTTTTCCAATGAGTCAACTCTTCGCATGAGATGGCCAAAGTAATGGAGTTTCAGCTTCAGCACCAATCATTCCAATGAACACTCAGAACTGATCTCCCTTAGAATGGACTGTTTGGATCTCCTGGCGGTACAAGTGACTCTCAAGAGTCTTTTCCAACACCACAGTTCAAAAGCATCAATTCTTCAGCGATCAGCTTTCTTCACAGTCCTACTCTCACATCCATACATGACCACTGGAAAAACCATAGCCTTGACTAGCCAGACCTTGGTTGGCAAAGTAATGTCTCTGCTTTTTATATGCTATCTAGGTTCATCATAACTTTCCTTCCAAGGAGTAAGTGCCTTTTAGTTTCATTAAAAACCTGAAATCTAAAACAAGAGCATTGAACTTTGGGCTTGAAATCATAACTATGGACACCAATTTCAATAACATTTAGCATGGCTTCAAAATGCTCACCTCTCTAAACATGGCATTCTCACCTACATTGAATGTAATTTTTCAATGAAAGAAAAAGTATGTTTGTGGACCACTCCCTTATCTACACAGATATTCCACAGATTTCACTGTTCATTAGCTGCAAGAATTAAAGCGGTCAACTTAATTTGGTGTTGTCCTATGTGGGTAACCACCGCATAGCAGGGATCTGACTTGATGTTGCCACCATCATCTAAAAGAATGACCCCAAATTTGAGATTTCAAAGATTTCTAGGTAGTGTTCATGATATCTGGATAGTCCAACAAGCAGACACGTTGTTCAGAGTATTTCGTTGTGAAATATAATTGGGATCAACCATTGATATTGATCCCTGCTTACTCCATGACTTTTCTAGATTATTAAAATTAATGATTCTTTTTTTATATATGTGTCTCCACAACTACTATTGAATTTAGAATGGGTTCTTATAGACTGTAAATTTCATGAGAGCAGCAGTCTTATTATAATTTAAATTCCCACATTTAACGTTCGTGCAAATATAATAAATATTTATCAACATGGAAAGTTATCACTAAAGAGGAAAGGTCAATTATGATAATACTGAAAGTTATAGGAATATGTTGAGTAATGTATATAGCATTTGATTGATTATGGCATTTCTTTATTGATAATTTAGTAAGTACTTAAAATGTATCATTTTCAGGCTCTAATTTTAGCTGATGTGAAGGATACATAAAGAGAGTAGGCCCAAAACCCACGGAAGTCCTGATATCTCGGCTCAGCTTGGTAGGAGGGCAAATGGCAGTTCCTTCCAACCCCAAGAAAAAGTTGAGACAAAATTGTGAGAAGGGGCTTAGCATGGCTGAAATTAGTTTGAGAGATTGTAGCTCCGGAACAACAGTATAAGAGAAAGATAATGAAATTATTAAGGAAAAAAGATACCATGTCTTCACAGAACTTGTTAATCATACTGATGTGCTACAATCACCACCAGGAATTTATTCTGTCTCTGTGGGAACTGATAAGCAACATCTAAACATGCATTAGGAAATATAGGGTGGAATCATGGTGTCAGCAAATAAAGGCGTGCCTTAAGGACAGCATCTTCCCTGGTGGCTCAGACATTAAAAAGTCTGCCTGCAATTTGGGAGACCCGGGTTCAATCCCTGGGTTGGGAAGACCCCTGCAGAAGGAAATGGCAACCCACTCCAGTATCCTTGCTTGGAGAATCCCATGGATGGAGGAGCATGGAAGGCTACAGTCCACAGGGGTCGCAAAGCGTCGGACACGACTGAGCTACTTCACTGTCACTTTCACTTAAGGACAGCAGAACAAAAATGTCCCTATACATTATCACTTGTAAAATTCATATCTTGTGCTGACCATGGGCCAGTCACTGATTATGTCATGTTATCTTTGGTGTCACAGTGACAGTACAGTGGTGATCATGATTTTATATTTTCAAGTACATAACAAATTTCTATACTGAAGATAACCTGTTGTCTACCCTTTTAAGAATCTACCAGTATCTGATAGAATATAACATAACTGTGAATGCACTAAGGTGCATACTATGCATTTCCATTTTTTTTTAAATTTTATTTTATTGGTATCTCTTCCTTCAGCCACATACTCCTAATGTAGACACCCGTTCATTTCAGCAGGGGTGATTGCAGAAATCACATTATATCCGTTACCTCTTTTCCTTTTGTTCTCGTTTTCTTGCTTACAAATATTAGATCAGGTGTCATCGACATAGGATGCATAATGAATATTTTCTTTTTCTGAAGAGTTTATAAAACAGTGCAGTAAAATAGCCAGACATTAAACTAAGCCTCATTTTTCTCTTCATTGTTTGAAAAAATAAAATGAAACTATGAAGATGAACATGCAACTTTATTGTTCAAATACAAGAATTGTAGGTATTTGTTGACATCTCCCAATAAAAATTTCAGTCTTCATTAGGCTCTATAATCTGGCATTTATTTGATAGGTCCATTTTAATTAGCATGGTTTTCACATAACAATGATTCTTGATGGGTTGACTGGAAAGAGAGGAGGCAGATGTATAAGTGATCTTTGGCACTGAGGTCCATGAGTTGCCTCTCTTTTGAAGGTCACGGAAAGGACTGTCATGGGCTGATATATCACTATATCTATCTGGAAACTTAGAAGACTCCACCATCAGCCTAGAATAACTGCCCTGAAATGGAGATACGATGTGGTTCTGAGAAGTCGATGTAGTTGTAGTAGGCAAGTCCTCAATGTGGCCATTTACCTGAGTGTAGCTGCTGTGTGAGTGCCACTGAAAAATGCTCAACTGATTCAAAACAGCAGGTTGATCTCCCACAATCTGTTCTGTTTGGCTAACTGATATTGATGATGGGGAAGGTAAGTCACACAGAGCTAGATCTCTTGTATTAGCGACTGTCTGGCTGATGTGAGGCTTTTGTATGAAAGGCACACTTAAAGTGGTGGCTGAAAATGTACTCTCTCCACTAGTTTCAGGAAGAAAATCAGAGTTACGATCATCTATGTTGACACTTGTTTTAACATGCTTCTTCTTGCAATCTCGAACTAATGAAGATATTTCAGACACATTGTTAATCCCAAATCTTCTTTCTATTCTTACTAAAAGTTGAGGATAGCCTCTTCTGAAATTTGGATTATAGTAGATCTGTAACTAACAAAGGAAACAATTATTTAGTTTCTTTTCAAACCAAGGTAAAACTGCCATAAAAACTAAAAAAAAAAAACAAAAAAAAACAAAAAAAAACTAAACTATAAAAGTTTGTTCCTTCATACAGATGGCTAACAAACACACGAAAAGATGCTCAACGTCACTCATAATCAGAGAAATGCAAATCAGAACCAAAATGAGGTATTATTTTGTGCCAGTCAGAATGACTTATATTCCAAAGTCTACAAGCAATAATTCCTGGAGAGGTGTGGAGAAAAGGGAGCCCTCTTACACTGTTGGTGGGAATGCAAACAGCACAACCACTATGGAGAACAGTGTGGAGATTCCTTCAAAAACTGCAAATAGAGCTGCCATACGACCCAGCAATCACACTCTTGGGCATATACACCAAGGAAACCATAATTGATAGAGACACATGTACTCCAATGTTTATCGCAGCCAGGACATGGAGGTAACCTACATGTCCGTCTGCAGACGAATATATAAGAAAGCTGTGGTGCATAAATACAATGGAGTATTACTCAGCCATTAAAAATTATTTGAATCAGTTCCAATGAGATGGATGAAAATGGAGCCTATTATACAGAGTGATTTAAGGCAGAAAGAAAAGGACCAATAGAGTATACTAACACATGTATAAGGAATTTGAATGGTGATAACGATAACCCTGTAAATGAGACAGCAAGAGAGACACAGATGTATAGAACAGTCTTTTGGACTCCGTGGGAAAGGGCTAGGGTGGGATGATTTGGGAGTATGGCATTGAAACATGTATATTATCATATGTGCAACGAATCACAAGTTCACGTTCGATGCAAGATATAGCATGTGTGGAGCTGGTGTACTGGGATGAACCAGAGAAATGCGATGGGGAGGGAGGTGGAAGGGGATTCAAGATGGGGACACATGTACACCTGGGGTATATTCATGTCTATGTATGGCAAAACCAATACAATAATGTAAAGTAATTAGCCTCCAATTACAATAAATAAAATTAGAAAAGAAAAAATAATTCCTTGAATGATACCAATTAAATTCCATCAAACCAAACGCCTCCACAGTAGTTTTAACAACTAACATGTTAGAAACAAATGTGCTCCTCAACTAAAAATATGTTGTATATATATAGTAAATAGCATAAGTAACTTCAAGACTCGTATCTTGTTTCAAGTTGATTGGAAAGTTTGTTAAATATCAAATATTATATCCTCCAGCTGTTCTCAGCTTCAAAAAATAAAGCTTTTTCAACAAATTGCTATCTCAAATTTGAATTCCGTTTTACCTACATATGGTAACATGCTTTCTAGGTCACATGATTTAATTTTACATATTGCTAATAAGTGAAAATTTGGGGATACATTTCTCAAGAGAGAGATTTGTTTTCTTCTTCCAGAAAGTCAGATAGTGAAGCAGATCTTTGAACAGGTTGTCGCTTTTTACTAAACCCATAAAGGTTCAGCTGTCGAACTAAACTTTTCATATTATTGGTTTCAATTATTCTGAAAGGCGCCTTTCTTTCCAAGAATTCTTTCCTGAAAAGTTCTTCGTTCATCACTATACAAGTGCCACTCTCATCCCACCAAATAGATTGAAATTGATCACTTTCCACTATATTCCACAATTTTTGTGGAAAAGTGAGTGAAAGAAAATCATTCAGCTCACCTGTTTCAGAGATAGAAAATGTGTAATGAGGCCTTTTTATCAGAACTTCCTCAGACAAAGCCTGAAAAGCATATTCTTCAATAAGAGATCGCAAAACCGAATCCCCAGCAAGTGTATAATCATACAAAGGTCTGATGGAGATTTCTGAACCAGTGGATTCATCGTTAGGAGTCACATCTTACATTTCTGAAGAAATATGTGCCATCTCAGAAAAATCTTTCTTCAGATACTTTTCTCATTTTTCTGATTTTACACACAGCAAATTCAAATGCTACTTGGCTCGCCTAAGGGGGAAACTCCCTAGACCATCACAGTGGTTCTAAAATGCACTGTTCTGCTAGCAGTGGAAGGGTAGCTGTGACATCACAAAGTCACTGGTCTCCTAGCAAGTGAAGGGTAGCTGTGACATCACAACGTCACTGGTCTTCTTGAAATTGAAGGGTAATTTTCAACAAGCGTTTACTTCAGCATCAACTTAAAATACAGGCTTCTTACCTAAATAGCAACCAAAACCATAAGCCTGCAAAACCTCGTTCCTAAATAATTTTAATACGGATAAATCACATCAGTAAATCTATTTGGTTTCTGAAATAAAAGTGATTCTCGGCGGCTGCCAAGAGGAGCTACCCCGTGCCCAAGGCCAGGGCCAACAGGCGAAAGGAGTTACCCCACGTCCAAGTGGCCCTGGCTGCGCGGGCATAGGAGGGCTGAGAGGAACTACTCCACATTCAAGACCAGGAGGGTCACCCGTGAGGAGATACCCCTCATCCAAGGTAAGGTGCAGTGGCTGTTCTCTGCTGGAGCAACCGTGAAGAGATACCCCACAACCAAGGTCAGAGAAACCCAAATATGACGGTAGGTATTGAGAGAGGGCATCAGAGGGCAGACACACTGAAATCGTGATCATAGAAAGCTAGTAGATCTGATCACATGGACCACAGCATTCTCTAACTCAGTGAAACTAAGCAATGCTGTGTGGGGCCACCCAAGATGGGTGGGTCATGTTGGAGAGGTCTGACAGAATGTGGTCTACTGGAGAAGGGAATGGCAAACCACTTCAGTATACTTGCATCGAGAACCCCAAGAACAGTATTAAAAGACAAAAAAATAGGATATTGAATGAGGAGCTCCCCAGGTCGGCAGGTACCCAATAAGATACTGGAGATCAGTGGTGAAATAACTTCAGGAAAAAATGAAGGGATGGGGCTAAAGCAAAACCAGTACCCAGCTGTGGATGGGACTGGAGATGGAAGCAAGGTCCGATGCTGCAAAGAGCAATATTGCATACGAACCTGGAATGTTAGGTCCATGAATCAGGACAAATCGGAAGTGGTAAAACAGGAGATGGCAGGAGTGAACGTAGACCTTCTAGGAATCAGTGAACTCAAATGGACTGGAATGGGTGAATTTAACTCAGATGACCGTTATATCTACTGCTGTGGGCAGGAATCCCTTAGAAGAAATGGAGTAGCTATCATGGAGAACAAAAGAGTCCGAAATGTTTTACTTGGATGCAATCGCCAAATGATCAGAATGATCTCTGTTCATTTCCAAGACAAACCATTCAATATTACATTAATCCAAGCCTATGCCCCAACCAGTAACACTTAAAAAGCAGAGAGTGAATGGTTCTATGAAGACCTACAAGACCATTTAGAATTAACACCTAAAGATGATGTCCTTTTCATTATAGGGGACTGGAATGAGAATGTAGGAATTAAAAAATCACCTGGAGTAACAGCCAAAATTGGCTTTGGAGCATGGAATGCAGCAGGGCAAAGACTGATAGAATTTTGCAGAGAGAACACACTGGTCATAGCAAACAACCACTTTCAGCAACAGAAGAGAAGACTCCACATATGGACATCAACAGATGTTCAACACTGAAATCAGATTGATTGTATTCTTTGCAGCCAAAGATGGAGAAATTCTATAAAGTTAGCAAAAACAAGACGGGAGCTGACTGTGACCCAGATCATAAACTCATTATTGCCAAATCCAGACTTAAATTTAAGAAAGTAGGGAAAACCACTAAACCTTTCAGATATGACCTAAATCAAATCCCTTATGATTATACTGTGGAAATGAGAAATAGATTTAAGGGATTATATCTGATAGATAGAATACCGGATGAACAATTGAGGAAAGTTCATGACATTGTACAGTAGACAGGGACCAAGGCCATCCCCACGGAAAAGAAATGAAAAAAAAGGAAAATGGCTGTCTGGGAAGGCCTTACAAATAGCTATGAAAAGAAAAGAAGCGAAAAACAAAGGAGAAAAAAAAAAGATATAAGCATCTGCACACAGAGTTCCAAAGAATATCAAGGAGAGATAAGGAAGCCTTGCTCAGCGATCAATGCAAAGAAATAGAGGAAAACAACAGAACGGGAAAGACAAGAAATCTCTTCAAGAAAGTTAGAGATACCAAGGGAACATTTCATGAACAGATGACCTCGATAAACGACAGAAATGATATGGACCTAAGAGAAGAAGCAGATATTAAGAAAAGGTGGCAAGAATACACAGAAGAACTGTACAAAACAGATCTTCACAGCCAAGATAATCATGATGGTGTGATCAAAGACCTAGAGCCAGACATCTTGGAAAGTGAAGTTAAGTGAATATGAAGTCATGTGGGCCTTAGAAAGCATCACTACGAACAAAGCTAGTGGAGGTGACAGAATTCCAGTTGATCTATTTCAAATTCTGAAAGATGATGCTGTGAAAGGGCTGCACTCAATATGCCAGCAAATTTGGAAAACTTAGCAGTGGCCGCAGGACTGGTAAAGGTCAGTCTTCATTCCAATCCCAATGAAAGGCAATGTCAAAGAATGATTTAAACGACCGCATAACTTCACTTATCTCACACACTAGTAAAGTCATGCTCAAAATACTCCAAGCCAGACTTCAGCAATACGTGAACCATGAACTTCCAGATGTTCAAGCTGGTTTTAGAAAAGGCGGAGTAACCAGAGATCAAATTGCCAACATCCTCTGGATCATGGAAAAAGCAAGAGAGTTGTAGAGAAACATCTATTTCTGCTTCATTGACTATGCCAAATCCTTTGACTGTGTGGATCACAATAAAATCTGGAAAATTCTGAAAGAGGTGGGACCTTTCAGACCACCTGCCCTGAGTCTTGAGAAACCTGTATGCAGGTCAGGTAGCAACAGTTAAAACTGGACATGGAACAACAGACAGGTTCCAAATAGGAAAAGGAGTACGTCAAGGTTGTATATTGTCACACTGTTTATTTAACTTCTATGCAGAGTATATCATGGGGAACGTTGGCTGGAAGAAGCAGGGGCTGGAATCAAGATTGCCTCGAGAAATATCAGTGACCTCAGATATGAAGATGACATCATTCTTATGGCAGAAATCAAAGAGTGACTAAAAAGGCTCTGATGAGAGTGAAAGAGGAGAGTGAAAAAGTTGGCTTTAAGCCAACATTCAGAAAACTAAGATCATGGATTCTGGTCCCATCACTTCATGGGAAATAGATGGGGAAACAGTGGAAACAGTGTCAGACTATATTTTTGGGGGGCTCCAAAATCACTGCAAATGCTGATTGGAGGCAGGAAATTAGAAGACGCTTACTCCTTGGAAGGAAAGTTATGACCAACCTAGATGGCATATTAAAAAGCAGAGACATTACTTTGCCAACCAAGGTCCATCTAGTTAAGGCTAGAGTTTTCCCCTGGTCATGTATGGATGAGAGTGTTGGACTGTGAAGAAAGCTGATCGCCGAAGTATTGATGCTTTTGAACTGTGGTGCTGGAGAAGACTCTTGAGAGTCCCTTGGACTGCAAAGAGATCCAACCAGTCCATTCTAAAGGAGATCAATCCTGGGTGTTCATTGGAAGGACTGATGCTAAAGCTGAAACTGCAATACTTTGGCCACCTCATGAGACGAGTTGTTTCACTTTAAAAGAGTCTGATGCTGGGAGGGATTGGGGGTGGGAGAAGATAGGGATGACAGAGAAAGAGATGGCTGGATGGCATCATCGACTCAATAGCCATGAGTTTGAGTGAACTCCGCGAGTTGGTGATGGACAGGGAGGCCTGGTGTGCTGTGATTCATGGGGTCGCAAAGAGTAGGACATGACTGAGGGACTGAAATGAACTGAACATCCTTTCTCAATGATCCATCGGATGTTGGCAATTTGATCTCCTGTTCCTCTGCCGTTTTTAAAACCAGCTTGTACATCTGGAATTTCATAGTTCACGTATCGCTGAAGCTTGGCTTGGAGAATAAAAAGCATTATTTTACTAGCACATGAAATGAGTGCAATTGTGCGGTAGTTTGCACATTCTATGGCATTGCCTTTCTTTGGGGTTGAAAAGAATATTGCCCTTTTCGAGTCCTGTGGCAACTGCGGAATTTTCCAATTTAGCTGGCATATTGAGTGCAGCACTTCTAAAACATCATCTTTCATGATTTGAAAAAGCTCAACTGAAATTCCAACACCTACACTAGCTCAGTTGACTAAGACCCCCTTGACTTCACATTCCATCATGTCTGGCTGTAGGTGAGTGATCACACCATCGTGATTATCTGCGTTGTGAAGAACTTTTTTGTACAGTTCTTCTGTGTATTCTTACGACCTCTTCTTAATAGTTTCTGCTTCGGTTAGATCCCTACCGTTTCTGTGCTTTATTGAGCCCATCATTGCATGAGATGTTCTCTTGGGATAGCCAATGTTCTTGAAGAGATCTCTAGTCTTTTCCATTCTATTGTTTCTATTCTTTTTTTTGCACTGATCCCTGAGGAAGGCTTTCCTTTCTCTCCTTACTTTTCTTTAGAAATCGGCATTCAAATGAATATCTTTCATTTTCTCCTTTACTTTTTGTTTCCCTTTTTTTCAAAGCTATTTGTAAGGCCTCCTCAGTCAGTCATTCATTTTTCACATTTCTTTACCTGGGGATGGTCATGATCCCTGTTTCCTGTCAATGGAAGGTACCTCCATCCATAGATCATCAGGCACTCTGTCAATCGAATCTAGTCCCTTACATGTATTTTGCACTTCCAGTGTATAGTCATAAAGGATTTGATTTAGGTCATATCTGTATGGTCTAGTGGTTTCCTCCACTTTCGTCAACTTCTGTCTGAATTTGACAATAAGGAGCTGATGATCTGAGCCACAGTCAGCTTCCTGTCCTGTTTTTGCTGACTGTATAGAGCTTCTCTAATTTGGCTACAAAGAGGATAATCAATCTGATTTCAGTGTCTACCATCTGATGATGTCCATGTGAAGAGTCTTCTCTTGTGTTGCTGGAAAAGGGTGTTTTCATGACCAGTGTTATCTCTTGGCAGAACACTATTAGACTTTGCCGTGCTTCATTTTGTACTCCAAGGTCAATTTGACTGGTACTCTAGGTGCTTCTTGACTTCCTACTTCTGCCTTCCAGTCCCCTATAATGAAAAGGACATCTTTTTTGAATGTTAGTTTAGAAGGTCTTGTAGGTCTTTACAAAACTTTCAACTTCAGCTTCTTCAACGTTACTGATCAGAGAAAAGTTTTGGATTACCGTTTATTGAATCATTTGCCTTGGAAAAGAACAGAGATCATTCTGTCATTTTTGAGATTGTACCCAAGTACTGCATTTTGGACTCTTTTGTTGCGTATGATGGCTACTCCACTTCTTCAAATGGATTCTTGCCACAGTTACAGATATAATGGTCATGTAAGTTAAATTCTCCCATTCCAGTCCACCTTAGTTCACTGATTCCTAGAATGTCAATGTTCACTCTTGCCATCTCCTGTGTGGCCACTTCCAATTTGCCTTGATTCAAGGACCTAACATTCCAGGTTCCTATGCTATATTGCCCTTTACAGCATGAAACCCTGATTCCATCACCGTCCCATTCCAACTGGTTGTTGATTTTGCTTTGGCTCAATTGCTTCATTATTTCTGGAGTTATTTCTCCACGGATCTCTAGAAGCATATTGTGAACCTACCAAGGGTTCATCTTCCAATGTCCTATCTTTTTGTATTCATGGTCTTCATGTGGTTTTCAAGGCAAGAATACTGAAGTGGTTTGCCTTTCCCTTTTCTAGTGGACCACATTCTTTCAACTTTGGTGAAGGGCTGTCATCAGGTAAAAGGCAATTTCTTCTTGGAGAAAACTCTATTGCAAACCTAGACATTGTATTTAGAAGAGACATTCACCTTGGTAACAAAGGCCTCCACTTCACAAGTCCCTGTTTTTTATCCAGTAGTCATGTGAAGATGTGAGAGCTGGAATATAAAGAAGACTGAGAGAAGAAGATTCGATGACTTTCAACTGTGCTGCTGCCGAAGACGCTTCATTTCAGTTCAGTCGCTCAGTCATGTCCAAATCTTTGTGACCCCATCAACATGGCAGGCCTCCCTTTCCAACACCATCTCCCAGAGACCACCCCAACTCATATCCATTGATTAGCAATGCCATCCAAGCATCTCATCCTCTACCATCCCCTTCTCCTCCTGCCCTCAATCTTACCCAGCATCACCGTCTTTTCCAATGAGTCAGCTCTTCGCATCAGGTGTCCAAACTATTGGAGTTTCAGCTTTACGGTGTTACATTCCAACGCATACCCAGGGCTCATCTCCTTTAGGATGGACTGGTTGGATCACCTAGAAGTCCAAGGGGCTCTCAAGAGTCTTCTCCAAAACCACAGTTTAAAAGCATCAATTTTTTTGCGCTCAGCTTTTCTTACAGTCCAACGTTCCCATTCATACATGACCACTGTATAAACCATAGCCTTGACTAGATGGACCTTTGTTGGCAAACAAATGTCCCTCCTTTTTATTATGCTATCTTTGTTGGTTATAACTTTCCTTCCAAGGAGAAAGCATCTTTTAATTTGATGGCTGCAATCACCATCTGTAGTGATTTTGAATTTCCAAAAAAAATAAAGACTCTTAAGAGTCCCTTGGATTGCAAGGATATTAAGCCAATTGATCCTAAAGGAAATCAACCATACGTATTCAATCGAAGGACTAATGATGAAGTTTAAACTTCAGTTTTGGCCAGCTCATGCAAAGTGTCAATTCACTGTAAATGTCCATGATGCTTTTAAAGATTGGTGACAGGAAAAGAAGGGAGTAATAGAGGATGATATGGTAGGACCATATCTGAAATACAATGGGCATGCATTTGAACAAACTCTGGGAGATAGTGAACGATAGAGAGGCCTGTTGCACATGTGTCACAAAAGAGTTGAAGACAACTTGTTGACTGAGCAACGACACTCAATGTCTCTAGAGTTGCTTCTTCAAATCACTCTCAGTTCAGTTCAGTTCAGTTCACTTGCTCAGTCGTGTCCTACTCTCCACGACCCCATGAATCACAGCACGCCAGGCCTCCCTGTCCATCACCAACTCCCGGAGTTCACTCAAACCCATGTCCACAGAGTCGGTGATGCCATCCAGCCATCTCATTCTCCGTCGTCCCCTTCTCCTCCCGCCCCCAAACTTTCCCAGCATCAGTCTTTTCCAGTGAGTCAACTCGTCATATGAGGTGGCCAAAGTATTGCAGCTTCAGCTTTAGCATCAGTCCCTCCAATGAACATCCAGGATTGATCTCCTCTAGAATGGACTGGTTGGATCTCCTTGCAGTATAAGGGACTCTCAAGAGTCTTCTCCAACACCACAGTTCAAAAGCATCGATTCTTCGGCGATCAGCTTTCTTCACAGTCCAACTCTCACATCCATACATGACCACGGGAAAAACCATTGCCTTGACTAGACAGACCTTGATTGGCAAAATAATGTCTCTGCCTTTTAATATACTATCAAGGTTGGTCATAACTTTCCTTCCAAGAAGCAAGCGTCTTTTAATTTCATGGTTGCAATCAGCATCTGCAGAAATTTTGGAGCCCCAAAAAATAAAGTCTGAAACTGTTTCCACTGTTTTTCCATCTATTTCCCATGAAGTGATGGGACCAGATGCCATGATCTTTGTTTTCTGAATGTTGAGCTTCAAGCCAACCTTTTCATTCTCCTCTTTCACTTTCATCAAGAGGCTTTTGAGTTCCTCTTCACTTTCTGCCATAAGGGTAGTGTCATCTGCATATCTGAGATTATTGATATTTCTCCTGGCAATCTTGATTCCAGCTTATGCTTCTTCCAGCCCAACGTTCCTCATGATGTACTCTGCATATAAGTTAAATAAGCAAGGTGACACTCTAACATATATTTAATGAAAGTAATAACAAATATCAGCTAAGGTGGTTAATAGAAGATGGTATAATGCATTTTTAAAGAAAATATGGGAACTGTAGGCTCTAAAAGAAACAAATCTTTGAATTGAATAAATTTTAAGTATTAGTGTGAAGGAAGAGACAGGAAGATGGAGGAGGAATAGCACGGGGAGACAACTTTCTCCCCCACAAATTCATCAAAAGAATATTTGAATGTTGAGTAAATCCCACAAAACAAATTCTGAAGGCCGGCAGAGGACATCAGGCACTCATAAAAGCAAGACATTGTCTTCAAAAGGAGGTAGGAAATAACGTAAAATATAAAAAGTGAGAGAAAAGAGGGAGGGATGGAGGTTTGTCCCGGAAAGGGAGGTTTAAAAAAAGAGAGAAGTTTCCAGACACTGGAAACACTCACTGGTGAATCTGTGGCAACCCTTGGAACCTGAGAGGGCAACATAAACAGGAGAAACAATAAATAAATAATTAAAATCTACAGACTACGTGCCCAGTAGTAGCTCCGTGGGAGAAGCAGTGCAGCCGCCCACACGCCCCATAGAAAGCTGGGACTGGGCAGGGAGGCGCGGGCTGCATCCCTTAGAGTAAGGACAGGGCCTGAATGCCCTGAGGGCAATCTGAGGGAACTAACTTAAGATAGATAAGCAGACTGTGTGATAGTTACCTCGTGAAATGGCGAAAACCCCCAAGCTAAGACACTTCCAGGCCCACTCAGAGAACAAAGGACTGAACAGTGCTAGCCAGCTGTGGTCAGCCCATCCACCATCCCCAGCTGAGACGGCAGGGGAGGACAGCCAGAGCAGGAAGCAGGCAATCGTGGCACCAGAGAGGCATCTGATACCAAGCTTCAAGCAGGCCTTGTTGCTAACCAAGATTTCTTGGGTTCTGGCCAGTCAATATCGGCCTGAGAGGGTGCGCAGGTGGTACGCCCAGAAAACCGAGGAGCAGGGATTGGGGAGGGAATAAGTCACAGTGACTCTGCTGGTCAAACACCTGCTCACCTGAGCTGCTCAGACCAGGAAGGGCAAAAAATTCAGGCCCAACTGAGTCTAAACCTTTGTGGAGTGCCCGAAAATCAGAAGCTGAGTGGCTTAGACCATGGATGTACATCCAACCCAGCGACAGCCTCGGATTGTTCCCAGCAGAGCAATCTAGAGCCTGTGCAGTGTAGACTGGGACAGCACACATGCCGTGAGCAGGGGTAAACCCAGTGTGGCTGAGACATTGCAAGCACTCCCCACAGATGCCACTGGTATTTGTCTGCAGCTTACCTCCCTCCCCACAGCACGACTGAACAGGTGTGCCTAAAAAAATTGTCTACCACTGCCGCCTTGTGTCAGGAAGGGAATTAGACACCGAAGAGACCAGCAAACAGAAGAAGCTTAAACAGAAGGAACTGCGTAGGAAGAGACAGATGGAGAAGTCTTGAGCCTACTACAAAAATAAGACTGAAAACCAGAGCCAGAGGCTTAAGTCCAAATCCTGAGAACACCAGAGAACTGCTGTTCTAGGGAACATTAATTGAAGGAGCTCATCAAATGCTTCCATACCTACACTGAAACCTGGCAACACCAAAGGGTCAACAAGTTTCAGAGAAAGACTTTCCACACAAATTCTCCAGCAACACAGGAGAACAGCACTGGGCTTCAATATACAGGCTTCCCAAAGCCACTCCAAACCCACTGATAACTCAAAACTCATTACTGGACACTTCATTGCACTCCAGAAAGAAGAAATCCAGCTCCACCCACCAGAACACCGACACAAGCTTCGCTAACTACAGAAACTTAAAAAGCCACCCATCCAAGGCCACACACAGCAATGAAACTGCACAATAAAGAAAATTCCACAAGCTGCCAGAAGACTGAAAGGCCACCACAAACAGAACAATATAAGCAAGATGAAGAGGTAGAGAAATACTCAGCAAGTAAAGGAACAGTACAAAGGCCCAGCCAAAAAAAAAAAAAAAAGAGTAAGTTTTAGGGAATCTACCTGATAAATAATTATGAATATTGACAATGAAAATGATTCAAAATCTCGAAAACAAACTGGAATTACAGAAAAATAACCTCTAGATAATGATCGAGAAGATGCAAAAAACATTTAATAAGGATCTAGAGGAAATAAAAAAGAGTGACTATATAATGAATAATGCAATAGATGAAATCCAAAACACTCTGGAGGGAACCAATAGTAGAATAATGGGGACAGAAGATAGGATAAGTGAGGTAGAAGATAGAATTATAGAAATAAATGAAACAGAGAGGAAAAAAGAAAAATGAATTCAGTGAAATGAAGACAATCTCTGAGACCTCTGGGACAATGTTAAATGCCCCAACATTCTAATCATAGAAGTCCCAGAAGAAAAGACAAAAAGAAAAACCATGAGAGAATACTTGAGGAGATAAGAGTTGAAAACTTCCCTAAAATGGGGAAGGAAATAATCAAGTCCAAGAAACACAGAGAGTCCCTAACAGGATAAACCCAAGGCCAAACTCTCCAAGGCAAACATGAATCAAACTAACAAAAATCAAACACAACGAACAAATATTAAAAGGAGCAAGGGAAAACCAACAAATAAAACACATGGAGATTCCCAGAAAGATAACAAGTGATCTTTTACCAAAAACTCTTTAGGCCAGGAGGCAATGACACGACATACTTAAAGTGATGAAAGAAAATAACCTTCAGCCCAGATGATTGTACCCAGCATGGATTTCATTCAAATATGAAGGAGAAATCAAAAACCTTACAAACAAGCAAAAGCTGAGAGAATTCAGCACCACCAAACCAGCTCTCCAATAAATGCTAAAGGATCTTCTCTTGACAGGAAACACAGAAAAGGTACGTAAACTTGAACCCAAAACAGTAAAGAAAATGGCAATGGGATCATACCTATCAATATTTACCTTAAATGTAAATGGGTTGAATGTCCCAACCAAAAGGCAAAGACTGGCTGAATAGATACAAAAACGAGACCCTTATCATGTTGTCTGCAAAAGACCCACCTCAAAACAAGGGACACATACAAACTGAAAGTGAAGTGCTGGAAAAAGATATTCCATGCAAATAGAGACCAAAAGAAAGCAGGAGTAGCAATATTCATATCAGATAAAATAGACTTTAAAACAAAGGATGTGAAAAGAGACAAAGAAGGAAACTACACATTGATCAAAGGATCAATCCAAGAAGAAGATATAGCAATTATAAACATATGCACCCAACATAGAAGCACCGCAATATGTAAGACAGTTACTAACAAGTATGAAAGGCTAAATTAACAACAGCGCAATAATAGTGGAAGACTTTAATACCCCACTCACACCTATGTATAGATCAACTAAACAGAAAATTAACAACGAAACACAAACTTTAAATGATACAATAGACCAGATAGATCTAATAGATATCTATAGGGCATTTCACGGCAAAACAAAGAATTTCTCCTTTTTCTAAAGTGCACACAAAACCTTTTCCAGGATAGATCACATCCTGGGCCATAAGTTTTGACTTGGTAAATACAAAAAAAAAAAAAAAATTGAAATTTTTCAAGCATCTTTTCTGCCCACAGTGCAGAAAGATTTGATCTCAACTACAGGAGAAAAACTATTAAAAATGCCAGCATACGGAGGCTGAACAACACGCTGCTGAATAGCCAACAAATCATAGAAGAAATCAAAAAAGAAATCAAAATGTGCATAGAAATGAATGAAAATGGAAACACAACAAACCAAATCTTATGGAACACTGTGAAAGCCATGCTAAGGGGAAAGTTCATAGAAATATAGGCGTACCGCAAGAAACAAGAGAATAGTCAACTAAATAACCTAACTCTACATCTAAAGAAACTAGAAAAGGAAGAAATGAAGAACCCCAGGGTTAGCAGAAGGAAAGAAATCTTAAAACTAAGCAGAAATAAATGCAAAAGAAATAAAAGAGACCATAGCAAAAATCAGCAAAACCAAAAGCTGGCTCTTTGAGAGGGTAAATAAAATTTACAAACCACTATCCAGACTCATCAAGAAACAAAGGGAGAAAATCCAAATCAATAAAACTAGAAAAGAAAAAGGAGAGACCACAATAGACAACACAGAAATATAAAGGATCATAAGAGACTGCTATCACAAAATAATATGGCCATAAAATTGACAACTTGGAAGAAATGGACAAATTCTTAGAAAAATACAACTTTTCAAAACTGAACCAGGAAGACATACAAAATCTTAGCAGACCCATCACAAGCACGGAAATCGAAGCTGTAATCAGAAATCTCCCAGCAAACAAAAGCCTAGGGCCAGAAAGCATAACAGCTGAATTCTACCAAAAATTTAGAGAAAAGGTAACATCTATTCTACTCAAACTATTCCAGAAAATTGCTGAGGAAGGGAAACTTCCAAACTCATTCCACGAGGCCACCATCACCCTAATCACAAAACCTGTCAAAGATCTCACAAAAACAGAAATCTACAGCCCAATATCACTGATGAACATAGATGCAAAATTCCTTCACAAAATCCTGACAATCAGAATCCAACAACACATTAGGAAGATCATACATGATGACCAAGTGGGCTTTATCCCAGGAATGCAATGATTCTTCAATATCAGTATATCAATCAATGTAATACAGCACATTAACAAACTGAAAAAAAATGAATATCTCAATAGATGCAGAGAAAGCCTTTGACAAAATTCAGCATGGATTTATGATAAAAACCCTCCAGAAGATGGGAATAGAAGGAACATACCTCAACATAATAAAAGCTATATACAGCAAACCCACTGCTGCTGCTGCTAAGTCACTTCAGTCGTGTCCTACTCTGTGTGACCCCATTGACCGAAGCCCACCAGTCTCCCCCTTCCCTTGGATTCTGCAGGCAAGAACACTGGAGTGGATTGCCATTTCCTTCTCCACTTCCCTATGCAAAATCCCATTCATGAATGCCTGTGCAAAACATTTCAAACAAGGGCAATGTATGATCAGACAAAACACCACAAGTTAACAGGCAGTATATGTCATCTTAACATTAAAAATATCAAAAATTACGTATTAACTGGTCTTACTTGTGATATGACATGATTGAGCAACTTAACTGAACTGAATTGAACTGACAGGAAGAGACCTTGTATGGTTTACAATGCTGTTCTTAATTCCTAGGGTTTTAAATCTACGTGATACTAAAAATATCCCAGTATTTTGGTGAGTATTTTGGTACCTAATCGCTCAGTTTCTTATATATTATTTCTGGTATGGGAGTAGTAAGCTAAAGAGGCTCTAATTTTGTCATGCTTGTGGGCTTTTCAGTATTCTTGTGGGAGGCTTCATTAGACTTGTTCTTCATTAAGCCTATGCTAATATGACAAACCCACAGCAAACATTATCCTCAATGGTGAAAGATTGAAAGCATTTCCACTAAAGTCAGGAATAAGACAATGGTGGCCACTCTTACCACTACTGTTCAACATAGTTCTGGAAGTTTTGGGCACAACAATCAGAGCAGAAAAATACATAAAATGAATCCAAACTGGAAAAGAGGTAAAACCCTCATTGTTTGCCAATGACATGATCCTCTACTCAGAAAACCCTAAAGACTCTACCAGAAAACTACTAGAGCTAATCAATGAATACAGTAAAGTTGTAGGATATAAAATCAACACACAGAAATCCCTTGAATTCCTATAAACTAATAATGAGAAAATAGAGAAATTAAGGAAACTATTCCATTCACTGTTGCAATGAAAATAATAAAATACTTAGAGATATATCTACCTAAAGCAACAAAAGGCTTCTTTTTTTTTTAATTTCTAGACATTTATTTCTCTGTGAAAAAGGGGGAAAGGGAATAAAATAAAAACTGCACAACTAACACAAAAAACCACCAGGAGGAAGGGAGGGAGGCAGAGGAGATGGGGGAGGGGCCCCCATGCAGCAGCACTGGCTGGCGACCGGGGTGCTCGCCCCACTCCCCACCTGGCGGGAGCGGCCCCGTCCTCCCAGGGCTCTGCTCCATCCCACACTGTGCGCCCCCAGCCCCGTGAGGGGTGGACGTGAGAAGTCGGAGTCCCGGTCTGAGGGAGGAACCGTGCCGGGGGAGGGACCTGGGGTCAGAGCATGCACGGGGAGTAACAGCCAAGGACCCCCACTGTCCCCCCAGGGAGGGGCCTGGCGGGGGAGGGTGGGCACCGTAGGCCAGCGGTGGGTCCTCTTCCAGCATCAGGGGAGAGACAGAACAGTCAGAGCCTCCTGGGCGAAGTACTTGACGTCCACGTCCTGGTCCTGGGTCAGCTTCTCAAGGACGGGCTTGACCTCGCTCTGCAGCGTGCTGTTGTCCAGGATGCGCCCGATCTTCTACAGGGACTTGGCCACGTTGAAGCGGACGTTGGCAACAGGGTCCCCGGCCATGTGCAGCACGGTGGGCAGTATGTGCTTGGTGGTGATGTCCTGCCCGCAGATCTCAGACAGCACATTGATACAGAAGAGTGTGGTCATGCGGTGCAGGGAGTTGGCGTCCCCAGACATGGCCAAGACCTTCGGGATGATAGTGGCATGGGCCCACTCCTTCCCAAACCTCTCCACCACCTTCTTGAGGTTGCTGGTAGCCCCTTAGCGGATGGCATAGACATGATCCACAAGCCAGGCCATGCACAAAGATTTGAATTTCTCATCAAACAACTCCACCCCCAGTTGTCCCGCCAGCAGAGGGATATACTTGATGATGGCCAGCCGCACCCGCCACTTGGCATCCTCCGCCAGCTCCACGATGGCAGGGAGTAGGGACTTCAACAGCTGCCTGAAGCCGATCACCTCGTTCATGCAGTCCAGGTTGGAGATGATGTTCAGCCGCACCTCCGGGCACTCGTCCTTCAACTGGGCCAGGAAGAGGTGTAGGAGGTCCTTGATCGTGCTGTCTTTGCCCGGGATCGGAAAGAGGCCCATGATGATGGAGGCCAGGGCTGACTTGACGAGATGGTTGGCATCAGACACCAGATCCTTGATGCAGGGCAAGATCTGGGTCATGATCACATTCTCCCGACAGTCAGCGGAGAGATTTCCACAGAATTCTTTGACGTTGTGGGAGGCGGCAACCTTCACCTCAGTCAGCCTCACAGTCTTTCATCAGGTTCTGGAAGGAAGGACTCAGGTTCTTCTGGGTGATTTCAGGCCCCACTGCTTTCTGGAGCCCTGTGAACTTGTCGGCCACCATGTAACGGACGCGCCAGGACTTGTCCTCGGTATCCTGGCACAGGGTGGGCATCACCAGGTCCTCCAGGGCCTCCTGGGGCAGGAATTGGGCGATGTTCACGCATGTCTCCACTGCTAGCAGCCCCATCTCGCTCTTGATGTTGTCCAGCTCCAGCACCTTGGCGAACTCCCCAACCTTGGAGGCTGTGGGTCACAGCACCATGGGGGTGTCATCTGAACATAGGTTCTGGAAGTACTGTTGAAGCTCTGCCTTGATGGCCCTTGACACATGGGGGTAACAGACAGAGAAGAGGCCGCAGGCTGAAGTGTGGGAGGTGAACCAGGCTCCGCCCGCCAGCCACTTCACCAGGGGCACGAAGTGGACCTCAAGGTCGGAGGGGGAGTGCTCATGCGAGATATCCCGCAGGGATTCCATTGCCTTATCCAGCACCACCGTCTCCTCCACCGTGGCCAGCAACTTCAGGGGCAGCAGCAGGCAGTGCATGTACTCGAGGCCACCCAGCAGAGTGGTAAAAGTGCCCAGCTGCTCTGCCAGGTCCAAAAGGACCTCGTCCTCATTGTAGACTGTGTCTGTAAGGAAGGGCAGAAGTTTACCGTGGGCCCTTTCGACCCCAAGGGTCAAAGCAATGGTGGACAGCTTCTAGATGCTGTTGGGGCAAAGCTGAACATCCTCGTTGTGGAGCTCGTCTATGAGCACCGTGATGGGGTAGAATGAGTGGTTGCTGTTGGCTGCCGCCATCTTGGGCCCATCCCCTTCCTGTCAAGACTGAGGCCAGTGCCGTGCTAAAACTGGGATAGGGAGGGGTTGGGCTGGGAGGAGGAAAGGAACAAAAGACTTCTATAGAAAACTATAAGACACTGGTGAATGAAATCAAATAGGACACTAATAGATGGAGAAATATACCATGTTCATGGATTAGAAGAATAAATATTGTGTGCCAGGAGCCAGCGAGGGAAATCCTACCCGTGGCAATGGTCAATTGGGGAAGAGGCCTGATGGGCAAAGGCTAATCAGGACTCGAGGAACCCCCTGGACTTACCTGAGCATCTACCCCAAAGAAAACCGGAGTCTGACTGCCTTACTCTCTTACACCTCTTATCAAGTCCTTTAATACTTACGGGGGCTTCCCCCCAACCACCTATCTCTGAAAACATTAATTCAGAGCTGTAGTTTAAAAGTTCTCCTTGGCTTAATAGGAGTGTTCCAATCCAAGCCCCTCTGATAGCTTTCTAACTTGCATGACAAGTTTGTCCGGGCTTTTACAACTATGAATGTGACTGTTTACAGCCTCGAACCATGCAAAGACAGAAAGCCTAATATTCTAAAATACAGGAATTTGTTGAAGAAGTAAAAATCATTAGAATAGTAGTAAAAAAGAGATTTCATTGTTGAATCAATGCTTGCTGCAAAGTTTATCTATTGTATCCTTGGAAATTTATTAATCACAAATAGAGAGTATAAGTAGTAGCCTTTGATTTAACCACATCAGATCTTAAGTTAATAAATTCCTTTCTTGTAGCTCACTACACTTTTGCCTTATAGGAATGTAACTTTGTCATGTGTCTAACACATGACTTTACGAAAATCACTTTAAAAGAATATAAGACTTTTTCTAGCTAACTAACCTTTGTTAGGAGAGAAGGCCATAAACTGTCAGCAGGCCTCCTGGCCAGAAGATGATGTAAACCACCTAAAACTTTTGTTTATCATGAGATATACAAAAATAAGCCCTGATCCTGATAAGGGTCAAGACTGCAGACCCCGCGTGATTTTGGCGTGAGTCTATACCTCCCTTTCTCTAGTTTTTATGTGCACAACTTAGGGTATAAAAGCAGCACTGGAAAATAAAGTTTTGGGCCTTGCTCACTGAAGCTTGGTCTCCCCATGTCGTTCTTTCTCTTTTTCTGTCCTTTTCTCTATTCTCCTTTTTCTGGTTGAGATCCTTGGAGTGCTGGGCCCTCTGCGTTTATTTATCTGCCTGGGCTTCTAAGACCCACTCGAGGTGGTGCCCTGGTGGGGTGCCTCTGGTGATACAAGAGGGTGCCTGCGGCCTACGTAAGCAGAGCAAACCCCGTGCTTGGGTTTTCTCTCTCTCTCTCTCTCACTGACGCCGACGCCGTTCATCCCGAGGATATCCTGGGCCATATCGAGGCTGGTCCCCGATAATTGTGAAAATGCGTATACTACCTAAAGTAACATACATTCAATGCAATCCCTATCAAGCTACCAACAGTATTTTTCACAGAGCTACAACAAGTAATCTCACAGTTTGTATGGAAATACAAAAAACCGTGAATAGCCAAAGCAATCTTGAAGAAGAATGGAACTGAGGGAATCAACCTGCTGAACTTCAGGCTCTACTACAAAGCCACAATCATCAAGACAGTATGGTACTGGCATAAAGACAGAAATATAGATCAATGAAACAAAATAGAAAGTCCAGAGATATATCCATGCACCTATGGACACCTTTACTTTGACAAAGGAGGCAAGAATATAAAATGGAGAAAAGACAGATTCTTTAACAAGTGGTGTTGGGGAAACTGGTAAATGAATGAAACTAGAACACCCCCTAATATCATACCCAAAAACAATCTCAAAATGGATTAAAGATCTAAATGTAAGACCAGAAACTATAAAACTCCTAGAGGAGAACATAGGCAAAACACTCTCTGACATAAATCACAGCAGGATCCTCCATGAGCCACCTCCCAGAATATTGGAACTAAAAGCAAAATAAACAAATGGGACCTAATGAAGATTAAAAGCTTCTGCACAGCAAAGGAAACTATAAACAAGGTGAAAAGACAGCTCTCAGAATGGAAGAAAATAATAGCCACTGAAACAACTGACAAAGAATTATTCTCCAAAATATACAAGCAGCTCCTGCAGCTCAATTCCAGAAAAATAAACGACCCAATCAAAAAATGGGCCAAAGATCTAAACAGACATTTATCCAAAGAAGACATACAGATGGCTAACAAGCACATGAAAAAATGCTCAATATCGCGCATAATCAGAGAAATTCATATCAAGATGACAAAGAGGTACCATTTCACACAAGTCAGAATGGCTGCTATCCAAAAGTCTACAAGCAATAAATGCTGGAGAGGGTTTGGAGAAAAGGGAACCCTGTTACACTGTTGGTGGGAATGAAAACTACTACAGCCACTGTATGGAGAACAGTGTGGAAATTCCTTTAAAAAACTGGAAATAGAACTGCCATACGATCCAGCAGTCGCAGTCCTGGCATAAACACTGAAGAAACCAGATTTGAAAGAAACACGTATACTCGATTGTTCATTGCAGCACTGTTTATAATAGCAAGAACATGGAAGCAACCTATATGTCCATCTGCAGATGAATTGGTAAGGAAGCTTTGGTACCTATACACAATGGAGTTTTACTCAGCCATTAAAAAGAATACATTTGAATCAGTTCTAATGAGGTGGATGAAACTGGAGCCTATTATACAAAGTGAAGTAAGCCAGGAAGAAAAACAACAATACAGTATACTAACGCAAACAATTTTGAAAGATGGTAATGATGACCCTGTATATGAGACAGTAAAAGAGATACAGGTGTATAGAACAGTCTTTTGGACTCTGTGGGAGAGGGATGATTTAGGAGAATGGCATTGAAACATGTATATTATCACATGTGAAGAGAATCACCAGTCCAGGTTCGACAAATGATGCAGGACGTTTGGGGCTGGTGCACATGGATGACCCGGAAGTAGGATAAACGGAGGAGGGATGTGGGAGGGGGGTTCAAGAAGGGGAGCATTAATGTCAATGTATTGCAAAACCAATATAATATTATAAAGTAATTAGCCACCAATAAAAAAAATAATAATTAAAAATAAAGAAATAGAATTAGTGTGCAAGTAAAATTTCATCCAAGCAATAAACAGTAAAGGAGCCCTAGTTTCTATGCTAATAGTAGACAAGTGTTTTAATCAAAAATGTTTTGAGACAAATCACATTCATTATGATTGTACAACATTTTTAACATTTATTTATTTTAGCTGAAGCAGTTAAATAATTACAATATTGTAGTGGTTTTTGCCATTCATTGCTATGAATAAGCCATGGGTTTACATGTGTTCCCCATGCTGCTCTCCCCTCAGGATTAAAGTCTGGCTGAAGAAAATACAATTCTCAAAATTTTTGCTGTGCATTTTTCCCAGTCAGTAGCACAAATTCCCGGAGAAGGCAACGGCAAACCACTCCAGTACTCTTGCCTAGAAAATCCCATGGATGGAGGAGCCGGATAGGCTGCAGTCCGTGGGGTCGCTAAGGGTCGGACACGACTGAGTGACTTCACTTTCACTTTTCACTTTCACACATTGGAAAAGGAAATGGCAATCCACTCCAGTGTTCTTGCCTGGAGAATCCCAGGGACGGGGGAGCCTGGTGGGCTTCTGTCTATGGGGTCACACAGAGTCGGACACGACTGAAGTGACTTAGCAGCAGCAGCACAAATTCCAGGATTTTAAAATAAATGATCCTATTACAGACCTCAGCTTTCAAACTACATTTATAATTTCCTACTTAGGATACTTCTGAATATCAGAGGCTTACTATTAGGTACTAAAATATGAACGAATTCATGTTTCTATAAATCGATGACATCAACTGATAATGCTTCTTTACTTTTAGAAATAAAAAAAAATGGAGGTAGGGAAGGAGATGGTGGAGGAAAATGATGGGGAGACCACTTTCTCTCCCTCAAATTCATCAAAAGAACATTTGAACACTGAGTAAATTCCACGAAACAAGTGAATGCCGGCTGAGGACATCAAGCACCCAGAAAAGCAGCCCATTGTCTTCAAAAGGAGGTAGGCAAAAACATAAAAGATACAAAGAGAGACAAAAGAGATAAGGATGGAACTCTGTCCTGGGAAGGGAGGCATAAAAAAGGGAGAAGTTTAAAATGTTCCGAACACCAGGAAACACTCTCACTTGTGAGTTCATGGCGAGTTTAGACCTCAGAGGGCAACATAAGTGGGAAGAAAAAGAGAAGAGGGTGTTTGCTTGACCAGTGCGTTCTCCTGGCAGAACTCTACTAGCCTTTTACCCTGCTACATTCTGTACTCCAAGGCAAATTTGCCTCGTACTTTAGGTGTTTCTTGACTTCCTACTTCTGTTTTCCATTCCCCTATAATGAAAAGGACATCTTTTTTGGGTGTTAGTTTTAGAAGATCTTGCAGGTCTTCACAGAACTTTCAGTTTCAGCTTCTTCAGCATTACTGATCAGAGAATAAATTTGGATTACCATGATATTGAATGGTCTGCCTTGGTAAAGAACAGAGATCATTCTGTCGTTTTTGAGATTGCTCTCAAGTACTGCATTTTGGATTCTTTTGTTGACTATGCTGTCTACTCAATTTCTTCAAAGGGATTCCCGCCCACAGTTACAGATATAATGGTCCTGTGAGTTAAATTCTCCCATTCCAATCCATCTTAGTTCACTCATTCCTAGAATGTCAATGTTTACACTGGCCATCTCCTGTTTGGCCACTTCCAATTTGCCTTGATTCATGGACCTAAATTCCAGGTTCCTATGCAATATTGCTCTTTACAGCGCCGGACCTTGCTTCTATCACCAGACACATCCACAACTGGGTATTGGTTTTGCTTTTGCTCCATACCTTCATTCCTTCTAGAGTTATTTCTCCACGGATATACAGTAGCAAACTGGGCACCTACCGACCTGGGGAATTCCTCATTCAATATCCTATCATTTTGCCCTTTGATGCTGTTCCTGGGGTCCTCAAGGCAAGTACACTGAAGTGGTTTGCCATTCCCTTCTCCAGTGGACCACATTCGGCTGTGGTCCATGTGATCACATCGACTAGTTTCCTGTGATCATGATATCAGTGTGTCTACCCTCTGATGTCCCCTCAAAATACCTACCGACTTATTTGGATTTCTCTTACTTTGGGCATGGGATATCTCTTCACAGCTGCTCCGATGATGCTGTGAAAGTGCTGCACTCAATATGCCAGCAAATTTGGAAAACTCAGCAGTGGCCACAGGACTGGAAAAGGTCAGTCTTCATTCCAATCCCAAAGAAAGGCAATAACAAAGAATGCTCAAACTACCGCACAAATTAATTCATCTCACACGCTAGTAAAGTCATGTTCAAAATCCCCGAAACCAGGCTTCAGAAATATGTGAACCGTGAAATCCCAGATGTTCAATCAGGTTTTACAAAAGGCACAGGCACCAGAGATCAAATTGCCAACATATGCTTGATCATGGAGAAAGCAAGAGAGTTCCAGAAAAACATCTATTTCTGCTTCATTGACTATGCCAAAGCCTTTGACTGTGTGGATCACAATAAATTGTGGAAAATTCTGAAAGAGATAGGAATACCAGGACACCTGACCTGCCTCTTGAGAAACCTGTATGCAGGTCAGGAAGCAACAGTCAGAACTGGACATGGAACAACAGACTGGTTCCAAATAGGAAAAAGGAGTACGTCAAGGCTGTATATTGTCACCTTGCTTATTCATGCAGAGTACATTATGAGGAACGCTGAACTGGAAGAAGTACAAGTTGGAATCAAGATTGTTGGAAGAAATATCAATAACTTCAGATATGCAGATGACACAACCCTTATGGCAGAAAGTGAAGAGGAACTCAAAAGCCTCTTCATGAAAGCGAATGAGGAGAGTGAAAAGGTTGGCTTGAAGCTCAACATTCAGAAAACAAAGATCTTGGCATCTGGTCCCATCACTTCATGGGAAATAGATGGAAAAAAAATGGAAACAGTGTCAGATTTTATATTTTTGGACTCCAAAATCACTGCAGATGCTGATTACAACCAGGAAATTAAAAGACACTTACTCCTTGGAAGGAAAGTAATGACCAACCTAGATAGTATATTAAAAAGCAGAGACATTGCTTTACCAACAAAGATTCATCTAGTCAAGGCTATGGTTTTTCCCGTGGTCATGTATGGATGAGAGAGTTGGACTGTGAATAAAGCTGATCACCGAAGAATTGATGCTTTTGAACTGTGGTTTTGGAGATGACTCTTGAGAGTCCCTTGGACTGCAAGGAGATCCAACCAGTCCGTTCTAAAGGAGATCAAACCTGGGTGTTCGTTGGAAGGACTGATGTTAAAGCTGAAACTCCAATACTTTGGCCACCTCATGCGACGAATTGAATCACTGGAAAAGACGCTGATACTGGGAAAGTTTTCGGGCGGGAGGAGAAGGGGACGACAGAGAATGAGATGGCTGGATGGCATCACCGACTCTGTGGACATGAGTTTAAGTGAACTCCGGGAGTTGGTGATGGACAGGGAGGCCTGGCAAGCTGTGATTCATGGGGTCACGGACAGTTGGACACAACTGAGCGACTGAAGTGAACTGAACTGTGTTGATCAGAGATGGGCACAGGCTTATTGCAGCCAGAGTTCCCCTGAGGAAATGCCTTTAAATTCCATTTGATTGGCTCTTGAATTGTTTGGAATGTCAGGGTGTAGAAGCCAAGCCTTTCCCACCAACATACTATGCATGGGTGATGACATAATGATCTTCCTGTGTGTCTCACCTTCCCTTCTGGTAGTGTCCACAAGTAGTCAATTGATGGGGAGTGATTGAAGCCTGTGGACCCGCTGTGTCAGCCAGTTGCTGTGCTTCCAGGCCCACATCCTTTACAAACCTGGTACATGGTAAGGGCAACAAGGAAAGGAAGACAAGTGGAAGGCTGGAGTATTTTTGGGAACCTGAATTTTCTTACTATGAGACTGGTTTTCAGGCCACATGTTCCCTGCGACCTGCCGGCTCGGTGGGGCCATCAGGGACGTTACAGAGAGCGGGGGTTAGGAGGCACCAGTCAAGGCGGTCACCCTCTTCAGGATGGAGGCTGTGGAGGAAGGAGAAACTTTGCAGGAAGGAGAAATAGTGGGGTTCTGGCAAGACCTCCAGCCACTGGAGGAAGACATCATGGAGGAGGTGAAGCTGGTGTCTGTTGGCGAGGAACAGGAGCTGCTGTACTTTCAAGAGCATGAGGAGAACCCAGAGGAGCAGGACCAGGTACACCTAAGCCGTGGAGCGCCGAGGGATTGGCTCCCACTGCCCCCACTTCGTGCAGTGGAGGCATTGGCTTTCCCGCAGGTAGAGCTGAGTTGTGGGAGTAAAAATTACCACAGGGCCTACTCTCCGCTCAGGTAGAAGAACCATCAGAGGAAAAGTGTCGCTTGTGTAATCATCCAGGGCATTCCTAGCTCCTGGGGCAAAGTCATATCCTTACTACCGCTTCTTAGGGTTGGTTGTTCAGGAGGATAGAAGGAGCAGGAGCAGGAGGAGGAATACGGGAGAGGGTACAGGCAAACCCATGGGGTGGAGGAACGTGTGGGCTGGGAGGAGTGGCGCGCTCCAAAGTCACAGTGCCAGCCAAGCCAGGGCATGTCTCCACTTGTGTGTGTCTGAGCCATGACTCTGGGTGACTCCTCTTGGCCTGCATCTGAATGGAAGTGGTACCCTGGGGCTGGAACTCTGTGTGACCCGAGACAGTATGCCAGAACAGCATTCTCTAAGACTTATTACTGTAATTGTAGGTTATCTGGGAAAGCAGCAGAAACATTCAGAAATGGTAGGGACCTAACAGAAGCAGAAGAGATTAAGAAGAGATGGCAAGAATACACAGAAGGACTGTACAAAAAAAAAAAAAAAAAAACAACAACACATCATGACCCAGATAATCATGAAATTACTCACTTAGAGCCAGACATCCTGGAAAGTGAAGTCTAATGGGCCTTAGTAAGCATCATTATGAACAAAGATACTGGAGATGATGGAATTCCATTTGAACTATTTAAAATCCTGAAAAATGATGCTGTGAAAGTGGTGCATGCAATATGCTGGCAAACTTTCAAAACTCAGCAGTGGACACAGGGCTGGGAAATATCAGATTTCACTCCAATCTCAAAGAAAAGCAATGGCAGAAAATGCTGAACTACAATACAATTGCACTCATCTCACACTCTACTAAAGTGTTCCTTAAAATTTTCCAAGCCATGAATCAGTAACATGGGAACCATGAATTTTCAGATGTTCAAGGTGGATTTAGAAAAGGCAGAGGAACTAGAGATCAAATGGCCAACATCCACTCGGTTTTCGGTAAAAGAAGAGAAATCCAGGAAATCATCTGTTTCTGCTTTATTGACTATGCCAAAGCCTTTGAATTGTGGATCACAATGAACTGTGTAATTTTTTTTAGAAAATATGAAAATACCAGACCACCTGATTTGCATATGGAGAAACTTGTATAAAGGTCAGGAAGCAATATATAGAACTGGACATAGAACAACAGATTGGTTCCAAATAGGAAAAAGAGTACGTCAAAGCTGTATATTTCACCCTGCTTATTTAACTGATATGCAAATTACATCATGAGAAACACTGGTCTGTAGGAAACACAAGCTGGAATCAAGATTGCAGGGAGAAATATCAATAACCTCAGATATGCAGATGACACCACCCTTATGGCAGAAAGTGAAGAAGAATTAATCACCTCTTAATGAACGTAAAAGAAGAGAATAAAAAATTGGCTTAAAGAACAACATTCAGATACTGGTCCCATCACTTCATGGCAAATAGATGGTGAAACAGTGGAAACACAGGCTGACTTTAGTTTTCTGGGCTCCAAAATCACTGCAGAAAGTGATTGCAGCCATGAAATTAAAAGGCGCTTACTCTTTGGAAGGAAAGTTATGACCAACCTAGACATGACATTAAAAAGCAGAGAATGACTTTGCCAACATAGGTCTGTCCAGTCAAGGCTATGGTTTTTGCAGTAATCGTGCATGGATCTGAGAGTTGGACTATAAAGAAAGCCGAGTGCAGAATGATTCTTTTGAACTGTGTTGTTGGAGAAGATTATTGAGAGTCCCTTGGACTTCCAGGAAATCCAACCAGTCCATTCTAAAGGAGATCTGTCGTGGTTGTGCATTTTAAGGACTGATGTTAAAGTTGAAATTGCAGTACTTTGGCCTTCAGATGCGAAAAGCTGACTCATTTGAAAAGACCCTGATGCTGGGGAAGATTGAGAGCAGGAAGAGAAGGGGACGACAGAGGATTAGATGGTGGATTAGATGGTTGGAGGGGATCATCGACTCGGTGGACTGCAGGTGTTGGTGATTGACAGGGAGGCCAGGGGTGCTGCCATTCATGGGGTCGCAAAGAGTCGGACACCACTAAGCAACTGAACTGAACTCAAGTGATAGTTGATTGGAGAAAGATACCTTTAAACTGGATGTCTTAATAAAATTCAGATTTTCTTGTATCTACAGCCATCATGGGAATGTATTTCAACATATAAATATAACCATTTAAAGATTTTGTAAAGCTTAAATTCCTGTGAACGAAGAACTATTATTTTTAAAATAAATACGTAAAGGAGATTTAAAAGAACACGTATATTGTCATTCATCGATAACACATGGTAACATGTAAAAGACGTTGTGTGACAAATATAATGAATATTTTAAAGAACAATACAATAGAATTAAATAAAAAAATTAAAACACTATAATATATAAAATGCACAAGTACATACCATGGGTCAACTAGACAGAGGTGATTGTTCATGGTTCTGTCCCAACTCTTTTAAGTTAATTTTTCTTTTGGGGAAAATTTTTCAATCTTTAGACATGCACATGTGCAGCAAAATATAATGTACAGTCACTTTTATTTTTTATTGCTGTCTTCTAAATAAGTGTGTTATGAATTTGGATGTAGTATTCTGATATTGGCATTGCATTTGTCATTAAAGTGTGCACACTTAGAGTTCTACTTTTCACTTCCAAGATAATGTGAGATTCATTAAGAATAATGATGTTTATAAAAAAGCTAATATGCTTTTAAAACTTAATTTTTTTGGAGTATACTTGTTTTCCATTATTTTGTTAGTTTCTCCCCTAAAGCAAAATTAGAGAATGCTGCAGTCCTTCACGTCATAAAGTCTAGTAAACGAGATAGTCACTAAACAGCAACCATACATCTATCTCCATGTTTTTGACTACTTTCTAAATCTGGTCACCACAGTGCATTAAGACTTCCCTGTGCTGTGCATACAGATCAGAAGTATATGTGTGTCTGTTGTAATCTCCTAATTCCTGCTACCACCAGGCACTGCATCCTTGATAACCGTATATTTCTTCTCCATTGCTGTGTCCCTATCTATGCTTCTCATAGAGAATCATCTATTCCAGTTTTACCTAGATCCCATATATTTGTGTTAATATCTGATATTTCTTTTCCTCTTTTGTCTTAGCTTTATTGTATCTGACACTGTCTCTGTCCTTCTTCATCTATGAAATTTACCTGATTTCATTCCATCTTAAGACTTTGGTATGTATGTCACAACTCATTTTATCCATTCCTCTCTAGATGAATGGATATTTCTGTTGCTTCCATATCCTGCTATTGCAAATAATGCTGCCATCAATATTGAGGTTGTGCATCTTTTGGAATTATGATTTTCCTCATGAAAATTATTGACAATTATTGGATTTCTTGAACATATGGTAGCTTCATTCTTATTTTTAAACGATCCCCTATATTCTTCTCCATCGTAATCTATCAATGTGCATTCCTAACAACAGTACAGGATTGCTCTGTTTACTTAGAACCCTCTCTTAGCAGTTATTGTGTGGATTTTTTTATTTTGATAATGGTTATTCAGACATATGTGAGTTGATACCACCATTGAAGAATTTATTTCCCTTTCTCTCACAGTTAGTGATGCTAAGCATTTTTACAAATATTATTGGACATCTGTATATCTTCTTATGAGAAGTGTCTATTTCATCACCTATTCATTTGTTTCAGTTGGGTTGTTCATTTGGCTGTTATTGAGCCACATGAGCTGCTTCCATATTTTGGAGACTCTTCTGTTGTCATTATCTTCAGTTGCAAATGTTTTTCCCATAATGAGACTTCATTTCTGTCTTGCTTATTGGTTTCCTTTGCAACATATTTAAGTTTAGTTAAGTCTCTTTATATATTTTTGGTTTTATTTTCATTTCCCAAGGAGGTAGTTAAAAAAAAAAAAAAAAGTTGATGCTGCATTCCATGTCACAATGTATTCTACCTATGCTTTCCTCAAATATTATTGATTTACAGTTTCTGTCCTCATAAGTAGGTCTTTAATCCATCTTGAATTTGTCTTATTCTATGGTGCTAAGGAGTGACTAAATGTGATCCACTGGAGCAGGTAATGGCACACCACCCCATTATACTTGCTATGGCACCTCTATAAGCTGTATAAAAAGGCAACAAGGTGTGATGCGAAAAAAAGAGTCTCCCAGGATGGTAGATGCCTAATATGCTACTTGAGAGAAGCAGAGGTTAATAACTCACGTTTCCAGAAAGCAGTAAGTGGTTGCCCCAAAATGGAAATAAGCCTCATTGTTTATATGTGTGAAGATGAAATTAAAATGGAATGCTGTGAAGAACAGTATTGCAGGGCAACCTAGAATGTTAGATCCATGAACAATTTAAATTGAATGTGGTATAACAGGAGATGGCAACAGCCAACTCGTTGAAAAAGACCCTGGTTCTGGGAAAGATTGAAGGCAGCAGGAGAAGGGGAAAACAAAAATGAGATGATTGGATGGCATCACCTATGCAATAGATATGAACTCTGGCAAACTCCAAGAGGTGGACAGGAAAGACTGGCATGCTGCAGTTCATGGCATCCTAAAACGTCAGACACAATTTGGCCACAGAAGAATAACCAGGTCGTGTTCTAACTGTATTCTAATACTTTTAGCTGTCCAGATTTTCCACTTTAACTTGTCAAATATATTATCTTCTTGCCATTGAATATTGTTTCCTCCTTTGTCAAAAATTAGGTGATCATTGGAAGAGATTATTTTAGGGTTTCTATCTGTTCCACTGGCTTTAATTCCAATATTGTGCTAATTGCATGGCATTTTCAAAACTATATGTTTTTTGTATAGACTGAAGTGAGGAAACCTGAGTCCTGTAGCTCAGTTTCTCTTTCCCAAGTTTGCATGGTTATTCAAATCTTTGTGTTTCCATCAAGTTGTAAAGATTTTTTTTTTTTTTGGTTCTATTCTGTGAAAAATTTCATTGGTAATTTAATAGGGATGATACTGAATTTGCAAACTCCTTTTCGTAGGGTAGCCATTTTCACATATTGATTTTTAAAGCCCCCAAAATAGTATATCTCTTATTTCATTTCTGTCACCTTTAAAAAAAAAAGAGTATTTATTTTAATTGAAGGCTGATTACTTGACAATATTGTAGTGGTTTTTGCCATACATTGACATGAATCAACCATGGGTGTACATGTGTTCCCCATCCTGAACTCCCTCCCACTTCCCTCTCCATCCCATCCCTCAGGGTCATTCCAGTACACCAGCCCTGAGCACCCTGTCTCATGCATCAAACCTGGACTTGTGATCAATTACACGTATGGTAATATACATATTTCAATGCTATTCTCTCAAATCATCCCACCCTTGCCTGCTCCCACAGAGTCCAAAAGTCTGTTTTTTACATCTGTGTCTATTTTGCAGTCTCAAATACAGGCTCATTGTTACCATTTTTCTAAATTCTATTTGTGTTAATATTCTCTATCGCTGTTTTCCTCTCCGACTTAATTCACGCTGTATAATAGGCTCTAGTTTCATTCACCTCATTAGAACTGATTCAAATGCATTGTTTTTAATAGCTGAGTAATATTCCTTTTTTTTTTTTTTCCAGTGAGTCAACTCGCCGCATGAGGTGGCCAAAGTATTGCAGTTTCAGCTTTAGCATCAGTCCTTCCAATGTACCCAGGATTGATCTTATTTAGAATGGACTGGTTGAATCTCCTTTCAGTACAAGGGACTCTCAAGAGTCTTCTCCAACACCACAGTTCAAAAGCATCATTTCTTCGGCAATCAGTTTTCTTCACAGTCCAATTCTCACATCCATACATGACCACGGGAAAAACCATAGCCTTGACTAGATTGACCTTGAGTGAATTCCGGGAGTTGGTGATGGACAGGGAGTCCTGGCGTGCTGTGATTCATGGGGTTGCGGAGAGTCGGACACGACTGAGTGACTGAACTGAACTGAACTGAACTGAGTATTCCATTGTGTATATGCACCAGAATTTTCTTAATCATTTGTCTGCTGATGGCTATCTCAGTTGCTTCCATATCCTGGTGGTTGTAAGCAGTGCTGCAATGAACAGTGGGGTACAAATCACTTTCTTAATTCTGGTTTCCTCTGTGTGTATCCCCAGCAGTGGGATTGATCTGCCATATGGAAGTCCTATTTTCCAGTTTTTTTAAGGAATCTCCACCCTGTTCTCCACAGTGGCTGTACAAGTTTGCATTCCCACCAACAATGTAAAAGGGTTCCCTTTTCTCTGCACCCTCTCCAAAGGGCTTATCATCTTTTATTTGTCTCATCCATACCTTATTATTTCTGTCACAAAAGTCCTTTTTCAGTTTAGGCAGGATTATGCCCAATATTTCATTTTTCCTGTTACAATGGTGAATCAGATTATTTCCTTAATTTTTGTTTTTGGTTTTCTCTTGTTATTTATAGGAATGCAGGAGATATTTTCCTGTTTATTTTTTTAATCCAACAACTTTCCTAAAGTCATTGTTGTTAATTTTCTGGTGCCATCTTAGGATTCTGTGACATAATAAATTGTGTCGAAAAACAGTGACACTTTTACCTCTTATTTTTCAGTTTACTGGTAATGTTTTTTTTCTTCTTCTTCTTCACTGATTGCTGTAGCTAACAGACCCAAGATTATTTTGAGTAACAGTGGTGAGAGCGACAAACTTTAACTTTCTCATGATCTTAGGCAAAATATTTTCAGTTTTCACCTATGAGAAGCATTTTAGTGGTGGTTTTATCCATACATGGCCTTTATTAAGATGAAGATGATCCTCTCTGTTCCCACTTCCTGCACAGGGTTTTTCATAAATAAGTGTTTAATTTTGTCCAAGGTGCTTTCTGCATCTGTGTCTTAGATGTGTTCAACACATCTCCTTGGAAACGTTTATTATCATTCATTGTTTTTTTCTCAACTGGCCACTTATGCAAAGTGCTGTCTCAGTAACGAGTGTTCTGATACTGGGAATCAGTTCAGTTCAGTCACTCAGTCGTGGCCTACACTCTGCGACCCCATGAATTACAGCACGCCAGGCCTCCCAGTCCATCATCAACTCCCAGAGTTCACTCAAACTCATGTCCACAGAGTCGGTGATGGCATCCAGCCATCTCATTCTCTGTCGTCCCCTTCTCCTCCCACCCCCAACCTTTCCCAGCATCAGAGTCTTTTCCAGTGAGTCAACTCGTCGCATGAGGTGGCCAAAGTATTGCAGTTTCAGCTTCAGCATCAGTCCTTCCAATGAACACCCAGGATTGATCTCCTTTAGAATGGACTGGTTGGATCTCCTTGCAGTCTAAGGGACTCTCAAGAATCTTCTCCAGCACCATAGTTCAAAAATATCAATTCTTCGGCGATCAGCTTTCTTCACAGTCCAAATCTCACATCCATACATGACCATGGGAAAAACCGTAGCCTTGACTAGACGGACCTCTGTTGGCAAAGTAATGTCTGTGCTTTGTAATATACTATCTAAGTTGGTCATAACTTTCCTTCCAAGGAGTAAGTGTCTTTCAATTTCATGGCTGCAATCAGCATCTGCAGTTTCCATCTATTTCCCATGAAGTGATGGAATTGAAGGTAAAAAGAGAAGTGGGCAGCAGATGATGAGAGAATTAGACAACATCACAAACGCTATGGACATGAGTTTGAACAAATTCTGGGAGATAGGGAAGGTCAGCCTGATGGGACACAGTCCATGGGGTGGCAAAGGGATGGGCATGAATAACTGACTGAACAACAATAGCAAAACATTCTTTCCTGTTATTGACAGTAGTAGATATCCGTGACTACTTCATTTTCTATCTCGCCATACCCTATCTATATCTCAGTTGCACTACTTTCACCACGTACCGTGCAAAGATTCAGCCATGTCTGTTGCTATTGCTGTCCCTCAAATGGACCAAAGCATATGTGATTTCTCAACTACACATGATTCAATGGTCTCCTAGCCATTCTCCAGCATCCATTTATGTTCCTCAGAAATCTGTACCTTGCTATAGACAGAGAAAATTGTCTCTCACTAGCGAAGCCATGCGATAGAAAGCAAGTTCTTGAGAATAAATACCCTTTCAGGATTCTGTATTCTAACTTTGTCTCAGTCTTCACATTGTTCTTTTAAGTCTCATTTCTTCAGTCACACTGAAGTTTCAGTCTGTGTTCTCTTCTTCTCCGTCTCACTGTCTGTGCAGACACTGTTCTTCTGTTTTCCTTGATTTCCTTTTTTATTAATGTCTATGAGATGTTATTTTAAATTCCTCTGGAAACTTTTTTTCACTTTACAGATCGTTTTGAGATTTTAATTTTAAATTAACCTAACTGATGTGCCTTGATAGACTGTCCTCTCCAAAAGGAATAAATTATGACAACACACATCAATTTCAGCTTGTGATTTACTTACCTGTATTAAGGAGTAAAGGACTGTATTTGAATAATACAACCTGAATAGATGTGCAACTTAGTCACTGAGTCATACCCAACTCTGCAACCTCATGGAATGCAGCCCAACAGGATCATCTATCCATGGGCTTTTCCAGCAAAGATATTGGAGTGGGTTGCATTTCCTTCTCCAGCACAACATGAACAATGGAAATAAGAGATGAAAATTTTAACGTATAAAATTTAATAAATTCTGAACTTGAGGAGTTAATTCACTAAAAAGAGTAAAAGTAACTTGATTGCAAGTTAAAATCACCAATTTTTGTTGTCTATCCCACAATCAGGTATAGAAAAAATCAATATCTTCTCTGAAAATCATAATTTTCAATTATTAAAATGGCTAAGGAATATTAAAAAAAAGCAAAAATAAATATCAGAGATCTATATCATAGATAGTAAATAGAGGCAAATAATGGCATTTTTCTTCAGGAGAAATTGAGGCTAGATTGTTAAACTTTCTCTCTTTCTTTTTCTTGGTGAATGATATTTGGCATTCCTAGTGATAAATTTTCATCAAGATCCCTTAAATCAGGGTCCATACTTGCTTTTCAAGTGAATTATTGGTGAGGTTTTTTGGAAGAAATGGAATGAGGGAAACAAGACACAACAGAGTGAAAATAAATCTAATCTCAAGTGGAGGCAAAATTGCACTGTGTGTAGAATTTCTACATCAAATGTGTCAGTTCAGTTCAGGTCAGTTCAGTTGCTCAGTCATGTCCGACTCTTTGTGACCCCATGAATCACAACTCGACAGGCCTCCCAGTCCATCACCAACTCATGTGTAATTATGTATATTTTATGTATGAGCATACTAGTGAAGATTTTCATCTTCATTATGAAATTCTTGATACATCAAATATGAAAATCTGAATGAATGTTTTCTGACAACACATGAAACTTTGCATATTTGGAATAAGAAAGGCTGGTGATTTTTTTCATCTGACGTATGAACTGTGAATTTCACATGTAGCATTATAGGTTCATTGTTGAGACCTGAAAAACAGTTTTGTGTTTTGTTTTGTTTTTAATAGGAGAAAATGTGGATACATTTTCAAACATGTAATTAGAAAGTCTGAATGCTTATAAGCAGGACTGCACAAATATATTCATATGTATATTATGGACCTTCGATATTTTGTATATGAAAATATCACTTCATATTTTCAAGCTTGAAGTGTGACTTTCCTATATTTTTAATTTGGTAATCTGAGTGTTGAGGGCATGTTATTCTAATAAATTATGGAATAAACACTATTTCACATTTGAAAAACTGCACACAACGTTTAATTATAGAAATTTGGAATTTTCTGTGCTTGATATATGAACAACTGAGCTGCAATTTTAACACGGAATATTGAATTCTATACATTTTAAATATGAATAACTGGGCATCAGACATACTACCTGAGACATAGAATACTGTATATTTCACATATGAAATTTTGAACACATTTTATCTTACATGAAATATGCAGACTCTTCAACATGACACATGAAAAGCTGCACTCTGATTTTCCTACATGAAATATGGAAATCTCTGTGTTCAGTATGAGAGAACCTGGACACAAATTACCTTATAAAAAATAAAGACTTCTCTATGTTTTGCATGAGAAAATCTGGGGACAGATTCTCTACTGAAACATGACATTTTATAAATTCAATATATTAAATCCTGGGCATAGTATTTCTGTTGAACAAGAAATATAACATCCTTGTGTGTAACTAACATGTGAGAATCTGGACATACCTTATTCTTCATGAAAAATGGAGTACTCTTTCACATTTAAAAAGTGGGTTAAATTTTTCTTTTCCTCCATGACCTATAACATTCTCGGTATTTCACACATGAAAATTTAGGCAAAAAATAAAAATTTAGGCACAAATTAAAAATTTAGATGAAATTTGGAAATGTTTATATTTCATAGGCAAAACTCTAAACTCAGTCATCCCAAATGCAACTCTGTGTGTTTTACATATAGCATGACATTTTTTCTGTATGTTTACACACAAAATTTTATGTTGATATTCACATAAGAAAAACAACTAACTGGTTCTCCTGTATGATGAATGTTGTGTAAAAATGTTCCATCATGAAATGTAGAATTTTTTACAGTCCACATAAGAAAATCTTGGTGCTGATTTTCCAACATGAAAGGTAGAATCCTTATATTTCACACTTGGAAACCTGGGAGTGACTAGTGGTCCCTGGATCATGGAATTTTCTAAGTTCATGTATGTTAATCTAAGTTCAATAATTCCTGTATGAAATACGATATTCTCTCTGCTACACCGATGAAAATCCTGGTGCAGAATGTTATGAAAAATGGCTTTCTCTGAATATTACATATGGCAATGCAATCACAGATTTTCTTAAGTGAAGTTGGGAAGCATCTGCACTTCATATTGAAAATGGAGTCTCATAATTTCCATAATGAATTAAAGAATAGTCTGTATTTCACATATGAACATCTGCTCGCAGATAGACCAACATGTTATGTGGAAATTTGTATATTTCATAAGCCAACATCTTGGCACTAAGTTTCTAATGAGAAATATGGATTTTTCATTATTGCATATGTGAAAATCTTACTATCTGGAATACACTACATTTTTAAAAATTTATTAGTATTATTATTATTTTTACTTTATATTATTGCATTGGTTTTGCCATATATTGCCTTGAATCTGCCCCTGGTGTGCCTGTGTTCCCCATCTTGAACCTTCCTCCCTCATCCCTTCCCGTCCCATCCCTCTGGTTCATCCCAGTGCACCAGCCCTGAGCATTCTGTATCATGCATCAAACCTGGATTTGCGATTCGTTTCACATATGGTAATACACATGTTTCAATGTCATTCCCCCAAATCATCCCACCATTGTCCTCTCCCACAGAGTCCAGAAGACTGTTCTATACATCTGTGTCTCTTTTGCTGTCTCGTGTACAGGGTTATCATTATCATTTTTCTAAATTCCATGTATATGCATTAGTATACTGTAATGATGTTTTACATTCTGGCTTACTTCGTTCTGTATAATAGACTCCAGTTTCATCCACTTCATTAGAACTCATTCAAATGCATTCTATTTAATGGCTGAGTAATATTTCATAGTGTATCTGTACCATAGCTTTCTGATCCATTGGTCTGCAGATGGACATCCAGGTTGCCTCCATGTTCTGGCTTTAATAAACAGTGCTGCGATCAACATTGGAGTGCATGAGTCTCTTTCAATTCTGGTTTCCTCGGTGTATATGCCCAGCAGTGGGATTGCTGGGTCGTATGGAAGTTCTACTTCCAGTTTTTAAGGAATCTCCACACTGTTTTCCATAGTGGTTGTACTAGTTTGCATTCCCACCAACAGTGTAACAGGGTTCCCTTTTCTCCACACCCTCTACAGCACTTTTTACTTGTAGAATTTTGGACAGCAGCCATTCTGACTGGCATGAAATGGTACATCATTGTGGTTTTGTATTGCATTTCTTTGAATGATATTGAGCATCTTTTCATGTGTTTGTTAGCCATCTGTATGTCTTCTTTGTAGAAATCTCTGTTTAGTTCTCTGGCCCATGTTTTGATTGGGCCATTTATTTTTCTGAAATTGAGTTCAGGAGCTGCTTGTATATGTTTAAGATTAATTCTTTGTCATTTGCTTCATTTGCTATTATTTTCTTCCATTCTGAAGGCTGTCTTTTCACCTTGCTTATAGTTTTCTTTGTTGTGCAGAAGCTTTTAATTTTAATTAGGTCCCATTTGTTTATTTTTGGTTTTATTTCCAATATTCTGGGAGGTGTATCATGGAGGATCCTGCTGTGATTTATGTCGGAGAGGGTTTTGCCTATGTTCTCCTCTAGGAGTGTTATAGTTTCTGGTCTTACATTTATATTTTTAATCCATTTTGAGTTTATTTTTGTGTATGGTGTTAGGGAGTGTTCTAGTTTCATTCTTTTACAAGTGGTTGACCAGTATTCCAAGCATCACTTGTTAAGGAGATTGTCTTTTCTCCTTTGAATATTCTTGTCTCCTTTGTCAAAGATAGGTGTCACAGGTGCATAGATTTATCTCTGGGCTTTCTATTTTGTTCCATTGATCTATATTTCTGTCTTTATACCAGTATCAAACTGTTCTGATGATTGTGGCTTTGTAGTCGAGCCTGAAGTCCAGCTTGTTGATTCCCCCAGTTCCAGTCATCTTTCTCAAGATTACTTTGGCTATTCGAGGTTTTTTATTTTTCCATACTAATTGTGAAATTATTTTTTCTAGCTCTGTGAAAAATACTGTTGGTAGTTTGATAAGGATTTCATTGAACCTATAAATTACTTTGGGTAATATATTCATTTTCACAATATTTATTCTTCCAATCTTTGAACAGGAAATATTTCTCCATCTATTAGTGTCCTGTCTGATTTCTTTCACCAGTGTTTTATAGTTTTCTATATATAGTTTATTTTTTGTTTGTTTCTTTAGGTAGATACATTCCTAAGTGTTTTATTCTTTCCATTACAATGGTGAATGGAATTATCTCCTTAACTTCTCTATTTTCTCATTATTAGTGTATAGGAATGCAAGAGATTTCTGTGTGTTGATTTTATATCCTCCACTTTACTATATTCATTGATTACTTTTATTGATTTTCTGGTAAAGTCTTTAGGGTTTTCTGTGTAGAGGATCATGTCATCTGCAGACAGTGAGAGTTTTATTTCTTTTGCAATTTGTATTCCTTTTACGTCTTTTTCTGCGCTGATTGCTGTGACCAAAACTTCCAAAAGTATGTTGAATAGTAGTGGTGAGAGTGGGCACCCTTGTCTTATTCCTGACTTTAGGGGGAAAACTTTCAATTTTTCACCATTGAGGGTAATGTTTGCTGTGGGTTTGTCGTATGTAGCTTTTATTATGTTGAGGAATGTTCCTTCTATTCCCACCTTCTGGAGGGTTTTTATCATAAATGGATGTTGAATTTTGTCAAAGGCTTTCTCTGCATCTATTGAGATAATCATATGGTTTTTATTTTTCATTTTTTTAATGTGGGTATTGCATTTATTTATTTGCGAATATTGAAGAAACCTTACATTCCAAATATGCAAATTTTCATTTGTTGTCAGAAGACTTTCACTCAGATTTTCATACCTGATATAACGAGAATTCCATATATGAAGATGAAAATCTGCACTAGAACGTTCATATGTAAAATATACACAATTACACATTTGATGTAGAAAATTCTGCACCTAGTGAGATTTCGCCTCCACTTGAGATTGCATTTAGTTTCACTATGCTGTATCTTGCTTCCTTCATTTCATTTTTCCTGAAAGCACTTACCTATAATTCACTAGAAAAACAAGTATGGACCCTGATTGAAGGGATCCTGATGAAAAACTATGACCAGGAATGCCAAATAACATTTACCAAAGAAAAAAATGAGAAAGATTCATATTCTAGTCTCAATTTCTCTTGAAGAGAAATGCCATTATATGCCTCTATTTACTAACCATGATATAGATCTCTGAGATTTCTTTTTTGCTTTTATTTTAATATTCCTTAGTCATATTAATAATCGAAAAATATGATTTTCAGATATGCTAATGCTTTTTTTAAACCTGATTGTCGGATAGACAGCAAAAGTTGGTGATTTTTACTTGCATTCAAGATACTCTTTTTCTTTGGTGTGAATTCTCTCTGTAAATTCAGAATTTAGCAAGATTTATAAGCTGAAAAAATGTATTTCTTAATAGTTCCAGTATTCTTGTTGCCCTGGAGAAGGAAATGGCGATCCACTCCAATATATTTGCCTGGAATGTCCATGGGCAATCAAGTTTGTTGGGCTGCAGTCCTTGAGTTTGCAGAGTTGGGCATAACTCAGTGACTATGATGCACACCCATTCAGGTTGTATTACTCAAATACAATCCTTTAATCCTGAATAGAGGCGAGTAGAATCACAAGCTAAAATAGATGGGGGTTGTCATAATTTATTCCTTTTGGAGAGGACAGTCTATCAAAGCTCATCAAAAAGGTCAATCTAAAATTAAAATCTCAAAATGACTTGTACAGTGAAAAATAGTTTCCTGAGAAATTTAAAATAAAATCTCATAGACATTAATTGAAAAGAAAAATCAAGGAAAATGGAAGAACATTGTCTGCACAGTGAGACTGAGAAGAACAGAACACAATGAAACTTCAGTGTGATTTAAGAAATGATACTTAAGCGAACAATGTGAACACTGAGACAAAGTTGGAATACAGAATCCGGAAAGGGTATTTATTCTCAAGAACTTGCTTTCTATCGCATGGCTTCGCTAATGAGTGACAATTTTCTCTGTCTATAGCAAGGTAGAGAGTTTCTGAGGAACATAAATGGATGCTGGAGAATGGCTAGGAGACCATTGGATCATGTGTAGTTGAGAAATCACATATACTTTGGTCCATTTGGGGGACAGCAATAGCAACAGACATGGCTGAATCTTTGCATGGTATGTGGTGAAAGTAGTGAACTGAGATATAGATAGGGTATGGCGAAATAGAAAATGAAGTAGTCACAGATATCTACTACTGTCAATAACAGGAAAGAATGTTTTGCTATTGTTGTTCAGTCAGTTATTCATGCCCATCCCTTTGCCACCCCATGGACTGTGTCCCATCAGTCTGATCTTCCCTATTTCCCAGAATTTGTTAGACTCATGTCCATAAGGTTTGTGATGCTATCTAACCCTCTCATCATCTGTTACACACTTCTCTTTTTATCTTCAATTATTCCCAGTATCAGAGCATTCTCTAATGAGACAACACTTTGCATCAGGTGGCCAGAGAAGAAAAGAACAATGAAAGATAGTAAACGTTTCCAAGTAGAGGTCTTGAACACATCTAAGATACAATGCAGAAAACACCTTTGACAAAATTAAAGACTCATTTGTGATAAAAGCTGTACAAGAAGTGGGAACAGAGAGGATCATCTTCAACTTAATAAAGGCCGTGTATGAACAAACCCATCACTACTATGTTTTTCAGAGGTGTAATCTGAAAGCATGTTGCCTAAGGTTGTGAAAAAGACAAAGTTTGCCATTCTCACCACTGTTATTCAACATAATCTTGGGACTCCTAGCTACAGCAGTCAGTGAAGGGAAAAAAAAAATTACCTGCAAACTGATAAACAGGACGTAAAAATGTCACTGTTTGCTGAAAAAAGTTACATTTCAGAGACTCCTAAAATTGCACCAGAAAATTAATACGGAAGTGGTTGGATAAAGAAATAAACAGGAGAAAATCACCTGCATTCCTAGAAATAACAAGAGAAAACAAAAAACAAAAATTAAGGAAACAATATTATTCACCATTGTAACAAGAAAAATAAAATCCTTGAGAATGAACCTGCCTAACCAGAGAAAAGACTTGTGACCAGAAAAGAGTAAGGTATGGATGAGACAAATCATAGATGACACAAATGGAATGAGAGATATACTATTATTTGGACTATAAAAATCAATATGTGAAACTAGCTACACTATAAAAACGAGGTTACAGATTCAATGTCATCCCTATAAAATTACCAATGATATTTTTCACAGAAATAGAACAACAACAACAACAAAAATCTTTACAACTTGATGGAAATACAAAGACTTTGAATAACCATGCAAACTGAAGAAAGAAAAACTGATCTGCAGGACTCAGGTTTCCTCACTTCAGTCTATACAAAAACCTATAGTTTCCCACCTGGCATGCGATTGGCACAATACTGGGATTAAAGCCAATGGAACAGATAGTAAACACTAAGATAATCTCTTTCCCAAATGATCACGTAATCTATGACAAAGAAGACAACAATATGCAATGGCAAGAAGATAATATATTTGACAAGTTAAGCTGGAAAAATCTGGACAGTTAAAAGTAAAAGATTACAGTAGAATAGTACCTGGTTATTCTTCTGTGACCGAGTTGTGTCTGACTTTTTGGGATGCCACGAACGGCAACGTGCCAGTCCTTCCTGTCCCTCACCACCTCTTGGAGTTTTCCCGAGTTCATATGCATTGCATAGGTGATGCCATCCAATCATTACATCCTTCTCTTCCCCTTCTCCTATTGCCTTCGATCTTCCCCGGAATCATGTTTTTTTGTAATGAGTTGGCTATTGCCGTCTCCTATTATACCACATTCAATTTAAATTGTTCATGGATCTAACATTCCAGGTTGCCCTTAAGTACTGTTCTTTATAGCTTTCCGTTTTACTTTCATCTCCAGACACATAAACAATGAGGTTTATTTCCACTTTGGGGCAACCATTTATTGCTTTCTGGAAACATTAGTTATTACCCTCTGCTCCTCCCAAGCAGCATATTTGGCACCTACCATCCTTGGTGATCATGTTTTGGAGTCTTACCGTGCTGCCTTTTTATATAGTTCGTGGAAGTCCCGTTGCAAGTATAAAGTGGGTGGTTAGCCACTCACTCCTCCAGTGGATCAACTTAAGTCACTCCTTTCAGTGCAGTTCAGTTCAGTCACTCCTTCAGTTCAGTTCAATTTAGTTGCTCAGTCATGTCCTACTCTCTGCGACCCCATGAATCATAGCACGCCAGGCCTCCCTGTCCATCACCAACTCCCAGAGTTCACTCAAACTCATGTCCATTGAGTTAGTGATGCCATCCAGCATCTCATTCTCTGTCGTCCCCTTCTCCTCCTGCCCACCAACCTTTCCCAGCATCAGAGTCTTTTCCAGTGAGTCCTTAGCACCATAGAAAAAGACAAATTGAAGATGTATTAAAGACCTACATATAAGGCCAGAAACTGTAAATCAATAATATTTGAGGAAAGAATAGGTAGAATACATTGTGACATGAAATGCAGCAGCAACTTTTTTTTTTTTTTTGCCTACCTACTTTGAAATGAAAATAAAACCAAAATTAAATAAAGAGACCTAATTATACTTAAACATTTTGCACAGCCAACCCATAATCAAGATAAAAATGAAGTCTCATTATGGGAAAAACATTTGCAACTGAAGATAATGACAACAGAAGAATCTCCAAAATATGGAAGCCTCTAATGTGGCTCAATAATAGCAAAACAAACAACCGAATTGGAACAAATGAATAGATGATAAAATAGACATTTCTCCTAAGAAGACATACAGATGCCCAACAATAATGGAAAAGATGCTCACTATCACTAATTGTAAGAACTAGTGAAATAAAGTCTTCAGTGAGGGTATCAACTTACATTTGTCTGAATACTCATATAAAAAAAAAAATCCACACAAAACTAATTCTGGCAAGGGTGTGGAGTAGACAAAACAACCCTGTTCTGTTGCTAGGAAGGCACAATGGTCGATTAAAATTGAGAATAGAACAGGGTTCATTTAGAAATACGAATGAAGCTACCATATGTTCAAGAAATCCCAATAATTGCCAATAATTTTCATGAGGAAAATAATAATTCCAAAAGATGCACAACCTCAATATTGATGGCAGCAATATTTGCAATAGCAGCACATGGAAGCAACAGAAATATCCATTCATCTAGACAGAAATGGATAAAATGAGTTGGTACATACATACCATAGTCTTAAGATGGAATGAAATCAGGTAAATTGCATAGATGTAGAAGGGCAGAGTCAGTGTCAGATACAATAAAGCTAAGGCAAAAGAGGAAAAGAAATATCACATATTTACACAAATATATGGGATCTAGGTAAAACTGGAATAGATGATTCTCTATGAGAAGAATAGATAGGGACACAGCAATGGAGAAGAAATATACGGTTATCAAGGATGTAATGCCTGGTGATGGTAGCAACTGGGAGATTACAACAGAAGTATATATACTTTTGATCTATATGTACAGCACAGGGAAATCTGCTTAAGGCACTGTGGTGATCAGATTTAGAAAGAAGTCAAAAACATGGAGATAGATGTGTGGATGCTGTTTAGTCAGTATCTCGTTTACTAGTGTTCATGACCCGAAGGACTGCAGCATTCCCTAATTTTGCTTTAGGGGAGAAACTAACCAAACAATGTAAAGCAAGTATACTCCAAAAAGATTTAAGTTTTAAAAGTATAATAACCTTTTTTAAACATCATTATTCTTAATGAATCTCACATTATCTTGGAAGTAAAAAGTAGAGCTGAAAATGTGTGCACCTTAATGAGAAATGCAATGCAAATCTCAGAAAACTATATCTAAATTCATAACACAGTTATTAAGAAAACAGCAGTAAAAATTAAAGTGACTGTACATTATATTTTGCTGCATATGTGCATGTCTAAAGATTGAAAACTTTTCCCCCAAAGAAAAATTACAATAAAAGAGGTGGGACAGAACCATCAACAATCAACTCTGTCTAGTACTTTTGCATTTTATATATTCTAGTGTTTTTAATTTGTTGTATTTAATTCTATTGCATTACTTCTTTGAAATGTTCATTGTATTTGTCACACAATGTCTTTTACCTATCTGTTATGGATGAATGGCAATCTGTGTGCTCTTTTAAATCCCCTTTATTATTTATTTCAAAAACAATAGTTCTTCATTCACAGGAATTTAGGCTTTACAAAAATCTTTAACCGGTTATATTGATATGTTGAATTACATTCCCATGATGGCTGTAGGTACAAGAAAATCTGATATTTATTAAGACATTCAGTTCTCAAATCAACTATCAGTTCAGTCGCTCAGTCTTGTCCCACTCTTTGTGACCCTGTGAAACACATCACCTCAGGCCTTCCTGTGAATCACCAGCTCCCGGAGTTTACCCAAACTCATGTCGATTAAGTCAATGATACCATCCAGCCATCTCATCCTCTGTCATCCCCTTCTCCTCCTTCCCTCAATCCTTCCCAACATCAGGGTTTTTTCCAATGAGTCAGCTTTTGGCATGAAGTGGCAAAATATTGGAGTTTCAGCTTCAACATTAGTCCTTCCAATGAATACCCAGCACTGATCTCTTTAGGATAGACTGGTTGCATTTCCTTGCAGTCGAAGGGACTCTCAAGACCCTTCTCCAAAACCACAGTTCAAAAGCATCAATTCTTCAGCACTCAGCCTTTTTCACAGTCCAGATCTCTCATCCATTCAGGACCACTGGAAAAACCATAGCCTTAACTAGACGGACCTCTGTTGGCAATGTAATGTCTCTGCTTTTTAATATGCTATCTAGGTTGGTCATAACTTTCCCTCCAAGGAGCAAGCGTCTTTTAATTTCATGTCCGCAATCACCATCTTCAGTGATTTTGGGGCCCCTCAAAGTAAAGTCTGATGCTGTTTCCACTGTTTCTCCATTTATTTCCATGAAGTGATGGGACCAGATTCCATGATCTTAGTTTCTGAAAGTTGAGCTGTAAGCCAACTTTTTCACTCTCCTCTTTCATTTTCAACAAGAGGCTTTTCAGTTCCTCTTCACTCTCTGCAATAAGGGTGGTGTCATCAACATATATCTGGTTATTGATACTTCTCCCAGCAGTTTGAATCTAGCTTGTGCTTCTTCCTGCCCAGAGTTTCTCACGATGTATTCTGCGTATAACTTAAATAAGAGGGTGACAATATACAACCTTGATGTATTCCTTTTGCTATTTGGAACCACTCTGTTGTTCCATGTCCAGCTCTAACTGTTGCTTCCTGAACTACATATAGGTTTCTGAAAAACAGGTCAGGTGGTCTAGTATTCCCATTTCTTTCAGAATTTTCCACAGTTTATTGTAATCCACACACTCAAAGGCTTTGGCATAGTCAATAAAGCAGAAATAGATGTCTTTCTGGAACTCTCTTGCTCTTCCAATGATCCAGCATATGTTAGCAACTTGATCTCTCATTCCTTTGTCTTTTCAAGATGGTTTTAGAAAAGGCAGAGGAACCCAGATCAAATTACAACATCTGAACTATATACGGATCATATGTCTTGTCAGAAAATCTGCACCCTGGTTTTTTATGTGAGATGAACAAAAATCCTTATTTCATGTTTAAACGTCATCATTGTAATATGTGAAATATAGAGAATTCCATATTGCTTGCAGGTACATCTGCTAGCAGATCTAAATAGTGATATACAGAGAATTCCATATATCAGCTTGAAATAGTTACACCTAAATAGTGAAATAAAAAATATAAAGACTACCATATTTCATGTCAGAAAGTAAGTGCCTTGGTTTTATGTGTGAAATTTAGAGGATTCCAAAATGCACATGAGACTATCTACACCCATATTTTCATGAATTAATTGCTGAGATTCCATATTTCGTGTGCGAAAGTTTTTGCCCAGGTTTTTGCAACAAGAAACAGGGATCATTCCGTATTTCATGCAGGAAAATGGCATCAAAATTTTTACATGTGAAATATACAGATTTCCACTGGCCATGTGGGGAATCCAAAATCTAAAAATTCACATGTTACTATAGAGATGTACACATTTCCCTGTAGAAATATTTGCACCCAGACTTTCATGTGACACATAGAGTTTATTTCGTATTTCATTTTGGGAAAATTTCACATGGACTTTCATCAATGCAATACAGAGAATTATAAATGTAAATAGGGAAATCAGGTATCAGTCAGACGAGAAATAAGTTGATTCTATATTTTTTTGCTCGTCCAAGATCTTTATTTTTGAATCATCAGTTCAGTTCATTTGCTTAGTTGTGTCTGACTCTTAGCGACCCCATGGACAACAGCATGCCAGGCCTCTCTGTCCATAACCAACTCTCAGAGTTTAACCAGACTCATGTCCATTTAAACCACAGCAGCAGCAGCAGCAGCAGCCATCTAATCATCTCATTTTCTGTCGCCCCCTTCTCCTGCCTTCAATCTTTGCCACCATCAGGTTCTTTGCAAATGAGTCAGCTCTTCTGAATCATGGACAATTCCGTATTTTATGTGCGAAAAATTTGACACAGCTTTTCAAATGTGAATAACAGAGGCTTTGTAATTCACATGAGCAAATCTGTCCTCAGATTTTCAGATGTGAAGTATACCAGATTCCGTATTTCTTGTCAGAAGATTGTTTCCGTGAAATATACAGAATTTTATTGCTCAAACATGAAAATCACATTGTCTTATATGAAATAGAAGATTCCATATTTTTTTGTAGCAAAACGATGCCATTTTTCAAATGTGAAATGCAGAGCAATCTGTATTTCATAAAAAAAGCGCACACAGATTTTCAAATGAGAAATCTGCAAATTGCATCAAGATTTCCTATTTCATGCAGAAAATTCTTTGTCCATACTTTCATATAATATACAGAAAATTCCCTAGTTTTAATTGAAAAATCTGTCCCCAGATTTTCATTTGTGAATTTTAGAGGCTTTGATAGTTCTGTCCTAAAACCTGCACGTAGTGGTTCTTATGTGACACTGAGAATTTTATCTTTCATGTAGCAGTATCTAGTGTAATTTCAACATATGAAACAGAAAATTTGGTAATGCATCCATCAGTCAGTTCAGTTCAGTCGTTCAGTCGTGTCTGACTCTCCGCGACCCCATGAAACACAGCAAGCCAGGCCTCCCTGTCCATCACCAACTCCCGGAGTACACTCAAACTCATGTCCACAGAGTCGGTGATGCCAGCCAGCCATCTCATTCTCCGTCGTCCCCTTCTCCTCCCGCCCCCAACCTTTCCCAGCATCAGTCTTTTCCAGTGAGTCAACTCGTAGCAGGAGGTGGCCAAAGTATTGCAGTTTCAGCTTTGGCATCAGTCATTTCAATGAACATCCAGGATCGATCTCCTTTAGAATGGACTGGTTGGATCTCCTTGCAGTATAAGGGACTCTCAAGAGTCTTCTCCAACACCACAGTTCAAAAGCATCGATTCTTCGGTGATCAGCTTTCTTTACAGTCCAACTCTCACATCCATACATGACCACGGGAAAAATCATTGCCTTGACTAGACGGACCTTGTTTGGCAAAGTAATGACTCTGCTTTTTAATATACTATCAAGGTTGGTCATAACTTTCCTTCCAAGGAGCAAGTGTCTCACATGTTATTTCACATATGAAAATTTATCCATATATTTTCATATTTGAAATATCAAATGTTCCATGTCATTTTTCATGTCCATATTCCATGTCAAAATATTTTAATTCAGATTTGGTGCATGATATATTCAAACTGTCATAGTTTAGGAAGTAAGTTCTGTACCAAGACATTCATTAAAGAAGTAGAGAAAGCAGGAATATCTAATTTTTCTATGGACATATAGAGAATTCCATGTTTCAAGGTCGAAAATCTCATCCCGATTGATATATGTGAAATACAGTTGTTGGTGATATTCTCTCACTCAGTCATGTCCAACTGTTTGCAAGACTGTGGACAGCAGCACTCCAGATATCCCTATTCTTACTGTCTCCAATACTTTTCTAAGACTCATGTTCATGGAGTCAAGTGATGCTGTCCAACGATCACACCCTCTGTCGTTCCCTTCTCCTCCTTTACTCTATCTACCCATATCAGAGACGATAATAATTATTTTTTTCAGTGACAAGGCAGGACCTCAATCTTTTCCCATGTATTATTTCTTCACACCAGGGTAGCCAAAATATTGTAATTTCAGCTTCAACCTCAGTCTTTCCAAAGGATATTTAGGGTTAGTTTCCTTTAGGATTGGTGGGGTTGATCTCCTTACTGGACAAGGATCTTTCCAGAGCCATCTTTCTCACACAGTTGCAAAGTCTCAATTCTTTGGCAATCAGCCTTCCTTATAGTGAAACTGGCACATCCATACATGTCTACTGGTAAAAGCATAGCTCTGACTATATGGACCTTTATTGCCAAAGAGATGTCTCTCCTTTTCATTACATTTTGTCTATGTCTAGGCTTATCATAGCTTTTCTTCCCAGGAGCAAGGGTCTTTTATTTTCGTGGATATAGTCACTGTCTCCAGATATTTTGGAACCGAAGAAAACTGTCTGTCACTATTTTCATTTTCATCCTATTTGCCAAAACATTGCTAGTCTTTGTCCCACCTCATTTCATACACCAAGGCCAAACATGCACATGGCACCAGGTATCTTCTGATTCTCTGTTTTCACATTCCAGAACCCTATAATGAAATGGACATACTTTCTCGGGGTTAATTTTAGAAAGAGATTGCAAGTCTTCCTAAAATCATTCAAGTTCCCTAGTGGCATAGATGGTAAAGAATTGAAAAGCAGAGACTTCCATTTTTCATGTAGGAAAATCTTCACCCAGATGTTCTTGTTCAAGAAAAAGAACTCCTCATTCCTTGCAGGAAAAATAACTATCCTGACTTTTAGCTGTGAAGTGTAGAAAATTCTATATGTAATGTAGGGGAAAAAATCTTCACCAAATATTCATACGTAAATTGTAGAGAATCGATATTTCAAATAGGAATATAGGCATTGCTTTGCCTATGTGAAATAAATAATTCCATATTTCTAGTAGGAAATCTGGCAACTGTATAGGTGATATGATATCAAATGATTTCATACTTCATGGAAAAAAGCACCATGCCTAGAGTTTCAAATACGGAAATTATAGAAATCCATATTTCATGTAGGAAAATCAGAGTGAGATTTTCATTTGTGAAATACAGACAATTGGAATTTGGGCCCATATTTTGCTAAATGGAATATAGTTAATTCATTTTTTAATGGAGTCCAACTGCGACTGGGTTTTTATGTGTGAAATATAGAGAATTACATATTTAAAGGAAGAAAATCTGTGCCCAGATTGACATATGTGAAAGAATCAAAATTCCTTATTTTGTATACTAAAATCAATGGCTAACATTTAATAAGTGAAATACAGAAAATTTCAGATGTCATGTAGGAAATTTAGCATCCAGTTATGTATAGGCTTGCTGTGGTTCATGGGGTCGCTTAGAGTCGGACACAACTGAGCGACTGAACTGAACTGAACTGAATGTATAGGTGAAATACATTTAATTCCCATTTTCATGTAGAAAAATATGCATACAGATTTTCATATGAAATAAAGAGATTTTCATTGTTTTCCTTTTCTCTTCTTTTTTTATTTTAACTGCAAAGACTTTTATTTTTACTCAAAATGATACAGAAAATCAGTGAGGGGTACTAACAGTGGAATAAAATGAATTGACAGGATAGAGTGACAGAACTGAGGCTTTCAAATTCTGCTGGTTGAGTAGATGCCTGAGAGTTCCTTGGACTGCAAGGAGATCAAACCAGCCAATCCTAAAGGAAATAAGTCCTAAAATCTCATTATAAGGACTGATGCTGTAACTTAAGCTCCAATACTTTGACCACCTGAAGCAAAGAGCCAACTTATTGGAAAAGACCCTGATGCTGGGAAAGATTGAAGGCAGGAGGAGAAGGGGATGACAGAGGATGAGATGGGTGGATGGTATCACCGATAGGATGGACATGATTTTGAGCAAGCTTTGGGAGTTGGTGATGGACAGGGAAGCCTGGTGTGCTGCAGTCCATGGAATCACAAAGAGTCAGACATGACTTAATGACGGAACAACAATAAATAAAGAAGGTTAGCAGTAATGATGACTTGAAACCTTCAGTATAAGTGCAGAAGATGAGAAGTGTTCAAAAGCTAGATTTGCCAAAGACTGAAATATGGCCTGTGAAGGAAGAAAGTCAATGATGACTGTGCATATTTTTTTTTAAACAATTGGAACTGAGTTCCCATTTTTTTGAGAAAAATACTAAAACAGGTTTAGGAGTAAGGCAAGATACGCTAAATTGGAGACAATTGTTGGTCAATTATGTAGAAATATCTAGGAGATAAAAGTTTCTTTTTTAGAAGAAAGATCTTTTAAAAGTTTCTTTTAGATTATTATAAGAGAGTTTCCCAATTTCTGTCATTTGAATAAGTACTTGGTGTGATCTAGAATGCTGACCTTCTTCTAGATATGCTCAGTATACTTAAAACCCAGACTGAAAAAGCCTACTTTGTCAAGTTGAGGCCCTGATTCAACATCTCTTGGGGTGTTATTTTGTTCCCTCTTGTTCAAAAAAGTGAATTGCCTTCTGCATTAAACTGAATTGTATGCAGTACTTGTACCAGTCTGAAATGGACCACATTAAGAAAGAAAAGACTGGATATGATGAATATCCAAACTCTATTCTCAATAAAAATTCCCTTTTCGCCTAGCAACACAGGGTCTTAGCCTTGTAATTCCTATAGTGCTGTTTTCCCAGTGGTCCTATTTGACACACTTAGCTCTCGGGGTTTCTTGCTGGACTTACTGATTTGTGACGTGAATTAGAAAATTCGATAGTACAGGAGTTCCTCTGGGTGTATGCAATGGCCTGTAGGTACTTGATCAGTGCCTACTTAGAATGTCTGAGCCGATTTTCGGGTAAAGGGATTAACTAGAGATTGAGTAAAGTATTCACAGAGGTTAAAGTTTAGCTAGAAGGGCTCTCAGTACCACGTTTGTCAACTACTGGGATGAAATAAGAGCTATACTTCAACTTTGACATTTAAATGATTATTTCAAATGAGGGAAATCCTCCCTAAAATCTCCAAGCCAACTTTATTTATCCTTCTTAAAATGTCTATTACCTGACTAGTTATTGAGACACAATTGAAGATATACAATGTTAGCTATGCACGTTGTTAAGTATTGTGTTCTGGTGACATTCAGCACTGTTCAGTAATTAGCTTAATGAAGAGGTGTAAAATTATATTAGTTATCCAGATGCTAATTTGCAGTAGCATGTGCTGCCTGATTTGGGAGGGTTCTTGTCTGAACTACAACCAGTAAGATTTGTTAATTAATTAGGAGATCTTTATGTGTGTGTGTGAGAGAGAGAGAGAGTGATTCCCACCATTAGAACCATTAGTCTTGTTTAATGTGCTCTAAAATTTGGGATTTTATATGCAGAGTACATCATGAGGAACGCTGGGCTGGAAGAAGCACAAGCTGGAATCAAGATTGCCAGGAGAAATATCAATAACCTCAGATATGCAGATGACACTACCCTTATGGCAGAAAGTGAAGAGGAACTCAAAAGCCTCTTGATGAAAGTGAAAGAGGAGAGTGAAAAGGTTGGCTTGAAGCTCAACATTCAGAAAACAAAGATCATGGCATCTGGTCCCATCACTTCATGGGAAATAGATGGAAAAACAGTGGAAACAGTGTCAGACTTTATTTTTTTGGGCTCCAAAATCACTACAGATGCTGATTGCAGCCAAGAAATTAAAAGACGCTTGCTCCTTGGAAGGAAAGTTATGACCAACCTTGATAGTATATTAAAAAGCAGAGACATTACTTTGCCAACCAAGGTCCGTCTAGTCAAGGCAATGGTTTTTCCCATGGTCATGTATGGATGTGAGAGTTGGACTGTGAAGAAAGCTGATCGCCGAAGAATTGATGCTTTTGAACTATGGTGTTGGAGAAGACTCTTGAGAGTCCCTTATACTGCAAGGAGATCCAACCAGTCCATTCTAAAGGAGATCAATCCTGGATGTTCATTGGAGGGACTGATGCTAAAGCTGAAACTGCAATACTTTGGCCACCTCATGTGACGAGTTGACTCACTGGAAAAGACTCTGATGCTGGGAAAGGTTGGGGGCGGGAGGAGAAGGGGACGACAGAGAATGAGATGGCTGGATGGCATCACCGACTCTGTGGACATGAGTTTGAGTGTACTCCGGGAGTTGGTGATGGACAGGGAGGCCTGGCTTGCTGTGATTCATGGGGTCGCGGAGAGTCGGACACGACTGAGCGACTGAACTGAACTGAACTGAACTGAAACTTTGGGAACATTCTTGGTAATGTCATTCCTATGGTTTTAGGTACTATACAGGTGACAGGATGAAATCTACCTTTCTGTGCGATGCCTTAGTTAGTGCACAGCTGTAGGCAATGCAGAGAGGGGAAGATACACAGCTATAATATGCAGCTTATAAAAGGAGATAGAAATTCACTCTCCCACTGCAAATTGCATCAGCCATTCCTTTCAAGGTTTGGTAAACAAATGTATTATCCCTTACCAAATGGATTCACAAACAACTGAAAATGAAACTGTGCACCCTTTTGGCTAAGTTCAAGTGAGATTTCCATTTTCATTGAGGAAATTGAGGGTTGAAAAATTCACATATGTAATATAGAGAATTCCATATTTCATACATGGAATTTACATGCATATATTCTTATTTGAAACACCAAGTTCTGTGCTTCACGTAGAAACATTTTGCACTTACGCCAATATGTGACCTACAGAGAATTTCCTATTTAGAGATGGAATTCTCTCTATATAAAGAGAATTACAGATGAAGCTCTAATTAAGGGATATCAAAGTCAGCATCCCGCTAAGGGACATGACTCATCAGTGCCAGGGGCATTGGAGTCAGCTCATTTACTGTAGACGGTCCCTTTCAAAGTAGTTCTGTTTTCTTCCTGCCTCCAGGTGAGAACACATGCCAGCTAACCCTATCGCCTTAGCCCTTTGAGGCTGGGAGCAGCAGGAGGATCATCCTAAGCCATCCACTACAAAGCACTGATGCTTAAAATTGTGCGAAGACTTGAGTGATATTGGAAAATGGCAAATTCTGCAGGTTCAGTTCAGTTCAGGCGCTCAGTCTTGTCTTACTATTCATGAGCCCATGGCCTTCAGTATGCCATACCTCCCTGTATATCATCAACTACAGGAGTGTGCTCAAACTGATCTCCATTGAGTCGATAATACCATCAAGCCATCTCGTCCTCTGTCATCCCATTCTCCTCTTGCCTTCAATCTTTCTCAACACCAGAGTCTTCTCCAGTGAGTCAGTTCTTCACATAAAGTGGCCAAATTACTGGAGTTTCAACTTCAACATCGGTCCTTACAAAGAACACTTAGGACTGCTCTCTTTGAGGATGTACTGTTTGAAACTCCTTGAAGTCCAAGGGATTCTAAAGAGTCTTCTTCAACACCACAGTTGGAGAGCATCAGTGCTTCAGTGCTCAGTATTTTTTTTTATAGTCCAAATCTCACATTCATGCATGTCTAGTGGAGAAACCATAGCCTTCATAAGATGGACCTTTGTTGATAAAAAAATGTCTCTGCTTTTTACTATGCTGTCTACATTGATCATAAGTTTCCTTCTGAGGAGGATGTGTCTCTTAATTTCATGGCTGCAGTCACCATCTGCCGTGATTTTGGAGATCAAACAAATAAAGGCAGCCACTTTTTCGATTCTTTCCCCATTTATTTGTCATGAAGCGATGAGATCAGAGGCCATGGTCTTAGTTTTCTGAGTGATGAACTTTAAGCCAGCATTTTCACTCTCCTCTTTCACTTTCATCAAGAGGCTCTTTAGTTCTTTTCACTTTCAGCGATAAGGGTGGTATGATCTTCATATCTGAGGTGATTGATATTTATCTTGGCAATCTTGTCTCCAGCTTTTGCTTCATCCAGCCCAGTGTTTCTCATGATGTATTCTGCATATAAGTTAAATGAGCAGGGTGACAATATACAGTCTGACGTACTCCTTTTCCTATTAGGAAACAGTCTGTTTTTCCACGTCCAGATTTCACTCATGCTTCCTACCTGCATGAAGATTTTTCAGGACGTAAGTCAGGTGGTCTGGTATTCCCATCTCTTTCAGAATTTTCCTCAGTTTATTGTGATCCACACAGTCAAAGTTTTTGGCATAGTCAATAAAGCAGAAATAGGTGTTTTACTGGAACTCTCTTGCTTTTGAGATGATCCAGAGAATGTTGGCAATCAGATCTCTAGTTCCTCTGCCTTCTCTAAAGCCAGCTTAAACATCTAGAAGTCCATGATTCACGTATTGCTGAAGTCTGGTTGGAGAATTTTCAGCATTACTTTACTCATGTGCGAGTTGAGTGTAACTGAGTGGTAGCTTGAGCTTCGTTGCCATTGCCTTTCTTGGGCAATTCTACTCAGGAGGCAGCATCACCTTATGCTACAGAGCCATTAGGCTCCCAAACCTTACATAAAAAAGATGTGCCTGGTCCTGTGGATGAAAGAATACTGCTTCATTTGAGAAAGACAGAAAGCTCTTTGTAGGGGTTCTGCATACCATATCACTTTGCTTTGTAATCTGGGCCATTCTGTTTCTTGGCTGCTTTGCATCTCCTTGAATGGCCCTGAGTGCTCTCTTCCTGCCACTCTGATATCCCTGGGCTTGATTGCCTGGCTTCAATCTGCCAGCCAGGCCAGTTCTGACAGTTTTCATGCAGTGTTGGAACAGTGAGTGCACACAGAGACACAGATACACCCAATGCTAAAAGGAAATTTTCACAGATGCAGAACCATACCTTTGCTTGTCCAGGATAATGGACTTGCATAACCACCTCTCATTTTCTCTGGTGGTTTTCTTCCATTTACTTGTTAATCAAGTTAGTGTCCTCTTCTATCTATATTGTTTATTCTGGAAGGTTACAAAGTGTTGGGATATGCTCATGAGGAGGACTGACATTCAAAGTGTTGTGTGGGCTCTTTTGTTGTGTGTCCATTCATGGTGGACAACTGAATGAGTGGTGCTAGTCTGTATTCCTCCATCACACTGACTGGTTCACAGTGCCAGTCACATTGGCATGATTCCATTCCATGCACTTTCATTCCAGCAGCCACACCAGAAATAGCATGGAGCTTTGGACAGCACTGACTTTGAGCACCCCCTTTCATCAAGCTCTCTCAAAATAATTGTTTGTCAATGCCATGCTCTTATGGCAGGCCCAGTACCCACTCAGTCCCAAGACTTTCTGAGAGAGGTACACCTGTGCCTCCTAATTGTGTAATAGTCTGTTAGGAGAGGTTTTCACTCCCCCCTCCCCCTATGGTTGTCTCCCTGTAGCAGGGAAAGTCCAAATCGAGGCCTCCAAAAGGCCAAAGAGAATGTGACAGCACTCTGTCTGAAGCAATATCATGAAGAAGGTACATATGGATTCAAAGCACCTCTGCTGAAACAAGTCACTGAATGTGAAGTCCAAAAGGTCAGGTGGCTTCCTTTTTTGGCAACACCACAGTTTACTTCTACACACACATGCACAGAACCCCCACACAGATCACACCCTGGAGAGCCTGCCTGCCCTGGGCCCACAACTCATGGCTCTGTTGTTCAGAAAGTGGCATTCTTCTCCCAAATGTTCCAACAGGGCATGATTCCAGGACAGCCTCCCTAACTTGCTAAATGCCAAGGTTCTCTTTCTCTTGCCCTCATAAGGCTGTGGTAGACAGTCTCATGGTGCACATTACACTAAGGATTACCACAAAAAAAGTCAGAGATTGTCCTCCAGTGAGAGTTTCAGAACCATCCCTCAAGTGCAGAGAGACATTTTGCCTCTCTGCCATCCACAGCCAAGGATGAGATCCCAGAGAAAGAAAGGAATTTATGTCAGAATTTTTGGCTCAAGAAGCAAGACATCTTTGTGATGACAGCTATTCCGTTCTCCCTAAGACTGAAAAGCTGAAGGCTCTGAACTGCTCTCAGGAACATCCCTGTCCTAGGATGCCTTGATGCAAACAGCCCACCACCATTCAGTTCAAGTTATTTCTGTCTCTCATTCAGCCTACACTTTATGACCCCATCAACTGAAGCATGCCAGGCTTACCTGTTCATCTAAAATTCCCAGAACTTGCTCAAATACATCTCCATCAAGTGGTGATGCAATATCTCTCTTGCTGTTATTTGGAAAATGAGGATGCCATCCAAACTTCTTAATTTCTGTCGTCCAATTCTCCTTCTGTTGTCAGTCTTTCCCAGTACTAGAGTGTTTTACAGTGTCTTTCTTCACATCAAGTGGCCAAAATACTGAAGATTCAGCTTCAGCATTTCTCCGAATACTCATGACCAAGTTCTTTTAGGATTCACTCGTTCCTTCTACATGCAGTGCAAATCTCAATTGTCTTTTCCAATACGATCGATCAAAATATCAGTTCTTCGGTAGTCAGGTTTAAGGTCCAAATCTCACATCCATACATGACTACTAGAAAAACCATAGCTTTGACTAGATGGACGTGATGTCTCTGCTTTTTAAAATGCTGTCTATATTTGTCTAGCTTTTATGGCTGCAGCCACCATCTACAGTGATTTTGAAGTCCAAGAAAGCAAAGCCTGTCATGATTTCCACTGTTTCCCCGTCACTTTGCCATGAAGAGTTGGGACCAGATGCCATGAACTTCAGTCATTAAATGTTAAGGTTGAAACCAAAATTTTCACTCTCCAATTTCACTTTCATTAAGAGATTTCTTAGTTTCTCTTCACTTTCTGCCGTTATGGTGGTGTCATCCTATATTTGTATTTATTTCTATATCTCCTGAAAAACGGGATCCCAGCTTGTGCTTCATCCAGCTTTGCATTTCACATGACACAGTCTACATAAGTAAATATGGTGACCATATATAGCCTGGAGTTGCTACTTTGCCCAATTTGGAACCAGCCCATTGTTCCCCATCCATGATAACTGTTGTTTCATTATCTGCAAAGAAGTTTCTCAGGAGGCATGTCAGGTGGTATGGTATTCCCATCTCTTGAAGAATTTTCCACACTTTTTGTGTTCCACAAGCTGAAGGTTTTGACATAGTCAATAAAGCAGTGGATGTGTTTCTTGAACTTGTTTGCTTTTTTGAGCATACAACGGGTTTGGGCAATTTAATCTCTGGTTCCTCTGCCTTTTCTAAAGGCAGCCTGAACCTCTGGAAATTCTTCCTTTGCATACTGTTGAAAACTTCCTGGGGAATTCCGTGCATTACTTTTTGCTTTATGTGAGGTGAATGCAATTGTGTGTTAGTTCAAAGAGTCTGACATTGTCTTTCTTTGGGAATGCGATGAAAAGTGATCATTTTCAGTCTTGTGGCCATTGCTGAGTTCTCCAAACTTGCCTTCATATTGAGTGCAGCACTTTCACAGCATCATATTTTAGGGGTTGAAATATCTCAACTGGATAGCCATCACCTCCACCATGTTTGTTCTCAGTAATATTTCCTAAAGCCTTCTTGACTATGCATTCTAGGATATCTGGGTCTAGGTGAGTGATGATACCATCGTGCTCTTCAGGGTTGACCATTTTCTTTGTGTTTTTGCCACCTCTTCTAATATTTCTGCTTCTCTTTGTTCCCTAATATGTGTGACCTTTATTGTGCCTTTCATTGCATAAAATGTTCCCCTGGTATATTTAATTTTCTTGAGAAGATCTCTAGTCTTTCTTATTCTATTGTTTTCCTCTATTTCTTGGCATAGATCAATGAGGACGATTTTCTTATAAGCCAGAGCTATGCATTCATATGGGTGTAAATTTCCTGATCTTTTTCCCCTTCCACTTCTCTCTCTCTTTCTCTCTCTTTTTGTTTCCTTTTCCTCAGCTGTTTTTAAGGCTTCTTCAGGTAACCATTTTGCCTTCTGCATTTCTTTCTGTTGGGGATATTCTTCATTGCTTCATTTTGTACAATATCACAAACTTCTGTACAAAGTTCTCTTTCAGATCTAATTCCTGGAATCAATTTGACATTTGCGATTTCACTCAAAAGATATTTTATTTAGGTTATATCTGTATGATCAAGGGGTTTTCCCTACTTTCTTCAATGTAAGTACAAATTTTTTCAATATGTGTGGTTGATCGGAGCCACAGTCAACTCCCAGTATTGTTTTGGCTGACTGTATAGAGACTTGAGCAATACATGAACTGTGAACTTCCAGATGTTCAAGCTGCTTTTAGAAAATGGAGAGGAACCAGAGATTACATTGCCAACATCCACTCAATCACCAAAAAAGCACGAGAGTTCCAGAAAACACATCTATTTCTGCTTTATTGACTATACCAAAGCCTTTGTCTGTTTGGATCACAATAAACTGTGGAAAATTTTGAAAGAGATGGGGATAACAGGTCACCTGACCTACCTCTTGAGAAACCTATATGTAGATCAGGAATCAACAGTTAAAACCGGACATGAAACAACAGACTAATTCCAAATAGGGAAAGGAGTGTTTCAAGGCTGTATATTGTCACCTGCTTATTTAACTTCTATGCACAGTACACCATGAGAAACGCTTGGATGGAAGAAGCTGGAATCAAGAATGCCGGGAATAGTTTCAATAACCTGAGGTATGCAGATGACACCACCCAAATGGCAGAGGGTGAAGAGGAATTGAAAAGTCTCTTGATGAAAGTGAAAGAGGAGAGTAACAAAGTTGGCTTTGAGCTCAACTTTCAGAAAACTAAGATCATGGCATCTGGTCCCATCACTTCATGGAAATAGATGAGAAAATAGTGGAAATAATGTCAGCCTTTACTTTGGGGGGCGCCAAAGTCCCTGAAGATGGTGATTGTGGGCATGTAAGTAAAAGACGTTTACTCCTCAGAAGGAAAGTGATGACTAACCTAGATATTATATTAAAAAGGAAAGACATCACTTTGCCAACAAAGGTCCATCTAGTCAAGTCTATTGTTTTTCCAGTGGTCATGTATGGATGTGAGAGTTAGATGGTGAAGAATGTTGAGTGCAAAAAAATTTATGCTTTTGAACTGTGGTTTTGGAGAGACTCTTGAGAGTCCCTTGGGTTGCAAGGAAATCCAACCAGTCCTAAAGGACTGATTCTAAAGGAGATCAGTGTTAGGGAATCTTTGAAAGGACTAATGCTAAAGCTGAAAATCTAATACTTTTGTCACCTCATGCGAAGAGTTGACTCAATAGACAAAACCCTGATGCTGGGAGGAATTGGGGTCAGGAGGAGAAGGGGACGATAGAGGATGAGATGGTTGGATGTCCTCACCCACTCAATGGACATGAATTTGAGTAACTCTAGGAGTTGGTGATTGACAGGGAGGCCTGTTGTGCTGAGGTTCATGGGGTCACAAAGACTTGGACATGACTCAGCAACTGAACTGAACTGATCTGAACTGAAAGAGACTCTCTAGTCTCAGCTCCATAGTATATTATCAGTTTGATTTTGGTATTGCTCATCTGATGATGTGCATGTCTGGAGTCACATCTCGTGTTGTTGGAAGAGGGTGTATCCAATGACAGTAACTTGTCTTGGCAAAACTGTGATAGATTTTGCCCTGGTTTATTTTGTACCTGAAGACCAAACATGTCTGTTCCTTTAGGTAGTTCTCAATTTCCTACTTTTACATTCCAGCCCCATATGATGAAAATAGCATCTTGTTCTTTGTGTGTACGTCCTAGAATGTCCTACTGGTAATCCCAGACCTCAGCTTCACCCTGACCTGCAGCTCAATTTCCACTTTAGCATTACTGGTCATGACGCAGACTTGGATTACAATGCTACTGAATAGTTAGCCTTGAAAACAAGCAGAGATGTTTCATTTTTATATTGCAATCAAGTACTGAAATTCACACTGTTTTTATTGATGAGGGCAGCTTCTTGCATTTCTTCTCTAGGGATTCTTACCTACTTTAGAAGATAAAATGTTCATCTGAATTAAATTTGTCCATTCCATTCAGTTTTAATTCACTGATTGCTGAAACTTTGATCGTCACACTTGTCATCTCCTGTTTCACCACGTAAATTTTACCTTCATCATGGTCCTCACATTCTAGGTTCCTATGAAATATCATTCTTTACAGCATCAAACTTTACTTTTACACCACTCACATCCACACCTTGGTGTTGTTTCTCCTTTGGCTCCATCTCTTCATTTTCTCTGGAATTACTTCCTCACTGAGTTCCAGAAGTATACAGGACACTTACCAACCTGGAGAGTTCATCTTTCAATGACCTATCTTTTTAGCTTTTCATATCGTTCATGGGATTTTCAAAGCAAGGATACTTAAGTGGTTTTCCATTCTCTTCTCCAGTTGACCACATTTTGCCAGAATTCTCCACTATGTCCAATCTATCATGCGTGGCCCTACACAGCAGGTCTCATAGCTTCATTGAGGTAGACAAGGCTGTGATCCATTTGAACAGTTTGGTCAGTTTTCTGTGATTGTGCTTTTCATTCTCTCTGCCATGTGATGGATAAAAATAAAAGGCTTATGTGCTTCCTGATGGGAGAAACTGACTGTGAGTGAGCCTCAGTCCAGCTCTGATCTATGGGGCCATATTCAGTGAATCTATAATTCAATATATTCTTGATGGTTGTGGCTGTGTTCAGGCTTTGTTGTCTGAACTGAGCCCAAACTATCATATGGGAAACGAAAGTCATTGGAAGGGCCTTCAAAATGATTTGAGCAAGCACTCTTGTATTCAGGGCCCGAGACACCTCTGCATCCCACTTTCTGCCAGAGACTCATTGACACTCACAAGCAAGTCTGGCTCAGTCTCTTTTGGGGACACCGCTCCTTATTCTTGACTCCTCATGCACACAAGGTTTTGAGGGTGCCTTCCAACAGGCTGTTTCACTCCTGTGGAAGTTGTATAATCAAATCCCACTGGCCTCCAGAGTCAAATTTCTTAGGGTTCTCAGTCCTTTTGCTAGATCCCAGGGTTAAGAAAACTGTAGGAGTCCTAGAGCTTCCTTAAATATATGAAACTTTCTTTGGAATCATTTCTTGCAACTTGTGGATTGTGTGCTAGGCGACTTTATATTAGGTTGTAAGGTGACCTTCTGTAAGAGAGCTTATGTCAAAAACTGAATGACCCAAGTCTGTGGCAGCTGGAGCCTCTCTTCCCTGTCAGGCCATTGCTGACCCATTCCTCTGCAGGAGACAGTCAATCACTTAAATTCAGTTCTGACTCTGTCTCTGGGCGGTCTCTGGGGATACGTGCACAAAATGTTTTATCGAGCACTTGAGGCATCGCTGGTATTTATTGATTCTAAATGCAAATTCACCACTGCTACAGTCTTCTTGGGTCTTTCCCTTTGCCCTTGGACATCTGTTGTTGTTGTTGCTCTTTTTGGTGGGACCCAACATTCTCTTGTCAATGGTCCTTCAGAAACAAGCTGTAATTTTGGAGTTCTCACAGGAAAAGTTGGGTTCACACCCTTCTACTTTCCCATCTTCACTCCCTTACAGGCACACACTGCCAAAGGGGGAAATGCCTCCATCCCACATCTGAAATTTTTTCACCATTCTGAGCTGTCAGATGGGCTTGAAGTGCCTGGACAGAGCCAAGGTCACTCTGTATTTTCTAGGATGCGTGTGGTTTCACAATGAAGGATCCTACCTTTTAATGTCATTTGTCTCACATGTTGCTATTGTTGGTCACTCGTAAAGAGAGAGTGTGTTACCTGATTGGCTGATCCGAGGCAGCACTATCCCAGGGCCTTCCCCTAATTTGGAAAAATTTTCCAGTGCAACAGGTTTTCTTTCTATTCCTCCTCCTTTCAGTTTCTACTCTTTCCTGAAGGACCTTCATCTCTTGACACTCTTATTTCCAGTTATAGCCATGTCCACCGTTTCCATAGGCCAGCCTACTTCCCACAGACTGAGGGGCCCACAGGCTATGTTTTAAAAGCCCCACACCACTGGAGTTATACTGGATGGATCTTTAACCGTTCCACATTCTCTTGCTGGTACAAACACACATCACCACAGCAGAAACTGTGAGCTTCTTCATGTCTCTTGATGTAAACCCAGATTTGTGAATTCACAGTCCTGAGTTGTCACTGGCCATCCTTTCCTCATTCCATATCTCAGAGATGCATGGAGTAGTCTCTCCCAGTCTGTGAATGCCTGGTGCCTCCTTCTGCTTGCTCCATATCTCGTGGTCTGTAACTTTCACCTCTCTGTCAGTTGTGATTAGATGCACATCCACAGAGAAAAACACACAAACATTGGAAACAAGCCTACATGGCTACACACACAAATGTGCAAGGCACACGGAAACATAGGCAAATAGGGAACATGGGTGTTTCTGCAGCTGAAGAACCAGTGCCTTATGTGAAATATAGAGATTTCCATATTTCTTATAGGAAAATATCCATTCTGAACTCAAATATGAAGTGTAGAGAAGTCCAAATTCCATGACGGAGACTTCCCCCCAGGTTTTGATACAGTAAATACAAGTCATTTCCCACTTCATGGAATCCATTCTTTGTTTTGGTATATGTTTTCAGAAATACAACAAACTCTTTACTTCATGAAGAAACAATGGTGCCCATATTTTCACTTGTGCAATAGAGATAGTTCCAATTACATACTGGTTTTCCATGACTTTAAAAGCGTGATAAGATTTTCATATGTGAAATATCCAGAACTTTTCACTTGATGTTAGACAACCACCACGAGGATTCATGTATGAGGTGTAGACTAGTCCACATTTCACATTAAAAAAAAAAAAAAAAACTGTTTCCAGATTTTCTTAAAATGAAGAAAAATAATGCAATATATTATAGAGTAAAACAAGCATCTCCATATTTGCACTCAAAAATGTAGGCAATTTTCCATTTGAGTTCAATTCAGTCCAGTCTCTCAGTCGTGTTCAACTTTTGCTACCCCATGAACTGCAGCTTGTCATGCTTCCCTGTCCATCACCAACTCCCAGAGATTACTCAAACTCATGTCTGTCTTGTCGGTGATGCCATCTAACCATCTCATCCTCTGTCGTCCTCTTCTCTTATTGCCTTCAATGTTCCCCAGCATCAGGGTCTTTTCCAATGAGTCAGTTCTTTGCATCAGGGGTCAGGAATATTCGAGTATGTGTGTCAGCATCTGTGCTTCCAATGTATATTCAGGACTGATTTCCTTTAGCCTCCTTGACGTCCAAGAGACTCTCAAGGTTCTTCACCAATGCCACATTTTAAAGACATCAATTCTTCCATGCTCAGCTGTCTTTACAGTCTAAATCTCACATCCGTAAATTACTGCAGGAGAAACCATCGCTTTGACCAGGTGGACCTTCGCTGGCAAAGCAATCTCTCTGTTTTTCATTATTCATAGCTATTAATCCAAGTACCAAGTGCCTTTTAATTTTACGGCTACAGTCACAATCTGCAATTATTTTGGAGCCCCCCAAAATAAAGTCTATCAGTATTTCCATTGTTTCTCCATCCATATTTTAAGCATGGATGGTACCATATATCATGATATTAGTTTTCTGAATGTTGAGTTTTAACTCAAAATTTTCACTCTCCTCTTTCATTGTCATCAAGAGGTTCTTTATAACTACATCATCTTCCACCATAAGAGTGATATTTCTCGAAGTAATCTTTATTCATAATTGTGCTTCTTAAAGCCTGGCATTTAGCATGTTGTACACAACATATGAACTATGGGCTGAAATTTGTGACATTGTACAGGAGACAGGAACCAAGACCATCTGCAAGAAAATGAAAAGCAAAAAAGAAAAACGGCTGTCTGAGAAGACCTTACAAAGATCTGTGAAAAAAAGTGAAGCTAAAAGCAAAGGAGAAAAGGAAAGATTTATCCCTTTGAATGCACAGTTGCAAAGAATAGCAAGGAGAGTTAAGAAAGCCTTCCTGAGTGATCAACGCAAAGAAATAGATGGGAACAATAGAATGGGAAAGACTAGAGCCCCTTCAAGAAAATTTGAGATACCAAGGGAATATTTCATGCAAAGAATGGCTCAATAAAGAACAGAAATTGTATGGACCTAATGAAGCAGAAGATATTAAGAAGAGGTGCAACAAATACTCAGAAGAACTATACAAAAAAGATTTTTTACCACCTATATAATCACGATACTATGATCACTTATCATCCCCTAGGGCCAGACATTCTGGAATGGGAAGCCAAGTGGACCTTAGGAAATATCACTGTGAACAAAGCCCGTGGAAGTGACAGAATTTCAGTTGAGGTATTTCAAATCCTAAAAGATGATGCTGTGAAAGTGTTGCACTCAATATTTCAGCAAATGTGGAAAACTCAGCAGAGACCACAGGACTGGAAAAGGTCAGCTTTCATTACAATCCCAAATAAAGTCAATGCCAAAGATTGCTCAAACCTACCGCACAATTGCAGTCATCTCACACGCTTGCTAGTAAATAGTGCTCAATATTTTCCACTCTAGGATTCAAAAATGGGTGAGCCGTGAACTTTCAGAAGTTCAAGGTGGTTTTAGAAAAGGTAGAGGAACCAGGGATCAAACAGCCAACATCTGCTGGATCACCAAAAAAGGAAGAGAGTTCCAGAGAAACATCTATTTCTGCTTTATTCACCATGCAAAATCCTTTGACCGTATGGATCTCAAAGAACTATGGACAATTCTGAAAGAGATCGAAACACCAGACCACCAGACTTGCCTCTTGAGAAACTTGTATGCAAGTCAGGAATGAATAGTTAGTACTGGATATTGAATAACATCCTGGTTCCAAATAGGAAAATGAACATATCAAGGCTGTACTGTCACCCTGCTTATTTAACTTATTTGCAGAGTACATCATGAGAAGCGCTGGCCTGAAAGAAGCACAACTGGAATCAAGATTGCTGGGAGAAATATCAATAACCTCAAATATCAATAACCTCAGATATACAGGTGACACCACTTATATGGCAGAAAGTAAAGAAAAATTGAAGAGTTTCTTGAGTAACGTAATGAGAGTGAACACATTGGCTTAAACTTCAACTTTTAAAAACTCAGATTATGGCCTCCAGTCCCATCACTTCTGGCAAACAAATGGGGAAAGAGTGGAAAGAGTGGCTGCCAATATTATATATATATATATATATTTTTTTTTGTGGGGGGGGGGCTCCAAAATCACTGTAGATGTTGATTGTAGCCATGAAACTAAAATGCTTACTCCTTGGAAGGAAAGTTATGGCCATGCTAGACAGCATATTAAAAAGCAGAGACCTGATTTTGCCAAAAAAGCTCTGTTTAGTCAAGCTATGATTTTTTGCAGTAGTCATGTATGGATGTCTTATTTGGACTATAAAGAGTGCCAAGAATTGATGCTTTTGAAATATGGTGTTGGGGAATACTCTTGAGTGTCCATTGGACTATAAGGATATGCAACCAGCCAATCCTAAAGGAGATGAGTCCTGGATGTTCATTGGAATGACTGATGTTGAATTTGAAACTCCAATAGTTTGGCCAGCCAATGCAAACAAATGAGATCCTCACGCTGTGAAAGATTGAGGGTAGGAAGAGAAAGGAATGACAGAGGATGAGATGGCTGGATAACATTACCGACTCAATGGACATAAGTTTCGGTACACTCAAGGAGTTGGTAATGGGCAAGCAGGTCTGGCATTCTGCGGCTCATGGGGTCACAAAGAGTCGAACATGACTGAGTGACTGACGTGGACATTACATATAATTTAAATAAGTAGGGTGACAATATGCAGCCTTGTCATAATCCTTTCCTTATTTGAAAACAGTCCATTGCTTTACTTCCAATTGTAACAGTTTCTTCTTGAGTTGCATACAGATTTCCTAGGAGGCAGGTCAATTGATCTGGTATTTCTATCACATTAAGAGTTTTCCATAGTGTCTTGTGATCCACACAGTCAAAACCTTTGATATAAACATGAAGTAGAAGTAGATTTTTGTTAGTTTGTTTTTTTTTCCTGTAGCTCTCTTGTTATCTTGATGATCCCACAGATGTTGCATATTTAATTTCTGGTTCCTCTGCCTTTACGAAATCCACTTGGTACATCTGGAATTTCATGGTTCATGTACTGTTGAAGCCTGGCTTTTAGAATTTTGAATACTACTTTCCTTCTGTTTGAGATGAGGGCAACTGTATGTTTGTATGCACAATCTTTTTCAGTATCTTTCTATGAGATAGGAATGAACTTTTCAAGGCCTGTGTCCATTGCTGAGTTCTCCAAATTTGCTGGCATATTGAGTGAAGAACTTACACAACTGTTAAATAACTCAACTAGAATTCCATCAATTCCACTAGCTTTGTTCATATGGATGTTCATAAGGACTGCTTGACTTCACATTCTATGATGTCTGGCTCTAGGTGAGTGATCAAAACGTCTTGGTTATCTGGGTAATGAACACCCTTTTTTGTATAGTTCTTCTGTGTATTTTTGCCAACTCTTTTCAATATCTTCTGCTTCCATTACATCCATGAAAATTCTGTACATTATTTTAAACATCTTTGCCTGAAATATTCCTTTGGTATCTCTAACTTTCTTGAAGGAATCTTTGGTCTTGCTCATCCTATTATTTTCCTCTATTTCTTCGCTTTGATCACTGAGGAAGCCTTTCTTTCTTTCCTTCCTGTACTTTGGAACTCTGACCTTAAAATGGGTGTATCTTTCCTTTTCTCCTTTGCTTTCTGCTTCTATTCTTCTCATCTATTTGTAAGTCATCTTTAGAAAGCCATTATGCCTTTTTGTATTTCTTTTTCTTGAGGACGGCTTGGTCACTACTTCTTATACAGAGCCACAAACCTCTGTCTGTATTTCCTCAGTCACACGTTCTATCAGATCTAATCCCTTGAAACTCTTTGTCACCTTCATGTTTAATCCTAAAGGATTTGATTTAGATAATATATGAATAGTCTAGTAGTTTTCCCTTCTTTTTTAATGTAAGTCTGAATTTGGCAACAAGGACTTCATGATCTGAGCCTCAGTTAGCTCTCAGTCCTGCTTTGGTTGACTATGCATACCTTCTCCATCTTCGGCTAGAAGAAAATAATTAACCTGATTTCAGTATTGCACATCTGATGATTCCATGTGTAGAGTCTTCTCTTGTGTTGTCCCCCAGGGTGCTTGCTATAAGCTGTGTGCTCTCTTGGCAGAGCTCTGTTAACCTTTGACTGGGTTCCCTTGGTACTCGAATGCCAAGTTTGTCTGTTACTCAGGTATCTCTCGACTTTCTACATTTGCATTCCATTTCTCTATGATGAAAAGGACACATTTTGGGGTGTGTTAGTTCTAGACCGTCCTGTAAGTCTTCACAAAACTGTTCCACTTAAGCTACTTCAGCATACTTGGTCAGCACACAGACTTGGATTAATACACTATTGAAAGGTTTGTCTTGGAAATGAACAAAGATCCTTCTGCTTGTTAGACATCTGTCAACTTCATCTCTTCATCAGCTGTGGAAATACACATCCACATAGAAAAAAACAGAAAAACACAGCTCACAAACTCACGTGTGTAGACACACACAAATGTTCAAGGCACAGGAATACAGGAAAACTGGGAACATAGGTGTTTCTTTAGCTGAAGAACCAGTGCATCATATGAAATATAGAGATTTCCAGTTTTTTTTTATAGGAAAATATGAATTCTGATCACAAATACGAAATATAGAGAAGTCTAACATCCAAGATGGAAAATTAGCACCTAACTTTTAATACAGTAAATACAGGACATCACACATTTCATGGAAGAAAATCTTTCTTTTGCTATATGTTTGAGAAATGCAAAGATTCTCTACTTTATGAAATAACAATGGTGTCCAGATTTTCATTTGTGCAATAGAGAAAATTGAAATTTCATACTGGTTCTCCTTATCTTCAGAAAGTCAGTGACAAGATTTTCATATGTGAAATATACATATTTCCTCATTTAATGGTAGAGATCACTAACTGGATTTTCATACATGAGGTGTAGAGAATTCCACATTTCACCTAAGAAAAAGAGCTTCCATGTTTCCATGAATGAAATTTAAAAAATGCCAAGTATCCTGTAGCAAAACCAGCATCACTATATTCACATGTAAAAATGTACGTGATTCTACATTTGATTTTAGTTCAGTTCAGTCTCTGGATCATGTTCAGCACTTTGCGACACCATGGACTGCAGCAACGTATGCTTCCCTGTCCGTCATCAACTCCTGGAGCATACACAAACTCACGTCCATCGAGTCAGTGATTCCTCCCAACCATCTCATACTCTGTTGTCCTCTTCTGCTTCAGTCGTCAATGTTTCCAACCATCAAAGTCTTTTCAAATGAGTCAGTTATTCTCATAAGGTGGCCAAATTATTGTCGCTTCACCTTCAAAATCAGTCCTTCCAATGAATATTCAGGATTGATTTCTTTTAGCCTCCTTAAGGCCAAGAGACACTTAGTTTTCAGCAAAACTATTTGAAAAGCATCAAGAATTCTGCACTCAGCTGTCTTTAGAGTCCAAATCTCACATCGATACATGACTGCTGGCAAAACCATAGCTTTGACTATGTGGGACTTGGCAAAGCAATGTTTCTGCTTTCCAAGATGCTGTCTAGTTTGGGCATAGCTTTCTTCCCAGGAGTACATCTTTTAATTTCGTGGTGCAGTCAACATCAGCAGTAATTTTAGAGCCCCCCAAAATAGAGTCTTTTGCTCTTTCCATTGTTTCTCCCTTTGCTGAGCATTGATTGGATTGGATGTCATGATGTTAGTTCTCTGAAAGTTGAGTTTTTAAGCCAAATTTTTCACTCCTCTCTTTCATTTTCATCAAAAGGCTCTTTAGTTACTCTTCACTTTCTGCCATAAGGGTGATGTCATCTTCTTCACAGAGTTTATTTGTATTTCTCCCAGCAGTTTTAATTCAAGCTTGTGCATCATCCAGCTTGGCATTTCACAAGTTTTACACTACATAGTGGTTAATTAAGCAGGGTGACAATATGCAGCCTTGGCACAATCTTTTCCTGATTTGAAAGCAGCCTGTTATCCCGTATCCTGTTGCTTCTTGACCTGGATATAGATTTCTCAAGAAGCAGGTCAGATGATCTGGTTTTTCCACCACTTTATTATTATTATTATTATTTTCACACTTTGTTGTCATCCCCACAGTCACAGGCTTTAGCGTAAAGAGTGAAGCAGAAGTAGAGGTTTCGGTTTTGGCTTTGCTTTTCCTTTTTGGAGATCTCTTGCTTTTTTAATGATCCTATGGATGTTGGCAATTTGATCTTTCATTCCCCATCCTTGTCTAAATCCAGCTTGAACATGTGGAAGTTCATTGTTCATGTACACATGAATCTGGATTGGAGAATATTGAGTATTACTTTTCTACCGCTTGACATGGGGGCAAATGTGTGGTAGTGTGAACATTCCTTGGGATTTTACCTTTCTCTGGGATTGGAATGAAAACTGAACATTTCCAGTCCTGTGGCAATTGCTGAGTTTTTTAAATTTGCTATCATATTGAGTGTAGCACTTTCATAGAATCATTTTTAGCCTGTGAAATAACTCTACTAACATTCCATCAGCTCCACTAGTTTTCTCCATATGATGCTTCATAAGGAATACTTTACTTCACATTCCAAGATGTCTGGGTCTAGGTGAATAATCACACCATCGAGATTGTCTGGGTATTGAAAATCCTTTTTCCATAGTTCTTCTGTATATTCTTGACACCTCTTTTTGATATATTCTACTTCTGTTAGGTCCGCACCATTTATGTTCTTTATTTTGACCATATTGGCATGAAATGTTCCCTTGGTATCTCTAATTATCTTGAAGAGATATAGCCTTTTCCATGCCATTTTTTCCCCTCTGTTTCTTTGGACTGTTCACTGAGGTAGACTTTCTTATCTCTCCTTTCTCTTCTTTGAAACTCTGCACAAACGGATATATCTTTCCTTTTCTTCTTTGTTTTAGATTCTCTTCATTTCTCAGCAATTTGTAAGGTGTATTCAGACACACATTTTGCCTTTTTGCATTTCTTTTTCTTGAGGATGGTTTTGATCACTGCCTTTTGCACAATTTCACAAACCTCTGTCTGTAGTTAGTCAGGAACTCTATCAGATCTAATCCCTTGGATCTATTTGTCACTTTCACTGTGCAATCATAAGGGATATCATTTAGGTCTTACATCAGCAGTCTAGTGGTTTCCCTACATTTTTAAATTTAAATCTGAATTTGGCAATAAAAATTCATGATCTGAGTCACAATAGATCTCAGTCTTATTTTTGCTGACTGTATATAATTTCTCCATCTTTGGCGGCAAAGAAAAGAATCAATCTGGTTTCAATTTTGACCATCTGATAATGTCCATGTATAGAATCTTGTCTTGTGTTGCTGGAAGTGAGTGCTTTCTATGAGCAGTGTGTTCCCTTGGCAAAGCTCTATTTCTTTTCACTGGCTTCGTTTTGTCGTCCAAAGCCAAATTTGTCTGTTACAGCAGGTATCTCTGGACTTCCTACTTTTGCATTCCATTCCCCTATAATGAAAAGGACATCTTTTATGGGTGTAAGTTCTAGAAGTTCTTGTAGGTCTTCACAAAGATGCACTACATCAGCTTCTTCAGCATTAGTATTTGTTGCACGGGCATGGATTACTGTGATGTTGACTGGTTTGTTTTGGAAATGAACAGAGATCACTATGTCGTCTTTGAGATTGCCTCCAAGACTTCATTTTGAACTCTTTTTTAACTATGACAGCTACTCCATTTTCTGTAAGGGCTTTTTGCCCACAATAGTAGACATAATGGTCATTTGAGTTAAATTCACACTTTCCAGTCCATTTTAATTCATTGATGCCTAACATGTCGATTCTCACTCCTCCCATCACCTGTTTGACCCCTTCTGAACGACCTTAATTCACGGACCTAACCTTCCAGGCTTCTATGCAATATTACTATTTACAGCATCAGAATTCATTCTATCTCCAGTCACATCTGCAACTGGGTTCTGATTTTACTCTGGCTCCATGCCTTTATCCTTTCTGTCATTTCCTCTGCACTGATCTGCTGTAGCATTTTTGTCAACTACCAACCTTTTGAGTTCCTCTTTCTGCATGCTATATTTTGCCATTATATACTGCTCATGGGTTTCTCAAGGCAGGAATACTGAAGAGGTTTTCCATTCCATTCTCCAAGGACTACATTCTGTCAGAACCCATCACTATGACCCGGCCATCTTGTGTGGCCCTACATTCCTGGCTCATAGTTTCATTGAGTTAGACAAGGCTATGGACCAGGTGATCAGTTTGGTTAGTTTGCTGTGATTATGATTTTCATTCTGTCTTCCCACTGATGGAGAAAGATAAGAGGCTTGTGGAAGCTTCCTGATGGAAGAGACTAACTGAGGGGAAAACTGGTTCTTATTCAGATGGACAGGTCCATGTTCAGTTGAGTTCAGTTTTGTGGCTCAGTCCTGTTCAAATCTTTGCATGCCCATAAACTGCAGCATGTCAGGCCTTCTTATCCATCACCAACTCACTGAGTTTACTCAGACTCATGTCCATTGATTCGGTATGCCATCCAACTATATGCTGCTGTCCCTCCTCCTCCCACCTTGTACCTTTCCCAGCAGCAGGGTCTTTTCCAATGAACCCATTCTTCACATCAGGTGGCCAAAGTATTGGAGTTTCACCTTTAGCCCCAGTCCTTGCAAGGAATATTCAGGACTAATATCCTTTAGGATGGTCTGGTTGGATTTCACATAGGCATCCAAGAGACTTTCAAGAGTCTTCCCCAATACCACCGTTCAAAAGCATTAATTTTCCTGCTCAGATTTCTTTATAGCCCACCTCTCACGTGCATACATAACTACTGGATAAACAACAGCTTTTACTAGATGCATATTTCATGTAAAATTTGTACACTACATTTTCATATCTGAAATAAGCATAGTTCGTGTCTTATTAGACAATGTGTTCCCTGGTTTTCACATTTGAAAGAGCAAAAATCCCACCTTCCATGTCCAAAATTACTCAACAGTTTTTCATACGTCAATTATAGAGAATTCATTACTGCCAATCGAAGATTCTGCTTACAATTTTAAATATGGGAGATATAGAGTGTTCCCTACTTCAGTTAGAAACATCTGCACTTAGATGTTGAAATATGAAATATACAGAATTCCATGCTTTGAGGAAGTATTTTAGTTTGTTTATTTTTAACTTAGGGATAATTATTTTACAGAATTTTCTTCAAAAGCATCAATTCTTCCGCGCTCAGATTTCTTCATAGTCCAACTCTCACATCCACACATGACCATTGGAAAAACCATAGCCTTGACTAAACGGACCTTTGTTGGCAAAGTAATGTCTCTGCTTTTTAATATGCTATCTAGGTTGGTGATAACTTTCCTTCCAAGGAGTAAGTGTCTTTTAATTTCATGGCGCAATAAGCATCTACAGTGATTTTGGAGCCCAAATTATTAAAGTCTGACATTCTTTCCCCTGTTTCTCCATCTATTTATCATGAAGTGAAGGAACCAGATTCCATGATCTTAATGTTCTGAATTTTGCGCTTTAAGCCAACATTTTCACTCTCCTCTTTCAATTTCATCAAGAGGTTTTTTAATTCCTCTTCACTTTCTGCCATAAGGGTGGTGTCATCTGCATATCTGAGGTTTTCATATTTCTCCCAGCAGTCTTGATTCCCGCTTGTGCTTCTTCCAGCCCAGTGTTTCTCATGATGTATTCTGCATATAAGTTTAAAAACACGGTGACAATATACAGTCTTGACATACTCCTTTTCCTATTTTGAACCGGTCTGTTGTTCCACGTACATCAATAACTGCTCTTTCCTCACCTTCATATAATTCTCTCAAGAGACAGGTCAGGTTGTCTGCTATTCCCATCTCTTCCAAAATTTTTCACAGTTTATTGTGATCCACACAGTCAAAGGCTTTGCATAGTCAATAAGGCAGAAAGAGAGGTTTTGTCTGGAACTCTCTTGCTTTTTCCATGATCCATCGGAATTTGGCAATTTGATCTCTCTTTCCTCTGCCTTTTCTGAAACCAATTTGAACATCTGGAAGTTCACGTTTACCCCTTCTATTTGCAGAGTAGTGATGGGACCAGATGCCCTTATCTATGTTTTTACGAATGCTGAATTGTCAGCTTGGTTTTACACTCTTCTCATTCACCCTCATCAAAAGACTCTTTATTTCCTCTTCACTTTCTATTTGTTTCAGTGTTGCCATCTATATATCTGAGGCTGTTGATGTTTCTCCCAACCCTCGATGCCAGCTTGTGATTTACTCATTTGTTATTTTAATAGTGTACTCTACTTAAGATTCCCATAAACAGAGTGACAATTTAGGGATTTGTCACTCTCTTTTCCCAGTTTTGAATATTCAGTTGTTCCATGTCTGGTCCCAATTCTTGCAGCTTGACTCATTTAAGGATGCTTTCAACTTTTACTTCCTCAATCATTTTCCAAGTACTCCACCCTTTTTGTTTTTGGTGTTCTCCATCTAGACACCTAAGTTTCTCATTGTGGGAAATTTATCATTGCCCCAGTCAGAACTCTGTCTGTTTAACTTGTTGTTGTTGTTTTCGTTGCTCATCTCACCGGGCTTCATTTATTTCCTCCTTTCTACCTCCACCTAATTAGTTTTTTCTCAGTCTCAGTTATTCTACTGTTGGTTCCTTCCAGGGTGTTGTTAATCTCAGTTATTGCATGGATTATTGCTCTTTGACTCTTCTTTATTTCTTCTAGATCCATGGTAAACATGTTTATTTCTTCTCATTACAGTCCTCCAGTGTATTTACTGGCAACTCTATGTATCTTTCAAGATTTTGATCATCTTTACTCTCATTATTCTGAATTATTCTTCAGGAAAACTTCCTAACTCTTCTTTTCTTTGTCTTTGTGTGTTTTTATCATTTACCTTCAGCAGCTGCATATTTCTCTCCCTTTTCATTTTGCTTTGATTACTGTGATTTGGGTCCCCTTTCTGCAGGCCGGAGGGTTATAGCTCCAATATGTTGTGGATCCTGTCCTTTGTGGGTGGGATTAGACCAGTGACTTCTCCAGGTTTAATGCTTCGGATCATTTGTGTCTGTGCACTGGCATGCGGATCTGTGTCTCTTCTCTCTGAAATTCAATAAATTGTCCATGGACAGTGCTTTGGGGTATTTGTGGGTTTGGTATGGCCTAGTGCACCCCCTTTTATAATATTCACCGTTTTGTTTCTGTTTGCTGGAGAATAGGTGTGGTTTCTCTTGTACTGACCTTACTGACTCAAGTGTGGAGATTGCTTTCCATGTAGACATGGAAATTCTGGAGTGTGTGCTTGTCCTTTAACGTTCCTTGAGGTAAGGAGTTCGATGTTGCTCTAAAGTTCTGGAATCGATACGCTGGACTCTGGGTTTCTTTTTCCAGGTTGCAGTAACATCAAAAGTCTACATCCACACATTACAGAAGATAAACCCCAGGTTAATGGTGGCAGAACTCTCCTCATCCAGAAAGTGTCAACAGGATGCACAGAATTTCAGACAGCAGGGAAAAGGGAGGAGTGTGAAAGAGGTGCCTAGGAGGAGATAGGAGAGTGTTAAAATGGAAAACAGCAATCAATCAAGGAAACGAATCCATGAATGAAATCAGATCGTAAATATTTTGTTACTAAAGTCACAACATTGATATCAATTTTGGGAAAATAAACGTTAAGAAACAAGAAAAATAGTGTAAAAAAAGAAAATGGAGTTTAAATTTATTCTCTCATATATAAAAAATGTGCTTAAAATAGATTTATATGTGTTTTGTTTGAAAGATAATAATAGTTAATAGAAATAAAAGTTTAGGGTATAATAAAGGACTAAAATAGTTTAAAGTTAAAGAAATCATATGGAAATAGATCGCAGAGTTTCAAAGCAGTTGTGTGATTTTTGGTTTCAATAGAGTGTCAGACAGTCTCTTGTTGAAGCTTGTATTGTCAAAGGTGACTGTTGTTCCTCAGTTGAACAGTCTGGGCATATATTGCTGACTTATTCCATTGAACCTGTCACTTCTAGGTCGGTTTTTGTTTCTTTGTTTATATTTCCTTCTTTTATTTGAAAAACTCTCCATATCTCGTTTTCACCATGAAACGAGGGTGCAGTAACCTCATATTCGAGCTCACTTGTTCAGTGCTTTGGGCGGTGAGAGGTGGGACACAGAAATCAAATACCATTGGGATATTGGGGGTGGTTGAGGTGGATTGATCACATTGGGCTTTTGAATGACAAATGTGACATGTACTTTCTAGGTCCACACCGCTCAGATTCCTGGTTGATACAAGAGGGCACAGTCCCAAGTGGGCCCTGTGTTACATGCACTTCCCAGCCAATCAGGCAGTCAGGTGCTTGGCAAGGGCCATGACCACGATTGGCTATGTGCTTTGTGCTCTTCCCAAGTCCAAAATCTCGGGTGACTGGTTGGAGGCAAGGCACAGTCCCAGGTGGGCCGTGCATCTTATGCAGCTTTCTGGTCTCAGCCAATCAGTTTGCTGCCTGTGCCAGCGGCAGAGTCTCAAGTGTGCCATGTGTCTCCTCAAGCTAACTGACCCCAGGCTGTCATGTTCCTGGCCTATGTGAACTGTCCATGAAGTGAGGTATTCATCATTAACAACTCTCAGCCAGCTTAGAACTTGGTATGGGATGTCTCTGGGGCCAAGATTCTAGTAGCCTCTTTCCTTCTGCCTCTGGCAGTCGTACACGTTTCTCTCTCAATTCGTGGAGGAAAGGGTCTTAAATGGACACTGACTTGGTCTCCTTTGGTATTTTCTAGTACACAATCTTCTGTTCTGTGTGTATGCCATGGTTCAATGTGGCCTTAGAGCCTTCTCACAGGAAAGGTCCTTTCTAAAATTTCTGTCTCCAGTGTCCCCATGGTTTAGGTTTGTGTGTTATCTTAGCTTCGTCACATTGTCCTCAGGGCACTAAAGCCTGCTTTTAACCATAATGTGTTTGATACATCCCAGACCTGCCTTCAATGCCCCATGTATGACAGTGGACGAGAGCATCTGAATCATTCCTTGGCTAGTGATCAGATTTATTGGCATAATCTGTGTTTATGTTCTTCCTCTGTCTAGTTCTATTTCTTCCCCGAATGACACCTATGAGAGAGGGTTTCCTATTTTGTGCAAATTTCTCCTCCTTTAAGACTCCTTCTCCAAGGAGAGTCTCGATCCCTAAAAACATTTCCTCCCTTTCATCACTTATTTTTTCTTACCTAGTTTTAAGAGACTGGTTTTCCTTTATCAGTTTCTAGGTCCCATCAACATCGGTCACAAATGGATTTGTGTGGGAGAAAGTGGACTCAGGCTCCTATTCCTCTAACACAATGAGACCCCCACCGCAACCCTGGAAGGTCCATTTTATTAACTGAAATCTTGTTGTTGTTCAGTCACAAAGCCATGTCAGACTCTTTGTGACCCCTTGGACTGCAGCACACAGGGCCTCTCTGCCCCTCACCATCTCTCAGGGTCTGCCTGAGATCATGTCCATGAATGGGTGAAATGATACAGCCTTCTCCTCCTCTCTAACCCATTTGTCCTCCTTATTTCATTACTTCCTACGAATTAGGGTCTTTTCTAGTGAGTCAGTTCTTTGCTCAGGTGGTCAAAGCTTTGGAGACTCAGCTTCCGTGTCAGTGATTCTAATGCATCTTCAGAGATGATTTTCTTTATATTTGACTAGCTTGATCTCCTTGCAATCCAATGGACACTCACAAGTCATCCCAAGCAGAGCACTTTGGTGTTCTCACATCCATACATGTCTACTGGAAAGACCATTAGTGTTACTCAATGTGATTCCTTTGATCAAGTCAACTCTTCACTTTTTAACACACTTACTAAATTTGTGAGCACTTTTCTCCCAGGAAGCAACTGTCTTCAAATTTTATTGCTGCCATCACCATCACAGAGAATATAGAGCCACAAAGAGGAAATCTGTCACTGATTCTGCTTTTCCCATCTTTATTTCCCATGAAGCAGTGGGACCAGATACCATGATCTTACTTTGTGTAATACTGAGAATTCAAATGTACTGTTTGCCCTGTTTTCCTATCAAAATTGAGAATTATTTTATTCTTTTACCTTTGTTTTCCCCTCAGTGTTTTGGATAAGAAATTATTTTCTAAGAATATTCTAAGATGGTTGCTACTCATTATATATAATACTTCTGGTTTTTAGTTTCCTGTTGGAGCATTTGTGTCATGCTTCTTTGACAACTCTGTTAAATGTTGACAAAATGCACAGCCTATATTACATTTCTCTATTAACATAATATATTGAGCCTGTTCATGTTATCTAGTTAGGTTTTCTCTAATGTGGCAACTGCTAAAATAAAAGGAGGACAAGAAATAAGGATATAATGTGGAGGGTTGCATGAAACTGAACCCCTGTGGCATGAAGGGAGATAAATTTTGATAATCAATGATTTCTATTGAAATATTTGGTACCAGAAGTTGAAAGGGATGAAAGAAAAAATGTACACACTGAATAATGGAGAAGCGATTTTAATGTACACATCATATAATTTGAATGTTCAGCAGTTCATTTGAGTTCAGATGCTCAGTCATCACCGACTCTTTGCGACCCCATGAATCACAGCATATCAGGCCTCCCTGTCGATCACCAAGTTGCGGAGTTCACTCAAACACATGTCCATCAAGTCGGTGATGCCAGCCAACCATCTCATTCTCTGTCGTCCCCTTTTCCTCCCACCCCCAATCCTTCCCTGCATCAGAGTCTTTTCCAGTGAGTCAACTCTTCTCATGAGGTGGCCAAAGAATTAGAGTTTCAGCTTTAGCATTAGTCCTTCCAAAGAAAACCCAGGATCAATCTCCTTTAGAATGAACTGGTTGGATCTCCTAGCAGTCCAAGGGAATCTCAAGAGTATTCTCCAGCACCAAAGTTCAAAAGCATCAATTCTTTCTTCACAGTCCAACTCTCACATCCATACATGACCATTGGAAAAACTATAGCCTTGACTAGACGGACCTTGTTTGGTAAATTAATGTCTCTGCTCTTTAATATGTTATCTAGGTTGGTCGTAACTTTCCTCCCAAGGAGTAAGCGTCTTTTAATTTCATGGCTACAATCAGAATCCACAATGATTTTGGATCTGACACTATTTCCTCTGTAACACGTTTTATTTCCCATGAAGTGATGGGACCAAAACCATGGTCTTTGTTTTCTGAATGTTGAGCTTCAAACCAACCTTTTCACTCTCCTCTTTTGCTTTTATTAAGAGGATTTTTAGTTCGTCTTCACTTTCTGCATTAAAGGTCGTGTAATCTGCATACCTGAGGTTATTGATATTTCTCCCGGTAATCTTGATTCCAGCTTGTGCTTCTTCCAGCCCATCGTTTCTCATGATGTAATCTGCATATAAGTTAAATAAGCAAGGTGACAATATATAACCTTGACGTACTCCTATTCCTATTTGGAACAATTCTGTATCTCTAAGTAAATGAGAGTTGTGGTTTTATGTGCTCAAGGTGTCCTCTTATGTATGAACCCCATCTCTTATACAAAGAATAGTGGAAGATAAGCTCAATTAAAGGATAGTCTTTCAGCAATAGGATCTATATTATTCAGCCAGAAAGTTATTAAGTAGTGTTGGGGTTCCCAAACAGTTCATTTAAGATCTTGGAAGTAAGCAAAGATTTTGACCACACAAATAAAGTTGTCTAAAATTATATTTTGACATGTACACGTATATACATATACTTGCATGTTTGTATGTATGGGTGTGTGTATAGAAAAATGTACAATGGCTTTTAATTCCTGTTAGACAAAGCAGCAATGGAAAAAAATTCAAACCCAAAAGCAGAATGATTCAAAAGTCTACTCGGTTATTCAATATACGTAAGTGGAAATACTTCCAAATATGTTTCTTTGGCTGCATCTAAAATATGAGGACTCCTTTATATCACTCCCCTCTTTCGTTTTAATAAATATCTACCAATTTTCAAATGTTTGTCCAGGTTTAATGACAAAAATAAACACTTATGGAAATATATATATATATATATATATATATATATATATATATATATATATATACATCATAGATATACAAATATCTATATAAAATAGACAGATATGTTTGCTTAACAGAAAATATTGATACCAAATTTAGATGTCAGAATTATTTCCAACTCCATGCTCCATCTCATCATGAAAGAGCCAAAGCTGTTGTTGACTCAAGCACTCCAAGAACTGGGGATCCTGATTAAAAATCGAACCTGGAACTGGGATTCTCAGTCACATATGATCACGCTCTAAATCCAACACTTTATTTCCTTTCTTGTTCTAATCAGTCCCTTCTTAAGATTGAAAAGTACGAAAACCGAGAGAGAGAAATAGGAGATTCTAGACTTCCTCGTGTTCCAAGAGTCATATTAATCAGAGAAAATAGAAAAGACAGAAACAAAGGAAAATAATCAAGCGATATAGAATAATATTATTTTAGCCATTAAGCAAAGTCAAAGATCTTTAGTTCATCCTCAAGGGGCATAATTAACATTCTGAGCAATATCCTGTGAACAGTTTTAGAAATACTAAAAATCACTGCAGATGCTGATTGCAGCCATGAAATTAAAAGACGCTTACTCTTTGGAAGGAATATTATGACCAACTTAGATAGTATATTAAAAAGCAGAGACATTATTTTGCCAACCAAGATCTGTTTAGTCAAGGCTATGGTTTTTCCCGTGGTAATGTACAGATGTGAGAGTTTGACTGTGAAGAAAGCTGATCGCCAAAGCCAACTCTGGGGACATGAGTTTGAGTAAACTCCGGGAGTTGGTGATGGACAGGGAGGCCTGGAGTGCTGTGATTCATGGGGTCGTGAAGAGTCGGAATCGACTGAGTGACTGAACTGAACTGAACTGAACTGAAAGCCCCAACCAGGCTGAAATGTAAGTACCTAGACCACAGAGCAGTTGGAACCAGATGGGCAATGATGTTGACTCCCAATATCCTCAGTAACAGGCCACTAGTAGAATGTCCTCAAACTATATCACACACCCCATGCCCAACCTCACTGTGTCATTAAAATCATTCCCCTGAAAATATTCGGGGAGTGTGGGTCTTTGAAGGACCAGCTGCTAGGTTCTACAATAAACTATTGCACAGAAGTGAGTAATCAAAGTTTAGTTGGATTCAGTTCAGTTCAGTTCAGTCGCTCAGTGAAGTCCGACTCTTTGCGACCCCATTTATCACAGCATGCCAGTCTTCCCTGTCCATCAGTAATTCCCGGAGTTCACTCAGACCCGCCTCCATCGAGTCTGTGATGCCATCCAGCCATCTCATTCTCTGTCGTCCCCTTCTCCTCCTGCCCTCAATCCCTCCCAGCATCAGAGTCTTTTCAGTGAGTCAACTCGTCGCATGAGGTGGCCAAAGAACTGGAGCTTCAGATTGAGCATCAGTCCTTCCAATGAACATACAGGACTGATCTCCTTTAGAATGGACTGGTTGGACCTCCTTGCAGTCCAAGGGACTCTCAAGAGTCTTCTCCACCACCACAGTTCAAAAGCCTCCATTCTTCGGCGATCAGTTTTCTTCACAGTCCAACTCTCAAATCCATATATAGCCACTGGAAAAGCCATACCCTTGACTAGATGGACTTTTTTTGGCAAGGTAATGTCTCTTTTCTTTAATATGCTATCTAGGTTGGTCATAAGTTTTCTCCCAAGAAGTAAACATCTTTTAATTTCAAAGCTACAATCAGCATCCGCAGTGATAAAGTCTGACACTGTTTCCCCATCTATTTCCCAAGAAGTGATGGGACCAGATCCCATGATCTTAGTTTTCTGAATGTTGGCTTCAAGCCAACTTATTCACTGTCCTCTTTCACTTTCATCAAGAGGCTTTTTAGTTACTCTTCACTTTCTGCAGTAGGAATGATGTCATCTGCATATGTGAGGTTATTGATATTTCTCGTGGTAATCTTGATTCCAACCTGTGCTTCTTCCAGCCCAGCATTCCTCATGATGTACTCTGCATAGGAGTTAAATAAGCAGGGTGACAATATACAACCTTGAAGTACTACTTTTCCTATTTGGAAGCTGCCTGTTGTTCTATATACAGTTTTAACTGTATTTTTCCTGACCTGAATACAGGTTTGTCAAGAGGCAGGACATTTGGTATTTCCATTTGGTATTTCTGGTATTTCCATCTCTTTCCGAATTTCCCAGATTTTATTGTGATCCACACAGTCAAAGGCTTTGGCATAGTCAACGAAGCAGAAATACATGCTTCTCTGCAACTCTCTTGCTTTTTCCATGATCCAGAGGATGTTGGCAATTTGACCTCTGGTTCCTCTGCCTTTTCTAAAACCAGTTTGAACATCTGGAAGTTCACGGTTCACATATTGCTGAAGCTTGGCTTGGAGAATTTTGAGCATGACTTTACTAGCCTATGAAATGAGTGCAGTTGTGAGGTCATTTAAGCATTCTTTAGCATTGCCTTTCTTGGGATTGGGATGAAGACTGACCTTTTCCAACCATGTGGCCACTGCTGAGTTTTCCAAATTTGCTGGTGTATTGAGTGCAGAACTTTCACAACATCATCTTTCAGGGTTTGAAATAGCTCATCTGGAATTCTGTCACCTCCACTAGCTTTGTTCATATTGATGCTTTCTAAGGCCCACTTGACTTCATATTCACTTGACTTCACATTCCAAGATGTCTGGCTTGAAGTCATTTATCACACCATCATGATTATCTTGGTTGTGAAGATCTGTTTTGTACAGTTCTTCAGTGTATTCTTGCCACCTCTTCTTAATATCTGCTGCTTCTCTTAGGTCCCTACAATTTCTGTCCTTTATTGAGACCATCTTTGCATGAAATGATCCCTTGGTATCTCTAATATTTTTGAAAAGATCTCTTGTCTTTCCCATTCTGTTGTTTTCATCGATTTCTTTGCATTGATTGCTGAGGAAGGCTTTCTTATTTCTCCTTGTTATTCTTTGGAACTTTGCATTCAGATGCTTATACCTTTTTATTTCTCCTTTGCTTTTCGCTTCTTTTCTTTTCACAGCTATTTGTAAGGCCTCCCCAGACAGCCATTTTGCTTTTTAGCATTTCTTTTCAATGGGGATGGTCTTGGTCCCTGTTTCCTGTACAATGTCATGAACCTCTGTCCATAGTTCATCAGCCACTCTATCTATCAGATCTAGTCCTTTAAATCTATTTCTCCTTTCCACAGTATAATCTTAAGGGATTTGATTTAAGTCATATCTGAGCCACAGTCAGCTCTGGTCTTGTATTTGCTAACTTTATAGTATTTCTCCACTTTGGCTGCAAAGAATATAGTCAATCTGATTTTGGTGTTGACCATCTGGTGATGTCCATGTGTTGAGTATTCTTTTCTGTTGCTGAAAGAACTTGCTTGCTATGACCAGTGTGTTCTCATGCAAAACTCTATTAGCCTTTGTCCTGTTTCATTCTGTGCTCCCAGGCCAGATTTCCCAGTTACGCCAGGTGTTTCTTAATTCCTATTTTTGCATTCCAGTCCCCTAAAATGAAAAGAACATCTTTTTTAAGTGTTTGTTCTAAAAGGTCTTGTAGGTCTTCACAGAACCATTCAACTTCGGCTTTTTAAGTGTTACTGGTTGGGGCATAGGCTTGAATTACTATAATATTGAATGATTTGCGTTGGAAATGAAAAGAGATCATTCTGTTCGTTTGGAAATTGCATCCAAATTCAACATGTCGGAATCTTCTGTTGACCATGATGACTACTCCATTTCTTCTAAGGGATTCTTGCCCACAGTAGTAGATATAACTTTCATCTGAGTTAAATTTACCCATGCCAGTCCATTTCAGTTCACTGATTCCTAGAATGTCTACATTCAACCTTGCCATCTCTTGTTTGACCACTTCCAATTTGTCTTGATTCATGGACCTATCGTTCCAGGTTCCTATGCAATATTGTCCTTTGCATCATCAGACCTTGCTTATATCACCAGTAACATCCACAACTGGGCATTGCTTTTACTTTTGCTCCACTCCTTCATTTTTTTCTGAAGTTATTTCACCACTGATTGCCAGTAGCATACTGGGAACCTACCGACCTGGGGAGCTCCTCATTCAGTATCCTATTATTAAGACTTTTCATACACTTCGTGTGGTTCTCTATGAAAGTATACTGAAGTGACTTTCCATTCCCTTATCCAGTGGACCACATTCTGTCAGACCTCTCCACCATGACCAGCCCATCGTGGGTGGCCCTACACAGCATGGCTTAGATTCATTCAGTTAGAGATCAGTTAGAGAAAGCTGTGGTCCATGTGATCAGATCGACTAGCTTTCTATGATCACGATTTCTGTGTGTCTGCCTTTTGATGCCCTCTCGCAATTCCTACCATCATATTTGGGTTACTCTTACCTTGGTTTTGGGGTATCTCTTCACGGCTGTTCCAGCAAAGCACAGCCACTGAACCTTACATTGGACGGGGGTTATCTCCTCACGGCTGCCCCACCTGATCTTGAATGTGGAGTTGATCCTCACGGCCCTCCTGTGCCTGCACAGCCAGCGCCACTTGGATGTGGGATAGCTCCTTTCGGCTGCTGCCCCTGGCCTTGGGCATAGGGTAGCTCCTCTTGGCCGCTGCCAAGAATCACTTTTATTTCAGAAAGCAAATGGATTTACTGATTTGATTTATACATATAAAAATTCTTTAGGAATGAGATTTGCAGGCTCATGGTTTTTGTTGCTATTTGTGTAAGGAGCCTGTATTTTAAGTTGATGCTGAAGTATAAACACTGGTTGAACATTGCCCATCAATTTCTAGGAGACCAGTGACGTTGTGATGTCACAGCTACCCTTCACCTGCTAGGAGACCAGTGACTTTGTGATGTCACAGCTACTCTTCCATTGCTAGGAGACCAGTGCCTTTTGGAACAACTGTGATGGTCTAGGGAGTTTCCCCCTTAGGCCAGTCAAGCAGCATTTGAATTTGTTGTGTGTAATATCAGAAAAATGAGAAAAGTATCTGAAGAAAGATTTTTCTGAGATGGCACATATTTCTTCAGAAATTCAAGATGTGCCTCCTAACGATGAATCCACTGGTTCAGAAACCTCCATCAGACCTTTGTATGATTATACACTTGCTGGGGACTTGGTTTTGCGATCTCTTATTGAAGAATATGCTTTTCAGGCTTTGACTGAGGAAGTTCTGATGAAAAGGCCATGTTACACATTTTCTGTCTCTGAAACAGGTGAGCTGAATGATTTTCTTCCACTCACTTTTCCACAAAAATTGTGGAATATAGTGGAAAGTGATCAATTTCAATCTATTTGGTGGGATGAGAGTGGCACTTGTATAGTGATCAATGAAGAACTCTTCAAGAAAGAAGTCTTGGAAAGAAAGGCGCCTTTCAGAATATTTGAAACCAATAATATGAAAAGTCTAGTTCGACAGCTGAACCTTTATGGGTTTAGTAAAAAGCGACAACCTATTCAAAGATCTGCTTCACTATCTGACTTTCTGGAAGAAGAAAACAACATCTCTCTTTTGAGCAAGGTATCCCAAAATTTTCACTTATTAGCAATATGTAAGATTAAATCACGTGACCAAGAAAGCATGTTACCATATGTAGCTAAAACAGATTTCAAAATTGACATACCAATTTGTTGAAAAAGCTTTATTGTTTGAAGTTGAGACAGCTGGAGGATACAATATTTGATATTTAACAAACTTTCCAATCAACTTGAAACAAGATACGAGTCTTGAAGCTACTTATGGTATTTGCTATATATATACAACATATTTTTAGTTGAGGAGCACATTTGTTTCTAACATGTTAGCTGTTAAAACTACTATGGAGGCGTTTAATTTGATGGAATTTAATTGGTATCATTCAAGGAATTATTTTTTCTTTTCTAATTTTATTTATTGTAATTGGAGGCTAATTACTTTACATTATTGTATTGGTTTTGCCATACATTTACATGAATCTGCCCCAGGTATACATGTGTTCCCCATCTTGAACCCACTCCCACTTCCCTCCCTCCTCCCTCCCCATCTCATCCCTCTGGTTCAACCCAGTACACCATCCCCAGGCATCCTGTATCATGCATTGAACCTGGAATTGTAATTCGTTGCACATATGATAATATACGTTTCAATGCCATTCTCCCAAATCATCCCATCCCTCTCCTACAGAGTCCAAAAGACTGTTCTATACATCTGTGTCTCTCTTGCTGTCTCATTTATAGGGTTATTGTTATCACCTTTCTAAATTCCATATATATGCGTTAGTATACTGTATTGGCAGTGGCAAGCCACTCCAGTACTATTGCCTAAAAATCCCATGGATGGAGGAGCCTGGTTGGCTGTAGTCCATGGGGTCGCTAAGGGTCGGACACGACTGAGCAACTTAACTTGCACTTTTCACTTTCACACATTGGAGAAGGAAATGGCAACCCACTCCAGTGTTCTTGCCTGGAGAATCCCAGGGACGGGGGAGCCTGGTGGGCTTCTGTCTATGGGGTCACACAGAGTCGGACACGACTGAAGTGACTTAGCAGCAGCATACTGTATTGGTGTTTTTCTTTCTGCCTTAATTCACTCTGTATAATAGGCTCCCGTTTCATCCACCTCATTGGAACTGATTCAGATGTATTTTTAATGGCTGAGTAATACTCCATTTTGCATGTGTACCACAGCTTTCTTATCCATTCGTCTGCAGACGGACATGTAGGTTACCTCCATGTCCTGGCTATTATAAACTGTGCTACGATAAACACCTTGGTGTGTATGCCCTGGAGTGTGATTGCTGGGTCCTATGGCAGCTTTATTTCCAGTTTTTGAAGGAATCTCCACACTGTTCTTCATAGTGGTTGTGCTGTTTGCATTCCCACCAACAGTATAAGAGGGTTCCCTTTTTTCCACACCCCCTCCAGTATTTATTGCTTGTAGACTTTGGGACTGGCACAAAAGGATACCTTATTGTGGTTATGATTTGCATTTCTCTGATTATGAGTGATGCTGAGCATCTTTTCTTGTGTTTGTTAGCCATCTGTATGAAGGAATAAACTTTTATAGTTTAGCTTTTATGGCAGTTTTACCTTGGTTTATAAAGAAACTAAATAATTGTATCCTTTGACTTTAGTTACAGATCTACTATAATCCAAATTTCAAAAGAAGCTATCCTCAACTTTTAGTAAGAATAAAAAGAAGAATTGGGATTAACAATGTGTCTGCAATATCTTCATTAGTTCGAGATTGCAAGAAGAAGCGTGTTAAAACAAGTGTCAACATAGATGATCGTAACTCTGATTTTCTTCCTAAAACTAGTAGAGAGAGTACATTTTCAGCCTCCACCAGTTTAAGTGTGCCTTTCATACAAAAGCCTCACATCAGCCAGACAGTCGCTAATACAAGAGCTCTAGCTCTGTGTGACTTACCTTCCCCATCATCAATATCAGTTAGCCAAACAGAACAGATTGTGGAATATCAACCTGCTGTTTTGAATCAGTTGAGCATTTTTCAGTGGCACTCACATAGCAGCTACACTCAGGTAAATGGCCACGTTGAGGACTTGCCTATGACAACTACATCGAATTCTCAGAACCACATGCTATCTCCATTACAGAGCAGTTATTCTAGACTGACGGTGGAGCCTTCTAAGTTTCCAGATAGATATAGTGATATGTCAGCCCATGACAGTCCTTTCCGTGACCTTCAAAAGAGAGGCAACTCATGGCCCTCAGTGCCAAAGATCACTTATACATCTGCCTCCTCTCTTTCCAGTCAACTCATCAAGAATCATCGTTATGTGAAAACCATGCTAATTAAAACGGACCTATCAAATAAATGTCAGATTATGGAGCCTAATGAAGATTGAAATTGTTGTTGGGAGATGTCAACAAATACCTACAATTCTTGCATTTGAACAATAAAGTTGCATGTTCATCTTCATAGTTTCATTTTATTTTTTCAAACAATGAAGAGAAAAATGAGGCTTATTTTAATGTCTGGCTATTTTACTGTACTGTTTTATAAACTCTTCAGGACAAGAAAACATTCATTATGCATCCTAGGTCAATGACACCTGATCTAATATTTGTAAGCAAGAAAATGAGAACAAAGGGAAAAGAGGTAATGGATGTAACGTGATTTCTGAAATCATCCCTGCTGAAATGAACGGGTGTCTACATGAGGAGTGTATGGGTGAAGGAAGAAATACAAATAAAATCAAGGAAATGGAAATGCACAGTATGCACCTTAGTGCAGTCACAGTTACATTATATTCTATTAGATACTGGTAGAGTATTAAAAGGGTAGAAGGAAGGTTATCTTCAGTATAGAAATTCATTATGTACTTGAAAATATAAAATCATGATCATCAAAATCATGATCACCACTGTACTGACACTGTGATACCAAAGAAAACATGACATAACCAGTGACTGGCCCATGGTCAGCACAAGATATGTATTTTACAAGTGATAATGTATAGGGATATTTTTGTTCTGCTGTCCTTAAGTGAAAGCCAAAGAGAAGTAGCTCAGTCGTGTCCGACGCTTTGCTACCCCTGTGGACTGTAGCCTACCATGCTCATCCATCCATGGGATTCTCCAGGCAAAGATAATGGAGTGGGTTGCCATTTCCTTCTTCAGGGCTCTTACTGACCCAGGGATTAAACCCGGGTCTCCCACATTGCAGGGAGACGCTTTACTGTCTGAGCCACCAGGGAAGATGCTGTCCTTGAAGCACACCTTTATTTCCTGAAACCAAGATTCCACCCTATATTTCCTAATGCATGTTTAGATGTTGGTTATCTGTTCACACAGAGACATAATACATTCCTGGTGGTGATTGCAGCACATCAGTGTGATGAACAAGTTCTGTGAAGACATGGTATCTTTTTTCCTTAACAATTTCATTATCTTTCTCTTATACTGTGCTTCCGGAGCTACAATCTCTCAACCTAATTTCAGTCATGCTAAGCCCCTTCTCACAATTTTGTCTCAGCTCTTTCTTGGGGTTGGAAGGAACTGTCATTCAGATCTTCCATGTGTTTTGGGTCTACTCTCTTTAGGTATCTTTCACATCAGCTAAAATTAGAGCCTGCAAATGATACATTTTAAGTACTTACTAAGTTATCAATAAAGAAATGTCATAACCAGTCAAATGCTATATACATTACTCAACATATTCCTATAACCGTCAGTTTTATCATAATTGGCCTTTCCTCTTTACTGATAACTTTTTCCAAGTTGATAAATATTTATTATATTTACACGAATGTTAAATGTGGGAATTCAAACTATAAAATGACTGCTGCTATCATGAAGTTTACAGTCTATAAGAACCCATTCTAAGCATGTAGTTTCAGGACCCAGTACCTTAAAATTCAATAGTAGTTGTGGAGACATGAATAAAAAAAAAAGAATCATTAATTTTAATAATCTAGAAAAGTCATGGAGTAAGCAGGGATCAATATCAATGGTTGACCCCTAATATATTTCACAACGAAATACTCTGAACAAAGTGTCTGCTTGTTGGACTATCCAGATATCATGAACACTACCTAGAAATCTTTGTAATCTCAAATTTGGGTTCATTCCTTTAGATGTTGGTGGAAACATCAAGTCAGATCCCTGTTTTGGGATAGTTACCCACATAGGACAACATCAAGTTAAGTTGACCACTTTCATTCTTGCAGCTAATGAACAGTGAAATCTGTGGAATATCTGTGTAGATAAAGGAATGGTCAACAAACACACTTTTTCTTTCACTGAAAAATTACATTTAAGAGGTAAGCATTTTGAAGCAATGGTAAGTGTTATTGAAATTGGTGTTCTTAGTTATGATTTCAAGCCAAAAGTTCAATGCTCTTGTTTTAGATTTCAGTTTTTTTATGAAACTAAAAGACACTTACTCCTTGGAAGGAAAGTTATGGTGAACCTAGATAGCATATGCAAAGCAGAGACATTACTTTGCCAACCAAGGTCTGGCTAGTCAAGGCTATGGTTTTTCCAGTGGTCATGTATGGATGTGAGAGTTGGACTGTGAAGAAAGCTGATAGCCGAAGACTTGAAGCTTTTGAACTGTGGTGTTGGAGAAGACTCTTGAGAGTCCCGTGGACTGCAAGGAGATCCAACCAGTGCATTCTAAGTGAGATCAGTTCTGAGTGTTCATTGGAATGACTGGTGCTGAAGTTGAAACTCCAATACTTTGGCCACCTCATGTGAAGAGTTGACTCACTGGAAAAGACTCTGATGCTGGGAGGGATTTGGGGCAGGAGGAAAAGGGGAAGACAGAGAATGAGATGGCTGCATGGCATCACCGACTTGATGGAGATGAGTTTGAGTGAACTTCAGGTGTTGGTGATGGACAGGGAGGCCTGGTATGCTGTGATTTATGGGGTCGCCAAGGGGCAGACAGGAGTGAGCAACTGAATTGACATACTGACTGACGATGTAGTCCAATTTGCATCCTTTGAGAAATATCACCTTAAAGGTGATTCCATTTGCTATTTCATTGCCATGTACTGATTATTCGTTCTCAGTCCCTTTTACTTCTTTTCATGTTCTGCTTTGAGTGTCAGGTCCTTCTCATAAAGAACAGGAATAATCCACTTAGTACTCTGTGATAACTTAGAAAAGACATGGACAAGGACATTCAATATATCATGTTGAAAAGCTACAGTACTAACCTGTACTAACAGCATCAACCTGTACTTCAATTGTCATACCAAGGGAAACCTGGTAAGATGGTCCATTCCCTTTGTTATCAATTCCCATTTGGCTTTGAAATATCAGTACCTGTCATTCTCCAGAGCTTATAGAGAAAATAGCTCAATACCTTAGGGAAGCATTGTACATGAATTCAATTTTCTTTCCTTTATGTATTTACTTTATAATTGGTGCCTAAAATTGCAAAACTGAAAACAAAAATTAAGTGAGGTAAATACAGAAGATTGGGGCAAAAAGTAGAAAAATTTGATGGGAAAAGATCAGGGGATGAAATTGGATACTTAAAATATAACAAGCAAATGTGTCAATGAAGGGCCTAAAGAGGTCAATATGACTTCAATATTGTTACACTACAACTTTATTTTCATCAAATCACAGAATAGTTTTCCATGCAAATATTCTAAGATCCCATGGGATGTAGATCAATGTTCTATCTTTTGAAACATTCTGATTTAAAATGTCACTAGAGTGAAATCATTTGACTACAAAATAACTTCCAACATTAGGCCTAGAAACAGATATCAGAGAACTCTGTGAATTTCATAAGTGTCCCTCAGTGAGTACTTTGGTTTTCTTTTCCTTTCATAATTGTGTTTTGGGCATGTAAGATTGTGACTCTCCTTGTGTGTGTGTGTGTATGTGTGTGTATCAGATTAAGAATGTGATTGTGAGTGTACGTCTGGGTTCTCTTTTGCACTTTCATGTTAGAGATTTTGGCTGAAGAAACGGCTAATTCAATAGTATAAAGAGGTACAAATCAAAATGTCCATTCAAAGGTCTGTTTTAGTATTTCAAAGTACAAGACAAATGGATGAGTCTCAGAGATTGAAAGTATTTCGATAATAACCAAACTACTCCACCCTAACATACTTAAAATCTATGGCACTGTCACAATCAGCCCTCCAAAGTTGAGAGGGGCCTTAGAAGTCTGTGATGTCTGACAATAACAAAAACACCCACCTACTAATTTGGCAATACCAGAGAAGCTAAGTAGGTGAGTGGAGTTTCAACCAAGCCTTCCTGTAATAGGATAATACGTTCCTATAGGAGGTGGCACACTCTCCATTATTAATAACATTCTTAGGGATCAAATAAACTAATGATGAAATCTGTAATTCTGTTCCCACATGGTAGAAGTGGCCTTCCTCCTTCACAAGGGTATCAGTTAAAATAGACAATTAAATAGAAGGAAGTGATAACATGGCCCACATACTTCGTAGATAAAATCTTCAATATCCAAGCCCTACCACACTGATAAGATAGTGACTATACATGAATTCTGGTTTCAGCTCTGTGTGGCAATCATCATATAATGGCACTGAAACATGTATATGATCATATGTGCAAAGAATCTCCAGTCCATATTCGATGCATGATACAGGATGCTCAGGGCTGGTATACTGGGATAAACCAGAGGAATTGGTTGGGGAGGGAGGTGGGAGTGGGTTTCAAGATGGGGAACACATGTGCAAATTCATGTCAATGTATGCCAAAACCAATACAATAATGCAAAGTAATTAGCCTCCAATTAAAATAAATAAATAAATAAAAAGAATGTATGAATATTTGAGATGCACTGATAGTGAAAATCGATTAAGGCAAAAATCTTGAGATCTGATTCAAAGAGGAAAACTGTGTACTCCCTGTCTTCTGTTTCATGGGACTTCAGATACATTCACACAGTTCCACAATTTTCAACCCTCATCTGAAGACAAAAACTGTGACACTAAAAGAGGAATGGTCTATGTACAGAGAAGGCAAGTAGCAAAGTTTAAATGGATCCAGTCTCCTACCTACATCCTTGCTTAGTAATGTAACCCCTTGTAAGCTTTCCTAAGGGTAACTAGAATACACAAGTCTAAGATGCTTCTCCCACAATTACAGAGTTTGATTGAGAAGATATAAGTTTGCTTAACTCTCAACTCATCCTTAAGATCAAATATCATGCCTGTTAACACATCAGAAGATGGGCAGTTCTAGCAGATATTTACAGACAATACATGCTTCTGCCTCAGACCAAGCTTGTAGATCCAAGTGGCTGATGCGGTAAGGTTTCTGTCTCAGGATACCACATGACTCCGCAGGAGTTCTCCTTTTCTGGGAAGCTCTCCAAAAACATTGTGAGAAGTACAATGTGAGGGAGGAAAGGAAGTAAACTGACAAGAGCTTTGTTCTTTCTAATTGTCCTGAATATCACTTATCATCCCAGGTACAATGACAGGCTTACCATTCTATCTGAACTATCTCCCAGCACTGCCAAGACTAATTTTTTGATGTAGTTCAGTCACTCACTCTTGTCTAATTCTTTGTGACTACATGTACAGAAAGAACCCGGGGATTGCCTGCCCTTCAAATCTCCCAGAGCTTTCTCAAATCCTTGACCTTTGAGTCAGTGATGCTTTGCAGCCATCTTGGCCTCTGCCCTTCCCTACTTCTCCTGTGTCCAATCTTTCCCAGCATCGGTTTATTCCCAGTGATTTTGCTCTAGGCCTCATGTGGCCAATATATTGGCTCTTCATGTTCAGCATCAGTCCTTCTGAGACAGTCACAGATGGTTTCCTTCAAGCTTTTCCAGTTTGAACTCCAAACTCACCACGGAACTCTCACACATCTTCTCCAGGCTCTGTTGCAAAACATCAATATTACGGCACTCAGTTTTTGTAGTTCTGCTCATTCCTCCACACGTTCCTCCCGAAAATCAACTTTGACTAGTCAGGTCTTTTTCAGTAATCTCTCAGCTTTTTAACATGGTGTCTAGATCGGTCACAGCTTTTCATCAAAGTGCAAGTTCCTTTAAATTTCATGGCTGCAGTCAATTCGGCAGTGATATCAGGGGTCAAGAAAGGGAAACCTGTCACTAATTCAATTGTATCCCATCAATATATCTCAAAATGATGGGACCAAATTCCATGAGCTTATTTTTTGAGTGTTTGTTTTTATATTGAGTTTTAATCCAGCTTTTCCACTCTCCCATTTCACCTTCATCAGAAGGCTCTTTACTTCCTTGTATTTTTCATCCATTTCTGTGTTGTCATCTTATAACTCAGGTTATTCATTCTTCTCACAGTAATTTTGTTTCCAACTTCAGATTCTTTCAGCAAGTTACTATCCATGATGCACTCTGCACAGAAGTCAAATGAGCTGGGTGACCATATATAGCCTTGATGTATTTCCTTCCCTATTATGTACCAGTTCATTTTTCCTTGTCCAGTTCCAACTGTTGTGTCTTCACCTGCATGCATGTTTCCCAGGAAACAGGTAAGGTGGTCACGTATTCTTATTCCTTTAAGAATGTTCCACAATTTGTTGTGACCCACGCAGTCAAAGGGCTTCCCTGGTGGCTCAGATGCTAAAGCATCTGCCTGCAATGGGGCAGACACAGTTTTGATCACTGCGTCTAGAAGATGTCCAGCAAAAGGAGATGGTAGGCTACTGTCCATTGGGTCACAAAGAGTCAAACACACCAAAATGACCTCATTTTCACACGCAGTCTATGCCAGTAACAGAGACAATAAAGAAAATGTAGATAACTTTATGAAATCCCCTTGTTTTCACTATGATCCAAACTCCAATTAAGGTTTTCCTTAAGATTAAATGACTAACTACACCTCCCTGTTTTGCTTTGTTTTGTTCTGCACTTTTTTTCTCTGTTTCTCTCTTTTAAGCTATTATCTACGAATTGTCACATTCCTGGGCCCTTGCCATCTTCCTATACAAGAATTAAATTATGCCCATGCCACTCTCTGACCTTTGACACCCACTTAAAACAGTTAAGTTTCCAGAGCTGAAATAAGGAATCTGTGCTCTGGGAAAATGTCAGGACAGCTTGACAAATAGCTATATATTTTCAGGGACTGACTTTTTGAGCCCAATTCCTGTACCACTTCTCATCCTGAAAAGATCTATAGTTTCTTGGTGAAGTGAAGTCACTCAGTCATGTCTGACTCTTTGCTACCCCGTGGAGTATAGCCCACCAGGCTCCTCTGTCCGTGGGATTTTCCAGGCAAGAATACTGGAGTGGGTTGCCATTTCCTTCTCCAGGGGATCTTCCCAACCCAGGGATAGAACCCAGGTCTCCCTCATTTCAGGCAGATGCTTTCACCTCTGAGCCATTAATCAGATGACAATTCCTCATTAGCAGAAATTTCAAGAAAAATAAATGTGTTTATTTGTGTGTTCAAAATCAATAATGTAACGATTACGTAACTATGTATGTAACCGCCCATCAAACTGATTAATTCATGTCAGCTAAAGTTTGTTGTTTCACTGGCATGCATAAAGGAATTACAGAGCTTGCCTAGAAATAAGATCAGAATTTCTGATTTCGCAGAAAATAAGAGGACATTGAGTGCAACTCTCTTTACGGAGGCATGACAAATAATACTTCTATCAAGACAACATTTCCTCCAGAGCATCAAATGGATATTAGCAGAAGATCTTGCTCAACAGTGAGGTATATATGGAAAGTAGACATAACTGAGAAGAATGGAGGGAAGATGGGAGGAGGACGAGAGGAATAGAACCAAGCCTGTTTCTTGTGGTGGGAGATGGAGAATCAGGGAATAGATTGAGGATTCAAGCAAGCGACCTCACTAAACTTAAATTAATTTTGACTGAAAGGAAGCAAGGTGAAGTAGCTGATGAAATATAATTTTCCTCTAGTGAAAATCAAACAGAGAATGTGTGGTGTGGTCCTGCATGCCCTAAATGGCAGGCCAGGTCAACCAGTGTACAAGGGCGTAGAAGATCAAGCATGGGGTTAGAAAGGCAACTTGTGAGGAAACTGATTGACTATGTGGAGATGGAATTATGCAACTGGGATGACAAATTGTGCAGAAAGGAATGCCTTTGAAAAATCCCAAACTGACAAAGTGGGACCTTAGTACTCAGTCACACAGAGGATGTGGTGAAAGCATTGAATTTCCCCCTCGTGCCACATGCTGAGACCTACTACAGGCAATAGAAAAAGACCAACTGGAACTATCACACATGCTTCTGCCACCACAGGCTAGAAAACTATCCGATGAGGGCCATAATTTTTCTGCCCATGGTCGCTGGCTCCTCTGCAAAACTGACACCACCAGGGTTCCTACAGTCCCAGCAGCTTTACCTCTTTATCCTGTGCTCACCAAGGCAAGCCCAAGTGTTCCACAAGGGTCTTGGGGACAGCATTCTCTGGTGACCACACGGAGAGGTTGTTATCAAACTACATCTGAGACTCAGGATCAGGGAAATGAAGGAAAAGGATTGAAAACTTTCCCACCAGCTGAGCAAGCCGCAGATTAAATACATTCAATCAACTCTGCAGATGCTTTCTCTATGGGATAAAAAAGGACAATAGATTTCCAACGAATGAAAATACGCAGGCTGTTGCAGCTCTCAGAACAAAGGAGTAATCCCAGTTTAGAGTCTGACCTGTCCTTACTGAAGATCCAGAGTTAAGTTCTGCCCACATTTGGTGAGTTTTCTAGAGAGGTGAATTTGTGCTGTGGCACATGTTCAGGACCAAAACCCAGGGACCCTAGGTAACATTCATTGTACTTCCAATGTTTTGCTATGATGCATGGTGGTTCACTCTCTGTCTCACTTAAAAGCTTTCTAATTATTCTTGCTTATTTGGTGTTTTAAGATTTTTTATATTGGTATGTATCTATTGTGCATTTTCTTTTCCTGATTTCTGTGCCTTTTGTTGATGTTGTTTGTTGTTTCTTGTCATTTTTTTTTTAATAAACATATATATCCTTATTAACTGTGATTTTCTCTTGTTCTGTGGGAAAGCTCTTATCATTTTGTCAGAGTTTTTTCCTATATTCTTCAGATGGCACTCTGCTCTGGTGTTGTTTTATGTCTTACAATATATTTGCTTAGTTCTCTTGATTCTGTGTTCTTCCCTATGGTCATTACTGCTTCTATTATTTTACTTGTGGTTTGATTTTTATTTCTTACCATTTGTCTGTCTTCCTTTGTTCCCCTGTCTAATCTTTTACTATGTGATCTTTGTTCTCTGACTGGAAGTTGGGCCTGATCACCTAGGGCTTCAACAATGTATCATAGACCAACAGATAATTCCCAGTTCTAATGAATATTAATTGGTGAGAGTCTCTATGAAGGCCTCCATCTGAAACGAAGAACCATTCCATCCAAAAGCCTATACTACCCAGAGATGCTGCCTCACACCACACACAATGTAAGACAGAAACACAAGCCAAATCATTCCCAGATGGACTGTCTAAAGTACACTAAACCTATACACACCTGAAAAAGACTCCTCTGACACGGTCCCACAATGAGAGAGAGAAGCATCAGCTGTGGCTACAAGAATGTAGTTGCCAGTCCCTCCCCCTCCATGGACAAACAAACCACTGGACCAAACTTATACGTTCAGGATACAGACTGGAAGCAACTACTACCATCCTATACCCCGGGTAGGAAAGACTAGTTACATAATAATCTAAGCAAATATGAAGACAATAAAGCATTTTGCAGGCAAAGAAACAAGGTAAAAATACTTATGTCATAATTAAAGAGGAAATAGAAATTGTCACTGAAAAAAAATTGAGAGTAACGATAGGAAAGATGATCAAACCTCTCCGAAAATAAATGGAGATCATACAAGAAACACTTACGAAGGTCATGGAACAGCTAAATAACAAGAAATGCATGATAGCACAATAACTGCCATATGTGTATTCTAGGTTGTTCCATGCCTTTGTACAGCAGAAGCCAGAACAACATTGGGAAACAATTATCTTTCAATTTTTAAATGAAGTAGTACAAATTTAAAGAACAAGCAGACCTGACAATTCAGTTGATACTGAAGTAGATTTTACCGAAAACCCGCAGAGTGCAGTTTCTTCGCAAGGTCAAAAGAAATATTTCTGAATAAATAAAAAGCTGGATCACTAATCAGGACTTGGTAAATTTAAAATAATCAAAATTGTATCAGATTTTTTTTTTTAACCATAGCGTTATGATTTATATGTCATTCATGGGTGGGAGAGAAAAAACAAACAAAGCATAAATAACAAAGAAAAGAAAAAACTGAAAAGCATGAATACATTGAGGTTCATGTATGCACCTCTTCATGGCCAAGAAATCATTGAAGAGTCAGAGAGAAAATATATATATATATATATGTGTGTGTGTGTGTGTGTGTGTGTATGTGTGTATCAGTTCAGCTCAGTCGCTGAGTCGTACACAACTCACTGAGACCTCATGAATCAGAGCATGCCAGGCCTCCCTGTCCATCACCAACTCACTGAGTTCACTCAAACTCACCTCCATTGAGTCAGTGATGTTATCAAGACATCTCATTCTCTTCCTTCCCCTTCTCCTCCTGTCCCCAATTCCCAGCATCAGAGTCTTTTTCAGTGAGTCAACTCTTTGCATGAGTTGGCCAAATTATTGGAGTTTTAGCTTCAGCATCAGTCCTTCCAATGAACAACCAGGACTGATCTCCTTTAGAATGGACTGGTTGGAACTACATGCAGTCCAAGGGATTCTCAAGAGTCTTCTCCAACACCACAATTCAAAAGCATCAATTCTTTGGCAATCAACTTTCTTCACAGTCCAACTCTCACATCTGTACATGACCACTGGAAAAACCATAACCTTGACTAGACGGACCTTTGTTGGCAAAGAAATGTCTCTCCTTCTATTATGCTATCTAGGTTGGTCATAACTTTCCTTCCAAGGAGTAAACATCTTTTAATTTCATAGCTGCAGTCAGCATTCGCAGCGATTTTGGAGCCCCCCAAAATAAAGTCTGACACTGTTTCCACTGTTTCCCCGTCTATTTTCCATGAAGTACATATTCATACAAACTAATGACAATGAAATTGTGATTGCATAAAACACATGAAACAGGATAAAACACTAATTAAACTTACAACTAAAGCAATTAGACAGAAGAATAAATACAAAACCAAAAATTGGTTTTGGGAAAAAAAAAAAAAAACACAGAGAAGTGCGGGGGGAAAAAAAAGATGAAAATAGTAGCAAAGATCAATAATACAAAAAGGGGGCTCTTGGAGAGAATAAAGAAAATACATAAAACATGAGCCAGAGCCATCAACAAAAAAGGGAGAACACTCAAATCAATAAAGTCATACATGAGAAAGGACACATTATAACCAACAGCACAGAAATACCAAAAGATCATGATACATTACTACAAAGAACTTTAAGCCAATAAAATGTAGAATCTGGAAACCGCAGACTACTCATTATGAACGCAGCTAAGAGGAACCAGCAAATTTGAACACAACATTACAACCACTAATATTGACACTGCTATGAAAAATTTGCCAGCTAACAACATTCAAGGTCCAGATGATGTCAGATGGTGTTTTATAAACCTTTAAGTTAAATGTTAACATACGGGCTTCTTAAACATTTCCAAAATACTACAACGGTAGGAAACCCCACAAACTCATCCTACGAGTACAGCATCACCTGATAGCAAAGACAAAGTTAACACGGAAAAGGAAAATTATAGACCAGTATCACATAAACAAACATAGAGGCAAACATCCTCAACAAAATCATCCCAAGAAGATTCCATCAACACTTTAAAATTATCGAACAGCTTTAACATTGAGGTTTTTCCCCAGATATGCAGACATTCTCCGGTAGCTGTGTATTAATCCATGAGATGCATTATAACAAATTTCAGGATTAAAACCATATGATCACCTCAGTTCAGTTCAGTTTCTCAGTCTGTCTGACTCTTTGTGATCCCATGAATCACAGCACGCCAGGCCTCCCTGTCCATCACCAATTCCCGGAGTACACTCCACTCATGTCCATTGAGTCAGTGATGCCATCCAGCCATCTTATTCTCTGTCGTCCCCTTCTCCTACTGCCCCCAATCCCTCCCAGCATCAAAGTATTTTCCAGTGAGTCAACGCTTTGTATGAGGTCGTCAAAATACCGGAGTTCCAACTTTACCATGAGTCCTTCCAATGAACACCCATGACTGATCTCCTTACTGGTTGCATCACCTTGCAGTCCAAGGGACTCTCAAGAGTCTTCTCCAACACTACAATTCAAAAGCATCGATTCTTTGGCGATCAGCTTTCTTCACAGTCTACCTCTCACATCTGTACATGACAACTGGAAAAATCATACCCTTAGCTAGAAGGACCTTTGTTGGTAAAGTAGTCTCTACTCTTTTAAAATGCTATCTACTCTGGTGGTAACTTTCCTTCCAAGGAGTAAACATCTTCAAATTTCATGGCTGCGATCAGCATCTTCAGTGATTCTGGAGCCCCAAAAAGCTCTCACACTGTTTCCACTGTTTCACCATCTATTTGCTATGAAGTGATGGGACCAGATGCCATGATTTTAGTTTTCTGAATGTTGAGCTTTAAGTCAACTTTTTCCCTCTCCTCTTACACTTTCCTCAAGAGGTGTTTTAGTTCCTCTTCACTTTCTGCCATAAGGGTGGTGTCATCTGCATATCTGCGGTTATTGGTATTTCTCCCAGCAATCCTGATTTCCGCTTCTGATTCTTCATCCCAGCATTCCTCATGATGTACTCTGCATATAACTTAAATAATCAGCGTGACAATATTCAGCCTTGACGTACTCCTTTTCCTATTTGGAATCAGTCTGTCCCATATCCAGTTCTGTTGCTTCCTTACCTGCATATAGGTTTCTCAAGAGTCAGGTCAGGTGGTCTGTTATTCCCATCCCTTTCAGAATTTTCTAGCGTTTACTGTGATCCACATAGTCAAAGACATTAACATAGTCAATAAAGCAGAAATCGATGTTTTTCTAGAACTCTCTTACTTTTTCCATGATCCAGCGGATGTTGGCATTTTGATCTCTGGTTCCCCTGCATTTTCTAAAACCAGCTTGAACATCTGGAAGTTCACCATTCATGCATGCTGAAGCCTGGCTTGTGAATTTTGAGCATGATATTGTTCGCGTATGAGATGAGTGCAATTGTGCGGTATTTTGAGCATTCCTTGGCATTGGCTTTGTTTGGGTTTGGAATGAAAACTGATCTATTCCAGTCCTGTGTCCACTTCTGAGTTTTCCAAATTTGCTGGCCTATTGAGTGCAGCACTTTCACAGAATCATCTTTCAGGATTTGAATTAGCTTAACTGTAATTCCATCACCTCCACTAGCTTTGTTCATAGTGATGCTTTCCAAGTCCCACTTGACTTCACCTTCCAAGAAATCTGGCTCTAGGTGATTGATCACACCATCGTGATTAACTTGATCTTTTTTGTACAGATCTTCTGCGTATTTTTGCCACCTTTTTTTTAATGATCACCTCAATAGAAAAAAAATGAAACTTTAATAAAATCCAACAAGCATGTGTGATAAAAAATTTTTCAGAAACTGAGCGTAGCAAACATTACCTCAACATAGTAAAGGGATACAAATCCAGACAACTGTGAGGTATCATACACTATTCTGCATGGTGATCATCATAAAAAATCTACAGTAGGGTCCTTCCTTGATGGTCCAGTGGCTAAGACACCATGATTCCAAATCAGGGGTTCCATGTTTGATCCCTGGTCATGGAACTAGACTCCATATGCAGCATTTAAGGCCTGGTGTAACCAAATAATGAAGCAAATGTGTGTGTGTGTGTGTGTGATGTGTATATTTATATATACATATAAATAACAATTTAAAAATATAATACAAATATAATTAAAATATATAAATAAAATTAAAATAATATACAAATGTATAATATAAATATAATATGAAAATATTTATATTATAAATTAACAAACATTTTATATATATACACTGGAGAAGGGAATGGCAAACCACTTCAGTATACTTGCCTTGAGAACCCCAAGAATAAAATAAAATTAAAATAATATACAAATTTATAAATATGCAAATATTTATATTATAAATTAACAAACATTATATATATATATATATATATATATATATACACACACACACACACACGCACACACATAAACCTTAAAACAATGAATATAGGAGATGATGTAAAGGAAAGGCAACACTCTACAGTGTTTTTCAGATCAGTTCATTTCAGTTCAGTCGCTCAGTTGTGTCCGACTCTTTGTGACCCCATGAATCACAGCACACCACTCCTCCCTGTCCATCACCAACTCCCACCAAGATAGAGCAGAGTATGAATATTCTTTAGAAAACTATTAATAAAACTACCATGTGTCCAAAATCCCACTGTTTGACATACACACAGAAGAAGCCACCATTGGAAAAAGAAAAAAAAAATGTGTATCCCAGTATCCACTGCAATACCATTTACATTAAACAAGTTATGTAACAATCTAGGTGTCCATCTACGGATGAATGGATAAAGAAGTTATGGCACATCCTTAAGGTGGAACATTTCTCATCCATATAGAGGAAAATCGTGGATTAATTCTAGAGATATGGATGTATCTAGAGCCTATCATATAGAGTGAAGTAATTTAGAAACAGAAAGTCCAATATTGTAGATTAACGCATATATGTGGAATCTAGAAATCTGGTTCTGAAGAATCTATCTGAAGAGTGGGAAAAAAAATGCATAGTTTAAGAACAGACTTGGACACAGAAGTGTAAATAGAGTGTGGCACAATTTGAGCAGGATGCCCTGACATATGTACAATACCAAGTATGAAGTAGTTAGCTGGTGAGAAGCTCCTCCTCAGGGCTCTGGGGTGCCCTAAAGGAGTGGATTGTGGGGTAGCAGGGCAGGCTCAAGAACAGGTGGGAGGGCTGCTCAAAAGGGAGGCTCATGTATATATACTGATAGCCGATTTACATTGTGGTAGAGCAGAAAGTAACAAACATTGTAAAGCTATTATTCTCCAATTTCAAATTGCTTATTAAATTGAAAAATGAGTCAGTCCTTGGCCAACTTGGGCAAGTGGCAAGAAATGCATCACAGTGAACATGTCAAGTAAAATATGTACCAGGGCATTTGTCAAGTAAAATCTGCACCAAGGACTGCTTTAGTATGTGCAGACAAACCATAAAGCAAAAACTTAAAATTCTGAGCTAAAATAGAATAAATTCAGACTCTAGACATAAATATTCCTCACTTCATTTGATTGCCATTTTTTTCTTTTATGTTTTTTAATATTTTAAAAATTTATTTAATTGGAGGCTAATTACTTTACATTATTGTATTGATTTCGCCATATATTGACATGAATCTGCCCCAGGTGCACATGTGTTCCCCATCTTGAAACCCCCCCGCTCACCTCTCTTCCCATGACATTCCTCTGGTTCAACACAGTACACCAGCCCCGAGTATCCTGCATCATGCATCGAACGTGGACTGGCGATTTGTTTCACATATTATAATATACATGTTTCAATGCCATTCTCCGAAATCTTCCCACCCTCACCCTCTCCCACAGAGGTTCTGGGTTTGATGCACATCTCTGGCCTGAGGCACTCAGGTTCAGGTACTTGGGTATTGCACAAAGGTGCACACTTGATTGGGCCTGAGTTTTGTGCCCTTCCCTGATCTGAGCAGTTCAGGTGACCAGGTGTTTGGCTATCACAGTCGCTGAGACTTATGACCTCTGTGGTCCCTGCTGCTGGGTCTTCTGGGTGCACAACCAGTGCACCTTCTCAGGCATATGTCAACCAGCCAGAAAACCAAGAAGTCCTGGCCAGTAAAGAAACCTGCCTGCAGTTTGGAATCGGACGCTTTTCTGGGGACACGATCGCCCCCTTCTGGCTCTGACTGCCCTCCCCTGCCTGTCTCAGTGGGGGATAGGTTTTCGCAGCTAGTTAGTTCTGCTCGGTCCTTTGTTCTGTGAGTGGGTCTGGCGGAGTCTTAGGTTTGGGCTTTTCGCCTTTTTCCTGGGGTAGCTATCCCACAGTCTGCTTTTCTATCTCCAGTTAGCTCTCATATTGCCCTGAGGCATTCAGGCCAGGTCCTCAATGCAGCCTGCACATCCTTGCCCAGCCCCGACTTGCTATTGGTGGATGCAGGCTTCTGTGTTGCTTCTCTGCTAGGAGTTACCATTGGGAGAGTAATCTGTGGGTTTTGATTATTTCTTTCTTTTTCCTCCCGGTTATGTTGCCCACTGAGTTTCCAAGGCTCACCACAGACTTACAAGTGAGAGTGCTTCCTGGTGTTCAGAAACGTCTCTCTATTTTATGCCTCCCTTCCCAGGATGGAGCTCCCAAAACTACCTCCTTTGTCTCTCTTTTTATCTTTTGTTTTTTCCCAACTCTTTAGAAGACAATGGGCTGCTTTTCTGGGTGCCTGATGTCCTCTTCCAGCATTCAGTTGTTTTGTGGAATTTGCTCAGTGTTCAAATGTTCTTTTGATGAATGTATTCAGGAGAAAGTGGTCTCCCCATCCTATTCCTCAACCATCTTCTTCGCTCCCTCCATTTCGCTAGCTGCGAAAACCTATCCCCCACCGAGACAGGCAGGGGAGGGCAGTCAGAGCCATAAGGGGGCAATCGTGTCCCCAGAAAAGCGTCTGATTCCAAACTGCAGGCAGGTTTCATTGCTGGCCAGGACTTCTTGGGTTTCTGGCTGGTTGATATACGCCTGAGAAGGTGCACTGGTTATTTTTTCTAAAAGTAAAGAAGGATTATCAGTTGATGTCACCAATTTATAGAAACATGAATTCCTTCAAATTATAGTACCTAATTGTAAGCCTCTGATATTCAGGACTATCCTAAGTAGGAAATTAGACATGTAGTTTGAAAGTTGAGGTGCTCTACAAGGATCACTTATTTTAAATTCCTGGAATTTGTTCTACTGATTGGGAAAAATGCACAGCCAAAAACTTGAGAATTGTGTTTTCTTCAGCCAGACTTAATCCTGAGGGGGCTCAGGATTGGGAACATATTTAATCTCATGACATATTCATATCAATGAAGGGCAAAATCCACTACAATACTTTAATTATACTACAACTAAAACAAATTTAAAAACTGTTGTATAATAATATTGAATGCCATTTGTCTCAAAACATTTTTGCTTAAAAGACTTATTTGTCTACTATTAGTATAGCCACGAGGGTTCCTTCATTGTTTATTGCTTGGATGTAATTTTACTTGCACACTAATTCTTTTACTTATTTTTATTTATTATTATTATTTTTATTGGTCACTAATTACAATATTGTATTGGTTTTGCAGTACATTGACATGAATCCACCCCCGCTGTGCATGAGTTCCCCTTCTTGAACTCCCCCTCCCTCATCTCTCCTGCCATTATACTCCCTCCAGCTCAACACCGTGCACCAGCCAAAAACGCCCTACATCATGCTTCGAACCTGAACTGGTGATTCACTTCACATATGATAATATACATGATTCAATGTCATTCTCCCAAATCATCCCTCTCCCACAGAGTCCAAAGGACTGTTTTATACCTGTGTCTCTTTTGCTGTCTTGTGAATGGGACGACAGAGAATGAGATGGCTGGATGGATTCACCGACTCGATGGACATGAGTTTGAGTGAGTTCCGGGAGTTGGTGATGGACAGGGAGGTCTGACGTGTTGTGATTCATGGGGTCACAAAGAGTTGGACATGACTGAGCGACTGAACTGAACTAAAGTGAACTGATACAGGCTTATCGTTACCATATTTCAAAATTCCATATATATGCATGAATAAACTGTATTGGTGTTTTTCTTTCTGGCTTACTTCACTCTGTATAATAGGCTACATTTTCATCCACCTCATTAGAACTGATTCAATTGTATTCTTTTTAATGGTTGCGTAATACTCCGTTGTGTATATGTACCAAAGCTGTCTTATCTATTGGTCTGCTGATGGACATCTAGGTTAATTCCATGACTTGGCTATTATAAACTGTGCTGCAATGAACATTGGAATACATGTGTCTCTTTCAGTTCTGGTTTCTCAGTGTGTGTTCCCAGGAGTGCGACTGCTGGATCGTATGGCAGTTCTAATTCCAGTTTTTAAAGGAATCTCCACAATGTTCTCTATAGTGGCTATACTAGTTTGCTTTCCTACCAACAGTGTAACAGGGTTCCCTTTTCTCCAAACCCTTTCCAGCATTTATTGCTTGTAGACGTTTGGATAGCAGCCATTCTGACTGGTGTGCAATGGTACTTCGCTGTGATTTTGATTTGTATTTCTCTGATTATGAGGGATGTTGACCATTTTTTCACTTGCTTCTTAGCCATCTGTATGTCTTCTTTGGATAAATGTCTGTTTAGTTCCTTGGCCCATTTTTTGATTGTGTCTTTATTTTATTTTATTTTCTGGAATTGAGCTACAGGAGCTGCTTGTATATTTTGGAGATTAATTCTTTTTCAGTTGTTTCAGTGGCTATTATTTTCTCTCATTCTGAAGGCTGTCTTTACATCTTGTAAATGGTTTCCTTTGTTGTGCAGAAGCTTTTAATTTTAATTAGGTCCCATTTGTTTATTTTGCTTTTAGTTCCAAAATTCTGGGAGGTGAGTCATGGAGGATCCTGCTGTGATTTATGTCGGAGAGTGTTTTGCCTAAGTTCTCCTCTAGGGTTTTATAGTTTCTGGTCTTACATTTAGTTCTCTAAACCATTTTGTGTTTATTTTTGTGTATGGTGTTAGGAAGTGTTCCAGATTCATTCTTTTACAAGTGCCTGACCAGTTTTTCCAGCACCACTTGTTAAAGAGACTGTCTTTTCTCCATTTTATATTCTTGCCTCCTTTATCAAAGATAAGGTGCCCATAGGTGCATGGGTTAATCTCTGGGCTTTCTATTTTGTTCCATTGATCTATATTTCTGTCTTTATGCCAGTACCATACTGTCTTGATGACTGTGGCTTTGTAGTAGAACCTGAAGTCCAGCAGGTTGATTCCCTCAATTCCGTTCTATTTCAGGATTGCTTTGGCTTTTGAAGGTTTTTTTGTATTTCCATACAAATTGTGAGATTATTTGTTCTAGTTCTGTGAAAAATACAGTTAGTAGCTTGATAGGGATTGCATTGAATGTATAAATTACTTTAAACAGTATGCACATTTTCACAATATTTAACTTCTAATTCACGAACGCAGTATATTTCTCCATCTATTAGTGTCCTATTTTGTTTCTTTCACCAGTGTCTTACAGTTTTCTATATAAGTCTTCTGTATCTTTAGGTGGATATGCAGGTCAGGAAGCAACAGTTAGACCTGTACATGGAACAACAGACTGGTTCCAAATAGGAAAATGAGTAAGTCAATGCTGTATATTGTCACCCTGCTTATTTAACTTATACGCAGAGTACATCATGAGGAATGCTAGGCTGGAAGAAGCACAAGCTGGAATCAAGATTGCTGGGAGAAATATCAATAACCTCAGATATGCAGATGACACCACCCTTATGGCAGAAATTGAAGAGGAACTCAAAGGCCTCTTGATGAAAGTGAAAGAGGAGAGTGAAAAGGTTGGCTTCAATCTAAACATTCAGAAAACGAATATCATAGCATGTGGTCCCATCACTTCATGGGAAATAGAGAGGGAAACAGTGGGAACAGTGTCAGACTTCATTTTTTGGGGGGCTCCAAAATCCCTGCAGATGCTGAGTGCAGCCAGGAAACTAAAAGACGCTTACTCCTTGCAAGAAAAGTTATGACCAGCCTAGATAGCATATTAAAAAACAGAGACATTACTTTGCCTACCAAGGTCCGTCCAGTCAAGGCTATGGGTTTTCCCATTGTCATGTATGGATGTGAGATTTGGACTGTGATAAAGCTGATCGTCGAAGAATTAATGCTTTTGAACTGTGGTGTTGGAGAAGATTCTTGAGAGCCCCTTGGACTGCAAGGAGATCCAACCAGTCCACCCTAAAGGAGATTAATCCTGGGTGTTCATTGGAAGGACTTTTCACTGCAATACTTTGGCCACCACACGCGACGAGTTGACTCACTGGAAAGCATTCTGATGCTGGGAGGGATTGGGGGTAGGAGGAGATGGGGACGACAAAGAATGAGATGGCTGGATGGCATCACCGGCTCGATGGACATGAGTTTGAGTGAACTCTGGGAGTTGGTAATGGACAGGGAGGCCTGGCGTGCTGTGGTTCATGGGGTTGCAAAGAGTCAGACACGACTGAGCGACTGAACTGAAGTGATCCCAAAGTATTTTATTCTTTTCATTGCAACAATGTATTGAATAGTTTCCTTAATTTATCTTTCTATTATCTCATTATTAGTGTATAGGAATGCAAGGGATCTCTGTGTGTTGATTTTAAAATCTGCAACTTTACTTTATTCATTGATTAGCCCTAGTAGTTTTCTGGTAGAGTCTTTAGGGATTTCTGTGTGGAGGGTCATGTCACTGGTGAACTGTGAGGGATTTACATCTTCTTTTCCAGTTTGGATTTCTTTCTTTCTTTTTTTTTTTTTTTTCTTTCTCTGCTCTGACTGCTGTGGCCAAAACTTCCAGAACTATGTTGAATAGTAGTGGTGAGAGTGGGCACCCTTGTCTTGTTCCTGACTTTAGGGGAAATGCTTTCAGTTTTTCACCATTGAGGATAATGTTTCTTGTGTGTTTGTCATATATAGCTTTAATTATCTTAAGATATGTCCCTTCTATTCCCACCTTCTGGAGGGATTTTATCATAAAGGGGTGTTGAATTTTGTCCAAGGGTTTCTCTGAATCTTTTGAGATAATCATTTTTTTTTCCTTCTTGTTAATGTGCTGTATTACATTGGTTGATTTGCGAATATTGAAGAATTCTTGCATTGCTGGTATAAAGCCCACTTGGTCATGATGTATGATCTTCTTAATGTGTTGTTCGATTCAGATTGCTAGAATTTTGTTAAGGAATTTTTCATCTATGTTCATCAGTGATATTGGCCTATAGTTTTCTGTTTCTGTGGGATCTTTGCCAGGTTTTGTGATTATGGTGATGGTGGGCTCTAGATGATTTTGGAAGTTTACCTTCATCAGCAATTTTCTGGGAGAGTTTGAGTAGAAAATGTGTTAACTCTTCTCTAAATTTTTGGTAGAATTCAGTTGTGAAGCCGTCTGGCTCTGGGCTTTTTTTTGCTGGAAGATTTCTAATTACAGCTTCTATTTCCATGCTTGTGATGGGTCTATTAAGATTTTCTATGTCTTCCTGGTTCAGTTTTCGAAGGTTGTACTTTTTTAAGAATTTGTCCATTTCTTCCAAGTTGTCCATTTTATTGCCATATAATTGGTGATAGTAGTGTCTTATGATCCTTTGTATTTCAGTGTTCTCTGTTGTGATCTCTCCCATTTCCTTTCTAATTTAAATGATTTGGTTTTATTTTCCCGTTGTTTTCTGATGACTCTAGCTAGTGGTTTGTGAATTTTATTTACCATCTCAAAGAGCCAACTTTTGGCTTTGTTGATTTTTACTATGGTCTCTTTAGTTTCTTTTGCATTTATTTCTGCCCTAATTTTAATGTTTGTTTCCTTGTACTAAGCCTGGGGTTCTTCATTTCTTCCATTTCTATTTGCTTTAGGTGTAGAGTTAGGTTATTTAGTTGACTTTTTTCTTATTTATTGAAGTATGCCCGTAGTGCTATGAACCTCTGCCTAGCACCGCTTTTACAATGTTCCATAAGTTTTGGGTTGCTGTGTTTTCATTTTCATTCATTTCTATGCACATTTTGATTTCTTCTATGATTTGTTGGTTATTTAGCAGTGTGTTTTTCAGCCTCCATATGTTGGCATTTTTAATAGTTTTTCCCCTGTAATTGAGATCAAATCTTACTGCATTGTGGTCAGAAAAGATGCTTGGGATGATTTCAGTTGTTTTTTTTTTTTTTTTTTAATTTACCAAGCCTAGAAATATGGAGCAGGATGTGATCTATCCTGGAAAATGTTCCATGTGTGCTTGAGAAAAAGGTGAAATTCATTGTTTGGGGGTGAAATGTCCTATAGATATCAATTAGTTCTAACTGGTCTATTGTATCATTTAAAGTTTGTCTTTCCTTGTTAATTTTCTGTTTAGTTGATCTATCCATAGGTGTGAGTGGGCTATTAAAGTCTTCTACTATTATTGCATTGTTGTTAATTTCCCCTTTCATATTTGCTAGTAATTGTCTTACATATTGTGGTGCTCCTATGTTGGGTGCATATATTTATAATTGCTATATCTTCTTCTTGGATTGATCCTTTCATCACTATGTAATGTCCTTGTTTGTCTCTTTGCACAGCCTTTGTTTTAAAGTCTATTTTTATCCGATATGTGTATTGCTACTCCTGCTTTCTTTAGGTCTCTATTTGCGTGGAATATCCTTTATAGCATTTCACTTTCAGTCTGTATGTGACCCTTGATTTGAGGTGGGTCTCTTGCAGACAACATATATAGAGGTCTTGCTTTTGTATCCATTCAGCCAGCCTTTGTCTTTTGGTTGGGACATTCAACCCATTTACATTTAAGATAATTATTGATAAGTGTGATCCCGTTGCCATTTTCTTTATGTTTGGGGTTGGAGTTTATATACCGTTTCTGTGTTTCCTGTCTAGAGATGATCCTTTAGCATTTGTTGGAGAGCTGGCTTGGTGATGATGAATTATCTCAGTTTTTCCTTGTCTGTAAAGCTTTTGATTTCTCCTTCGTATTTGAATGAAATTCTTGATGGGTATAGCAACCTTGGCTGTAGGATATTTTATATCATCACTTTAAGTATGTCTTGCCATTCCCTCCTGGCCTGAAAAGTTTCTGTGGAAAGATAAGCTGTTAATTTTATGGGAAACCCTTGTGTGTTATTTGTTGGTTTTCCCTTGTGCTTTTTATATTTGTTCTTTCTGTTTGATCTTTGTTAGTTTACTGTTTGTCTTGGAGTATTTCGCCTTGGGTTTACCGTGTTAGGGACTCTCTGTGTTTCTTGGAATTGTGTGATTATTTCCTTCCCCATTTAAGGAAGTTTCCAACTATTATCTCCTCAAGTCTTCTCTCATGGCCTTTCTTTTTGTCTTTTCTTCTGGGACTTCTACAATTCCAATATTGGGGCATTTAACATTGTCCCAGAGGTCTCAGAGATGGTCCTCATTTATTTTCAATCATTTTTCTTTTTTCCTCTCTGAATCATTTATTTCCACAATTCTATCTTCTAGGTCACTTATCAACTGTTTTCTGCCTCCATTATTCTACTGTTGGTTCTCTCCAGAGTGTATCTGATCTCATCTATTGCATTATTCATTGTATATTGACTATTTTCTATTTCTTCAAGATCCTTATTAAACCTTTCTTGCATCTTCTCGATCCTTGTCTCCAGGTTATTTATCTGTAACTCCAGTTTGTTTTAAAGATTTTAAATCATTTTCACTATCAATATTCGAAATTCTTTATCAAGTAGATTCCCTATATCTTATTCTTTTTTTTTTTTTTTGGTGCGCATTTACCCTGTTCCTTTACTTTTTGGATATTTATCTGCCTCTTCGTCTGGCTTATATTGCTCTGTTAGTGGTGCCATTACCTTCTTCTGGCAGTGTGTGGATTTTTCTTTACTGTGTAGTTTCATCTCTGTGTGTGGCCTTGGAAGTGTAGCATTTCAAGATTGCCTGGTTCGGGAAACTTGTGTCGGCGTTCTGCGGGGTGGAGCTGGATTTCTTCTCTCTTTAGTGCAATGAACTGTCCAGTAATGAATTATGAGATGTCATTGGGGTTGGAGTGGCTTTGGGCCACCTTTATATTGAAGATCATGTCTATTCTCCTGTGTTGCTGGAGAATTAGCTTGGTATGTCTTTCTCCGGAACTTGTTGACACTTGGGTGGTGCCTGGTTTCAGTGAAAGTATGGAGGCATTTAATGAGCTTTTGTCAAGTAATGTTACCTAGAACAGCAGTTCTCTGGTGTTCTCAGGATTTGGACTTAAGCCTCTGCCTCTGGTTTTCAGTCTTATTCTTGCACTAGGCTCAAGACTTCTCCATCTGTCTCTTTCAATTCAGTTCCTTCTGTTTAATCTTCTTCTGTTTGATGGTTTCTTCGGTGTCTATTTCCTGTCCTGACACAAGGGCAGTGGTAGACACTTTTTTAAGCTCACCTGTTCGGTAGTACTGTGGGGAGGGAGGTAAGCTGCAGACAAATATCAGTGGCATCAGTGGGGAGTGCTTGCAGTATCTTGGATACACTGGGTTTGCCCCCGCTCACAGCGTGTGTGCTGTCCCAGTTTACACTGCACAGGCTTTAGGTTGCTCTGCTGGGAAGCGTCCGAGGCCGGCACTGGGTTGGATGTACATCCCTGGTCTAAGCCGCTCAGGTTCTGGCTCTCAGATACTCCACAAAATTGCAGATTTGGTTGGGCCTACGTTTTTTGCCCTTGCCCAGTCCTAGCAGCTCAGGTGACCAGGTGTTTGGCCAGCACAGTCTCTGTGACTTATTGCGTCCCCCGTCACTGTTGCTTGGTTTTCTGGGTGTACAATCAGTGCACCTTCTCAGGTGGATATCAACCGGCCAGAACCCAAGAAGTCTTGGTTAGCAAATAAGCCTGGTTACAGCTTGATATTGGATGCCTCTCTGGGGCCGAGATTGCCCGCTTTCAGCTCTGGCTGCCCTTTCCGGCCTGTCTGAGCATGGGATGGTGGATGGGCTGACCTCAGCTGGGTAGCTCTGTTCAGTCCTTTTTTCTATGTGTAGGTCTGGCATTGTCTTAGCTTGGGGCGTTTCGCCTTTCACGGGGTAGCTATCCCATTGTCTGCTTAGCTATCTTAAGTTAGCTCCTTCATATTTCCCTCAGTGCTTTCAGGACCGGTCCTTACTCTAAGGGATGCAGCCCGCCCCTACCTTCCAGCCCCTGCTTGCTAGTTGGGGGTGTGGGCAGCTGTGCTGCTTCTCCCCTGGAGTTACTGCTGAGCATATAGTCTGTAGATTTTAATTATTTATTTATTTTTCCTTCACGTTATGTTGACCTCTGAGGTTCCAAGGATTGCACAGATTCACCAGTGAGTATTTCCAGGTGTTTGGAAACTTCTCTGTTTCTTAAGCCTCCCTTCCCTTGATGTACCTCCATCCCTCCCTCTTTTGCCTCTCTTTTTATCTTTTATGTTATTTCTTACCTCCTTTCCAAGACAATGGACTGTTTTTCTGGGTGCCTGATGTCCTCTACCGGCATTCAGAAGTTGCTTTGTGGGATTTACTCAGCGTTCAAATGTGCTTTGGATGAATTTGTGGCGGAGAAAGTTGTCTCCCTATCATATTCCTCCTTCATCTTCCTGTTTCCTCCCTCACACTAATACTTAAAATTTATTAAATTCTAGGCTTTGATTCTTTCAGAATCTACAGTTCCCATATTTTAAAAAAAATCATTAAACCATCTTCTATTATACCACCTTAGTTGTTATTTGTTACTACTTTCTTTAAGTATATTTAGAGTGATTTGTAGAAGTAATTCTAGAGATATTGAATGCCATTGTTCAGTCAACAGGTTATCTTCAACTCTTTTTTGACACCATGGACTGTTGCACAACAGGCCTCTATATCTTTCATTATCTTCCAGAATTTGTTCAAATGCATACCCATTGTATTTCTGATATGGTCCAACCATCTCATCCTCTATTACTCCCTTCTTCAAATGTCATCAATCTTGAAGAACATCATAGACTTTTCCAGTGAAGGGACACTTTGCATCAGCTGGCCAAAACTGAAGTTTCAACTTCATCATTAGGCCTTCGAATGAATACTTAGGGTTGATTTCTTTTAGGATGAATTTATTTAATCTCCTTGCAGTCCAAGGGACCCCTAAGAGTCTATTTCTTGGGAATTCAATATCATTGCAGATGGTGGTTGCAGCCATGAAATTAAAAGACGCTTTCTCCTTGGAAGGAAAGTTACAACCAACCTAGATATAATATTAAAAATAGGGACATTCCTTCGCCAATAAAGGTCCATCTAGGCAAGGCTGTTGTTTACTCAGTGGTCATGTATGAATGTGAGAGTCGGACTCTAAGAAAGGCTGAGAGCCGAAAAATTTATGCTTTTGAACTGTGGTGTTGGAGAAGACTCTTGAGTGTGCCTTGGACCGCAAGAAGATCCAACCAATCCATCCTAAAGGAAATGAGGCCTGGGTGTGCATTGGAATGCCTCAAGGTGAAGCTGAAACTCCAATAGTTTAGACTGCTGATGCTAAGAGCTGACTCATTGAAAAAGACCCTGATGCTGGGTAAGGTTGAGGGCAGGAGGAGAAGGCGATGGTAGAGGATGAGATATGTGGATGGCATTGCCTATCAATGGACATGAGTTGAGGTGGTCTCTGGGAGTTAGTGTTGGACAGAGAGGCCTGGCGTTCTGCGGTTAGTGGGGTCGAAAAGAGTTGGACACGACTGAGCGACTGAACTGAACTGAAGTATCTTCTGCAGCAGCACAGTTGAAAGCCATAGATTGTCCTTCTCTCAGCCTTCTTTATATCCCAGCTACCATACCTGCACATGACTACTGGATAAACGACAGGGGTTTGTGAAGTGGAGGCCTTTGTAACCAAGGTGAATGTCTCTTCTAAATACAATGTTTAGGTTTGCATAGAGTTTTCTCCAAGAAGAAATTGTCTTTTACTTAGATGACAGCCCTTCACCAAAGTGGAAAGAATGTGGTCCACTGGAGAAGGGAATGGCAAACCACTTCGGTATTCTTGCTTTGAGAACCCCATGAAAAACACGAAAATAAACAGAAAGGACACTGAAAGATGTACCATCGGTAGCTCCCCAATATGCTTCTAGAGGTCAGTGGATAAATAACTCCAGAAATAATGAAGCAATCGAGTCAAAGCAAAATCAACAATCAGTTGTGAACGGGACTGGTGATGGAAGCAGGGTTTGATGCTGTGAAGAGCAATATTGCAAAAGAACCTGGAATGTTAGGTCCATGAATCAAGGCAAATTGGAAGTGGTCAAACAGGAGATGGCAAGAGTGAACACTGACATCCTAGGAATCAGTGAACGAAGATGGACTGGAATGGGAGAATTTAACTCACATGACCATTATATCTGTTACTGTGGGCAGGAATTCTTTTGAAGAAATGGAGTAGCCATCATAGTCAACAAAAGAGTCCAAAATGCAGTACTTGGGAGCAATCTCAAAAACGACAGAATGAACTCTGTTCTTTTCCAAGGCAAACGATTCAATATCATGGTAATCAAAATCTGTGCTCTGATCAGTAACACTGAAGAAGCTGAAGTTGAAAGTTCTGTGAAGACCTTCAAGACCTTCTAAAACTAACAAAAAAGATGTCCTTTTCAGTATACGGGAAAGCAGAACTAGGAAGTCAAGAAACACCTAGAGTACCAGCAAATTGGCTGTGGACTACAGAATGAAACAAGGCAAAGGCTAATAGAGTTCTGCCAAGAGAACGCATGGGTCAAGCAAACACCCTCTTCCAACAACACAAGAGAAGACTCTACACATGGACATCACCAGATGGTCGACACTGAAATCAGATTGATTATATTCTTTGAGCCAAAATAAAGAAGCTCTATACAGTCAGCAAAAACAAGACAGGAAGCTGACTGTGGTTCAGATCCTGAACTCCTTATTGCCAAATTCAGACAGAAGTTGAAGAAACTGGAGGAAACCACTAGACCATTCAAGTATGACCTAAATCATATCCCTTATGACACTACACTGGAAGTTCAAATTCGATTTAAGGGACTAGATTTGATTGACAGAGTGCCTGATGAGCTATGGATGAAGGTACCTGACAGTGTACAGGAGACAGGGATCATGACCATCCCCAGGTAAAGAAATGCAAATAAATAAATGGCTCTCTGAGGAGAGAGTTATTTATTTATAAATAACTTTGAAAACAAGGGAAACAAAAAGCAAAAGAGAAAAGGAAAGATATATTCATTTGAATTCAAATTTCTAAAGAAAAGCAAGGAGAGAAAAGAAAGCCTTCCTCAGTGATCAGTGCGAAAAAAGAAGGGAAACAATAGAATGGGAAAGACGGGAGATCTCTTCAGGAACATTGGAGATCCCAAGAGAACATCTCATGCAAAGAAGGGCTCGATAAAGCACAGAAACGGTAGGGAAATAACTGAAGCAGAAACTATTAAGAAGTGGTAGTAAGAATCCACAGATCTGCACAAAAAAGATCTTCACAACCCACATAATCACAATGGAGTGATCACTCATCTAGAGCCATACATCTTGGAATGTGAAGTCAAGTGGGTCTTAGGAAGCATCACTACGGACTAAGCTAGTGTAGGTGTTGGAATTTCAGTTGAGCTTCTTCAAATCCTGAAAGATGATGCTTTGAAAGTGCTGCACTCAATATGACAGCTAATTTGGAAAATTCAGCAGTGGCCACAAAATTGGAAAAGGGCAATATGTTTTCAATCCCAAAGAAAGGCAATGCCGTAGAATGTGCAAACTACCACACAATTTTGCTCATCTCACACACTAGTAATAGTAAAATAATGCTCTATATTCTCCAAGCCAAGCTTCAGCAGTACGTGAACTGTGAACTTCCAGATTTTCAACCTGGTTGTAAAAACAACAGAGGAACCAGAGATCAAATTGCCAACATCTGATGGATCATCGAAAAAGGAAGAGAGCTCCAGAAAAACATCTATGTCTTCTTTACTGACTATGCCAAGCCCCTGACTACGTGGATCACTATAAAATGTGGAAAATTGGAAAGAGATGGGAATACCGGACCACCTGACCTGTCTCTTGAGAAACCTATATGCAGGTCACGAAGCAACAGAACTGGACATGGAACAACAGACTGGTTCCAAATAGGGAAAGGAGTACGGCAAGGATGTATAGTATCACTCTCCTAATTTAACTTATATGCAGAGGACATCATGAGAAGTATTGCGCTGGAGTAAGCACAAGTTGGAATCAAGTTTTCTGGGTGAAATATCAATAACCTCAGATATGCCGATGATACCTCCCTTTCAGCAGAAAGTGAAAAATAACTAAAGAACCGCATGATGACATTGAAAGAGGATAGGGAAAAATTTGCTTAAATCTCAACATTCAGAAAACTAAGATCATGGTATCCAGTCCCATTGCTTCATGGCAAATAGGTGGGGAAACAGTGGAAACCGTTGCTCACTCTTTCTTAGGCTCCAAGATTGCTGCAGATGGTGATTGCCGCCATAAAATTGAAAGACGCTTACTCCCTGGAAGGAAAGTTATGACCAGCCTAGTTAGCATATCAAAAAGCAGAGGCATTACTTTGCCAACAAAGGTCCATATAGTAAAGGCTATGGTTTCTCCAGTGGGCATGTATGCATATGAGAGTTTACTATAAAGAATCTGAGTACTGAAGACTGTGGTGTAGGTGAAGACTCTTGAGACTCCCTTGGACTGCAGGGAGATAAAAAATGTCCATCCTAATGGAGATCAGTCCTGGGTGTTCATTGGAGTGATTGATGTTGAAGATGAAATTGCAATACTTTGGCCACCTGATGCGGTTAAGTGACTCATTGGGAAATTTCCTGAGGTTGTGAAATATTGAGGGCAGGAAGAGAAAGTGATGACAGAGGATGAGATAATTGAATAGCATCACCAACTCAATGGACATGACTTTGCATAAACTCAAGGAGTTGGTAATGGACAAGGAGGCCTGGTGTGCTGTGGTTAATGGATTGCAAAGAGTCGGATATGACTGAGTGATTGAAGTGAGCATTACATATAATTTAAATAAGCAGAGTGACAATATGCAGCCTTATCATAATCCTTTCCTTAATTGGAAACAGTCTGTTGTTTTCCATCCGGTTCTCACTGGTGCTTCTTTATCTGCATACAGATTTCCTAAGAGGCAGGTCGGGCGATCTGCTGTTGCTATCACTTTCAGAATTTTCCACCGTTTGTTGTGATCCACACAGTCAAAATCTTTGTTATAAACAATGAAGTAGAAGAATACGTTTATTTTTTTGTTTGTTCCTGGAACTGTCTTGTTATTTTCATGATCCCACAGATTTCGGATATTTGATTTGTGGTTCCTCTTACCGAGAACATAAATACTGGACATACTGATTTATACAAGGAGCCCTGAGGGAAAATGAGTGCCACTTGCTCATGGTCATATTTCCCACCAACACGAAGGTGACATAAGATCTTCAGCATCATTAACGTTTCTATGAAGTTCTGGGAAATGAGTTCTTTAAAAACAAACAAGCAAACAGGCAAGAAAACAAAGGTGAAACCCTTGAAAACTGGGTCATATACAGAGATTTCTGTCCCACTTCTCTGAGCTCTACTTTGTCTATCTACCTATTTCTCCATCTTTAGCTGTTAAAAGGAGATAAAGAAGGGAAATTCTGTTATTTGTTTAACAAAAAATGAGCTTCACTGAATTATAAGGTAAGCCAGGTTTCGAGGTTTATCTTTTCCTTTAATTTGTGTCTGCCTTGCTGTGATCATGAGAGTCCAAAATATTTTAACCATTTCTCATTCACAATGGTATCTTTGGAATTTCAAAAAGATTCGCTGGAGCAAAGTGCCTGTATAATTTATTTTGTGTTGAAAGAGATGCAAGAAAATCATGGATAATATTTTTATTCATTGTATACATCTAACAGTGGAGTAGGAAATGGCCACAGAAAGCAACTATCTTGTCTGGTAAATCCGATGAGCAGAGGAGCCTGGTGTTCTACATTCCATTTCTTTGCAGAGTTGGACAAGACTGAACATAGAAACAAACATGTAACTTAGAGTCAGATGCAATTGTGTTCTATATATTATCTCATAGGACTTTGTGTCACTCACACTGAAGTGCTTAACATTTTTCTAAATTATCTCTGTGACTTTATTCAAGTCCACTGGCTGTTTCTTTACCTTCAAAAAAAGAGAAAAAGAAGAAGAAAGAAATGAAAATGTATCCTATGTAGAGAGTCTTATGCTTCTTTTTCTCCTTCCAAGATTTGAAACTTCTTTCCTAGTATATGAAATAAAGACACTGTTTTGACTTGATAGAAATTGGTCCACTGGGACATTTCTTTCCAATTTGGGAATGATAAACTCTAATTTAAGTTTTCCCTTGTCTAGACCAGTAAGGAGCACAACGGAAAGATCTGGCACTGAGAGGAAATGATAATCTTGATACCCATATATATCTCTTCCTTTCTAGAAACAGGCTGCTTTAGGCATTGAACAAGTCTGTCTTAGAACAAAAGAACCCCAAGAACTTTGCACCCCACATATGTGTGGCTTTCTGTGCTGTCTTTCCCATGCTCTCTCATCATTTTTAAAGTCATATGTGAAAGGGCTTATTAGTTCCATCGTATTACCCACTTCTTTCCATAGCAAGAGTGAGCATATTCCTCATATTCTTTCCCACGAGTTACATGACGTTACCAAGCATTTATCAGGAAGGCTGAGACTCCCTTTTCTGATGGCGTTCTCAGTATTAGTGAAGTTTTCCAGGCCTTTTTAACACATTTACCTGTTTCACACTTTAATGAGATTGATAAGAGGTCATGAGGTCATTATATTTTACTGTAATACAAGTGAACTACTTTCGTGGTTACTGAATTCTCATCAGAGCTTCCTCCACACTACTATATCAGTCAACCATCTCATGGACTCATGCTTCTGGGTTGTCCCACAGCAGCAGTTTTCCATGCCTTGCTTCATGTAATGAGCTTCAACTGGTTATCTGTTCTCCATATGATAATATACATGTTTCAGTGTTTCATGCTTCAGTGCTATTCTTTCCTAGTATCCCACCCTCGCCATATCCCACATAGTCCCAAATTCTTTTCTTTATATAAGTGTCACTTTTATTGTCTCGCTTATAGCATTGTTGTTACCTCTTTCTAAATTTCATATATAAGGTTTCATATACTGTTTTGGTGTTTCTCTTTCTGGCTTGCTTCCCTCTGTATAATAGGCTGCAGTTTCATCCATCTAATAGCACTGACTCAAACATGTCCCTTTTTTAATAGCTGAATATTCCATTGTGTATATGACAGCTTCATCCTTAACCATTGACCTTCGAAGTGGACATCAAGGTTGTTTCAATTTCCAAGCTATAGTAAATAGTGCTGCAATGAACATTGGAGTACATATGTTTCATTGAACTCTAGTTGTCTTGGTCTGTATGCCCAGAAGTGGGATCACTTGGTCATATGGTAATTCTATTTCAGTTTATTTTTTTTTTTTTTGTAAGGAATCTCCACACTATCCTCCATAGTGCCCATACTAGTGTGCCTTCCCACCAACAACGTAAGAATGTTCCCTTTCTCCCCTCCCTTTTCAGCATTGCTGGATTGTAGAGTTTTTTGATGGTAATTTTTGATGGTAGTTTTTTGACCAGTGTGAAATGGTACCTCACTGTAGTATTGATTTGAGTTTCTCTGATAATGAGTGATGTGGAGCAGATTTTCAGGTGTTTGTTAGACATCTGTATGTCTCCTTCTGAGAAATCTCTTTAGATCTTTGTCCCACTTTTTGATTGGATTGCTTATTTTTCTGGTATTGAACTGAATGAGCAGCTTGTATATTTTGGAGACTAATTGGATGTCAGTTACTTTTTTTACTATTATTTTCTCCCATTTGTAAGGCTGCCATTTCACCTTGCTTATTGTTTCCTTCATTGTGTAAAACTTTCAAGTTTAATGATGTCCCATGTTTGTTTTTGTTTTTATTTCTGTCACTCAGGAGGGTCACAGAGAATCATACTGTGATTCGTATTAGAGTCTGTTCTGCCTATGTTTTCCTCTGAGAGTTGTATAGTTTCTAGACTTATGTTTATATGTTTAATCCATTTTAAGTGTATTGTGGTATAGGGTGGTAGAATGTTTTTTAGCACCAATCTTTTTACAGTTGTTAACCATTTTCCCAAGCAGCGCTTTTTAAAGTGGTTGTCTCTCCTCCATTATATATTTTTGCTTCCTTTGTCAAAGATAAAGTGTCCATATGTGTGTGGATATATCTCTGGGCTTTCTATATTGTTCCATTGATCTGTATTTTTGTCTTGTGCAGGTACCTTTCTTTCTTGTTGACTGTAGCTCTGTAATATAACCTGAAGTCAGGCAGGTTGATCCAACTATATCCATTCTTCTTTTTCAAGATTACTTTGGCTATTAGAGGTTGAAATTGTTTGTTCTTGTTCTGTGGAAACAACAACAACAACAGCAATAACACTGGTAGATAGCAGTGAACCTATTGTGTTTGGCTAGTGTACTCATTTTCACATATTGATTCTTCTGATCTAAGAATCTGACATATTTCTCTGTCTGTTTCTATTATCTTTATTTCTGCAGTGTTTTAGGTTTCGCTATATAAATACAGGTCTTTTGTTTCTTTAGGTAAATTTATTCCTAAGTACTTTATACTTCCCTTTTCAATGGAGAACGGGATTTTTTCCCATTAAAATTCTGAAGCATTATCAATTAATGGGTCAGAGAGTTCTTTAACAGTTTCCTTTCCCTGAGAAACTGGGTATGAACAGTAGGCTTCTTTTGAACTTGAAAGCTTATTTTCAAGTGGTAGTGGTGTGTGTCTTTTCAAGGTTTGCTGTAACAGCATGACATAAAGCAGGTAGCTTCAGTAAATGTTTTCTCATACTTCCAGGATCTAGCCAGTAATCAAAGGGTTACCAGATTTGCATTTTCTGAGGCCTCTTTTGGATGGTGATACATCATCACATGGCTTTGTCTTCACATATAAATGTCTCTGTGTTTTTTGTGTCTGCTCTCCTTTCCTGATAAAAACCTTGTCCTGTATATCAAAATATCTACCTAAAAACCCTGTTGGCAAAAAGGTTCAGAAAAAAAATTACACATTGCTCATAATTTTGACTCTGTACAAAGTACAGTAAGTTCAGTTCAGTCACTCAGTCATGTCCGACTTTCTTTGACCCCGTGAATCACAACATGCCAGGCCTCCCTGTCCATCACCAACTCCTGGAGTTCACTCAAACTCATGTCCATCGAGTCGGTGATGCCATCGGCTTCAAATACACATTTTGAGAGGACAACATTATTCTACAATATTGATTTTCTTCTTTTCACTTGTTACTGCTCTATACTAATCTGTCTCTGAGTGTTCACCCCACTAATCAGATCTACCCAATTGAGAATCCAGATTCTTAAGAAAAAGGGGTTCTTTGGGACTAATGCAATTGGAAACAAGACTCAGAGTTTCTTGCCAATCTCCATATCCTCTCCATAAAGTCATTAGATAAAGAAAAAAATTAATTTTGTATAAGTATTAAACCAAATTGTGATGCATATATACAAACTACAAAATTGATGTAAAGTCAAAATACTATATATTATATATGTAGACTAGCAAAATATAATATATGTATAATAGCAAATCAGGTCATTACAATATTTTCAAAGTTATAAGTATTCTTCAAATAGACCTGATTACATCTGTCACAGTAATTTGGTCCTTAATTAGCTTGATAATCGGGGTAGCCATCAGGTTTTGCTAATTTGTTTTTATTATTATCATTATTTTAAATTCATTTATTTTAATTGGAGGCTGATTAGTTTACAATACTGTATTGGTTTTGCCACACACTGACATGAATGCGCCTCGGGTGTACATGTTCCCCATCTTGACCCCACACCCACCTCGCTCCCCATGCCATCCCTCTGGTTCATCCCAGTGCACCAGCTAATTTGTTTTATACTGGAAAATGATAAACTTCTCATGTACACATGAGAGAAAGTGGTTTTGAAATGAGGCACTCTCTCATCCACCGAACTGAGACATAAGATGCTACTGCTAATAAATACCTATTATTAGACTAAATTATTTCCAAAGATTGGGGTTTAAATACTAGAGGTTTTCATTGCAGAGCAATGCAAGATGTGTGGCTTATGCCTTTAATTACAGCAAACTCCTCAGCTTTCAACACAGTTCAGTTAGAGGAAAGGTAAATGAGGGTTGTGAATAGGTGTTGCAAATATCTTGCTGTCAGATCCTTTTATTGAGGTAAGGTCACGGTTAGGTAATACTCTTTCTATAAACCTGTACTGAAGCAAGTATCAATTTGCTAAAAGGAAATATCCTAAAATGACTTTCATCATCCAACATCCTGCTTACGAGGAGGGTTTCCCTCTGAAGTCTGTTTATCCTGTCTGGGCCCAGGCTAGATCTCAACATCTGGTCTTGGGTCTCCCATCAGTGCCCAGGCACAGCTGAAGGGGAAGCTGTCTGTTCTCCGTGTCCTTCTCTTTCCAAGGTTCTCATACATTGTCCAGTCATTTTAATGAGGGAGTCAAGTGCCCGAAACACAGTTGGCCCTCGGTATTCTCATACTATCTGAAAGGGGGCTGGGTATCATAGACTGTTACCCCTAAGGTTTGCCACAACCATTAGGTCATGGAGGTGAGCATCAGCCATGTTGCCTACTTCTTCGAACCCTGGTGAAGGCCAGTGAATGGCTCCATCAAGGGATCTGGGCCTCTGAAATACATAGCCTTTTGCCTGTCCTGAAATTCTGCCTTTCACTACCCGGCCCTAGGGTAGAAGGCCTAGAAGGTCCTGAGCAATGGGAGCAATATATATTCTACTACACACCATTGAGAGTGTGACTGTGGTTGGAGTTGTATTTCCAACTTCACTAATAATCTTGAGCTAAGATCTGCAGATCTATGTCCGTCCTGTCTCTATTAGAACATCTTCCTTGAAGAAATATTTGACCTATGATACAAGTTGGTAACTTGAACAATCGTGCTCTATTTTGAATAAGCTCAGATAACAATTTTCAACTCACTTTTCCTGAATTCACATGTTTTAACTAAAACCATCAGGTGATTGAAGTTTCTGTTATCTTGTAACTGAAATATTTCACTTATCATCATGTTCTCAAGGACCAAAATATTGCAAATGGTGGAACAATTTATTTGTTCACTGCTTGAGGTACAGTTGACTTGTAATATTGTTTTAAGAAATTTTATTTTATAAAAATTATACAATCTTCTCTTATTTTTTGTAATATATCAAAACGAATGACACTTCTGTGTACATAAATCCCTGAATTTTTAGACTTCCTTCACATTTAGGTCATAAAAGAGCACCAAGTAGAATTCTTTTATTTTCTTTACTCCTTTTTCATAATTTAGTTTAAAAAATTAAGTGGACGATAATCATAATCGAATATTGGGATGGTTTTTGTAATATACACATACTAATGATCCATAATTTTATACAAGGAGAAGGTCAATTAGCATTAAAGAAAGACAGTGCCAAAGAATGTTCACACTACCACACAATTGCAATCATCTTACACACTAGCAAAATAATGATCAAAATTCTCCAGACCAGGCTTTAGCAGTACATAAACCATGAATTTCCAGGTGTTCAAGTTTGATTTCTTAAAGGCAGAGGAACCAGAAATCAAATTATCAACAGCTTTTGGATCAGCAACACAGGAAGAGAGTTCCAGAAGAAAAAATTCTACTTCTGCATCATTGACTACACCAAACCTTTGACTACGGGTCACAACAAACTATGGAAAATTCCTCAAGAGTTGATTATACCAGACCACTTGACCTGCTTCCTGAAAAATCTGTATGCAGGTCAAGATGCAAGTTAGAACTGGAAATGGAAAGACAATCTGAATCCAAAGGGAAAGGATTAGGTCAAGGCTGTATACGGATATGCTGCTTATGTAAATTATATGCAGATTACATCATGAGAAATGCCAGGTTGCATAAACACACCCTGGAATCAAGATAGTCAGGTTAAATATCAGTAATTTCTTATCTGGAGATGGAACCAAGTTTATGACAGAAAGGGAAGATGAACTAAAGAGCCCCTTGATGAAAGTGAAAGTGGAGAGTGAAATAGATGACATAAAACTCAAAATTCAGACAACAATCATCATGACAACCGCTCCCATCACTTCATGGCAAATAGAAGGGGAAACAATGGAAAGAATGAGAGTTTTTTTGTTTTTTTGTTTTTGGCCAGGGGTGGGGTTTGGGGAGTGGAGTGTATGCAAAATCACAGCAGATTGGGAATGCAGCTGTAATATTAAAAGATGCTTTCTCTTTGGAAGAAAAATATGACCAAACTAGACAGCATATCAAACATCAGAGAGATTACTTTCCAAAATATTTCTGTCTAGTCAAAGTTATGGTTTTGAAAGTAGTCATGTATGGATGGGAGATTTGGACTATAAAGAAAGCCAAGGAATTGATGTCTTTGAATTGTGATGATGGAGAAATGGCTTGAGAGTCTTTTGGATGGCAAGGAGGTCCAAGGAGTTCATCCTAAAAGAAATCAGTCCAGAACAATCATTTGAAGTCCTGATGTTGAAGCTGAGACCCGATATTTTGGCCACATGGTGTGAAGAACTGATTCATTTTTAAAAGACCTTGATGCTGGGAAAAGTTCAAGGTGGGAGAATAACAGTAGACAGAAGATGAGAAGATCGGAGAGCATCACCGATTTAATGAATATGAGTTTGAGTAAACTTGATGAGTTGGTGATGGACAGGGAGGACTGGCATGCTGCAGTGCATAGGGTCACAAAGATTTGTCAATGAATGAGCCACTGAACTGCACTGAACTGAGAATGGCTCTACCCATCAGAACAAGAACCAGTTTCCCTTAGTCAGTCGTTCCATCAGGAAGCTTCCACAAACTCTTGACCTTATCCATCAGAAGTAAGAGCGAATGAAAACCATAATCTCAGAAAGCTAGCCAAACTGATCACATGGGATACAGCCTTGTTTAACTCACTCAATGAAACTATGTGCCATGCTTGTAGGGCCACCCAAGATGGACGGGTCATGGTTATGGTTTCTGACAAATTGTGGTCCTTGGAGAAGGGAATGGAAAACCTCATCAGTATTCCTGCCTGAAGAACTCCATGAGCAGCATGTAAAGGCAAAATATAGCATACTGAAAGACAAACTCCAAGGTTGGTAGCTGCCCAATATGATATGGGAGATCAGTGCAGAAGAAACTCCAAAAAGAATGACGCGATGGAGCCAAAGTCAAAACAGTACCCAGTTGCAGATGTTACTAGTGATGGAAGAACACCTGATGCTGTAAAGAGCAAGATTGCATAGGAACTTTAAAGGTTAGGTCCATGAATCAAGGAAAATAGGAAGGGGTCAGAACGGCGACATCAAGAGTGAACATTGACATTTTAGGGATCAGTGAACTAAAATGGACGGGAGTGGATGAATTTAACTCAGATGACCATTATGTCTACTACAGTGGGAAAGAATCCCTCAGGAGAAACGGAGTAGCCATTATAGAAGCAATAGAGTATGGAATGTAGTATTTGGTGGCAATCTGAAAAACGACAGAATGATCTCTGTTTCTTTCCAAGGGAATTCATTCAATAGCACAGTAATCCAAGTCTGCCCTGACCAGTCATGCTGAAGTGGCTGAATTAGAACGATTCTATGAAGACCTACAAGACTTTCTAGAAGTAACAGACAAGAAAAATGACTTTTCCATCACAGGGAATGGAATGCAAAAGTAGGAAGTCAAGAGATACCAGGGGTAACAGGCAAATTTGGCCTTAGATTACAAAATGAAGTCTTCCAAATGTTAACAGAGATTTGCCAAGAGAACACACTGCTCATGGTAAGCACCCTCTTCTGGGAACATGAGAGAATACTACAAATGTACCTCATCATATGGTTAATACTGAAGTCAGATTGACTTTTTCTTCACAGCCAAAGATGCAGAAGATCTGTAGAGTCAGCAAAGCAAGACTGGGAGTGGACAGTGGCTCAGGACATGAATTCCTTATTGCCAAAGCAAGAGTTAAATTGAAGAAAGTAGGGAAATCCACTAGATCATTCAGCTATGTCCTACATGAAAGCTCTTATGATTACACGGTGAAAGTGACAAATAGACTGAAGGGATTAGATCTAATACAAAGAATGCCTGATGAACTATTGACAGAGGATTTTGATCTTGTACAATAGGCAGTGATCAAGACCCTCCTCAAGAAAAATACATAAATGCAAAATGGTTTGCTGAAGATGCCTTATAAATAGATGAGAAAATAAGCTAAATCAAAGGAAAAAATTAAAGATAAAACAATCTGAATGTAAAGATCCAAGGAATCGGGAGGAGTGATAAGAAAGCCTTCTTCAGTGATGAATGGTAAGAAATAGAGGAAAATAATGGAATGGGAAAGACTAGAGACCTCTTCAAGAAACTTAGAGCTACCAAGGAAGCATTTCATGCAGAGATATTCAACATAAGGGATAGAAATTGCATGGACCTCAATGAAGCGGAAGATATTAAGAAGAGGTGTCAAGGTTACACAGAAAAACTATATTAACAGAATCTTCATGACCCAGATAACCTCGATGATGTGATCACTCACCTAGAGCCAGTCCTCTTGGAATGTGAAGTCAAGCCATCCTTATGAAACTTCACTATGAACAAAACTACTGGAACTGATGAAATTCCAGTTCAGCTATTTCATAGCCTGAAAAAATGATCGTCTCTAAGTGCTGTACTCAGTATGCAAGGAATTTGGAAAACTAAGCCGTGGCCACAGGACAGGAAACATTCAGTTTTTATTCCATTCCAAAGAAAGGCAATTCCACAAACTGTTCCCACTGGTAAATAGATGGGGAAAGAGTGGAAACAGTGTCAGACTTTATTTTTTGGGCTCCAAAATCACAGTGGATGCTGATTGCAGCCATGAAATTAAAAGACGCTTACTCCTCGGAAGGAAAGTTATGACCAACATTTATAGTGTATTAAAAAGCACAGATATTACTTTGCCAACAAAGGTTCGTCTAGTCAAGGCTATGGTTTTTCCAGTGGTCATGTATGGATGTGAGAATTGGACTGTGAAGAAAGCTGATCTCCAAAGAATTGATGCTTTTGAACTGTGGTGTTGGAGAACACTCTTGTGAGTCCCGTGGACTGCAAGGTGATCCAACCAGTCCACTCTAAGGGAGAACAATACTGGGTGTTTACTGGAAGGACTGATACTAAAGCTGAAACTGCAATACTTTGGCCACCTCATGAGACGACTTGACTCACTGGAAAAGACACGGATGATGGGAGGGATTGGGGTAGGAGGAGACAGGGACGACAGAGAATGAGATGGCTTAATGACATCACCGACTCGATGGACATGAGTTTGCATGAACTCCAGGAGTGGGTGATGGACAGAGAGTATTGGCGTCGTGTGATTCATGGGGTCGCAAATGTCGGACACGACTGAGCGACTGAACTGAACTGATACTTTTACATTGGAGAAGGAAATGGCAGCCCACTCCAATATTCTTGCCTGGAGAATCCCAGGGATGGCGGAGCCTGGTGGACTGCCTTCTATGGGGTCGCACAGACTAGGACACGACTGAAACGACATAGCAGCAGCAGCATACTTTTACATGCAAATATAGTGATACCAGTATTACTCCATGATACTTGTATTTTTTATTTCACTCTGTGAAAATCTGGGTTCTATTTTTCTTATGTGAAATGTGGAATTCTCTATTAGTCATGTATGAAAATCTGCATGGTGGTTTTCTGGTATTTAGTGTGGAATTCTGTGTAGTTCCCATATGGAAATCTTGGCACTGGTTCTCTGAAGTTATGGAGAACCAGTATGGATTTGGAATGCTCTCTCTTTCACAAATGAAATTAGGGCCCCACTGTTTCTTCATCAAGTTTAGAGTTTGTTGTATTTCTCAAATATATATCAAAACAGAATTTTGTCCATGAAATGTGAAATGCTCCTTATTGACTCTATTCAATCTTAGGTGGCAATTCTCCACTTTGGAAGTTGCACACCTCTATATTTCATATTGGAGATGAGAATGGAGACTTCCCTTGGAGAAATAGGGAAATCTCTAAATTTGATACGAAGAACTGGTTTTTCAGCTACAGAAACACTTTTGTTCCCTGCTTGCTATGTTTCCCTCTGCCTCTGAACATTTGTGTATACATGCGGGGGTAGACAAGGCTGTGTTTGTGTGTGTTTCTGTATGTGGCTGTGTGTCCAACTACAGCCGAAGTAGAAATGAAGGTGAGAGATCACGAGACATGCAGCAAGCAGAAGGAGGCATGAGGTGGCCACAGAGTGGGGAAGACTGGCCCATGCTTCTCTGAGGTGCTCCTGTTCAGCACAGGAATGAGGAAAGGACAGTCAGTGACAATTCAGGAAAGTGGGTCCACAAATCTGGGTTTACCTCAAGAGACATAAAGAAACTCACAGTTTGTGCCACGTTGATGTGTGTGTTTCTACCAAGAAGCAGATGGGAAGCTTTGAGAACTCACCCAGTGTAAATTCAATGGTGTGGGTATTTTAAAGCAAAACTTTTGGACCCTTTAGTCTATGGGAAGTGGGGTATCCTGTGGAAATGGTGGGCATGGCTATAACAGGATCCAAGACTTTAAAGAGGTCAAGGTCCTTCCGAAACGAACAGAGACTGGAAGGAGGAGGAACAGAAAGATAGCCTACTGCCCTGGAGAATTTTTACACATTAGAGGAAGGCCCTGGCCTACTGCTGTTTCAGACCCATCCATCAGGCAGCATACTCCCTCTCTGATGTGGCCAATGATAGCATCATGTGAGACAAATGACATGATCATGTAGATTCCTTCATTGTGAAACCACAGGCATCCTCGGATACAGTGTGTGAGCATACAATCCATCCAGATGCTCCTTGCATAACTGGCGGTGTAGAAAGGTGAAGAAAGTGCAGCTGTGGGGTATATGATTTTTCCCATTTGTTAGTGTGTGCCTGTGAGGGAGAAAAGATGGCCAAGCAGAAGGGTTTTCACTTATCTTTTCCTGAGAGAGCTCCAAAATTGCAGCTTGCTACTGAATGTTGATGGACAAAAGAATGTCAAGTCCCACCAAAAAGATGTACACCATGTCCAGGGAGGACGAAGAAGTCCCAAGAAGACTGTAGGAGGGGTGAAATTGTGTTTAGACGTAATACCTTCCAGCCACACTCAGAGAACGCACAGAAAACATTTGGTGCACCGATAAACAGAGACTGATAGACCCGGAGTCAGACCTGTCTTTCAGTGATTGCGTGTCTCCTGCAGAGGCATGGGTCAGCAGTGGCCTGACAGGGGAGAGGGTCTCTGGCTGCTACAGACCTGGGTCATGCAGTTTATGGCATATGCCCTCTTGGAGGAGTTTGCCATTTAATTCACAATAAAGCCAGCTAGCAGACATCGACAAATTGAAAAACAATTATTCTGAATGAAGTCTCGTACTGTTAAGGAAGTTCTAGGAGCACTGCACACTTCCTCACCTGGGGGTCTGGCAAAGGGTTTGAGAACCCCAGAGGAAATTTGACTTTGGAGGTCAGTGGGATTTGATTACAGAACTTCCACAGAACTGAAGCAGACTGATGGAAGGCACAAACAAAATTTTGTGTGAACCAGGAGACAAAAATAAGGAGTAGTGTCCCCACAATAGACTGAGCCAGATTTGCCTGTGAGTGTCGAGGAGTCTCTGGCAGAGCCGTGGGCAGAGAGTGGGCTGCAGCAGGATGAGGGGCACTGAATACAACAGTGCTTGCACAATCCCTTTTGAAGATCACAGTTACTTTCATTACTCATATCGGAGTTTATCCTCAGTTTAAACAACAGGGCTGGAACACAACAACCCGCACCCCACCCCTCTGCCACAGCAAACAGAAAATCGGATTAAAGATTTACTGAACATGGCCCCACCTATATAAAAACGACTCAGGTTCAATCACAGTCTGTCCCTCCCATCAGAAAGCTTCTATAAGGCTTTTATGCTAATACATTAGAGGGCAGACAGAATGGAAACCACAATCACAGAAAACTAACCAAACTGATGAAGTGGATCACAGTTTTGTCTAATGTAATGAAACTATGAGTCACGCTATGTAGGACCATCCAGGATGGATGGGTCATGATGGAGGGTTCTGACAAAACGTGGGCCAGTGGAGAAGTGAACTGCAAATAGCTTCAGTATTTTGCCTTGAAACACCACGAACAGTATGAAAAGGCAAATAGATGGGACACTGAAAGATGTACTCCCCAGGTTGGTAGGTGCTAATGTGCTTCTGGAAATCAGTGGAGAAGTAACTCCAAAAAAAAATAAGAGATGAAATCAGAGCAAAAATAACACCCAGCTGTGGTAGTGACTGGTGATGGAAAAAGCCTCACTCTGTAAAGAACAATAGTGCACAGGAACTTAGAAAGTTAGGTCCATGGCTCAAGTAAACTTGGAATTCGTCAAACAAGATATATCAATGATGAACATCAACCTTTCAGGAATCAGTGAATTAAAATTGACTGGAATGGGCAAATTTAATTGAGATGACCCTTTTATCTACTATGGTGAGCAAGAATTCCTAGAGAAGAAATGGTGTAGCACTCATAGTCAACAAAAGTGTGTGAAATGCAGTTCCTGGGTGCATTCTTAAGAATAGCAGAAAGATCTCTGCTGATTCTCAAGGCAAATTATGCAACAGCACAATAATACAAATATATGACCTGATCAGCAATGTTCAAGTAGAAATTGAGCTGAAGGTCAGTGAGAAGCTGAAGTTGAGTGATTCTATGTTTACCATCAGGATCTGCTAGAATTAACAGACACACACACATAAAGATATAATTTGCATCATAGGGGACTGGAATGCAAAAGGAGGACATCAAGAGATACCTAGATTCACAGACAATTTTGGCTTTTAGGTACAAAATGAACCAGGACAATGTCTAACACAGTTTTGCAAGACAAAGCACTGTCATAGGAAACTTTTTCCAACAACAAATGAGACGACTCTACACATGCACACAGTTCAGTTCAGTTCAGTCCTCAGTCGTGACCGACTCTCCACGACCCCATGAATCACAGCTTGCCAGGCCTCCCTGTCCATCACCAAATCCTGGAGTTCACTCAAACTTATGTCCACAGAGTCAGTGATGTCATCCAGCCATCTCATTCTTGGTCGTCCCCTTCTTCTCCCGCCCCCAACCTTTCCCAGCATCAGAGTCTTTTAAGAAGATGGTTAATACCGAAATCAAACTGATTATACTCTTTACAGCTGAAGATGGAGAAGCTCGATGGAGCCATCCAAAACAAAACTTGGAGCTGACTGTGGCTCAGATCATCAGCTCATATTGAAACATTCAGACTTATTTCAACAAAAGTAGGAAAATCCCTAGATCATTCAGGTATGACCTAAGTAAAAGCCCCTTTGATTATCATTGGAAATCTAATAGAGTTCCTGGAGAACTAAGGGCAGAGGTTCGTGATATTGTACACGGGCAGCAATGAAGACTATCCCCAAGACAAAGAAATGCACAAAGGCAAAACGGTTTTCTGAAGACACCTTACACTAGCTGAGAAGAAGAAAAAAAGAAAAAAGAGAGAGAGAAGTGGAAGTGAAACGAGAGTGGCAAAGATATACCTATTTGAATATAGAATTTTGAAGAATAGCTAGGGCAGATAAGAAAACCTTCGTCATTGATCAATGCCAAGAAATAGAGGTTAAAAATATAATCAGATAGACTAGAGGTCGCTTCAAGAAAATTAAAGATACCATGGGAAGATTTCATGCAAAGAAGTGCTCAATAAAGGTCAGAAATATTAGAGACCTAACAGAAGCAGGAACTATTAAAATGTGTCAAGAATACAGAGAACTCTACAAAGAAACTCTTCATGACCAGATAACCAAGATGGTGTCATCACTCAACTAGATCCATGTCACGATCTTCGTAGACCCGGACCTGGTAAATGGAGTTAACAGAAAAGGATGCAGGGGACAGAAGTCTCGAGTGAAACAAGGGTACTTTTTTTTTTTTTTGCAGAAATACATGCTTATATATCGTCAATAAAATCATTATTCTGCCACCAAAAATAATAAAATTCCACCAGTTGCAACAAAATGGTTAATCCTTTGAGACACTGAAGGGAATCCAGGCAGGTGTCCTCTCCCATGATCCCAGTCGTGAGAACTGCGTGCAGATCTGCTCATCCCTGTTTTGCAGGAACTGAGAATGAACAGAGAGTCCTTGAGAAATGGTACACAAGGGAAGAAAACATATTGGAACCCTTTAGTTGAATGTCCCCTGACTATTCTCCCTGTTTTATTTTTTCATAATTGGGGGTGACTGCATATGCTTCTGTGAAAAAGGCACTGACCAATTGAGTTTGCCTGTTTAGTCTGAACATTTTAGTTGAAAGGCATCTGTATACTACAAATATAATCACCGTGATAATTATCAGCATTATGGCTCCAGATCCAATACGACATGTAATGCTTTGATGTCATCCTCAAGTGAGTAGCCCAGATAATTGATCAGCTAGCTGTTCAGCTAAGGTTTCCAAATTTTTGGAAGAGGATAGACTCTTAGAGGAGATTTCAAAGATTTTCTTTTGGAACAATTGTACATTTAAGGAAGCATTTATATGGATATCTTGTAAATGAAATTTGGTTTGTTCGCAATTGTAAGCACTATTGTTGAACCAAACAGGAGTAACGCAAAACTGTGTAGAAATCCAATCACATTTTAATAATCTTTGCATTTTTAAATCTATTAATTGTTCTCTGACCAATTGGATGCCCATTTTTAATTCTTGTATTTTATCCTGAACGTCCTCATCCGGCTGAGGCTGGGTGGCCCACACAGTATCAGCATCTTTAGTACAAATTTGAATAAAGTTTTGGGTTTGAACTGAGGTTTGTAAAGCAATGCCTGCAACTCTGGCAGTGATGCAAATGGCTATTAGTCCCAAAATGCCAAGAATTAGCCACTCAATGAATCGCTTAGATCGTTGGAGTAATTTAGAGAGTAACCGGGAGGCAAGTCCTACCATGGGACTTTCTTCCCAGGGCCGTCGGAGATCTACTTGGCAACCACAGACTGTTCCGAGAATGAAGCATCAAAAGGGATTCATTTTTTTAGAGAGAAATAGAGGAATTTAGACAAGTATGCAACTTGCAATCTATACAAGTCACAGAACATACAGTCTCATTAAATTATGTGTTCCCTATGGCTATAACAAAAGGAAGGGGGATGCAAGCTTGTATAAAATATGAATGATTATAACGGAAGGAAGAGTTACTATGACAACGACTGGTCCCTGTGAGATATCAAGTCCATGTTCCAAGTATTTCAGTACGTACATCAAGTTTCCAGATGTCCCATTGTTCAGGTCCAATTCATTTATTGAGGATGATTCGAGAGCGAGGAGTTGCCATTTTGCTGTCAAGCCAGGCAAAGAGTCCTATGACATGGAAGTTTTCCATTGAACTGTTGGTAATATTCCATTCTACTTGAGTAACATAATCACACAGTGTATTATTAAGATCATCTGAGCAATTAGATAGCCACATTCCATGGGTTCCCCAATCAACAATGGTGTAAATGGCCAGAAATATTAATTTCCATGATTTAGCTTGACATCTACCCCAGTAAAGAGGAATATATGTAGAGTCCTTATACATAAACCCCTTACATTTCAACTTTTGTCCTTTTCCGAAAGTTTGGATAGTATTCACATGGTTTTCATAAAAGGACAGAGCAGGAAACAGTCCAAGCAATGAACAGAAATTCTTTTTTGGAGGCAGGATGAAAGCCCACTTTTGTTGACTAACATTAATACAGAATTCTGCTGGGACCATGCATAAAGGAAGGATTTCATAGCCTAGCGAAATGCTTATTAGTTTTCCATCTTCCTCAGGAAGACAGGGCACCTCCAATCTCCAAGGAGAATGCATATGTACTGTGTCATTAGTGGATATGATTCGTTCTATATCTGTCCATTGTACAACTTGCAATAAAGGAGGCCTAGGTATATAAGTCTAATCAGTTCAGTTCAGTTCAGTCGCTCAGTTGTGGCCGACTCTCTGTGACACCGTAAACCACAGCACGCCAGGTCTCCCTGTCCATCACCAACTCCCGGAGTTCACTCAAACTCATGTCCACAGAGTCAGTGATGCCATCCAGCCATCTCATTCTCTGTCGTCCCCTTCTCCTCCCACCCCCAACCTTTCCCAGCATCAGAGTCTTTTCCAGTGAGTCAACTCGTCGCATGAGGTGGCAAAGTATTGCAGTTTCAGCTTTAGCATCAGTCCTTCCAGTGAACATCCAGGATTGATCTCCTTTAGAATGGACTGGTTTGATCTCCTTGTAGTCCAAGGGACTCACAAGAGTATTCTCTAACACCACAGTTCAAAAACATCGATTCTTTGGCCATCAGCTTTCTTCACAGTCCAGCACTCACATCCATACATTACCACGGGAAAAACCATAGCCTTGACTAGACGGACCTTGGTTGACAAACTAATGTCTCTGCTTTTTAATATACTATCTAGGTTGGTAATAACTTTCCTTCCAAGGAGTAAGCGTCTTTTAATTTCATGGCTGAAGTCAGCATCTGCAGTGATTTTGGAGCCCAAAAAAATAAAGTCTGACACTGTTTCCAATGTTTTTCCATCTATTTCCCATGAAGTGATGGGACCAGATGCCATGATCTTTGTTTTCTGAATGTTGAGTTTCAAGCCAACATTTTCACTCTCCTCTTTCACTTTCATCAAGAGGCTTTTGAATTCCTCTTCACATTCTGCCATAAGCGTAGTGTCATCTGCATATTAGAGGTTATTGATATTTCTCCAAGCAATCTTGATTCCAGCTTGTGCTTCTTCAGGCCAGCGTTCCTCATGATGTGCTCTGAATATAAGTTAAATAAGCAAGGTGACAATATACAACCTTGACGTACTCCTTTTCCTATTTGGAATCAGTCTGTTGTTCCATGTCCAGTTCTGACTGTTGCTTCCTGACCTGCATACAGGTTTCTCAAGAGGCAGGTCAGGTGGTCTGATATTCCCATCTCTTTCAGAATGTTCCACAGTTTATTGTGGTCCACACAGTCAAAGGCTTTGGCATAGTCAATGAAGCAGAGATAGATATTTTTCTGGAACTCTCATGCTTTCTCCATGATCCAACGGATGTTGGCAATTTGATCTCTGGTGCCTCTGCCTTTTCTAAACCCTGCTTGAACATCTTGGAGTTCATGGTTCACATATTGCTGAAGCCTGGCTTGGAGAATTTTGAGCATGACTTTACTAGCGTGTGAGATGAGTGCAACTGAGTGGTTGTTTGAGCATTCCTTGGCATTGCCTTTCTTTGGGATTGGAATGAAGACTAACCTTTTCCAGTCCTGTGGCCACTGCTGAGTTTTCCAAATTTGCTGGCATATTGAGTGCAGCACTTTCACAGCATCATCTTTCAAGATTTGAAATAGCTCAACTGGAATTCCATCACCTCCACTAGCTTTGTTTGTAGTGATGCTTCCTAAGGCCCACTTGACTTCACATTCCAAGATGTCTGGCTCTAGGTCAGTGATCAAGTTTTCGTGACTGTCTTGGTCGTGAAGATCTTTTTTGTACAGTTCTTCTGTGTATTCTTGCCACCTCTTCTTAATATCTTCTGCTTCTGTTCGGTCCATACCATTTCTGTCCTTTATCGAGCCCATCTTTGCATGAAATGTTCCCTTGGAATCTAATTTTCTTGAAGAGGTCTGTTGTTTTTCCTATTCTGTTGTTTTCCTCTATTTCTTTGCATTGATCGCTGAGGAAGGCTTTCTTATCTCTCCTTGCTATTCTTTGGAACTCTGCATTCAGATGCTTATATCTTTGCTTTTCTCCTTTGCTTTTTGCTTCTCTTCTTTTCACAGCTTTTGTAAGGCTTCCTCACACAGCCATTTCGCTTTTTTGCATTTCTTTTCCATGAGGATGTTTTTGGTCCCTATCTCCTGTACAATGTCACAAACCTCAGTCCAGAGTTCATCAGGCACTCTATCAATCTGATCTAGTCCCTTAAATCTATTTCTCACTTCCACTGTATAATCATAAGGGATTTGATTTAGGTTATATCTGAATGGTCTAGTGGTTTTCCCTATTTTCTTCATTTTAAGTCTGAATTTGGCAATAAGGAGTTCATGATCTAAGCCACAGTCAGCTCCTGGTCTTGTTTTTGCTAACCTTATAGACCTTCTCCATATTTCGCTGCAGAGAATTTAATCAATCTGATTTCGGTGTTGACCATCTGGTGATGTCCATGTGTAGAGTCTTCTCTTGTGTTGTCGGAAGAGGGTGTTTGCTATGACCAGTGCATTCTCTTGACAAAACTCTATTAGCCTTTGCCCTGCTTCATTCCGTGCTCCAAGGCCAAATTTGCCTGTTATTCCAGGTGTTTCCTGACTTCCTCCTTTTGCATTCCAGTCCCCTATGATGAAAAGGACAACTTTTTGGGGTGTTAGTTCTAAAAGTTCTTGTAGGTCTTCATAGAACTGTTCAACTTCGGGTTCTTCAGCGTTACTGGTTGGGGCATAGGCTTGGACTACTGTAATATTGAATGGTTTGCCTTGGAAACGAACAGAAATCATTCTGTCATTTTTAAGATTACATTCAAGAACTGCATTTCAGAATCTTTTGTTCACTATGATGGCTACTCCATTTCTTCTAAGGTATTGCTGCCCACAGTGGTAAATAAAATGGTCATCTGAGTTAAATTCATCCATTCCAGTCCTTTTTAGTTCACTGATTCCTAGATTGTTTATGTTCACTCTTGCCATCTCCTGTTTGACCACTTCCAGTTTGCCTTGGTTCATGGGCCTAACATTCCAGGTTCCTATGCAATACTGCTCTTTACAGCACTGGACCTTGCTTCTATCACCAGTCACATTCACAACTGGGTATTGGTTTTGCTTTTGCTCCACCCCTTCCTTCCTTCTAGAGTTATTTCTCCACTGATCTCAAGTAGCATACTGGGCACCTACCGACCAGGGGAATTCCTCATTCATTTTGCCATTTGATACTGTTCATGGGGCCTAATAAATGTGATTAGTCAAGTCAGCCTCAGCGGGCAAAGCCAAAGCAAGCAAAGCAAGTGTAGCGACAGAAATATTCTCAGAATTCCAGGACATTTCCTTTTCAAAAGCCATGTTTTCAGCCTGATTATTAAGAGTTTTTATCTGTATCTGAGTAGGGAGATCATTAGGTCAATGACGTCAAGTTTGGCATTTCTTGGAAATTTTTAATGCAGCCATGGCTTATACTGGAATGTCCTCCTTCCGGGGATTTCACCTTTTCCTCTCTATCTTAGCTCCTTTGGAGTGGATCTTCTGAAGCGGGAGCCAAATGACTTCGTTAGTCCCTCTGGGAAATACAATCATGCCCCTTTCCCGCTAATATTAATTTTCCACATCCGTTGTTTAGGCATCCGTCTTGATACAAAACAGGCAGAGGAAGAAAAGTGTCCTTCAGTTCCTAGAAATGGTTTTCTGCTTTTGTCACAATATCTCCTTGTGGTAAGTTTAAAAAATTTAAAACAAACAGCTGTATTAGTGATAGTTATACTATTAGAGAATACATTGCATTGGATTCTAGATAGCATATTAAAAAGCATAGACATTACTTTGCCAACCAAGGTCCGTCAAATCAAGGCTGTGTTTTTTTCAGTGGTCATGTATGGATGTGAGAGTTTGACTGTGAAGAAAGCTGATAGCTGAAGAATTGATGCTTTTGAACTGTGATGTTGGAGAAAAGGCTTGAGAGTCTTTTGGATGGCAAGGAGATCCAAGCAGTCCATCCTAAAAGAGACCAGTCCTGGGTGTTCATTGGAAGGACTGATGCTGAAGCTGAAACTACAATATTTGGCCACCTCATGAGAAGAGTTGATTCACTGGAAAAGACTCTGGTGCTGGGAGGGATTGTAGGCAGGAGGAGAAGGGGATGACAGAGAATGAGATGGCTGGATAGCATCATCAACTCAATGGACATGGGTTTGAGTGAACCAGTGTACCCCTTTACAACATCGAAGGCAGATTCCTGGAGGCTTTTTAGTAGTTTTATTTTTTTCTGTGTGTTTTTTAGGACAATCAATTTTTTTTTTCAATAGCTCTTATCCCCACAAACAAAACACCCTTCATTCCCCTTTTTAAAGGAAGTAGCCAATGGGTCAGGTAATGTTTGCATTTTCTGAGTTTCTGACCCTAAGTTACAACAAGAGCATTCTTAGTCTCACGAATGAGTGTGATGGTTCTCTGACATTCCTGATTTTCATTCTCCATATACAAACAGTTTTTCACATTGCATTTTGGCCTCCTTTCCGACAGCACCACAGGAGAGAGCAACACCCAGTGTATCTAAAGAATAAAATAAAATTTCCAATAGAAGATGCCATAATGTATAGAAGTTCTTTAGCAAACGGAGAAGGAGGGCTGTACATAGTTACAGCCTTTTTCATTTGTTGTATGTGAGAAAAGTCAACGCCTTTGTATTGAGGCATTAGTTACCCTTGAGCATTACCATTTCTTATCACAGAATAGAGAAAAAGATCATCAGCCTCAGAGACTCGAGTTTTCAAATCCAGTAAATCAGAAAGCCTTTGTCGTAAAAGAGAATGAGTGGAGATTCTGTTTTCATAAATATGAGTGCGTTTTAGGAGCTTATCATTTTCATACACCTATCTATATATATATCATCTACATCTATATATCTATATCTATAGTTGGCTTTAGTGTCAAAGAGAGCATCAGAAGTATAAACATTAGATTCATCTTGTCCTCGAATCGGGGGAGCTTCGGTTTCGTGTCCATTACAAGAGGAGGAGGAGCGCTTGGGACAGCCAGAACAGGGATGTTGGGAAAGTTTTGAAAGATTGTATGTTGCTCTAATTGGGCTTTGTGTAAAGTCTCATCATCTAATTTATATTCGTATAATGAGCACTAGCTTGTTGACGAATATGGAGGTTGCAATTAGAATTGCCTTGAAATGAAACTGTCACGGCTTTAATGATGTTCCACAAGGGTCAGAAATTTGTTGGACTATTTACTCCCCGTCTTGTGGCTCGTTCAACATTTCCTTTAACCCAGTTTCAAATTTCTAAATCCAAACTGCCTTCACCAGGGAACCACAGATTCTATTCAGTCACTGTGTGGAGATGAGCCTTTATCTGCTGATGTGAAACCAAATGTCGTTGAACCTTAAATAAATGATGAAGTAAACTAGAAAGGTGGTGGGGATTTCCAGCCGTTTCTCTCATAATCCCGCACTTACCAAACTCCCCAGGACCTAACAGTCACTCCGTCTGCTTACCAAGAATGTTCACCATGTCCCTGTTCAGGCACCAGTTGTCACGGTCAGCATAGACTGGGATCTGGGGACTGGACTTGGTGAGAAGGAAGCAGGGACCCAAGTGTTGAGTGAAACAAGGGTACTTTATTTGAAGAAACACGTGCATATATATCTTCAGTAAAATGATTACTCAGCCATTAAAAACAATGAAATTCCACCTGTTGAAACAAAATGGATAGTCCTTTCCATACACGGTCACTGAAGAGAGTCACCGAAGGGAGTCACTGAAGGGAATCTAAGTACGTGTCCTTTCCCATGATCTCAGTCCTGAGAATTGTGTGCAGCTCTGATCGTTCCTGTTTTGCAGGAACTGATTAGGAAGAGAGAGTCCTTGAGAAACAGCACACAAAGAAGACAACATATTGAATCCCATAAAATTGAATGCATCCTGACAGACCCAGACATCCTGGAATGCAAAATCAAGTAGGCCTGAGGAAACATCAGCAAGAAAAAGCTGTTGGAAGCAGTGAATATCCAGTTGAGTTATGTATAATTCTAACAGATGATGCTGTGAAAATGCTGCAATTTGCAGGCAAATTTGGAAAATTCAGCAGTGGTCAAAGAACTGGAAAAGATCAGTTCATTCCAATCCCAAAAAAGCCAATGCCAAGACTGTTTGAACTAATGCACAATAGCACTCATCTCACACAGTCAAAAAATAATGCATGAATTCTCCAAGGAAAGAGAATGAAGAATTTCCAGAGGTTCAGGTTGGATTAGGAAAGGCAGAGCAACCAGAGACTAAATTGCCAACACCCATTGTTTGATTGAAAAAGCAAGACAGTTCCAGAAAAACATCTATTTTGGCTTTAATGACTATGGCAAAGTCTTTGACTTGTGGAACAAACATGAAAAACTGGAACATTCTTCAAGAGATGGGAATCCTAGGCCATCTGACCTGCTTCCTGAGAAATTTGTATGCAGGTCAAGGAGCAACAGTACCATGGACTTGGAAAAATAAACTGGTTCCAGAGTTGGGGAAAGTGGTACCTCAAGGCTCTATATTGTCACCAGTTTATTCAAACGCAGAATACATCATGTGAAATGCCAGGCAGGATGAAGCACAAGCTGGAATCAAGTTTGCTGGGAGAATTGTCAATAATCCCAGATATGCAGATGATACCACTCTCATGGCAGAAAGTGAAGAGAAAGTAAAAAGCCTCTTGATGAAAGAGAAGATTTGAATAGGTGGTTTAAAACTGACCATTCAATAAATGAAGATCATGGCATCTGGTCCCACCACTTTATTGCAAATAGATGGGGAAACTGTGGAAACAGTGAAAGGCTTTGCTTCCTTGGGCTCCAAAATCACTGTAGATGATGACTGCAGCACTGAAATTAAAAGACGCTTGCTCCTTGGAAGGAAATCTGTTGCAAATATAGACATTATTGAAAATCCACAGAAAATATTTTGCTGACAAATGGCCATCTAGTCAAAGCTATGGTGTTTCCAGGAGTCGTGTATGACTGAATTTTGGACCATAAAGCTGAGCACTGGAAGAACTGATATTTTTGAACTATAGTATTGAAGAAGACTCATTAGAGTCCTGCACTGCATGGAGATTAAACCAGTCAATCCTAAAGGAAATTGGTCACGTGTATTCAATGCAAGGATGGATGCTGAAACTGAAAACTCAATATTTTGTACATTTTTGTGAACAACTGACACTGTAAAAGACCCTGATCCTGGACAAGATTGAAGACAGGAGAACTGGATGACAGAGAATCAGATGGTTGGACGGTATCATAATTTTCCAAAGAATAGCAAGAGTGATATTGAATCATCACTTGATGGACATGTGTTTGAGCAAGCTCTGGGAGTTTTAGATGACCAGTGAAGACTGGCATGCTGTAGTTCATAGGGTCACAAAGTGTCAGATAAATGAGGGACGGAAGTGAAGTGAACTGATTTGTGGAGGGCTGTTTGCATGAAGTGACCCTGGGCCAGCGGGAGTATTGATGCCCATGGCAGTAGTTCAGGCTTAGGGACTAGGGAATAGCCGTCCTGATGAAGACGTCCCATTGCTCATGCCCAAAATCCTGACATGAATTCTTTCCTTTCTTTTTGTATTATCCTTGGTTGTCGATAGCAAAGGAACAATGTGGGTCTGTCTGCACATGAGTGATGGTTCTCACAATCTCCTTGGAGTAGAATATCTGATATTGTCATGGTAATCTTTAAGGAGATATGCACTATGAGACATTCACAGGTACCCTTGATTTGAAGTGGGAAACCTTGGACGTTCCCAAATCCAACCTTTAGCTGCATTTGTGGTATGCCAACTTCTCAGGCTAGCAAGGATCCTGAACTATAGGCAGATCTACCACAGTCTGATGAGGGAAGCAGAAAGAGAGTGTTGACATTTAGCAAGTTAGTGAGGCCTGGCCTGGAATCAAGCCCTCTTGGAGCATTTGGGAGAGGAATGTTGCTCTTTGCACAATAGAGGCATGAGCTGTGGGTCCAGGGAAGGCAAGCTCCTCAGGGTATAATCCGTGTGGGAGCTATGGGTATGAGTGGGCAGAAATAAAGTGTATTGGTGACAAAAAGGGAGGCCACTGGACATTTTTGATCTCACACTTAGTGCCTTGTTTCAGCAGAGGTCCTTTGGATCTGCGTGCACATTCTTCATGATATTGTTTCAGACACAGGCATGTCACATTTTCTTTGCCCTTTTGGAGGTCGAGACATCAGATTGGTCTTTCCCAGCTACAGGGAGACAACCTTTAGTGGAAAAATGGAAACAGTTGCAAACAGCCTATTACACAGTTGGGAGGAGCAGGATCACCTTGATCAGAAGGTCTTGGGCCTGACTGGACACTGGACCTGCCTCAAGAGCCCAGCATCGACTAGGAATGGTTTTGAGAGGTGTAGGCTGAGATTGGTAGTTCCAAGTCAGTGCAGTCTCAATCCACTTGATATTTATTGTGTCATTCCTTGAAGGAAAGCACATGAAATGGAATCATGCCAAAATGATTGGCACTGTGAAACAGTCAATGTGATGAGAGAATACATGACATGAGCACCCATCAATCAGCTATTCACCACGAGCACTTCAAGCCCACCGAATGTCTTTCCAAGTCAGTCCTTTTCACGAGTAAATCCCCAAATTTGTAATCTTCCAGAATAGTGTAGAGATAGAACAGGACACTAACTTGAATGACAAGTTAGTAAAAGAAAACAACCAGAATATATTCCAACAACACAAGAGAAGACTCTACACATGGACATCACCAGATGGTCAATACCTAAATCAGATTGATTATATTCTTTGCAACCAAAGATGGACAAGCTGTATACAGTTAGCGAAAACAAGACCAGGAGCTGACTGTGGCTCAGATCATGAACTCCTTATTGCGAAATTCAGACTTAAATTGAAGAAAGTAGGGAAAACCGCTAGACAATTCAGATATGACCTCAATCAAATCCCTTATGATTATACAGTGGAAGTGAGAAATAGATTTAAGGGACTAGATCTGATTGATAGAGTGCCTGATGAACTCTGGACGGAGGTTCGTGACATTGTAGAGGAGACAGGGAACAAGACCATCCCCATGGAAAAGAAATGCAAAAGAGCTGAATGGCTGTCTGAGGAGGCATTACAAATAGCTGAGAAAAGACGAGAGGCAAAAAGCAAAGGAGAAAAGGAAAGATATAAGCATCTGAATGCAGAGTTCCAAAGAATAGCAATGAGAGATAAGAAAGACTTCCTCAGTGACCAATGCAAAGAAATAGAGGAAAACAACAGAATAGGAAAAACAAGAGACCACTTCAAGAAAATTAGAGATTCCAAGGGAATATTGGTTGCAAAGATGGGCTCGATAAAGGACAGAAATGGTATGGACCGAACAGAAGCAGAAGATATTAAGAAGAGGTGACAAGAATACACAGAAGAAATGTACAAAAAAGATCTTCATGACCAAGATAGTCATGATAACGTGATCACTGACCTAGAGCCAGACATCTTGGAATGTGAAGTCAAGTGGGCCTTAGAAAGGATCACTACAAACAAAGCTAGTGGAGGTGATGGAATTCCAGTTGAGCTACTTCAAGTCTTGAAAGATGATGCTGTGAAAGTGCTGCACTCAATATGCCAGCAAATTTGGAAAACTCAGCAGTGGCCACAGGACTGGAAGAAGTCAGTCTTCATTCCAATCCCAAAGAAAGGCAATGCCAAAGTGCTCAAACTACCGTGCAATTGCACTCATCTCACACGCTAGTAAAGACAGGCTCAAAATTCTCCAAGCCAGGCTTCAGCAATATGTGAACCGAGAAATCCCAGATGTTCAAGCAGGGTTTAGAAAAGGCAGAGGCACCAAAGATCAAATTGCCAACATCCGCTGGATCATGGATAAAGCAAAAGAGTTTCAGAAAAACATCTATTTCTGCTTCATTGACTATGCAAAAGCCTTTGACTGTGTGGACCACAATAAACTGTGGAACATTCTGAAAGAGATGGGAATCCCAGACCACCTGACCTGCCTCTTGAGAAACCTGTATGCAGGTCAGGAAGCAACAGTCAGAACTGTGCATGGAACAACAGACTGATTCCAAATAGGAAAAGGAGTACATCAAGGTTGTATATTGTCACCTTGCCTATTTAACTTATATGCAGAGTACATCATGAGGAACGCTGGGCTGGAAGAAGCACAAGATGGAATCAAGGTTGCCGGGAGAAATATCAATAACCTCAGATATGCAGATGACACTACCCTTATGGCAGAAAGTGAAGAGGAACTCAAAACCCTCTTGATGAAAGTGAAAGAGGAGAGTGAAAAGGTTGGCTTGAAGCTCAACATTCAGAAAACAAAGATCATGGCAACTGGTCCCATCACTTCATGGGAAATAGATGGAAAAACAGTGGAAACAGTGTCAGACTTTATTTTTGGGGGGCTCCAAAATCACTGCAGATGCTGATTGCAGCCATGAAATTAAAAGACGCTTGCTCCTTGGAAGGAAAGTTATGACCAACCTAGATAGTATATTAAAAAGCAGAGACATTACTTTGCCAACCAAGGTCCGTTTAGTTAAGGCTATGGTTTTTCCAGTGGTCATGTATGAATGTGAGAGCTAGACTGTGAAGAATGCTGATCGCCAAAGAACCGATGCTTTTGAACTGTGATGTTGGAGAAGACTCTTGAGAGTCCCTTATACTGCAAGGAGATCCAACCAGTCCATTCTAAAGGAGATCAATCCTGGGTGTTCATTGGAGGGACTGATGCTAAAGCTGAAACTGCAATACTTTGCCACCTCATGCGACGAGTTGACTCACTGGAAAAGACTCTGATGCTGGGAAAGGTAGGGGGTGGGAGGAGAAGGGGACGACGGAGAATGAGATGGCTGGATGGCATCACCGACTCTGTGGACATGAGTTTGAGTATACTCCGGGAGATGGTAATGGACAGGGAGGCCTGGCGTGCTGTGATTCATGGCGTCGCGGAGAGTCGGACACGACTGAGCGACTGAACTGAACTGAACTGAACCAAAGTCCATTACCCTGGAAATCAAAGCTATGACAATTTGCATATTATCTTATGCAAATGTGAAAATTTCCTTTTAAAGTTGTATGTATATATGTGTGCATGCCCACCAGCAGAAATGTGCATATGAGGTGTCAGAACTGGCCTGACTGAGGGAAGGATAAGGAATACCGAGAAAATGAACAAACTTGTGTAAACTACATTAACCGTGGGGCAGCCAAAGCACTGACGACAGGGAATCAAGCCCAGGGATATGATCAAGAAAGGATGCTCTAAGGGTAGACATGCTGCTGGACCCTGTATCACTAAGCAGAAAGGAGCAGCAGGCAGAAAACATTCAGGGCCATACAGGGAGATGAAAAGGAGCAAGAAACAGAATGGGTAAGATTACCATGCTCAGAGATGGGGTATGCACAGTCCTTACAAACAGTTTTCTGTCCTTCTCCAGTACAGCAGTATTCTTTCTCCCACAGGACCAGGCACATGAGCACATCTTGCCGTTTTTATAAGGTTTTAGAGACTGACGGCACTATAGCATAAGCAGCTGCTACCTGCAGAGTATGCCGGTTTGAAATACCCTTCTTTAAGGTCTTGGCAGAACGCCTGAGTTATCAGGACTCTGCAAAGCATGGCTTAGGATGTTCCTCTAGCTACTCGCAGCCCCGCAGACCTGGGGTGACGGGGTAGGGTGGCATGTGTTCTCACCAGTAGGCAGGATGAGAACAGAACCACTTTGAAATGGCCTCTGTACAGGAAATGAACAGACTTCAATTCCTCTGACAATGATGAGTTAGGTCCCTTAGGCGGATCCTGACCATAGCATCTCTTATTTAGAGATGCTTTATCTGTAAATCTCTTTATATCGAGAGAAATTCATATCTAAAAATGGAGTTCTCTGTATTTCACATCACCTATCCAGTTGCCAAATTGACTACTAGAAATATGGAATTCCTATTTTTCACATAGGCAAATCAGTGTCAATATTCTTATCTGAAATATTAATGCTCTACACTTCACGTATGAATATTGCTGAAGATTTTCCTTCATGACATATAGAATTATCTGTATTTCACAGCTGATATTCAGGATTTTTTTTTTTCCTACAAGGAATGTGGAGTTCTCTCTCTTGAACATGACCATCTGGTTGCGGATTTTCCTACATGAACAATGGCGGTCTCTGCGTTTCACTTCTTTACCAAAAGCTACCAGGGAACTTAACCAGTTGTAGGAAGACCTTCAGGGCTTTCTAGAATTAATAATGAAAAAAAAAAAAAAAAAGATGTCCATTTCATCATACGGTTCTGGAGCGTAAAAGCAGAAGGTAAAAGATACATGGAGTAACAGGCGTATTTGACTGTGGTGTTCAAAAAGATTTAGAGCAAACAATAGCAATGCTTTGGCAAATAGAAAGGGTAAAAATAGAAAGAGTGACAGTTTTCTAGGGCTCTAATATGACTGGGAACAGTGATTACAGCCATGAATATAAAAGACACCTTCTCCTGGGAAGAAATGTTCAGAGAAACCTAGACACAGGTACTGAAAAGAAGAGACATCTCTTTGCCAACAAAGGTCTACATAGTCAGGACGATGGTTTTACCAGTACACATGTACGGATGTTCTAGTATCACTAGAAAGAAGGCTGAGTGCCAAGGAATTGAGGCTTTGCAACTGTGGTGCTGAACATGGCTCTTGAGAGACCCTTGGACAGGAAGGAGACCAACCCCCTCAATTCTAAAAGAAACTAACCCCAAATATTCATTGGAAGGGCTGATGCTCATGCTGAAGTTCTAATCCTTTGGCTACCTGGTGTGAAGAAGTGATTCATGGGAAAAAAAACATGAGGTTCTGCCTTGTCTTTAAAAAAGAAAGAGAAAATCATTAGCTCGATGTGGGTAGATGGAGGGCAGGAGAAGATTGGGGCTACAGAGGGTGAGATGGTTGGACAGCATCACTTGACTCAATGAACATGAGTCTCAGCAAAGTGTTGGAGGCAGTAAAGGATAGGGAGGCCTGGAGTGATACAGTCCACAGTGTTGCAAATGGTTGGACATGACTGAGTGACTGAATGTCAACAACTTTATTTCACATATATCAATCAAGATGATATTTTTGAACCTGGAACGTGGAATTTCCTATATGTCCATAGAAAAATTAGATATTTCTACATGAAATAAGGAATTTTCTGTGTTTCATTAATGAAATCTGCATGCAGAACTTCCCTCTGAAACTATAAGTGTTTGAATATTTCATGCATCAAAATCAGAATAAAAATACACTGACAAAAAATATGGATAGAAAAAATGACATGAAATATTTTACATTTCAAATGTGAAAATCTAGGGGTACATTTTCTAATACCAGAACACCTGACCTGCCTCTTGAGAAACCTGTATGCAGGTCAGGAAGCAATTGTTAGAACTGGACATGGAACAACACACTGGTTCCAAATAGGAAAAGGAGTATGTCAACATTCTATATTGTCACCCTTCTTATTTAACTTATATGCAGAGTACATCATGAGGAACGCTGGGTTGGAAGAAGCACAAGCTGGAATTAAGATTGCTGGGAGAAATATCAATAACCTCAGATATGCAGATGACACCACCCTTATGGCAGAGATTGAAGAGGAACTCAAAAGCCTCTTGATGAAAGTGAAAGAGGAGAGTGAAAATGTTGGCTTGAAGCTCAACATTCAAAAAACGAAGATCATGGCATCTGGTCCCAACACTTCGTGGGAAATAGATGGGGAAACTGTGGAATCAGTGTCAGACTTTATTTTTGGGGGCTCCAGAATCGCTGTAGATGATTATTGCAGCCATGAAATTAAAAGACACTTACTTCTTGGAAGGAAATTTATGACCAACCTCGATAGCATATTAAAAAGCAGAGACATTACTTTGCCAACCAAAGTCCATCTAGTCAAGGCTATGGTTTTTCCAGTGGTCATGTATGGATGTGAGAGTTGGACTATGAAGAAAGCTGATCGCTGAAGAATTGATGCTTTTGAACTGTGGTGCTGGAGAAGACTCTTGAGAGTCCCTTGGATTGCAAGGAGATCCAACCAGTCCATTCTAAAGGAGATCAATCCTGGGTGTTCAAAGCTGAAACTCCAATACTTTGGCCACCTCATGCGAAGTGTTGACTCACTGGAAAAGACTCTAATGCTGGGAAATATTGGGGGCAGGAGGAGAAAGGGACGACAGAGTGTGAGATGGTTGGATGGTATCATCCACTCGATGGACAGGAGTTTTTGTGAACGCCGGGAGTTGGTGATGGACAGGGAGGCCTGGTGTGCTGTGATTCATGGGGTCACAAAGAGTCAGACACGACTGAGCAATTGAACTGAACTGATGGATGCACTATCGATTTTATGTTTCATATATTGAAATCTAGTATTACATGAAAGACGAAATTCTCAGTTTCACATATGAAACGCTACATGCAGATTTTATTACATGAAATATGAAATTCCATATTTCACAAAACTCTGGGGATATCTGTATATCATATGAAAGTATGCACACAGAACTTTTGGCGTGAAATATGAAAATATTGACATGGATTTATCTTAATGTATTTCAGTTCAGTTAGGTTCAGTTCAGTCGCTCAGTCATGTCCGAGTCTTTGCGACACATGAATCACAGCAGGCCAGGCTTCCCTGTCCATCACCACCTCCCAGAGTTCAATCACAAAATGTAATTATAATGTAATTTTCATATTTCTCATTTGAAAATCTATGTGTGGCTTTCATTTATGAATACAGAATGCTGCAGATTTCATATTTGAAAAACGACATTCATTTTGCTACAAGAAATACAGAATCTTCCATCTGATTTGAGAAAATATGATTTTCATGCTGAGCTATAAAATTTTCTATATTCCACCGTAAGTTCTTCCAACATGAAATATGGAATTCAGTATATTTCATCTTTGAAAATATGAGGATAGATTTGCTCATATGAATTCAGAGCCTCTGTTATTAATGTTTGAAAACGTGTGTCAGAATTTTCCCACATGAAACTTTAATTGTCTGTGATTCAGAAATTAAGATCTGGAACAAGCAATCAAATATAGGATCAACTTATTTCTTGTATCCCTGATTTCCCTATTGAAATTTACATTTCTCTGGATTGCTCTTATAAAAGTCCATATGAAGATTTCAAACATGAAATAAGTAATATTTATTTAATTTTATTTCACTTAATTTAATTAGAGCCTGATTACTTTATATTTAAAAAAAATACATAAAGCATTTAAAAAAAAGTAATATGTAATCAACTATGTTTCACACCAGAAAATCTGGGTGCCATATTTGTACATGAAAATATGTACATAGCTATAGTAACAGTTGGATTTCTAGCTGTTGGATTTCCCACATTCACTATGGAAATCTGTATATTTCACATACGAAAAAGTGGATGTCATTTTCCCTGCATGAAATATGGAATCATCCCTATTTCTCATTTAAAAATTTGAGAGAAAGATTTCTCACATGGAATAAGGAATCTCTGTAATTCATTCAGGAAAATATGGGTGCAGATAGTCTCATGTGCATTTTGGAATCCTCTAAATCTCACGTATAAAATCAAGGCACATATTTTCCTACATGAAATATGGTATTCTTTATATTTCATATTTCACCATTTAGGTGTAGCTATCTCTAGCTGATATATGGAATTCTCTATATCCCACAATTTATATCTGCAAGCAGATTTACCTGCGTGCAATATGGAATACTCTATATTTCACATTTGAAAACTGTCCACACATTATCTACATGATATATAACATACTTTCTATATCACATACAAAAATATCTGCTTAAATTTTCCTAGATAAAGACTGACATTTATGTACATCACATATGAAAAACCATTTCCACATGAAGTGTAGGATTCTGTACATTTCAGACACCAAAATCAGTGCAGGCATAGTCCTGCATAAAATATGGAATTCTTTATATTTCACATCTGAAAAAATTATGGTGACAATTTTACTTAATTAAATCTGAAACTGTATATGTTACATATGAAAAACTTGCTGCTGATTTTAGTATACAATACAGTGAATTTTCTGGCATTTCACATTATAAGCATTCGGATGCTACTTTTCTTACCCGAAACGTGGATTTCTCTATATATCATATATGAAAATCTGGGTGGTAATTTTCTTAGATGAAACATGCCATTAATTATATTTTACATATGAAAAACTTGGCTTTCTTTTTCTCTCTTTTTTATACATGTTTTATCATATTCTTTATTTTTAATTTTCATTTTTAATTTTAGTCAGTTCAGTTCAGTCGTTCAATCATGTCCCACCCTGCGACTCCATGAATCACAGCACACCAGGCCTCCCTGTCCATCTGCAATTCCCGGAATTCACACAAACTCACGTCCATCGAGTCGGTGATGCTATCCAGCCATCTCATTCTCTGTCGTCCCTGTCTCCTCCTTCCCCCAGTGCCTCCCAGTATCAGAGTCTTTTCCAGTGAGTCAACTCGTCGCATGAGGTGGCCAAAGTATTGCAGTTTCAGCTTTAGCCTCAGTCCTTCCAAAGAACACCCAGGATTGATTTTCTTTAGAATGGACTTTTTGGATCTCCTTGCAGTCCAAGGGACTCTCGAGAGTCTTCTCCAGCACCACAGTTCAAAAGCATCAATTCTTCGACGATCAGCTTTCTTCACAGTCCAACTCTCACATTCATACATGACCACTAGTTCCTTTTATATTACTGTATTGATTTTGCCATACAATGGCATGAATCTGCCCTGGGTCTACATGTGTTCCCCATCTTGAACCCTCTCCTACATCCCTCCCCAAGTAATCCCTCTCTGTCATCCCAGTGCACCACGCCCGAGCATCCTGTATCATGCTATTTTTCTTACCCAAAGTGTAGAGTTCCCTATATGTCATATACGAAAATCTGGGTGGTGATTTTCTTAAATGAAATATGGAATTATCTATATTTCACATATGAAAACCTTGGCATTGGTTTTCTTAAGATACAGAGAATCGTTATGGAATTGAAATCATCTCTATTTTACAGAGAAAGTCTGGCCATCACTCTTTCTTCAAGAGATATGGAATTCTTGGTATTTCTCAAACATATATCAAGAGAACCAATTTTCACCCTGAAATACGTAATTCTCTGAATTTCCTGTGTCAAAATCTTGGTTAATCCTCCTTCACGGAAGTAGGGCTTCTCTATATTTCACAGTTGAAGATCAGAAATTAGATTTTCCTGTAAGAAATATGGAAATCTCTATATCTCATAAGAACCACTGGGTCTTCAGCTACTGAAACACCTGCCTCCCCTATTTGCACTTTGACACTGTTTCTCATGAAAACAGCTTCCATGTAGGGTATGCTTGTGTTGATCAGAGATGGCATCTGGCTCACTGCAGCCAGAGTGCCCATGAGGAAATGCCTTTAGACTCCATTTGATTGGTTCTTGAAGTGTTTGGAAGGTAAGCATGTAGAAGCCAGACCCTTCCCACCAACATACTATGCATGGGTGATGACACAGGATCTGCCTGTGTGCCTCACCTTCCCTTCTGGTAGTGTTGGCAAGTAATCAATTGGTGGGGAGTGACTGAAGCCAGTGGGTCCGCTGTGCCAGCCAGTTGCTTTGATTCCAGGCCCACCTCTCTCACAAACCTAAAACATGGCCAGGGCCACAAGGAGAGGAAGACCAGAAGAAGTCTGGAGTGTCCCTGGGAGCTTTAATCTTCTTACTTCTGAGACTGGTTTTCAGGCTGCATGGGCCATGCGAACTGCTGGCTCGGTGGGGCCATCAGGGACGTTACAGGGAGCGGGGGCAGGGGACACCAGGCAAGGAAGGCACCCTCTTCAGGTTGGAGATGGTGGAGGAAGGCAAAACTTTGCAGGAAGGAGAGATGGCAGGGTTCCGGCAAGACCTCCAACCGCTGGTGGAAGACATCATGGAGGAGGTGAAGCTGGTGTCGGTTGTGGAGGAACAGGAGCTGCTGTCCTTTCAAGAGTGTGAGGAGAACCCAGAGGAACAGGACCAGGAACACCCAAGACATGGAGCCCTGAGGAATTAGCCCACTCTGCCCTCACTTCGCGTGCTGGAAGCATTGGCTTTCCCACAGGTAGAGCTGAGCTGTGGGGGTGAAAATTACCCCAGGGCCTACTTTCCACTCAGGTCTAAGTACCTTCAGAGGAAAAGGGTCGCTTGTCTCGGAGAAGTGGTATCATCCAGGGCATTCCTGGCTCCTTTGGCAAAGTCATATCCTTACTACCGCTTCTTAGGGTCGGTTGTTCAGGAGGAGAGAAGGAGCAGCAGCAGGAGCAGGAATGTGTGTGAGGGCACAGGCAAACATAAGGGGTGGAGGGAAGTGGGGGCTGGGAGGAATGGTGTGCTCCAAAGTCAAGTGCCAGAAAAGCCAGGCCAGATCTCCACTTGTGTGTGTCTGATCCATGACTCTGGGTGACTCCTTTTGGCCTGCATCTGAATGGAAGTTGTCCCCTGGTGGTGGAACTCTGTGTGACCAGAGACAGTATGCCATAACATCATTCTCAAAGCCTTATTATTGTAATTGTAGATTATCTGGGAAAGCAGCAGAGACATTTGGAGTCCGATAACCCATCCTGGTCATTTAGATCCCCTGTATTTGTTCCAGCTAGTGCAGTGTAAAAGTAGGACATTGTCCACTCACCTAAGGTGTAGCAGAAAGGAGCCACTCTTTTCCTCCCTAGTTAAGGCCACACCACTCCAGACATATCCGAATGCCGTATGGTGAAGACAGGGAGAAGCTGAGAGTCCTAGGGATCTCTTGCCAAACACACTAACTCACACACACATACACACACACGTGTGCACAAACACAGAAGATACACTTGCCTGCAGACAAGGCATGCTACAGGGACTGCAGATACTGATGTTTAAGCAATGACATGCCACTACCCAGCACACACAGACCAGGCAGATCAGAAACCGTAAGACACAGACCCTCCCTCAGTGGATGTAGAGAAGGGACCTGGAAGACCATGGGGAACATAGAACTATGAGCATATTTGATGGTATGCCTGGGGATGGAGATGTCAGTGGCGCGGTCTAGCAAGCAGGAATGCCCACATCCTTTGACGATGCCTGTTCCACTGTACTTGCTTTTGTACTTGTACTTGCTCCTTGACCTAAGGCAGTTTATGAATCACCCCTAGATGTATATCATGATCAGTGACCAAGATAAAGACTTCCTTATGGACATGATTAATTTGAAGGTGAATGAGGAAGGCTGAAGACAGGTGGATGATGGTGCTGGGCAGGGAAGGGGGGGGAAGGGAAGTATCATATTATCTGTGCATGTGCAGTGTGAGTGTTTGGAGAAGAGAAGCAGAATGCTTTGATGCCTTCCTGGCATGCAAGCCGAGGACCCTAGAAGCTTGCACCTTTTCCCTCCTCCTGGTCCTGGCATATGCAGGAACTAGTCCATCCCCAGTCCAACTGCAACCTGATATTTTCCTTTTGTTACAGCCCTTACTTCTGGAATGCAGTCATCATGAATGAGTACTACCATGACATCACTGGTATGATGTGGCTCCCAGTCATTGTGGGTGGGTGGTGGAAAGAGTGGATGCTCCTCCTGTGTGATCCTTCCCTGTCCCACTTGTCCACTCCCAGGGTATAGGGTATATCATTTCACTCCAGTCCACTTTTTCTGGGATTATGGATGGGGAGCTCCTAGCCTCAGTCTGGACACCAGCAGCCTTTACTTCCTAAACTGGTTGTCAAACCACAACTGACCAGGATTGATCAGGATTGCAGAGGTGATATACCTCTGGGCCTTCTGCAGAATTGGAGATGGATATTGGAGTTCTTGTCTACACATGAGAGGGTTTGGGACCTCTTCAGACGTGTTCTGACCTTTTTTATCTTGCCAGCAGTGTATCTCCGATGACTGTTGGTCGATCCCCTGCAGTACTACCCCTGGGAAGAAAGCCCTACCATAATGGTACCTGATAGGAAAACAGGTTTTGAGGGAAACAGGAGGTGGTCCCTGAAGTCCCAGACTTGTAGAGTCTGGGACACTCTCCTTTCCCAAATGGGGAAGCTAGGCTCATGCAGGTTGGCTGCTGAGCCTGGATTCGGATCATGAAGTTAGATAATGACAGTCTGAGTTGGGGGTCTTGGGGACTTCCTGTGTCCAAATCTCACTCAAAGCATCTGTAGGTATAATATGTGAATCCTAGGTGATCCTGATGCAGGCAGGGTGAATTAAGCACCTTTGTCAGAAACAGTATTCCCCAGGTCCTGTCAACCTATTGCCTCCTGCCGCTCATTGAGTTTGAGATTACGTTGGCTCTTCTCTCCTGCCCCTTCTCCTGGGAAAGCCTAGCTGTCAGAAGCGGTTCCTCTCTGGTGTATCATTAAATTTTGTTTTGTTCTGTTTTAATCATTTGACTTAAGTGGAGGCTAATTGTTTTACAATATTGTAGTTCTTATTGCCACACATTCACGTAAATCTGCCGTGGGTGCACATGTGTCCCACATCCTGAATCCCCTCCCACCTTCCTCCCCAGTCCACCCACAAGCGTTGTCCCAGTGCACCGGTGCAGGGAACTCTGTCTCATGAATCAAACAGACTGGAAAGCTGTTTCATATATGGTAATATACATGTTTCAGTGTGATCCTGTCCCTCAGAACCCAAAAGTCTGTCTTTAACTTTGAGTTCCTTTTGCTGTCTCACACATAGGGTCATTGTTATCACCTTTCTAAATTCCATTTATAGGCATTACTATACTGTCATGAAAAGCAGAGACATTACTTTGCCAACCAAGATCCGTCTAGTCAAGGCTATGGTTTTTCCTGTGGTCATGTATGGATGTGAGAGTTGGACTATGAAGAAAGCTGATCGCCTAAGAATTGATGCTTTTGAACTGTGCTGCTGGAGAAGCCTCTTGAGACTCCCTTGGACTGCAAGGAAATCCAACCAGTCCATTCTAAAAGAGATCAATCCTGGGTGTTCATTGGAAGGACTTATGCTAAAGCTGAAACTCCAATACTTTGGCTACCTCATGTGACAAGTTGACTCACTGGAAAAGAGTCTGATGCTGGGAGGGATTGGGGGTAGGAAGAGACGGGGACAACAGAGAATGAGATGGCTGGATGGCATCACCGACTCGATGGACATGGGTCTGAGTGAACTCCGGGAGTTGGTGATGGACAGGGAGGCCTGGCGTGCTGTGGTTCATGGGGTCGCAAAGAGTCGGACACGACTAAGGGACTGGATTGAACTGAACTGAACTGAACTGATACTGTAGTGGTGTTTTTCATTCTGACTTACTTCACTGTATAATAGGTTCTTGTTTCATCCACCTCATTAGACCTGATTCAAATGTTTTTAACTGCTGAATAATATTCCATTGTGTATATGTACCATGTTTCCTTACCCATTCATGTACCGATGGACATCTAGGTTGGTTCCATATCCTAACTATTGTAAACAGTGCTGCATTGAACATTGGTTTGAACAAGTCTCTTTCAATTCTGATTTCCTCAGTGTGTATTATGCCCAGAGGTGGGATTGCTGAGTCGTATGGCAGGTTTATTTCCAGGGTTTTAAGGAATCACAACACCATTCTCCATACTGGTTGTACTAGTTTGCATTCCCTCCAACAGTGTAAGAGGGTTCCCCTTTCTCCGTACCCTCTCCAGCATTTATCGTTTGTAGACTTTTTGATAGCAGGCATTGTGACTGGTGTGAGATGGTACCTCATTGTGGTTTAGATTTGCATTTCTCTGGTAATGAGGTATACTGAGTAACTTTTCATGTGTTTTTTAGCTGTCTGTAATGTCTTCTTTGGAGAAGAATCTGTTTAGGTCTTTGGCCCGCTTTTTGAATGTGTCGTTTATTTTTCGAGAATTGAGCCGAATGTGTTGCATGTATATATTTTTTTATTTTTTTTTTTAGTTTTTAATGAAGTTTATTTGATTTACAGTGTTTTATTAGCTTCAGGTATACAGCAAAGTGATTCAGTATTTTGGTAGATTATATTTCATTATAGATTGTTGCAAGATAATGGGTATAATTCACCATGCTTCACAGTATAGGCTTTTTTTTTTTCTTTGCTTTTTTTATTTTACAATATTATATTGGTTGGTTTTGCCATATATTGACATGAATTCACCCCGGGTTTATATAAGTTCCCCCTCCTGAACCCCCCTCCCACCTATCTCCTCCCTTTATCCTCCCTCTGGGTCATCCTCGCACGCCAGCCCCGAGCATCCTATACCATGCATTGACCCTGAACTAGAGATTCGTTTCACATATGACAACATACGAGTTTCAATGCCTTTCTCCCAAATCATCCCACCCTCACCCTCTCCCACAGAGTCCAAAAGACAATTCTATACATCTGTGTCTCTTTTGCTGTCTCGTATACAGGGTTATCATTTGCATCTTTCTAAATTCCATATATATCTGTTAGTATACTGTATTGGTGTTTTTCTTTCTGGCTTACTTCACTCTGTATAATAGGCTCCAGTTTCATCCACCTTATTAAAACTGATTCAAACGCATTCTTTTGAATGTCTGAAAAATATTCCATTGTGTATATGTACCAAAGCTTTCTTATCCATTCGTCTGCAGATGGATATCTAGGTTGCTTCCATGTCCTGGCTATTATAAACAGTGCTGCAATGAACATTGCAGTACATGTGTCTCTTTCAATTCTTGTTTCCTCGGTGTGTATGCCCAGGAGTTACATTGCTTGATCATATGGCAGTTCTATTTCCAGTTTTTTGAGGAATCTCCACACTGTTCTCCATAGTGGCTGTACTAGTTTGCATTCCCACCAACAGTGTAAGAGGGTTCCTTTCTCTCCACATCCTCTCCAGCATTTATTGCATGTGGACTTTTGGATAGCAGCCATTCTGACTGGTGTGAAATGGTATCTCATTGTGGTTTTGATGTGCATTTCTCTGATTATGAGGGATGTTGAGGATTTTTTCATGTGTTTGTTTGCCATCTTAAGTCTTCCTGGAGAAATGTCTGTTTAGTTCTTTGGCCCATTTTTTGATTGGGTCATTTATTTTTCTGGAATTGAGCTGCAGGAGCTGCTTGTGTATTTTGGAGATTAACCCTTTATCAGTTGCTTCATTTGCTTTTATTTTCTCCCATTCTGAAGGCTATCTTTTCACCTTACTTATAGTTTCCTTTGATGTGCAGAAGCTTTTGATTTTAATTAGGTCCCATTTGTTTATTTTTGCTTTAATTTCCAATATTCTGGAGGTGGGTCATGGAGGATCCTGTTGTGATTTATGTCGGAGAGTGTTTTGCCTATGTTCTCCTCTAGGAGTTTTATAGTTTCTGGTCTTACATTTATCTCTCTAATCCATTTTGAGTTTATTTCAGTTTATGGTGTTAGGAAGTGTTCTAGTTTCATTCTTTTGCAAGTGGCTGACCAGTTTTCCCAGCACCACTTGTTAAAGAGACTGTCTTTTCTCCATTTTATATTCTTGCTTCCTTTGTCAAAGATAAGGTGTCCATAGGTGCGTGGATTTATCTCTCGGCTTTCTATTTTGTTCCATTGTTCTATATTTCTGTCTTTATGCCAGTACCATCCTGTCTTGATGACTGTGGCTTTTTAGTAGAGCCTGAAGTCCGGCAGGTTGATTCCCCCAGTTCCATTTTTCTTCCTCAAGATTGCTTTGGCTATTTGAGGTTTCTTGTATTTCCATACAAATTGTGAGATTATTTGTTCTAGTTCTGTGAAAAATGTCGTTGGTAGCTTGATAGGGATTGCATTGATTGTATAAATTACTTTGGGTAGTATACTCATTTTTACAATATTTATTTTTCCAATCCATGAACATGGTATATTTCTCCATCTATTCGTGTCCTCTTTGATTACTTTCAGTAGTGTTTTATAGTTTTTTTTTATGTACAAGTCTTTTGTTTCCTTAGATAGATATATTCCTAAGTATTTAATTATTTTCGTTGCAACAGTAAATGGAATAGTTTTCTTAATTTCTCTTTCTATTTTCTCATTATTAGTGAATAGGTATTCAAGGGATTTCTGTGTGTTGATTTTATATCCTGCAACGTTACTGTAATCATTGATTAGCTCTAGTAGTTTTCTGGTAGAGTCTCTAGGGTTTTCTGTGTAGAGGATCATGTCATCAGCGAACAGTGAAGGTTTTACTTCTTCTTTTCCAATTTGTATTCCTTTTATGTCTTTTTCTGCTCTGATTGCTGTGGCCAAAAATTCCAGAACAATGTTGAATAGTAGTGGTGAGAGTGGGCACCCTTGTCTTTTTCCTGACTTTAGGGGAAATGCTTTCAGTTTCTCACCATTGAGGATAATGTTTTGTGTGGGTTTGTCATATATAGCTTTTATTATGTTGAGGTATGTCCCTTCTATTCCCACTTTCTGGAGGGTTTTTATCATAAATGGATGTTGAATTTTGTCGAAGGCTTTCTCTGCATCTATTGAGATAATTATATGATTTTTATTTTTCAGTTTGTTAATGTGGTGTATTATGTTGATTGATTTGCGTATTTTGAAGAATCCTTGCATTCCTGGGATAAAGCCCACTTGGTCATGATGTATGATATTCTTAATGTGTTGTTGGATTCTGATTGCTAGAATTTTGTTAAGGATTTTTGCTTCTATGTTCATCAGTGATATTGGCCTGTAGTTTTTTTTTTTGTGTGTGTGTGGGGGGTCTTTACCATGTTTTGGGATTAGGGTGATGGTGACCTCATAGAATGAGTTTTTAAGTTTCCCTTCCTCAGCAATATTCTGGAAGAGTTTGAGTAGAATAGGTGTTAGCTCTTCTCTAAATTTTTGGTAGAATTCAGCTGTGAAGCCATCTGGACCTGGGCTTTTGTTTGCTGGAAGATTCCTGATTACAGCCTCTAGTTCTGTGCTGGGGATGGGTCTGTTCAGATTTTCTATTTCTTCCTGGTTCAGTTTTGGAAAGTTGTACATTTCTAGGAATTTGTCCATTTCTTCCAGGTTATTCATTTTATTGCCATATAATTGCTGATAGTATTCTCTAATAATCTTTTGTATTTCTGTGTTGTCAGTTGTGATCTCTCCATTTTCATTTCTAATTTTATTGATTTGGTTCTTCTCCCTTTTTTTCTTGATGAGTCTGGCTAATGGTTTGTCAATATTATTTACCTTCTCAAAGAACCAGCTTTTGGCTTTGTTGATTTTTGCTATGGTCTCTTTTCTTTCTTTTGCATTTATATCTGCCCTAGTTTTTACGATTTCTTTCCTTCTACTGAGCCTGGGGTTCTTCATTTCTTCCTTTTTTAGTTGCTTTAGATGTAGAGTTAGGTTATTTAGTTGAATTTTTTCTTGTTTCTTGAGGTGTGCCTATATTGCTATGAACTTCCCCCTTAGCACTGCTTTTAAAGTGTCCCAGAGATTTTGGGTTGTTGTGTTTTCATTTTAATTCATTTCTATGCATATTTTGATTTTTCTTTTGATTTCTTCTTTGATTTATTCATTTATTCAGCAGCGTGTTGTTCAGCCTCCATATGTTGGCATTTTTAATAGTTTTTCTCCTGTAATTGAGATCTAATCTTACTGCATGTGGTCAGAAAAGATGCTTGGAATGACTTCAATTTTTTTGAATTTACCAAGGCTAGATTTATGGGCCAGGATGTGATCTACCCTGGAAAAGGTTCCATGTGCGCTTGAGAAAAAGGTGAAATTCATTGTTTTGGGATGAAATGTTCTATAGATATCTATTAGGTCTAACTGGTCTATTGTATCATTTAAAGTTTGTGTTTCCTTGTTGATTTTCTGTTTAGTTGATCTATCCATAAATGTAAGTGGGGTATTAAAGTGTCCCACTATTATTGCATTGTTGTTAATTTCCCCTTGCATACTTGTTAGTAATTGTCTTACATATTGCGGTGCTCCTATGTTGGGTGCATAAATATTTATAATTGTTATATCTTCATCTTGGATTGATCCTTTGATCATTATGTAGTTTCCTTTTTTGTCTCTTTCAACAGCCTTTGTTTTAAAGTCTATTTTACCTGATATGAGTATTGCTACTCCTGCTTTCTTTTGGTCTCTGTTTGCATGGAATATCTTTTTCCTGCCCTTCACTTTCAGTCTGTATGTGTCCCTCGTTTTGAGGTGGGTCTCTTGAAGACAACATATAAGGGGGTTTTGTTTTTGTATCCATTCTGCCAGCCTTTGTCTTTTGGCTGGGGCATTCAACCCATTTACGTTGAAGGTAATTATTAATAAGTACGATCGCGTAGCCATTTTCTTTATTGCTTTGGATTCGAGTTTATACACCCTTTCTGTGTTTCCTGTCTAGAAAAGATCCTTTAGCATTTGTTGGAGAGCTGGTTTGGTGATGCTGAATTCTCTCAGCTTTTGCTTGTCTGTAAAGCTTTTGATTTCTCCTTCATATTTGAATGAGATCCTTGCTGGGTACAGTAGTCTGGGCTGTAGGTTATTTTCTTTCATCACTTTAAGTATGTCTTGCCATTCCCTCCTGGCCTGAAGAGTTTCTGTTGAAAGATCGGCTGTTTTCCTTATGGGAATCCCCTTGTGTATTATTTGCTGTTTTTCCCTTGCTGCTTTTAATATTTGTTCTTTGTGTTTGATATTTGTTAATTTGATTAATATGTGCCTTGGAACATTTCGCCTTGGATTTATCCTGTTGGGGACTCTCTGGGTTTCTTGGACTTGGGTGATTATTTCTTTATCTATTTTAGGGAATTTTTCAACTATTATCTCCTCAAGTATTCTTTCATTGTCTTTCTTTTTGTCTTCTTCTTCTGGGATTCCTAAGATTCGAATGTTGGAGCATTTAACATTGTCCCAGAGGTCTCTAATATTGTTCTCATTTCTTTTAATTTGTTTTTCTTTTTTCCTCTCTGTTTCATTTATTTCTACAATTCTATCTTCTTGCTCGCTTACCCTGTCTTCTGCCTTTGTTATGCTACTGTTTGTTCCCTCCAAAGTGTTTCTGATCTCATCTATTGCATTATTCATTGTATATTGACTCTTTTTTATTTCCTCTAAGTCCTTATTAAACCTTTCTTGCATCTTCTCAATCCTTTTCTCCAGGTTATGTATCTGTAACTCCATTTTGCTTTCAAGATTTTGAATCATTTTCACCACCAAAATTCGAAATTCTTTATCAGGTAGATTCCCTATGTGTTCCTCTTTTGTTTGTGTTGGTGGGCATTTATCTTATTCCTTTACTTGCTGGGTATTTCTCTGCCTCTTCATCTTGCTTATAATGCTTTGTGTGGCCTTTTCCTCTTCTGGCCATTTGTGGAGTTCTGTTTATTATGTAGCTTCCTCGCTGTGTGTGGGGTTGGACAGGTGACTTGTAAAGGTTCCCTGGTTATGGAAGCTTGTGTCAGTGTTCTGGTCGGTGGAGCTGGATTTGTTCTCTCTGGAGTGCAATGAAGTGTCCAGTAATGAGTTATGAGATGTCAGTGGGTTTGGAGTGAGTTTGGGCAGCCTGTATATTGAAGCTCAGGGCTAGTTTCCTGTGTTACTGGAGATTTTTCATGGTATGCCTTGCTCTGGAACTTGTTGATCTTGGGTGGTGCTTGGTTTTAGTGTAGGTATGGGGACGTTTGATGAGCTCCTATCGATTGATGTTCCCTGGAGTCAGGAGTTCTCTGGTGTTCTCAGGATTCGGGATTAAGCCTCTTGCCTCTGGTTTTTGGTCTTATTCTTGGAGTACTCTCTAGACGTCTCTGTCTGTCATTTCCAAGGTGGTTCCCTCTGTTTTAGTTTCTGTTTGCTTGTCTCTTCAGTGTCTAATTTCCACCCTGATACTAGGGAGCGGGTGGACACTTTTGAAGGCTCAGTTGTTCAGTCCTGTTCTGGGAAGGGAGGATCACTGCAGACGAATATCTCTGGTGTCTGTCGGGAGTGCTTTCAGCGTCTCGGCCACACTGGGTTTGCCCCCGCTCACAGCACGTATGCTGTCCCAGTCTACACTGCACAGTCTCTAGGTTGCTCTGGCAGGAACTGTCCGAGGCTGGTGCCGTGTTGTATGCACTTCCCAGGTCTGAGCGGCTCAAGTTTAGGTTCTCAGGTACTCCACAAAGGCACAGACTTGGTTGGGCCTGTGTTGTGTGCCTTCCCTGGTCCGAGCAGCTCAGGGACCAGGTGTTTGGCGAGCTCGGTCTCTGCGACTTATCGCCTCCCCTGTCCCCACCACTTAGTTTTCTGGGTGTACAACTGGCGCACCTTCTCGGAGGATATCGACCGGCCCGAAACCAAGAAGTCCTGATTAGCAACAAGCCTGTCTGCAGTTTGTATCAGATGCCTTTCTGGGGCCGCGGTTGCCCGCTCCGGCTCTGGCTGCGCTCCCTGGGCCAGCCGCAACCGGCTCACTCTGCTCAGTCCTTTATTCTGTGAGCGCGGCTGGCCGAGTCTTAGGTTAGAGCTTTCCACCTTTTCGTGGGGAAGCTATCCCACAGTCTGCTTTGCTCTCTCCAGTTCTCTCAAATTGTTCTCGCGGCATTCAAGCCCAGTCCTCCCTCTAAGCAGTTCAGCCGGCTCCTCCCTGCCCAGCCCCCGCTTGCTAATGGCGTATGCAGGTGTCTGTGCTGCTTCTCTGTTGGGAGTTACCGTTTGGCGGGTAATCTATGGGTTTTAAAAAAATCTTAAAAGAAAAAAGAGGGTTATGTGTCCCTCTGAGCTTCTAAGACTCGTCACAGATTAGCCAGTGAGAGTGTTTCCTGGTGTTTGGAAACTTCTCTCTTTTTAAAGCCTCCCTTCCGGGATGAAGCTCCATCCTTACTTCTTTTGTCTCGCTTTTTATCTTTTATGTTTTTCCCTACCTCCTTTCGAAGACAATGGGCTGCTTTCCTGGGTGCCTGAGGTCCTCTGCCAGTATTAAGAGGTTGTTTTGTGGACTTTACTCCGCGTTCAAATGTTCTTTTGATGAATTTGTAGGGGAGAGAGTGGTCTCACCATCTTATTCCTCCGCCATCTTCTGCATGTATATTTTTAAAGTTAATTCTTTGTCAGTGGTTCAGTTTCCTATATTTTCTCCCATTCTGAAGCCTGTCTTTTCACGTTGCTTATAGGTTTCTTCGTTGCTTATAGGTTTCTTCATTGTGCAAAAGCTTTTAAATTTACTTCATTCCTATTTATTTTTCTTTTATTTACATTATTTGGGAGGTTGTTGATAGACTATCCTGCTGTGATTAATATCAGAAAGTGTTTTGCCTTTGTGTTCCTCTAGCAGTTTTGGAGTTTCTCGTCTTACATGTAGATCCTTAATACATTCTGAGTTTATTTATTTATTTTTTAATTTATTTTATTGGAATCAAATTACCTTACATTAATATATTGGTTGATTTCACCATACCTTGACACGAATCCGCCCCTGATGTACATGTGTTCCCTTTCTGGAACCCCCCTCCCACCTCCCTCTTCCACATATCCTCCCTCCAGGTCATCCCCGTGCACCAGCCCCAAGCATACTGTATCATGCTTCAAACCTGGACTGGTGACTCATTTCACATATGATAATACACATACTACAATGCCGTTCTCCCCAATCATCCCATCTTCACCCTCTCCCACAGAGTCCCAAAGACAGTTCTATATATCTGTGTCTCTTTTGCTGTCTCGTATACAGGGTTATCATTTACATCTTTCTAAATTCCATATATATGCGTTAGTATACTGTATTGATATTTTTCTTTCTGGCTTACTTCACTCTGTATAATAGGCTCCAGTTTCATCCACCTTATTAAAACTGATTCAAACGCATTCTTTTGAATGGCTGAAAAATACTCCATTGTGTATATGTACCAAAGCTTTCTTATCCATTCATCTGCAGATGGACATCTAGGTTGCTTCCATATCCTGGCTATTATAAACAGTGCTGCAATGAACATTGGAGTACATGTGTCTCTTTCAATTCTTGATTCCTCGGTGTGTATGCCCAGGAGTGAGATTGCTGGATCATATGGCAGTTCTATTTACAGTCTTTTGATGAATCTCGCCACCTTTCTCCACAGTGGCTGTACTAGCTTGCATCCCCACCAACAGTGTAAGAGGGTTCCCTTTTCTCCACACCCTCTCCAGCAAATATTGATTGTAGACTTTTGCATAGCAACCAATCTAACTGGTGTGAAATGGTATCTCATTATGGTTTTGATGTGCATTTCTCTGATTATAAGGGATTTTGAGCATTTCTTCATGTGTTTGTTAGCAATCTTTATGTCTTCTTTGGAGAAATGTCTGTTTAGTTCTCTGGCCCATTTCTTGATTGGGTCATCTATTTTTCTGGAATGGAGCTGCAGGAGCTGTTTGTATATTTTGGAGATTAATCCTTTATCACTTGCTTCATTTTGATTGTTTTCTCCCATTCTGAAGGCTGTCTTTTCACCTTGCTTATAGTTTCCTTTGCTGTGCAGAAGCTTTTGAATTTAATTAGGTCCTATTTGTTTATTTTTGCTTTTATTTCCAATATTCTGGAGGTGGGTCATGGAGGATCCTGCTGTGATTTATGTCGGAGAGTGTTTTGCCTACGTTCTCCTCTAGGAGTTTTATAGTTTTTGGTCTTACATTTAGCTCTCTAATCCATTTTGAGTTTATTTCAGTTTATGGTGTTAGGAAGTGTTCTAGTTTCATTCTTTTACAAGTGGCTGACCAGTTTTCCCAGCACCACTTGTTAAAGAGACTGTCTTTTCTCCATTTTATATTCTTGCTTCCTTTGTCAAAGATAAGGTGTCCATAGGTGCGTGGATTTATCTCTGGGCTTTCTATTTTGTTCCATTGATCTATATTTCTGTCTTTATGCCAGTACCATCCTGTCTTGATGACTGTGGCTTTTTAGTAGAGCCTGAAATCCAGAAGGTTAATTCCTCCAGTTCCAATCTTCTTCAAGATTGCTTTGGCTATTCGAGTTTTTTTGTATTTCCATACAAATTGTGAGATTATTTGTTCTAGTTCTATGAAAAATATCGTTGGTAGCTTGATAGGGATTGCATTGAATGTATAAATTCCTTTGGTTAGTATACTCATTTTCAAAATATTTATTTTTCCAATCCACGAACACGGGTATATTTCTCTATTAATGTCCTCTTTGATTACTTTCAGTAGTGTTTTATAGTTTTCTATGTACCAGTCTTTTGTTTCCTTAGGTAGATATATTCCTAAGTATTTAATTGTTTTCGTTGCAACAGTGAATGTAAAAGTTTCCTTAATTTCTTTTTCTATTTTCTCATTATTAGTGTATAGGAATGCAAGGGATTTCTGTGTGTTGATTTTATACCATGCACCTTTACTGTATTCATTGATTAGCTCTAGTAGTTTTCTGGTAGAGTCTTTAGGGTTTTCTGTGTAGTGAATCATGTCGTCAACGAATAGTGAAAATTTTCTTCTTCTTTTCAAATTTGTATTCTTTTTATGTCTTTTTCTGCTCTGATTGCTGTGGCCAAAACTTCCAGAACTATGTTGAGCAGTAATGGTGAGAGTGGGAACCCTGTCTTGTTCCTGACTTTAGGAGAAATGCTTTCAGTTTTTCACCTTTGAGAATAATGTTTGCTGTGGGTTTGTCATATATAGCTTTTATTATGTTGAGATATGTCCCTTCTATTCCCACTTTCTGGAGGGTTTTTATCATAAATGAATATTGTATTTTGTCAAAGGCTTTCTATGAATCTATTGAAATAATCATATGTTTTTTTATTTTTTCAGTTTGTTAATATGGTGTATTACGTTGATTGATTTTCGGATATTGAAGAATCCTTGCATTCCTGGGATAAAGCCCACTTAGTCATGATGTATGATCTTCTTAATATGTTGTTGTATTCTGATTGCTAGAATTTTGTTAAGGATGTTTGAATCTATGTTCATCAGTGATATTGGCCTGTAGTTTCCTTTTTTGTGGGATCTTTACCAGTTTTTAGAATTAGGGTGATGGTGGCCTCATAGAATGAGTTTGGAAGTTTCCCTTCCTCAACAATATTCTGGAAGAGTTTGAGAAGAATTGGTGTTAGCTCTTCTCTAATTTTTTGGTAGAATTCAGCTGTGAAGACGTCTGGACCTGGGCTTTTATTTGCTGAAAGTTTTCTGATTACTTCCTCTAGTTCCGTGCTTGTGATGATTCTATTCAGATTTTCTATTTCTTCCTGGTTCAGTTTTGGCAAGGTATACATTTCTAGGAATTTTTCCATTTCTTCCAAGTTATTCATTTTATTGCCATATAATTGCTGATAGTATTCTCTAATAATCTTTTGTATTTCTGTGTTGTCGGTTGTGATCTCTTCATTTTCATTTCTAATTTTATTGATTTGGTTCTTCTCCCTTCGTTTCTTGATGAGTCTGGCTAGTGGTTTGTCAATTTTAATTACCTTCTCAAAGAACCAGCTTTTGGCTTTGTTGACTTTTGCTATGGTCTCTTTTCTTTCTTTTGCATTTATCTCTGCCCTAATTTTTACTATTTATTTCCTTCTATTAACGCTGGGGTTCTTAAATTCTTCCTTTTCTAGTTTCTTTAGATGTAGAGTTAGATTATTTAGTTGGCTATCTTCTTGTTTCTTGAGGTGTGCCTGTATTTCTATGAACTTCCCCCTGAACACTGCTTTTAAAGTGTCCCAGAGGTTTTGGGTTGCTGCGTTTTCATTTTCATTCATTTCTATGCATATTTTGATTTCTCTTTTGATTTCTTCTTTGATTTGTTCATTATTCAGCAGTATGTTGTTCAGCATCCATATGTTAGCATTTTTAATAGTTTTTCTACTGTATTTGAGATCTAATCTTACTGCATTGTGGTCAGAAAAGATGCTTGGAATGATTTCAATTTTTTTTTTTTTTGAATTTACCCAGGTTAGAATTATGGCCCGGGATGAGATCTATCTTGGAAACGGTTCCATGTGTGCTTGAGAAAAAGGTGAAATTCATTGTTTTGGGGTGAAATGTCCTATAGAGATCTATTAGGACTAAATGGTCTATTGTATCATTTAAAGTTTGTGTTTTCTTGTTAATTTTCTGTTTAGTTGATCTATTCATAGATGTAAGTGGGGTATTAAAGTGTCCCACTATTATTGTGTTATTGTTAATTTCCCCTTTCATACTTGTTAGTAATTGTCTTACATATTGTGGTGCTCCTATGTTGGGTGCATAAATATTTTTAATTGTTCTATCTTCTTCTTGGATTGATCCTTTGATCCATATGTAGTTTCCTTCTTTGTCTCTTTTCACAGCCTTTGTTTTAAAATCTATTTCATCTGATATGAGTATTACTACTCCTGCTTTCTTTTGGTCTCTATTTGCGTGGAATGTCTTTTTTCAGCCCTTCATTTTCAGTCTGTATGTGTCCCTTGTTTTGAGGTGGGTCTCTTGTAGACAACATATATGGGGGTCTTGTCTTTGTATCCATTCAGCCAGCCTTTGTCTTTTGGTTGGGGCATTCAACCGATTTACGTTTAAGGTGATTATTGATAAGTATGACCCCGTTGCCATTTTCTTTATTGTTTTGGGTTCAATTTTATATACCCTTTCTGTGTTTCCTGTCTAGAGAAGATCCTTTAGTATTTGTATGAGAGCTGGTTTGGTGATGCTGAATTCTCTCAGCTTTTGCTTCTCTGTAAAGTTTTTTATTTATCCTTCACATTTGAATGAGATTCTTGCTGGGTATAGTAATCTGGGCTGTAGGTTAGTTTCTTTCATCACTTTAAGTATGTCTTGCCATTCCTTCCTGGCCTGAAGAGTTTCTGCTAAAAGATCAGATGTTATCCTTATAGGGCTACCCTTGTGTGTTATTTGTTTTTTTTCCCTTTCTGGTTTTAATATTTGTTCTTTGTGTTTGATCTTTGTTAATTTAATTAATATGTGCCTTGGAGTATTTCGCCTTGGGTTTATCCTATTAGGGACTCTGTGTGTTTCTTGAACTTGGGTGATTATTTCCTTCCCCATTTTAGAGAAAATTTCCACTATTTTCTCCTCAAGTATTCTCTCATGGTCTTTCTTTTTGTATTCTTCTTCTGGGACTCCTATGATACGAATGTTGGGGCGTTTAATATTGTCCCATATGTCTCTAATATTTCCTCATTCATTTTTTTTTCTTTTTCCGTCTCTGTTTCATGTATTTCTACAATTCTATCTTCTAGCTCGCTTATCCTGTCTTCTGCCTCCGTCATTCTACTGTTTGTTCCGTCCAGAGTGTTTCTGATCTCATCTATTGCATTATTCATTGTGTACTGACTCTTTTTTATTTCCTCTAATTCCTTATTAAGCATTTCTTGCATCTTATTAATCCTTTTCTCCACTTTATTTATCTGTAACTTCGTTTTGCTTTCCAGATTTTGAATCATTTTCAAAATTAAAATTAGAATTTCTTTATCGGGTAGGTGCCCTATATCTTCCTCTTTTGCTTGTGATGGTGGTCATTTATCCTCTTCCTTTACTTGTTGGGTATTTCTCTGCCTCTTCATCTTACTTATACTGCTGTGTTCGGGGTGGCCTTTCTGTCTTTTGGCAGTTTGTGGTGTTCTCTTTATTATGTATTTACCTCGTTGTGTGTTGGGTTGGATGGATGACTTGTTAAGGTCCCTGGTTAAGGAAGCTTGTGTCGATATTCTGGTGGGTGGAGCTGGATTTCTTCTCTCTGGAGTGCAATGAAGTGTCCAGTAATGATTTTGAGATGTCAGTGGGTTTGGAGTGGCTTTGGGCAGCCTTTATATTGAAGCTCAGTGCTATTCTCCTGTGTTGCTGGATAGTTTGTGTAGTATGTCTTTCACTGAAACTTGTTGACCCTTGGGTGGTGCCTGGTTTCAGTGTATGTATGGAGGCATTTGATGAGTACCTATCAATTAATGTTCTCTGGAACAGGAGATCTCTGGTGTTCTCAGGATTTGGACTTAAGCCTCTGCCTCTGGTTTTCAGTCTTATTTTTGTAGTAGGCTCAAGGCTTCTCCCTCTGTTACTTCCAACGCAGTTCCTTCTGTTGAAAAGCTCTCCTTTATGGTCTCCACCGTGTCTAATTCCCATCCTGACACCAGGATGCAGTGGTGGACCCTTTTGTTTTTTCTGGCTCACCTGTTCAATCCTGCTTTGGGAGGGAGGAACGCAGCTAACAAATATCCCTGGCGTCTGTTGGGAGTGCTTGCAGTGTCTCGGCTACACTGGGAATGCTTCTGCTCGAGGCTTGTGTGCTTTCCCTGTTTATGCTGCTTATGTTCTAGGTTGCTCTGCTGGGAGCCCTCTGCCGCTGGCGCTGGGTTGCATGCACTTCCCAGGTCTGAGCGGCTCAGGTTCAGGTCCTTGGGCACTTGACAAAGGCACAGACTTGGCTGGGCCTGCCTTTTGTGTCTTCCCCGGTCTGAGCAGCTCAGGTGACCTGGCGTTTGGCAAGCACGGTTGCTGCGACTTATCACCTTCCTGGTCCCTGCCACTTGGTTTTCTGGGAGTACCACCGGCGCAGTTTCTCAGGCGGATATCGACCGGCCCGAACCCAAGAAGTCCTGGCCAGCAAGGAAGCCTGTCTGCAGCTTGGTACGGGAAGCCTCTTTGGGGCTGCGGCTGCCCCCGCCCCAGTGCTGGTTGCCCTCCCCGACTGTGTCAGCGGGGGCTGGGGGCTGGGCCGCCCACTGCCAGCTTGCTTTGCTCAGCTCCCCGTTCTGTGGGCAGGGCTGGCAGAGTCCTGGGTTGGGGCTTTTCGAAGGCTTTTCCTAGCCTTTTCACCTTTTAGCTGCAGCTTCTGCTTTGGTATCTTAAGTTCGCGCCCTCAGTTTGCCCTAGGTTGTTCAAGCCGGGTTCTCCCTCTAAGCATCGCCGCCTGCACCTCCCTGCCCAGCACCCCCCTGCTAGTAGGGGGCGCGGGTGTCTGCGCCGCTTCTCCGCTGAGAGTTTCCTCTGGGCACTTAGTCTGTGAGTTTTAATTATTTATGTCTTTTGTCTCCCAGTTATGCGGCCCTCTGAGGTTCCACTCGCCAGTATTTCCGGATGTTTGGAAACTTCTCTCTTTTTTTTTTTTTTTTTTAAGCCTTCCTTCCCAGGACGGAGCTCCATCCCTCCCTCTTTTGCCTCCACCATTTCACCTCTATCTCCTTCCTGCTTCTCTTCTCCATATAACTCTGTGAGCCTCTCTGAGGGTTCCAGACTCTGGAGAGCACATAGGGAATGGTTTACTGGCTCGATTGCTCTCTCCCCTTTTGACTCCCCCTCTCCGCCTTCTGGTCACTTCTATCTCCATCCTCCCTCTTCTCTTCTCCATGTAATTCTGCAAACCTCTCTGGGTGTCATTCAATGTGGAGAGTCTTTTCATCATTAACCTAGATGTTTTATCATTGGTGCTGTATGGATGTAGAAGTGCTGAGGCTACTGTGAGAATAAGACTCTAAACCAGAAGCAGGAGGCTTAAGCCCAAAACCTGAGAACACCAGAGAACTCCTGACTTCAGGGAATATTAACTGGTAAGACATCATCTGAAAGCCTCCATACCTACACTGAAAGCAAGGATCACTCAAGAGTCAACAAGTTCCAGACAAAGACGTACCACACAAATTATCCAGCAACACAGGAACATAGTGCTGAGCTTCAATAGACAGGCTTCCCAAAGTCACACCAATCCCATAGATATCTCAAATCTCACTACTGGACACTTCATTGCAATCCAGAGAGAAGAAACACAGTTCTACTCATAAGAACCCAGAGACAAGCTCCACGAATCAGTAAGTTAACAACGATCAAACGCAAAGAACAGATATTAAAACCTCCATGGGAAAAACAACAAATAGCATATGAGGGGACTCCCATAAGAATAACAACTGATCTTTTAGTAGAAACTCTTTAGGTGAGAAGGGAATGACAGGACATATTTAAAGTGATGAAAGAGAAAACCTAAAACCCAAACTACTGTACTCAGGTAGGATCACATTCAAATATGAAGGAGAAATCAAAAGCATTACGGACAAGTAAAAGCTGAGAATTCAGCACCACCAAACAAGCTCTTCAACAAATGCTAGAGGATCTTCCTTAGACAGGAAACACAGAAAGAGTATATACATTCGAACCCCAAACAACAAAGCAAATGACAATGGGATACTAATATCAATAATTACCTTAAATGTAAATGGGTTGAATTTCACAAACAAAAGACAATGGCTGGAAGAATGGATACAAAAGCAATACCACGTTATATGCTCTCTACAAGAGACCCACTTCAAAACAAGGGACACAAAAAAGTGATCAAAAGTGAAGGGCTGGAAAAACATATTACACGAAAATAGAGACCAAAAATATAAAAAAAGCAGGAGTAGCAATACTCATATCAGATGAAATAGACTTTAAAATAAAGGCTGTTAACAGAGACAAAGAAGGACACTACATGATGATCAAAGGATCATCCCAAGAAGAAGATATAACAATGATAAATATATATGGACCCAACATGGGGCACTGCAATAATGTAAGGCAAATGCTAACAAGTATGAAAGGGGAAATTAACAATAAAACAGTAGATCAACTAAACAGAAATTAACAAGGAAACACAAACTTTAAATGACACAATAGACCAGTTAGACCTAGTTGATATCTATAGGACATTTCACTCCAAAACAATCAATTTCACCTTTCTCTCAAGTGCACATGGCATCTTCTCCAGGACAGATCATGTCCTGGGCCATAAATCTAGCCTTGGTAAATTCAAAAACAATTAAAACCATTCCAGTCATCATTTCTGACCTCAATGCAGTAAGATTAGATCTCAATTACAGGGGATAAAAAGCTATTAAAATTGCTAACATATGGAGGCTTTTGAATAACCAAAATTCACAGAGGAAATAAAAAAAAGAAAAATATGCATAGAAAGGAGTGAAAAATGAAAGCACAACAACCCAAAACCTATAGGACACTGTAAAAGCTGTGCTAAGGGATGGTTCGTAACACTGCAGGCTTACCTCAAGAAACAATAGAAAAGTCAACTGAATAATCTAACTCCACTCCTAAAACAACTAGAAAAGGAATAAATGAACAACCCCAGGGTTAATAGATGGAAAGAAACCTTAAAAGTTAGGGCAGAAATAAATACAAAAGAAAGAAAAGAGAACATAGAAATGAAAAAGAAGGAAAAGTTGTTTGTTTGAGAAGATAAATAAAACTGATAAACCATTAGCCAAGCTCATCAAGAAACAGAGGGGAAGAATGAAATCAACAAAATTAGAAACGAAAATGGAAAAATCACAAAAGACAACACAGAAATACACAGAGACTATGAGCAACTATATACCAATAAAATGGACAACTTGTAAGAAATGGATAAATTCTTAGAAAAGTCTAACTTTCCAAACATGAACCAGGAATAAATAGAAAATCTTACCAGATCCACCACAAGCAAGGAAATTGAAACTGTAATAAAAAATCTTCCAGCAAACAAAAGCCAAGGACAGGCGGATTCACAGATGAATTCTCACACCTATCTTACTCACACTCTTCCAGAAAATTGAAGAGGAAGGTAAATTTCCAAACTCATTCTATAAGGCCACAATCATCCTAATAACAAAACCAGACAAAATGAATAGTGAAGTCACTTATTCGTATCTGACTCTTTACAATCCCATTGACTGTAGACCACCAGACTCCTCCATCCGTGGGAATGTCCAAGCAAGAGTACAGGCGTGGCTTAACCATTTCCTTCTCCAAAACCAGACAAAGATGCCACACACAAAAAAGAAAACTACAGGCCAATATAACTGATGAACATTGATGCATCTATCCTTAACGAAGTTCTCGCAAGAAGAATCAAACAACATATTAAGAAGTTCATACATCATGACCAAGTGGGATTTATTCCAGGAATGCAAGGATTCTTTAATATTTGCAAATCAGTCAATGTAACACAACACATGAACACATTGAAAGATAAAAACCATATGATTATCTCCATAGATGCAGAAAAAGCCTTTGGCAAAATTCAACATCCATTTATGATAAAAAACCCTCCAGAAAGCAGGGATAGAAGGAACATATCTCACAATAATAAAAGCTATATATGGCAAACCCACGGTAAACATCAATGGTGAAAAATTGAAAGCTTTTTCCTGAAGTCAGGAACAAGGCAAGGGTGACTCACCACTACTATTCAACATTGTTTGTTTTTAAAGATTTGGCCACAACAATCAGAGTAGAAAAAGAAATACAAGGAATGCAGATTGGGAAACAAGAAGTAAAACACTCATTCTTTGCAGATGACATGAACCTTTATATAGAAAACCCTAAAGACTTTCCCAGAAAATTACAATTGTTAATCAATGAATATAGTAAAATTGTAGGATATCAAATTAACATACAGATGTTAAAGCTTAAATTGCAATACTTTGGACACCTCATGCGATGAGTTGACTCACTGGAAAAGACTCTGACGATGGGAAAGGTTGGGGTCTGGAGGAGAAGGGGACGACAGAGAATGAGATGGCTGGATGGTATCAGCGACTCTGTGGACATGAATTTGAGTGAACTCCGGGAGTTGGTGATGGACAGGGAGGCCTGGCGAGCTGTGATTCATGGGGTCGCGGAGAGTCGGACACGACTGAGCGACTGAACTGAACTGAACTGAACTGAATCCCTTTCATTCCTATACACTAATAATTAGAAAACACAAAGAAAAATTAAGGAAACAATTCCATTCACCATTGCAACAAAAAGAAAAAAAAATCAACTTAGGAATACACCTACCTAAAGAAACAAAGTCCCATTACTTCATGTGAAATAGATGGGAAAACAGTGGAAACAGTGTCACACTTTATTTTTTTGGGGTCCAAAGTCACTGAGGATGCTGATTGTAGCCATGAAATTAAAAGACACTTACTCCTTGGAAGAAAAGTTATGACCAACCAAGGTAGTATATTAAAAAGCAGTGACATTACTTTGCCAACGAAGGTCCGTCTAATCAAGGCTATGGTTTCCCCAGTTATCATGTATGGATGTGAGAGTTGGACTGTGAAGAAAGCTGATAGCCGAAGGATTGATGCTTTAGAACTGAGGTGCTGGAGAAGACTCTTGAGAGTACCTTGGACTTCAAGGACATCCAAGCAGTCTATTCTAAAGAAGATTGATCCTGGGTGTTCATTGGAACGACTGATGCTAAAGCTGAAACTCCAATACTTTGGCCACCTCATTTGATGAGTTGATTTATTGGAAAAAGACTCTAATGCTGGGATGGATTGGGGGTGAGTGGAGAAGCGGATGACAGAGCATGAGATGGCTAGATGGCATCTCTGACTCGACAGACAGAGTTTGAGTTAACTCCGGGAGTTGGTGATGGACAGGGAGGCCTGGTTTGCTGTGATTCATGGGGTCGGAAAGAGTTGACACCACTGAGTGACTGAAATGAACTGAACTGAAAGCAACAAAACAACTATATATAGAAAACTATAAAACACTGATAAAGTGTTTTTTAGTTCCCCATCTTCCAAACAGTACTTTGTCAATTCAGTTTCACCAAAGAAGATCAGGCATGAGGTTCAAACCTGCTGTAGGCTTTTTTTTTTTTTTTTTTAACACATTTTATTTATTTATTTTATTTATTTTAATTGGAGGCTAATAACAGTATTGTTTTGGTTTTGCCATAGATTGACATGAATCCACCCTGGGTGTTCATGTGTTCCCTATCTTGAACCCCGCTTCCACCTCCCTCCCCATATCATTCCTCTGGGTCATCCCAGTGCACCAGGCCCAAGCAGCCTGGATCATGCATCAAACCTGGACTGGTGATTGATTTCACATATGACAATGTACATGTTTCAGTGCCATTCTCCCAAATCATGCCACCCTCTCCCTCTCCCACAGAGTCCAAAAGACTGTTCTATACTACCATGTCTCTTTTGCTGTCTTGCATACCGGGTTATTGTTACTATCTTTCTAAATTCCTTATATATGTGTTAGTACACTGTATTTGTGTTTTTCTTTCTGGCTTACTTTACTCTGTATAATAGGCTCCAGTTTCTTCCACTTCATTACGACTGATTCACATGTATTCTTTTTAATGGTTGAGTAATGCTCCATTTTGTACCACAGCTTCCTTATCCATCGATCTGCTGTTGGAAATCTAGGTTGCTTCCTTGTCCTGGCTATTATAAACAGTTCTGCAATGAACATTGTGGTACATATGTCTCTTTCAATTCTGGATTCCTTCGTCTGTATGCAGAGCCCTGGGATTGCTGGGTGGTATGGCAGTTCTATTTCCAGGTTTTTAAAGAATCTCCACAGTGACTGTACTAGTTTGCATTCCCACCAACCGTGTAAGAGAGTTCCCCTTTGTCCAAACCTTCTCCAGCATTTAATGCTTGTAGACTTTTGGATAGCAACCATTCTAACTGGTGTGAAATGGTACCTCATTGTTGATTTGATTTACATTTCTTTGATTAAGAGTGATGTTGAGCATATTTTCATGTGTTTGTTAGCCATCTGTATTTTTTTTTTTTTTTTTTGAGAAATGTCTGTTTAGTTCTTTGGCCCATTTTTTGATTAGGTTTTTTATATTTCTGGAATTGAGCTGCAGGAGCTGCTTGTATATTTTTGAGATTAATTGTCACTTGCTTCATTTGCTATAATTTCCTCCTATTGTGAAGACTGTCTGTGAATCTCTGCTGTGCAGAAGCTTTTGTTTTTAATTAGGTCCCATTTGTTTATTTCTGCTTTTATTTCCATTATTCTGGGAGGTCGGTCATTGAGGATCCTGCTGTGATTTATGTCAGAGAGTGTTTTGCCTATGTTCTCCTCTAGGAGTTTTATAGTTTCTGGTCTTACATTTAGATCTTTAATCCATTTGAAGTTTATATTTTTTGTATGGTAGTAGCGAGTGTGCTAGTTTCATTCTTTGACAAGGTGTTGACCAGTTTTCCCTGCACCACTTGTTAAAGGGATTGTCTTCTCCATTTAATATTCTTGCCTTCTGTGTCAAAGATAAGGTGTCCATTGATGCAGGGCTTTATCTCTGAGCTTTCTATCTTGTTCTATTGATCTATATTTCTTTTTTTTTTTTAAGAGAGAGAAAAATATTTTATTCGTACTAATCTGTCAGTAGCTAAATTTTTACTAGTCACTATAAAACAGGATATCAACAAATCAAACATGCTTGGTATATTTCACCAATTTGATTTTTTATTGATATATAGTTGATTTACAGTATTCTCTTCAATTCTTTGTCATCTGGAATTTATGGACAAAAATAGTGGTTGGAGATATTTCTTTGGCTTTGAGCAAAATGACACAGTGAAATTGAGGACTTCTTACTTCGTAGTTTGCTATTCATGAGATATGTCAGTACCATACTGTCTTGATGACTGTGGCTTTGTAGTAGACCCTGAAGTCCGGCAGGTTGATTCCCCAAGTTTCATTCTTCTTTCTCAAGATTGCTTTAACTATTTGAGGTTTTTTGTATTTCCATTAAAATTGTGAAATTATTTGCACTAGCTCTGTGAAAATACCATCGGTAGCTTGATAGGGATTGCATTGAATCTATAAATGATTTTGGGTAGTATACTCATTTTCACAATATTTATTCTTCCGGTCCATGAACACGATATATTTTTCCATCTATCAGTGTTCTATTTGATTTCTTTCACCAGTGTTTTAAAGTCTTCTATATATAGGGCTTTTGTTTATTTAGGTAGATATATTCCTAAGTATTTTATTCTTTTATTTACAACAGTGAATGGAAATGTTACCTTAATTTCTCTATTTTCCCTTTATTGATGTATAGGAATGCAAGGGATTTCTGTTTGTTGATTTTATATCCTGCAACTTTACTCTATTCATTGATTAGCTCTAATAATTTTCTGGTAGAATCTTTAGGGTTTTCTGTATAGAGGATCACGTCATCTGCAAACAATGAGAGTTTTACTTCTCTTTTTCCAGTTTGGATTCGTTTTATACCTTATTCTGCTCTGATTGCTATGGTCAAAACTTGCAAAACGATGGTGAATATTAGTGGTGATAGTGGGCACCCATGTCTTATTCCTGACTTTAGGGGAAATGTTTCAATTATTCATTATTGAGGATAATGTTTGCTATGTGTTTGTCATATATAGCTTTTATTATGTTGAAGTATGTTCCTGCTATTCCCGCCTTCTGGAGGGTTTTTATCATAAATTGATTGAATTTACTCAAAGGCTTTCTCTGCATCTCTTGAGATAATCATATAGTTTTTATTTTTCATTTTGTTAATGTGGTGTATTATATTGATTGATTGTTGAATATTGAAGAATCCTTGCATCCCTGGGATTAAGCCCAATTGGTCATGATGTATGCTCTCTTTAATGTGTTTTTGGATTCTGATTGCTAGAAATATATTTAGGATTTTTGCATCTATGTTCAACAGTGATATTGGCCTGTAGTTTTCTGTTTTTGTGGTATCTTTGTCAGGTTTTGTTAATAGGGTGATGTTGGCCTCATAGAATGAGTTGAAAATTTACCTTCTGCAATTTTCTGGAAGAGTTTGAGTAGGATAGTTGTTAGCTCTTCTCTAAAATTTGGAGAATTCAGCTGTGAAGCCATCTGGATCTGGGCTTTTGTTTGCTGGAAGATTTCTGATTCCTGTTTCAATTTCCGTGCCTGTGATGGGTCTGTTAAGATTTTCTATTTCTTCCTGTTTCAGTTTTGGAAAGTTGTACTTTTCTAAAAATTTATTCATTTCTTCCAGGTTGTCCATATTATTGGCATATAATTGCTGGTAGTAGTCTCTTGTGATCCTTTGTCTTTCTGTGTTGTCTGTTATGATCTCTCCATTTTCATTTCTAATTTTATTGATTTGGTGTCTCTCCCTTTACTTCATGATGAGTCTGGCTAGTGGTTTATCAATTTTATTTACCCTCTCAAAGAATCAGATTTTGGCTTTGTTGAGTTTTGCTATGGACTCTTGTTTCCTTTGTATTTACTTCTAGTCTAATTTTAAAGATTTATTTCCTTCTATGAACCCTGGGTTTCTTTATTTCTTCTTTTAATAGTTGCTTTAGGTGTAGAGTTAGTTTATACACACCTCACATTTCTCTTGTTTCTTGCGGTATTCCTGTATTGCTATGAAACTTCCCCTTAGCACTGCCTTTACAGTGTTCCACAGGTTTGGGGTTTTTGTGTTTTCATTTGTATTCCTTTCTAAGCATTTTTTGATTTCTTTTTTTTTATTTCTTCTATGATTTGTTGGCTATTCAGCACTGTGTTGTGCAGCCTCCATATGTTGGAATTTTAATAGTTTTTCTCCTGTAATTCAGATCTAATCTTTCTGCATTGTGGTCAGAAAAGATGCTGGGAATTATTATTATTTTTATTTTTAATTTACCCTGGTAAGGTTCCATGTGCACTTGAGAAATGGGTGAAATTCATTGTTTTGGTGTGAAATATCCTATAGATATCAACTAGGTCTAACTGATCTATTGTATCATTTAACGTTTGTGTTTCCTTGTTAATTTTCTATTAATTGATCTATCCATAAGTGTGAGTGGGGTATTCAAGTCTCCCACTATTATTATGTTTTTGTTAACTTCCCCTTTCATATTTGTTAGTATTTGCCTTACGTATTGTGGTACTCCTATGTTGGGTGCATATTTATTTATAATTATTATATCTTCTTCTTGGATTGATCCTTTGCTCATCATGTAGTGCCTTCTTTGTCTCTTTTCACAGCCTGTGTTTTAAAGCCTGTTTTATCTGATATGAATATTGGTACTCCTCCTTTCTTTTTGTCTCTATTTGCGTAAAGTATCTTTTTCCAGCACTTCATTTTCAGTCGGTATGTGTCCCTCGTTTCGAGGTGGGTCCCTTGTAGACAACATATATAGGGGTCTTCTTTTTGTATCCATTCAACCAGGATTTGTCTTTTGGTTGTGGTATTCAGTCCATTTACATTTAAGGTAATTATTGATAAGTATGATCCCATTGCCATTTACTTTTTTGTTTTGGGTTCGAGTTTATACACCCTTCCTGTGTTTCGTATCTAGAGAAGGTCCTTTAGCTTGAGAGTTGATGTGGTGATGCTGAATTCTCTCAGGTTTGCTTGTCTGTAAAGCTTTTGATTTCTCCTTCATATTTGAATGAGATCCTTGCTGGGTTCAGTCATCTGGGCTGTAGGTTATTTTCTTTCAACACTTCAAGTGCGTCCTGCCATTCCCTCCTGGCCTGAAGAGTTTCTATGGAAAGATCAGCTGTTATCCTTATGGGAAATCCCTTGAGTGTTATTTGTTGCTTTTCCCTTGCTGCTTTTAATATTTGTTCTCTGCGTTGATCTTTGTTAATTAGATTAATGTATGTCTTGGCATTTTTCGCCTTGGGTTTATCCAGTTTGGTCCTCTCTGGGTTTCTTGAACTTGGGTGATTATTTCCTTCCCCATTTTAGGGAAGTTTTCAACTATTATCTCCTCAAGTATCTCCTCATGGTCTTTCTTTTTGTCTTCTTCTTCTGAGAGTCATATGATTCGAATTTTCGGGCATTTAACATTGTCCCAGAGGTCTGTGAGATTGTCCTCATTTCTTTTAATTCGCTTTTCTTTATTCCTCTGTTTCATTTGTTTCTACCACTCTATCTTCTATCTCACTTTTCCTATCTTCTGCCTTCGTTATTCTATTGTGGTTCCCTCCAGAGTTTTTTTTTTTTTTTTTTATCTCATCTATCGCACTATTCATTGTGTATTGACTCTTCTTATTTTTTCTAGATCCTTGTTAAACCTTTCTTCCATCTTCTCGATTCTTGTCTCCAGGTTTTTTTATCTGTAACTCCAATTTGTTTTCAAGATTTTGGATCATTTTCACTATCATTATTGGTAATTATTTATCAGGTAGATTCCCTATCTCTCCCTCTTTTATTTGGGTTGGTGAGCATTTATATTGTTCCTTTACTTGCTGGGCATTTCTCTGCCTTTCATGGTGCTTATATTGCTGTGTTTGGGGTAGATTTTCCGTCTTCTGGTAGTTTGTGGATTTCTCATTATTGTGGAGTTTCCTTCCTGTGGGTGGCATTGAACAGGTGGCTTGTCAAGATTCCCTGGTTAGCAACGCTTACGTTGGTGTTCTGGTGGGTGAAGCTCTATTTCTTCTCTCTGGAGTGCAATGAAGTGTTCAGTAATGTTTTATTAGATGTTGATGGGTTTGGAGTCACTTTGAGCAACCTGTATATTGAACTCAGGGCTATTTTCCTGTGTTGCTGGAGACTTTTTGTGGTATCTCTTGCTCTGGTACTTGTTGACCCTTGGGTAGTGATTGGTTTCAGTGTAGGTATGGAGGTGTTCGATGAGCTCCTATGGATAAATATTCCCTGAAGTCAGGAGTTCTCTGCTGTTCTCAGGATTTGGACTTAAGCCTCCTGCCTCTAGTTTTCAGTCTTATTCTTGCAGTAGCCTCAAGACTTCTCCATCTATCACTTCCAAGGCAGTTCGCTCTGTTTTAGCTTCTTCAGTTTGCTGGTCTCTTTAATGTCTAATTTCCGACATGACACAAGGGGGCGGTGGTGGACACATTTTTGGCTCACTTGTTCAGTCACGCTGTGGGGAGGGAGGAACACTGCAAACAAATATCACTGACGTCTGTGGGGAGTGCTTGCAGTGTCTCAGCCACACTGTGTTTGTCCCCGCTCACAGTGTATGTGCTTTCCCTGTTTATACTGCTTAGGCTCTAGGTTGCTCTGCCAGGAAGAGTCTGAAGACTTCCCTGGGTTGTATGCATTTCCCAGGTCTAAGCCCCTCAGGGTCAGGTACTCGGGCACTCCTCAAAAGATCAGACTTGGTTGGGCCTGCGTTTTGTGCCCTTCTCTGAGCAGCTCAGGTGACCAGATATTTGGCGAGCGTTGTCACTGTGACTTCTCTCCTCCCCAGTCCTGCCCCTGTGTTTTCTGAGTGTAAAACCAGCGTACCTTCTCAGGTGGATGTCGACTGGCCTGAATCCCAGGAAGTCTTGGTTAGCAATGAAGCCTGCCTGCAGTTTGGTATCAGATGCCTCTCTGAGGGGGCGATTGCCCCCTTCTGGCTCTGGCTGCCCTACCCTGCCTGTCTTGGCAGGGATAGACCATCCACAGCTGGCTAGCTCTGCTCAGTCCTTTGTTCAGTGAGCATGTCTAGCAGTGTCTTAAGTTAGGGCTTTTCGCCTTTTCACGGGGTAGGTATCCCACAGTCTGCTTTGGTATTTCAAGTTAGTTCCCTGAGATTGCCTTCGGGACATTCAGGCCCAATCTTTACTCTAAGCAATGCAGCCTGTTCCACCCTGCCCAGCCCCTGTTTTCTAGTGGGGATGCAGGCGTCTGCGCTGCTTCTCCACTGGGAGTTACAATTGGAAACATAATCTGTGGGTTTAAATTATTTATTTATTTTTTCTCTCAGTTGTGTTCCAAGACTTGCCACAGACTTGCCAGTGAGTGTTTCCTGGTGTATGGAAACTTCTCTCTCTTTTTTTTTTTTAAGCCTACCTTCCCCGGACAGATCTCCATCCCTACCTCTTTTGACTCTCTTTTTATATTTTATTTTACTTCCTACTTCCTTTTGAAGACAATGAGCTGCTTTTCTGGGTGCCTGATGTCTCTGCCAGCATTCAGAAGTTGTTTTGTGGAATTTACTCAGCGTCCAAATGTTCTTTTGATGAATTGCGGGGGAGGGGGGGAGTGGTCTCCCCATCCTATTCCTCTGCCATCTTCCTCCCTCTGCTGTTTTAACACATTTTAAAGGAGTGGTTCCGGAATGTCAATCTCCCATCTGTAAAAGAGAAAAAAGCAGCATCCACGGTCATGGCTCCTTTCACCAGGAGGTGTCCCTTCCTACTCTAGAAGTGGGTGGAGACAGGATTTTCCAACAAAGCTTTCCTTCCCTGTTCGGATTTAGTCTGTTCCTCACCAACAAAGGCGTGTTACTGGTCCCTCCCGGTTATACCACTGAGGCACGGTGGAGATGCACCAGTGGTAGACCTGATGGCATCCCAGACTGTTTTCTAGTTACTTATCACCAAGACCTTTGTTTGATTTTCACTTTAGTCAGATACCACCCAGAGTGTAGCAGAGTAGCTTTCTCAGAATGTTTCTCAAACTAGGACTACTTGGGGAGGCATCCATCTAATGTGTACCTGTGCACATTCCTGAGTAGTCGTGACCACAGTAGAAACAGTGAGTCATAAAGAAATGATCAAGAACCAAGATGTCCCATCTGAGTTTCACCATGCTAGTATGTTTGAAATCAAAAGAGGTGTTAGAGGGTTGGCCAGCAAGGAAAAAGTGAATTTTCTCCTCCAGTTACTAGGGCCAACACTTTCAGTTCATTTCCACAGATTCTACAAAACAACTATCTATATAATAGAAACTGAAGCCACTGAGGAGCTTTGTCTGGTTTGTTAAGAGCTAGCACTACCAAAGGAAGAAGTCCATTGCTCTTCCAATTCACATAGATCTATCAATCAGAGGCACAGCATGATAAAGCGTCATTTCCAGGTCCCTAGCCCCTGAGGCAGGCAGCAAAGTGGGTTGGTGCTGAAGATAGAGTTCCAAATCATTTCCAAATGTGTTCCTGTAACTTTTGGCCCCTAACAAGGCTAGATGTTTACAAACATGGAGGCTAAGTAAAAGTACACAGCAACAACATGGCTCTCAAGTCCCTTGAAAGTGGATAATCTGACAGATTAGGTTAGTAGTTATACATCCTGATGCGATTATGAAATAGTCAAAGAGATCATGAAAAGGTGACCTAGAAAGGAAAGTTCAGTCTACACACTTCACCAATTTCTAGCCACTCCCTTCACAGGGATGTTGTATGCCTCTTGGTATTGGCAGTTTGGTATAAACCCCTGAGAAGGCACCCCTTTTTGGGACTACTTTCAGTCATTTTGAGGCACTGAGAAACCATAGAGCAGGGCTCAAGGTTCATTTCTCCAAGTTGTCATTCATTCACACAATCACACTGAAGAGTTAGTAAAGCAGAAAACATGTATATTGTGAAAGCAGAGAGGCTAGAGCTCTGGAATGTTATTACCTTATCCTGAAGATCCAGTCTGAGATGATAGATTATGGTGAAAGATAAGCCACCTAAAAATGCCTAGAATTAAGGGTTGAGTTTAGGGAAGTTGTTGGTGCTGCTGCTGCTGCTGCGTCACTTCAGTCGTGTCCGACTCTGTGTGACCCCATAGACAGAAGCCCACCAGGGTCCCCCATCCCTGGGATTCTCCAGGCAAGAACACTGGAGTGGGTTGCCATTTCCTTCTCCAATGTGTGAAAGTGAAAAGTGAAAGTGAAGTCGCTTAGTCGTGTCAGACCCTTAGTGACCCCATGGACTGCAGCCTGCCAGGCTCCTCCATCCATGGGATTTTCTAGGCAAGAGTACTGGAGTGGCTTGCCATTGCCTTCTCCGTTAGGGAAGTTACTGGATACAAAATTACAGTAACTTAGGGAAGTTACTGGATACAAAATTAACCTAAAGAAATATCTTGCCTTCTTACACACTAACAGCAAAAGGACAAAAATTTAAATTTAGGAAGCACTCCCACTCACTACAGCAACAAGTGGAATGAAATTCCTGGGAATATGTCTACCTAGGTAGGGATAATACTGGTGTGCAGCAAAGAATAAGGCAGAAATAAAATGAATCAAAATAACACAAAGAAATGTAGAGATATACTGTTCTCTTGCAGTGGAATAATCAATATTGGGGAATGCCTACACTACAAAAAGAGATTGAAGGTTCAGTGTAATTCCTATGCAATTACTAATAGAACCTTTCACAAAAGTAGGGGAAAAAACAGTTTACACCCCTCAGCAGACAAATTCATAAATGAGTTTGATTTCAGCTTTGGTCAAAACACGTCATGTTTTCTACAGCCATTCGTAATTTTCCTCTGCTCTTCCATAGTAGCATACTGAACACATTCTGAACTGAAGGACTCAACTTTCAGTGTCATTTGTGTGGTTTTTTTTTTTTTTTTTTTTGTCTTTTTACACATCCATGAGGGAATCAGGGCAAGTGACTGGAGTGGTTTGCCATGCCATTCATCAGCGGATAATTGGAATCACTCTTTCAGTTCAGTTCAGTTCAGTTCAGTCGCTCAGTCGTGTCCGACTCTCAGCGACCCCATGAATCACAGCACGCCAGGCCTCCTGAGCATCACCAACTCCCGGAGTTCACTCAAACTCATGTCCACAGAGTCTGTGATGCCATCCAGCCATCTCATTCTCAGTCGTCCCCTTCTCCTCCCACCCCCAAACTTTCCCAACATCAGAGTCTTTTCCAGTGAGTCAACTCGTTGCATGAGGTGGCCAAATTATTGCAGTAAAAGATAACCTCAAGATGGATGAAAGACACAAATATAATCCCAGCCAGTTTAAATCTATAACATTAGAAGAAAGTATAAGTAACCTCTTTGACATAAATTATATCAAAATATCTTTATTTTTTATCTTTGACCTACCTCCTATTTTAATGAAAATAAAACAAAAATCAACCAAACAAGTGCAACCTAATTAAACTTAAATGGCTTGCACAGCAAAACGACAAATAAGACAGAAAATGATTCACACTATGGGAGAAAATATTTTGCAATGAAGGAAATTACAAGAGGTTAAATTCCAAAATATGAAGAAGCTGATGTTGCCCAATAACAGAAAAACAAACAACCAAATTGAAAAAAAATTGGACAGAAGACGAAATACACATTTCTGTCAAGAAGATATAGAGATGGCAAATATGGATGAGGAGATGCTCAAAATCACTGTTAGAGACAAGAAAATAAAAACTTCAATGAGATATCAACTCTCATTGGCCCTAATGGCAAGTATCTAAATATCTACCAAAAAAAATAAATCCTACACAGGGTGTGAAGAAAAGAGAATCCTTCTCTCCTCCTGCTTGGTATATACATTGAAGGAGTCACTATGGAGAACAATATGGAGGGTCCTTTAAAAAATAAAAATGCAACTACCTTATGATTCACAATCCCACTACTGGTCATATACCTGAAAAAAATCTAAATTCCAAAAGATACATATCCCCAAATTGATGGTGGCAATAATTACAATAGCTAGCACCTGGAAAAAACAAGTGTCCACCTACGGAGAAATATATAAAGACAATCTGGCACATAATCACCGAAGAATTGATGCTTTTGAACTGTGGTGCTAGAGAAGACTCTTGAGAGTCCCTTGGACTGCAAGGAGATCCAACCAGTCCATTCTGAATATGATCAATCCTGGGTGTTCATTGAAAGGACTGATGCTAAAGCTGAAACTCCGATACTTTGGCCACCTCATGCGACGAGTTGACTCACTGGAAAAGAGTCTGATGCTAGGAGGTATTGGGGAGTGGGAGGAGATGGGAACGACAGAGAATGAGATGGATGGATTTCATCACCGACTCGATGGACATGAGTTTGAGTGAACTCTGGGAGTTGGTGATGGACAGGGAGGCCTGGCGTCCTGTGATTCATGGAGTCGGAAAGACTAGGACACGACTGAGTGACTGAACTGAATTGAACTCATATATTAGACTATCACTCAGTCTTTTATTTTTTATTTTATTCATTTATTTTTATTGGAGGCAAATCACTGGAAAAGACTCTGATGCTGGGAAAGGTTGGGGGCGGGAGGAGAAGGGGACGACCGAGAATGAGATGGATGGATGGCATCACCGACTCTGTGAACATGAGTTTGAGTGAACTTCGGGAGTTGGTGATGGATAGGGAGGCCTGGCATGCTGTGATTCATGGGGTCGCGGAGAGTCGGACACGACTGAGCGACTGAACTGAACTGAATTACTTTACAATATTGGTTTTGCCATACATTGACATGAATCGGTCCCTGGTGTACATGTGTTCCCTTTTTGAACCCCCCCTCCTTCCTCTTCTTATCCTCCGTCTGGATCATCCCCATGCACCAGTCCTGAGCATCCTGTATCATGTGTCGAACCTGGACTGTGATTCGTTTCACATATGATAATATATATGTTTCAATGCCTTTCTCCCAAAACATCCCACCCTCACCCTCTACCACAGAGTTCAGTCTTAAAGAGGAAAGAAATCATGTCAATTGTAGAAATGTGTCTGGATTCAGAAAAGGTCATATCAGTTCAGTTCAGTTTAGTCTCTCAGTCGTGTCTGACTCTTTGCGACCCCAAGAACCACAGCACACAAGGCCTCCCTGTCCATCATCAACTCCCGGAATTTATGAAAACTGATCTCCATCGAGTCGGTGATGCCATCCAGCCATCTCATCATCTGTCATCCCCTTCTCCTCCTGCCTCCAACCTTCCTAGAATCAGGATCTTTTCCAGTGATTCAACTCTTCACATGAGGTAGCCAAAGTACTGGAGTTTCAGCTTCAACATCAGTCCTTCCAATGAATACCCAGACTGATCTCATTTACGATGGACAGGCTGGATCTCCTGGCAGTCCAAGGCACTCTCAAGAGTCTTCTCAAACACCATAGTTCAAAAGTATCAGTTCTTCTGTGCTCAGCTTTCTTCACAGTCCAACTCTCACATGCATACATGACTACTGGAAAAACCATTGTCTTGACTAGATGGACATTTGTTGGCAAAGTATTGTCTCTGGTTTTTTAATGTGTTATCTAAGTTGGTGATGGATTTCCTTCCAAGGAGTAAGTGTCTTTTAATTTCATGGCTACAGTCACCATCTGCAGTGATTTTGGAGCCCCCCCAAAATAAAGTCTAACACTGTTTCCACATTTCCCCCATCTATTTGCTATGAAGTGATGGGACCAGGTGTCATGATCTTTGTTTTCTGAATGTTGAGCTTTAAGCCAACATTTTCACTCTCTTTCATTTTCACCAAGAGGCTTTTGAGTTGCTCTTCAATTTCTGCCATAAGGCTGGTGTCATCTGCATACCTGAGGTTATTTATATTTCTCCCAGCAATTTTGATACCAGGTTGGGCTTCTTCTGGCCAGCGTTTCTCATGATGCACTCTGCATATAAGTTAAATAATCATGGTGAGAGTATACAGCCTTGATGTACTCCTTTTCTTATTGGGTACTAGTCTGTTCCATGTCCTGTTCTAACTGTTGCTTCCTGACCTGCATATAGGTTTCTCAAAAGGCAGGTCAGGCAGCCTGGTATTCCCATTACTTTCAGAATATTCCACAGTTCATAGTGATCCACATAGCCAAAGGCTTATGCAGAGTCAATAAAGCAGAAATAGACGTTTTTCTGGAACTCTCTTGCTTTTTCAATGATCCATCAGACGTTGGTAATTTGATCTCTGCTTCCTCTGTCTATTCTAAAACTAACTTGGACATCTGGATGGTCACGGTTCGCAAATGGCTGAAGTCTGGCTTGGAGAATTTCATTACTAGCATGGGAGATGAGTGCAAATGTGTGGTAGCTTGAGAATTCTTTGGCATTGGAATGAAAACTGACTTTTTCCAGTCCTGTATCCATTGCAAAGTTGTCCATATTTTGTGACAGGTTGAGTGCAGCACTTTCACAGCATCATCTTTCAGGATTAGAAATAGCTCAATTGGAATTCCATCACTTCCACTAGCTTTGTTCGTCGTGATGCTTTCTAAGGCCCACTTGACTTCACATTCCAGGATGTCTGACTCCAGGTCAGTGATCACACCATCGTGATTATCTTGGTTGTGAAGATATTTTTTGTGCAGTTTTCTGTGTATTCTTGCCACCTCTTCTTAATATCTTCTGCTTCTCTTAGGTCCATACCATTTCTGTACTTTATTGCGCCCATCTTGCATGAAATGTTCCCTTGGTATCTCTAATTTTCTTGAAGAGATCGTTTGTCTTTCCCATTCTGTTGTTTTCCTCACATTGATGGCTGAGGAAAGCTTTCTCATCTCTCCTTGCTATTCTTTGAAACTCTGCATTCAAATGGGAATGTCTTTCCTTTTCTCCTTTGCTTCTCACTTCTCTTCTTTTCACAGCTATTTGTGAAGCTTCCTCAGACAACCATTTTGTTTTTTTTTTCATTTTTTTTCCATGGGGATGGTCTTGATCCCTGTCTCCTACACAACGTCACTAACCTCTGTCCATATTTCATCCTGCAGTCTATCTGTTAGATCTAGCCCCTTAAATCTATTTCTCATTTCTACTGTATAATCATAAAGAACTAAATTGCAAAAAGGAAAACAAATATTACAGATTAACACATATATGGACTCTAAGAAACTGATAGAGATGATCTTATTTGAGAAGCAGTGATAGGGACACATATATAGAGAAGAAATATAAGGATGCAGGGAGGAAACGGTTTGTGGTGGAAGCTACTGGGAGACCGTAACAGACACACATGTGTTTATGATGCCTATATGCAACACAGGGAACTCTACCTAATGCACTGTGGTGACCTAAATTGGGAGGAAGTCTAAAATTGAAGGTTTAGATATATGGTTATTGTTCCATCACTAAGGCATTTCTGAGTCTTTTCTACCCCACAGAATGCAATATACAAGCATTGTGGTTTAGAGTAGAAATTAGTAAAGTATTCTTAATCAGTTATACTCCAATAAAATTAACTGTTCAATGTATATTAATGATTTTACTAAAATAGTATAAGTCTTGGTGGATCTCACGTCAATTTGGAAGTCAAAATAAGAAATCTAAATGTCAGTATCTTATTGAAAATTTCAATTGTCATCCAAATATATAATACACTTATTAAGAAAATAGTAAAATAAAGCTGAATGTGTTGTACATATATTAGTGTATATGTGCATGTTAAAAGACTAAAAGTTTTTTTTTTTTTTCCCCCAAAGAAAATCTGCTTTAAAAGTGGTAGCAACAGAACTACTATCAGCAACCTGGATATAATCGAAACAGGTTACCTTTGGGTCTATTTGTTATGTTTTAATTTTTTATGTACTTAATTCTATTCAAAATCTTTCATACGCGTATTCTATATCTCACAAAATATGTTACTGGATACTTGTGAAAATCTGGACACAAACTTTTGTGCAATAATATAATATTCTCTCTAATTTACATTTGAGAACGTGGCACAGATATTCCCAAATGAAATATGGAAAGCTCAATATTAGACATTTGAAACTCTACGCATAGATTTTCCTACGAGAAATAGGTACCTTTGTATATTTCACAGAGAAAAAAGGATTGCATAATTTTCTGTTGAAACCTTTGTTTCTCTATATACTCACATTGAAAATCAGAATGAATATTTTCTGAAATATAATATGAAATTTTATACATTTTATATATGGTAACCTGAAAAAAGAAATTCAAACATGAAATATGAAGTTTCTATATTTCATATATGGATACTAGAATGTTGATTTAAATACATGATATATAGAATTCTCTAGTGCCATATATTGAATTCTGGTCCTACCTATTCTGAAATGTGTGTTTCATCTTTAATTCCATATATCATGTTGAAAACCTGTGCTCAAAATATATGCATGTAATGTAGAAAAATAAGTATCGTATATTCATTTATCAAATGAAAATAATCAAATTTTATGGAGAGAAATCTGTCCCGAGATTTTCATATGTGAAATTCAGAGATTTCCCAATTTCATAAGGGAAAATCCAAATCCAGATTTTGATATGTAAAGTAAAGAATTCAGTATTATGGGTAGGAAAATCTTTGACAAACTTACACATGTGAAATCAAGAGAAATTAATATTGTGTGTACAAATTCTGCACACAGAATTTTACAGGAGAAATACAGATTTCCATATATTATGTATGTGTATATATTCATTTCCATATGTTATGTGTAAAATAATAAGCTCTTGGAGTTTCATATGCTAAATTCATAGCTAAATACAGAGAATGGCATTTTGTTTCTAGAAATCTGTGCACATATTTTCCCTATTGAAAATATAGTATTTCATATTTTATTAAAAATATACACTGTCACATTGCCATTTAAAATATAAAATTCAACATTTCATCTGAGAGTATTTATGCCCAGATGTTCACATGTGAAATATAGGAAAGTCAATATTTCATATTGTGAAATATATAAAATTCCAAGTTTATGTGGGAAAATCTGTACCTACATTCTTATGTGAAATATAGAGATTTCAGACAGAAAATTCTCCTCAGTACAAATATTCATTGAGATATAGAGAATCCCGTATTTCATCCAGGAAAACCAGGATTTATATTTTTATGTGTCATATATAGAGAATTCCATATTTCATTTAGGATCATCTGCACTCTAACCTGCTAATGTTAAACATAGATTGTTCCATATTTTAGACAGAAAAATAGACAGCAATATTTTTCCTATGTGAAATATAGCGGATTCCACATTTCATGTAGAAAATCTGCACTCAAATGTTCAGATATGAAATACAGCAAATTCTACTGTTTCATTTTGGAACATCCGCATCCATTTCCAAATACAACATACAGAGGCTTTCATGTACTTCACATAGAAACACCATTGTTCAGATTTTCTTATACAATATATAAAGGATTTCATATTTCATGTTTGGAAATCCAAAAATTTATCACATATAAAATTCTAGAATTTTCATATTTCACATATGAAAAGCTTTCTGTAGATTTTCATATACATTCAGGAAAGTTACAAATATTGTATATGTAAATAGCCAGCCAGATTTGAATACACAAACCCGAAATATCCATATTTAGTCTTTTAAGAACTGAACACAAATTCTCAATAAGACAAATAGAAACTTTCGTAATACGTCTCAGTAAAGTGTTCGCGGATTTTCACATGTATGATCACTTGAAATGTATTATAAGTAGGAATAGTTGCACCCATACATCCCTCTATGAAATATAGAGAAACCCAAGTTTCTCTGAGAAAATCTGCATTCAACTTTTCAAATATGAAATGCAGAGAATTTTGTATTCTCACACTTATACATGTGTAATATTGAGAAATCCATATTTCACATGGAAAATATCACCTGGCCGTTCATGTATGAACTATAGATAATTCCACATTTTCTGTTGGAAAATCTGCAGCTAGATATTCATATGTGAAATACAGAGAATTCCATACTTCAATATGGAAATTCTGGGTCTACATTTTCAATGTTAAATACATTGGATTCACACTTTCATTTGAGAAAATGTGTGATTAGGTTTTCATATGTGATATGTAGATTAATAGGGACCCATACGACCATATATGCATGTATCATATCATAATTCCACGCCCTATATCAGAAAAATGAGCCCAAAATTTCCTATGTGATGTGAAGGGAATTTTATGTTTCTGAACCAGATTTTTGATAGGTGAAACACAGTAGAGAATTCCATTTTTCATGTAAGCACCTGTAGATCTTAATATTCATAAGTACTATCTAGAGAAATACATAAGGGTAATTGCCACTCAGATTACATGCATAAATTATATCTAGAGAATTCCATATGGAAAAATTACCACCCAGAATTTGATATGCAAACCATAGAGAATTCCATATTTCATGTAGGAAAATCTGTGATAAGATGTTCATATGAGAAATATACCAAATCTATATTTTATGTAGGATATCTACTCCAAGTGTTGATATGTGAAATAAAGAGTACCATAAGTATCATATAGAAAAACCACCCCTCTGATGCTCATATGTGAAATAGAAAGAAAGGCGTACTTCACTTCGGAATATCTTCATCCTAAATTGATACATGAAGCCTAGAGAATACTGCATGAAAATAATCTGTGTCAAGAATTTCATATGTGAAAAAATATGATTCCATATTGGATATAAGAATATTTTCAAATATGAGTGTGTATTTCAAGTTAATCTTAAAAATCCATGTTTGGATTTTATTTGAGTAATATAGAGAAACCCATATTCACTTAAGAAAAAATATCTATCCCAGATTTTCCTATGTGAAATAATGAAATTTCCCAATTTCATGTAGGAGAATCAGCATCCAGATTTTCATAGGTTAACTAAAGAATTCAGTAAGTCATGGAAGAAAATCTTTGATAAGATTTTCATATGTGAAATATAGAGAATTCAATTTTGAATGTACAAAATTCTGCACAGAGAATGTTAAAGGAGACATAGAGATTCCATATGTCATGTTCGATAATAAGTTCTTGGATTATCATACATTAAACACAAATAATTCTGTACTGCATGTGGAAACTCTGCACAAACTTCCATGTGGAAAATATACAGTATTTTATATTGCAGCTAAATATCCTATTCAACATTTCTTCTGAGAAAATTCTGTCGAGATGCGCACAAGTGAAATGTAGGGAATTAAACATTTCATATATAGGTTAACTGGCTCCAATACAATCATCTATGTAATAAGGAAAATTCCAAATTTCATATATGAAAAAAGGTGGGGAAATGTACAGATGTTTAAGTATAGAGAAATTACTTTTTTATATAGTATCATCTCTACGATTTCATAATTGAAAATAGAAAATTCCATGTTTTATGGGAATCTTATGGACGGAGAATCCTGAAAATTACAATCCAAGGTCACAAAGAGTCTAACACGAATGCAGCAACTGAGCAGGAATAATTCATGTAGGTAAAGAGACTAGATTAGTATATTAAATTCAGAGAATTCCATATTTAATTAGGAAAATCTGTGTCCAGATATTCATGCATGAAATATATCCAATTCAGTCCATGATATAGGAAAACCTATAGCTTATAAGTGACCTATAGAGGGTTGCAAGTGTCATGCAGGGAAAATACACACCTGGATTTAGCCACTTGCACATTTCTTGTTGGAGAATTTACATCCATATTTGCTCATGTGAAATAGAATATGAAATTTTCTCTAAATGTATATTCCAGAGTCCAGATTTTTGTACGATAAATTTCAGAATTCCATATTTCATGGGAGAGAATTGACATGCAGATTTTCATATGTAAAATGGTGACTTCAGTACTATATTTAGAATCTTTTAGAAGATTCACATATGCAGGCAATACACTCATTCAGGTGAAATTGACCCTGAAGTATGCAGAATTTCACGGGTTATGGAAGAATACCTGGGCCCAGATTTTCCTATGGGCAATACAGAGAATTCTCTATTTCATGTAGGAAAATCAGTGATCATAGCTTACATTTGAAATATAGAGTATTCTGTTTATATGTGGGAAAATAGACACCCATATGGGAAAGAAAGAAAATTCCATTCTTCATGTGGAGTAATCAGTGCTTTGATTTTTCTATGTAAGAATAGAAAATTCCAAAATTCCTCATGGAAAATCAGTGCCCAAGGTTTAATATGTGAAGCATACAAAATTCCATATTTCATGAAGGATATTGATGATTAGATTTTCATGTTTCCTAAAGTTATTTATTGTGATATATTGCATAAAATATACACTTAATAGTGGAAATATGTCCTTAGATGTTTAGATATGAAATATAGACAATCCCATATTTTTTGGATGATTACCTGGGCACAGATTTTCACATGTGGAAGAGAAAATTTCTTTGCAATCATAGAACTTTTGCCTAGAGTTTTGTCTAGAGTTTTATACACTAAATACAGGAAATTCCATATTTTATGCATTAAATTCTATCCATACATTCACACATGAAATATTTTAAATTCAGTAATTCATTTAAAAAACCTCCACACACGTTTTCATATACAAAATCTGGAAAGTGACATTTTTCATGTAAGAAAATCTCTGGTTTTCATACTTATATAATATTGAGAATTCCATACTTCATGTAGAAAAATCTACCATCTGATAAACCTATGTAAAATAAGGAGGATCCCATAACTCACGGAGAAATTTTGGTGTGTAGAATTGATATGTGAAGCAAAGTTAATTGCATAGTAAATTCAAGAGGAAAACCTGGACCCATATTTTCATGCATGAAATATAGATAGGAAATATTTAACATGAAAATAAGTCAAGATTTCATATGTAAAACAGATCATTCCATATGTTATACAGAAAATCTGGGTATGTTTTAAATTTATGAAATATAAAAAATTCCCAATTACATGGAGGAAAGTCTGTACCTTCATTCCTATGTGAAATATAGAGAATTCATATGTAAAATTGTCCTGTGAAAATGTTTTCATACAGATAATAAAAATACCACATTTTATCTAAGAAAAACAGTGCTTAGGTTTTTCCTATGTGAAATATAGAGAATTTCAAATGTCATTTAGGATGATCTGCACCCTAATCTGCTAATAGCAAATAGACAGTGTTCCATATTTTAGATAGACACTGATATTTTCACATGTGAAATTTAAAGGATTCCAGGTTTCATGTAGAAAACAGCACCCAGCTGTTCAGAAATGAAATATGCAAATCTCAAATTTCATTTTGGAACACCTGCATGTCAAACTCCAAATGTAACATAAAGAGGCTTTCATGTCTTCACATAAGAAATACTTTGCCCAGATTTTCATATACAAAATGTACAAACTCCTTGTTTCATGTTTGGAAGTCTGAAGCTATTTTAACATATATAATGTTAGAATTTTTATATTTCATATACTAAAAACTGTAAGTAGATTTCATATAAATTCAGTAAAATGACAAATATTTTATATGGAAATCTTTTATATTTTATATGGAATCCCAGTTTGTATATAAAAAATAGGGAAATTTGCATATTTTACTCTATATATCATGCTAAAAAACCTGTGCCCAGGTTTACATATATTGAATGTAGGGAATTTCATGTTTCATACAGGAGAAGGTGTGTGCAGATTTTCGTAGGTAAAACATAGAGAACCCTATTGTAAGATAATTTGTTTATAGGATTCCTGTGTTAAGCACAGAGAATTCCATATTTCTTACAGGGAAATCAGAGTCCAGGCTTTCATATGAAGAGTAAAAAACTTTTCATGTTTCATGTTAGAGAAGATAAGCCCAAATTTTTTATGTGAAATACACAGCATCCTATATTTCAGGTAGATGGTTGCCATCTGGATTTTCATAAAAGAAAAGGAGAAAATTCCATTTTTCCTGTAAAAACTGGAGCACATATATTCATATATGATATACAGAAAATCTGAAATTTCATGTAAGAAATTTGTGTCCAGAGTTTCAAATGTGAAATAGAGTTTATTCTGTTTCATATGAGAAAATATGCACTCAGTTTTCCATATTAACAATATAGGAAATTCTATATTTCATGCTTGAAAGACTAAGTGATTTCTTTATATTTAAAATATCAAATACTCCTATTTTACACATGACAATTCCAAATATATTTATGAAAATGTACCCACATTTTCCTATGAATTATAACGCAATCCATATTTCATCTATCAAAACTGTATCCTAATTTTCATATGTGAAATATACACCTCATATTTCATGTAAGAAAATCTTATGTGTAATATACAACTTTCAAAAGTCATGTCAAAAAAGCTTTATTCAGATGTCCATATATGAAACACAGATAATTCCATATATTAAATTGAAAAATTATACTCATTTGCTCATATGTAAAATATACACAATTATATATTTTATGTAGTAAATTCTATCTGCAGAATTTCATATATATAATATAGATTAATCCATATTTCACCACACCTAGGATGAATATATTAATTATATGTAATGTCATTTTTCATGTCAGAAAACCAAGTCAGTTCTCATATGTTAATTACAGAGGACACAAGGTTCCCTGTTGGAACATCTATGCCCAAAATTTCATATGTGAAATGTGGAGAATCGTATAATGCTGTAGAATAATCAGCGCAAGTATTAGATATGTGTTCATAAAGAACTCCGTATTTCATAGAAGAGAACCAGCACATTGATTAACATACAAAAATTTGGAGAAATAAATGACTCATGTATAAACATGCACACACAGAATCATACATGAACTAATAGAGAGAGTTCTAATTATCACTTAGGAAAAGGTGTGTTCAGCTTTTCATGTGAAAAATAGATGTCAAAACCTATTTCAGGGGGAAAATCTAAAGTTTTCATACATGATTTTTCCATCTTCATGTAGGAAAATCAGTGCAGAGTTCATTAAACATTTAAAAATTTCCGATTATCTTGTGAAATATATCCACCCAGATTTTAAAATATAAAATTGGAAAATTCCATGTTTCACTTCAAGTTTTAATGTTTCAAATCACCATCAATATTTTTACACAGGGACTACGAGGAATTCTTTATTTTCATTTAGGAAAACATGCGTGCAGGTCTTCATGTCAGCAAGAAAGAGAAATCTATGTTTCATATAGAAATATCCTTGGGTTGATTTCCATTTTATGTGAAACACAAAAACTTCCAAAATGTATTCACAAAAATCAAGACCAATATAGTTTCATATGGGAAATTCAGAGATTTTATATTTCATGTAGAAAATTCCATATTTTAAGAAAAAATATTAGGACTTGATTTTATCTTGGTAACATATAAAATCCTATATCTCATGTGTGAAAAGCTACACCTACATTTTCACGTGTGAAATACAGAGATTTCACGTTAATTGTAAGAATATCTTCCCCCAGTTTTCAAATGTGAAGCATACAAAATTCAATATTTCATGCAAGCAACATCCCCACTTTTTATTTTGTCCCAGTTCTTTTTTATTTCTTTTTTTCACTCCCTCTTCAATCAAGTCAAGCACCTCTTCCACTTCTGCTAATTATCCTGGAAGGTTCCTAACCTGGGGATTTGCTCCTGAGGAGGACAGCCTTGCAAAGAGGTGGGCAGGTTTGGAAGTGCTCACTATGGAGAGCTGAGAAGTGAACAACAGTGTTCTGTATTCTCACATCACTTTGGACAGATTCACAGTGCTATTCACGTTGGCATGATTCTATCCTCTGTCCTTTTTTTCCAGAAACCACAGACAAATAGCATAGGGCATTGTGCTCAGCTGACTTGGAAAAAACCCATCTCTGCCTGCACCTCTCAATATCATTATTTGTCAACGCCATGATCTCATCACATATAAGTCATGTGCATTTGAGATATCACACAAATTTGGGGCCAGGTGGGTGACAATAAAGTCAAACAAACATAACTGATTCTAAACATGATAACGAGTAAAATTAAGATACCTGAGATATGGAGAGGGTGAGGTGGATAGAAAATGAAGCAGTTGAGAATAAGTAATGGTCTCAATCACAGAGGAGAGAATTTGTTGCTCTTCCAGGAAATCATGTCCCACTTTGTGACCCCATGGACTAGAGCCTGTCAGGCTTCCTTTCACTATCTCCCAGAATTTGTTCAGATTCATGTCTATAGAGTGGTGAAGTTATCTAACTGTCTCAACATCTGCTGCCCACCTCTCCTTTGACCTTCAATATTTTCCACTATCTGAGCTTTTTCTAATGAGTCAGTTCTTTGCATTAGGTGGACAAAGGAAGAAAGAACACTAAAAGACAACTAACTTTTAAGAGGAAAGATCTTGAAACAGTTTAGGATAGAGATGTAGTAAAAGTTTTTGACGAAATGGAAGACCTATTCAAAATAAACCCTGTATATAACTTGTGGGAACAGACGGAACGATCTGCAAGCTAATAAAGGCCACATATGGATAAACTCACTGCAAACATGATTCTCAATGGTGAAAACCTGTAAATGTGACCTCTAATTCATGAATAAGACAAAAATACCCACTATCACTACTGGTATTCAGCATAGACTTTGGACTCCTCATTATATCAATCAGATTAGAAGAAATACAATTTCAAACAAACGGGAAAAGGAGTAAAACTGCCACTGTTTACACGTGCTATGCTATTATGCCTGGAGATCCAAAGATGCCACCTGAAAATTACTAGAGCTGATCAATAAGTTTAGGGGAGTTGCTAGATATAAAATTATTATGCAGAAATCCCTTGTATTCCTACACACTCACAACAAAATATCAAAAATAGAAATGAAGGAAACAATCCCATTCACCATGGAAACAAGTAGAGTAAAATTCCTGGTAATAAACCTACCGAGGCAGGGGAAAGACTGGTGTGCAGAAAATAATAAAGCATGGAAGAAACAAAGCAAAGCTGACACAAAGAGAAGGAGAGATATACCATTAACATGCACTGGAAGAAACAATATTGTGAAAATGGCTACACTATAAAAAGCAGTTTACAGTTTCAATGCAGTTGCTATCAAGATACCAATGGCATTTTTAACAGAACTAATACAAAATATTTTTGCAACTAGTATGGAAATGCGAAAGACCTTGAATAGCCATGCAAGCTTGAGAAAGAAAACAGAGCTTAAGGAATCAACTTTCCTGACATAAGTCAATACTACAAAGCTACAGTAATCAGTACAGCATGGAATGGGCTCAAAGCAGAAATATAAGCCATTGGGAAGGATAGAAACCCTGATAATCGCTTGCCCAAGTGGTCACCTAATCTCTGACAAATGAGACAACAATATACAATGGAGAATACATAATCTCTTTTATAAGTGATGTTGGAAAATCTGGACAGCTAAAAGTAAAAGAATGAAATTAGGACACTGGCCTGTTGTGACACCATGGAGTGTGGCATGCCAGGCTTCCCTGTCCCACACCATCTCCTGAAGGTTACCCAAGTTCATGTCCATTGCATCACTGATGCAACCCAATCATCTCATCCTTCATGCTGTCTTCTCCTTTTGCCTTCAGTCTTTCCCAGCATCAGGGTCTTTTCCAGTGAGTTGTCTCTTCACATAAGGTGGGCAAATTATTAGAGCATCAACTTCAGTAGTAATCCTTCCAATGGGTATTTCAGGGTGATTTTTTAAGATTGACTGATTTCTTCTCTTTGCTGTCCAAGAGACTCTCAAGAGTCTTCTCCAGAACCCTGGTTGAAAAGCATCAGTTCTTCAGTTGTTCTGCCTCCTTTATGGTCCCTCACACAACAGTATACGACTACGGGAAAGACCATAGCTTTGACTGTAACGGACCTTTGCCAGCAAGGTGATTTCTTTCATTGTAACACTGTATCTGATTCTGTCTTACATTTTTCTGTAAAGAAGCATTTATTTTCTAATTTCATGGCTGCAGACACAATCTGCCTTGATGTCAGAGCCCACGAAGGGGAAATCTGCCATTGTTTTTTCCTTTTACCCCTTCTCTTTGCAATGAAGTGACGGGACCAGAGGTTGTGATCTGAGTTTTTATACCATTGAGTTTTAGGCCTGCTCTGGCGGGACAAATGGTAAAGTGTCTGCTTACAAGGCGGGGGAGCAGAGTTAGACCATGGGTTAGGAAAATTCCCTGGAGAAGAAAATGACAACCCACTCCAATACTCTTGCCTTGCAAATTCCATGGAAAGAAGAGCCTGTTAGGCTATAATCCATGGGCCTGTTAGGCTATAATCTCAAAGAGTGAGAGACGACTAAATTACTTCACTTTCACTTTGCACTCTTCAAAAGCTTTTGCTTAATTCAATCTGTACAATAGGGGGTTTTAAGATGGGGAACACATGTACACCTGGGGCAGATTCATGTCAATTTGCAAAACAAATACAATAATATAAATAATTAGCCTCCAATTAAAATAAATAAATTTAAACAAAGAAAATAATGAAATGAGTAATAAAGTAAACTACCCTGTCACCACTGCCAAAAAAAAAAAAAAAGCTGTTGTACTCCTTCACCTTCATTAAAAGGTTCTTTAGTTCATCATCTTTTTCTATCATTCAGAGAAGGCAATGGCAAGCCACTCCAGTACTCTTGCTTGGAGAATCCCATGGATGGAGGAGCCTGGCGGTCTGCAGTCCACAGGGTCCCTAAGGGTCGGATACGACTGAGCGACTTCACTTTCACTTTTCACTTTCACACATTGGAGAAGGAAATGGCAACCCACTCCAATGTTCTTGCCTGGAGAATCCCAGGGATGGGGGAGCCTGGTGGGCTTCCATCTATGGTGTCACACAAAGTCGGACACGACTGAAGTGACTTAGCAGTAGTAGCAGTAACAGCAGAGTGATAGTCACACACATATTTGAGGTTGGTGACATTGTCCCCAGCAATCTTGATTCAGCTTGTAAGTCATCCAGCCTGGCATTTCTCATGCTTTGCTATGCATATAAGTTAAATGAATGAGGTGACAATCAACAGCCTTATCATACTCCTTTCTCAACCCCGAGCTAGTCAGTCATTGCATACTTGACCCTATTGCTTCTGGACCTGCCTACAGGTCAAGTATGAAGGAGACAGATAAAATGTTCTGCTATTCCCATCTCTTTAAGGGTTTTCCGCAACTTATATGTTGCCCAGACTATGATTTTACAGTGGTCAATGAAAAACAGGCAGAGATTTTCTGGAATTCATTTGGTATTTCTGTGATACAGTAATCGGTGATCATTTGATCTGTGGTTCCTCTGATGTTTCTAATCCCAGCTCAAACTTCTGGAAGTTCTCAGTTCATGTAATGCTGAAGACTAGCTTGAAGGAATTTGTGCATAACTTTACTAGCATGGGAGATGTGTGAAATTGAGTGGTGGTTTGAACTTTATTTAGTACTGTCCTTCTTGGAAATTTGGATAAGGATTAACCTTTTCCAGTCGCCTGATCACTGCTATGTTTTTCACATTTGCACCATTTTGATTGCAGCACTTTGAGAGCATTTAAGATTTCAACAGTTCTGCTGGAAATCCATCACCTCCACTAGTTCTATGGTCAGAAATGCTTCATAACACTTGACTTTACATTCCAGAATGAGTGTCTGTGGGTGAATGCTCACACCTTGTGGTTATCTGGGTTATTACGTTTTTTTTTTTTTTTCTAAAGTTTTTCTGTGTATTCTTTCTATCCTGCCTTGATCTCTTCTGCTTCTTTAGTCCTTTACTGTTTCTGTCCTTTATTGTGTCCATCTTTGGAGGAAATGATCTTTTGATCTTTTCAATTTTCTTGAATACATCACTGGTATTTCCCTATCTGCTTGCTTTCTTCTATTTATCTCCATTATTTATTGAAGATACCCTCTTGTCTCTTGAATTTCTCTGGAATTCTGCATTTAATTGGGCTATCTTTATATTTTTCAGTTGTTTTCTGCTTCTCATCTTTCCACAGCTACATATAAACCCTCCTCAGAAAGTCACTTTGTCTTCGAGCTTTTCTTTTTTTTTTTTAGGATGGTTTTGTTCACTGCTCCCTGTACAACATTTTGAAGCTCCTTCTGTAGTTCTTGGGGAACTGTTTACTGGATTTAAGCCCTTAAAACTGGCTGTGATTTCCGCTGCATTTTCCAGAGGCAATATGATTTTTGTTGTACCTGGCTAGCCTAGTGGTTCCAACCCAATTAACTCTTTCTTTATTTTAAACCTGAACTTTTTCATGAGAAGCTGATGATCTGAGCCACAATCAACTCCAGGTCTTGTTTATGCTAACTCTATACAGCTTCTCCATCTTGATTGCTGCCTAGAATAACCAAACTGATAATCCTTACAGACCTTTTGGTGAGATTCATGTGTAAAGTCGGTTCTTGTGACGTAGTTAAAGAATGTTTGCTCTGACCAGTACATTCTCTGGGTGTAATTCTATTTTTTTTGCCCTACTTCATTTTGTACTCCAAGGTCAAAGTTGCTCCAGTTTGGTCCAGGTATTTATTGACTTCATTCGTTTGCATTGTATTCCCCTATGGTGATGGGGACATCTTTCATTCGGTCTTAGTTCTAGGAGTTCTTGCAGTCTTCATAGAACTGATCAATTTCAATTTCTTTGGGTCAGCTTTTGGGACCTAGACTTGGATTACAGTGATGTTGAATGTTTTGCCTTGGAAACGAACTGAGATCATTCTGTCGCTTTTGAGGCTGCTCCCAAATACTGCATTTAAGACTCTTTGGTTGATTATGATTACTACTTCTTTACTCCTATGAGACTCTTGCCCACTGTAATAGACAAAATAGTCATCTGAATTAAATTCACACATTCCTCTCCATTTTAGTTCCATGAATCCTAGCTGATGTTTACTCTTGCTTTCTCCCATTTGACCCCATCCAATTTACCTTGATTCATGGGCCTATCATTCCGTGTTCTTATGCATTATTGTTCCTTGCACGTCAGATTTTACTTTCATCATCAGACATATCCATAACTGAGCTTCATTTCCTCTTTCATCTCACCACTTTATGTTTCCTACAGCCATTAGAAATCGCCCTCTACTCTTCCCCAGTAGCATTTTGGACAGCTTCTGCACCGGCAGAGACACTTTTTAGGGTAATATGTTTTTGCCTTTTTATAGAGTTAATTCATCGATGTATTGGGGTGTTTTGCCATTCACTTCTTCAGTGGATCACCTTTAGTCGCTCCTTAACATCATACAAGAAGATAAACTCAAACTGGATTAAATACCTAAATATAAGGTCAGTCGCTCTAAATCTATATTATTAGGGGAAATCATAGGTAGAACACATTTTGACATAAAATGGAGAATGATATTTTTTTTTCTTTTTAAATCTAGCTCCTAAAACAATGAAGATAAAGTTAAGAATAACCAAGTAGGACTTAATTAAACTTAATAACTTTCACACAGCAACACCATAAGCAAGACAGAAAACAATTTTCATTGTGGGAGAAAACATTTGCAAATGAAGGAAATGAAAACAGATTAAACTCCAAAATAAGCAAATAGAACACATGGCTGAATAGCAGAGAAACTAACAATCTCATTGGAAAAAAATGGACTGAGAGGAAATAGACGTTACTCCCAAGAAGACTAACAGGTTTTCAATATCATAAGAGAAGATGCTCAACATCACTATTAGAAAAAGGGAAACAAAACCTTCAATGAGGTCGCACCTAACACTGGCCTGAGTGACCCTTATCAACAACAACAACAGCAACTAAAATCTACAAATAAATAAATTCTGCAGAGGGTGTGGAGGAAAGGTAACCGTCCCAAGTGGCTTGAACGGAAAGAATCCAGCAGTAATGCAGGAGACTTGGATTCAATCCCGTGGTTAGGAAAATTCCCCTGGAGAAGGGAATTGCCCTGAATATTTTAATTCAGATTCTGAATTCAGGAACTCAGATTCCTCAGAAGAAGCATTCTGGACTACAGAATTCCAGTCTGTCACAAAGATTTGTACATGGCATCGTGACATTCACTTTCATTTTCTTTCCAGTCCTGCTGGAAGGAATATACATTGATACAGCCACTATGTATGCAGATCAGCATGAAGAGCCTTTAAAAATCTAGGAATGAAGAAACTATATGATCTAGCAATTCCAGTGCTGGGATTATTGGGATTTACCTAAAGAACATCATAATTACAAAAGATGCATAACAACAGTATTGATGGCTCCAGGATTTACAACAGCAGAACTCTGAAGCAACAGAAATGTCCATTTACAAAGGAATGAATAAAGATAATTTGGTATATATATAAAATAGAACATTACACAATCAAAAAAGGAATGAAATCGGGTCATTTGTAGAGAGGTGGACGGATTGAAAAAGAGTCCTATATAATAAAATAAAATAGAAAAAGGAAAACAAATATCTCTTTTTAACATATATACAAACTGTTAATACATTATATATAACATATTTTATCACATATATTATAAATAACATAACTTTATATAATATAGACTATCTAACATAAAATTTTAATATATTGTATAATATATACAAATATATATATTTATATTTTATAGCCTATATATTATATGTAACATAACTTTATATATTTATAAACTTTATATATATATACTGTATCAGTTCACTTCAGGCACTCAGTCATGTCCGACTCTTTGCGACACCGTGAACCACAGCACACCAGGCCTCCTTGTCCATCACCAGCTCCCGGAGTTCCACCAAACCCATGTGCATTGAGTTAGTGATACCATCCAACCATCTTATACTCTGTCATCCCCTTCTCCTCCTGCCCTCAATCTTTCCCAGCATCAGAGTCTTTTCAAATGAGTTGGTTCTTCTCATCAGGTGGCCAAAGTATTGGAGTTTCAGCTTCAACATCAGTCCTTCCAGTGAACACCCAGGACTGATCTCCTTTAGGAAAGGCTGGTTGGATCTCCTTGCAGTCCAAGGGACTCTCAAGTGTTTTCTCCAACACCGCAGTTCAAAAGCATCAGTTCTTCTGCACTCAACTTTCTTTATAGTCCAACTCTCACATCCATACATGATCACTGGAAAAACCATAGCCTTGACTAACGGACTTTTTTTTAGCAAAGTAATGTCTCTGCTTTTTAATATGCTGTCTAGGTTAGTCATATCATCCTTCCGAGGAGTAAGTGTCTTTTAATTTCACGGCTGCAATCACAATCCGCAGTGATTTTGGAGCCTAGAAAATTAAAATCAGCCACTATTTCCACTGTTTTCCCATCTATTTGCCTTGAAGTGATGGAACTGGATTCCGTGATCTTAGTTTTCTGAATGTTGAGCTTTAAGCTTTAAGTTGGCATAAAGAGCTGTTATGACTTTTTCACTTTCATTAAGAGGTTCTTTACTTCTTCAATTTCTGCCATAAGACTGATGTCATCTGCATATGTGAGGTTACTGATATTTCTCCTTCAATCTTGATTCTAGCTTGTACTTCCTCCAGCCCACGGTTTCTCATGATGTACTCTGCATATAAAGTAAACAGACTGTATAGATGATCTTATAAGAGAAGCAAAAGTAGGGACACATTTATAGAGAAGAAACTTATGCATATCAAGGATAAACTGAATGCTGGTGGAAGGAAGTGGGAGATTGCAACGGACAGCTGTACACTATTGATGCATATATATATACAGCACAGGGAACATCACTGTGGTGATGTGAATCAGAAAGAAGTCTCAAAATGAGAGGATAGATGTATAATTGTTCAATCACTTAATGGTGTCCGAGTCTTTGGAACCATTGGATTGCAGCATGCTATAATTTTGCTCTAGAGTGGAAACTAAGAAAAGAGTCTTAAGCAATTATGCTCCAATAAAAATTTAAATTTCAAAGTATATTCAACTAAAAAAAGGCATATCTCTTACTGCTTCTCATGTTACTTACGAATTCAAAAGAAGAACTCGAAACATATATACCTGAATGACAAATTGACTATAAAGCCCTGAAAACTGAATTTTATTTGATAATGCACTTATCATGAAAATAGTATGAATAAAAATAAATGTAAAGTACAGAAATTACTGTATATGTGTATGTCAAAATGTTGAAAGATTTTCCGAAAAGAAAAAATACCTTTTAAATAGGTGGCAACAGAACTATTATCAGTCACCTTGATTTAGTTATTCAATTGATTCCTTAAAATGTATGTTTTATTTGTCACACACAGTCTTTTACTAACCTGTTATGGATGAATATTAAACGTCTTTTCCCCATTCACTTAAAAAATATGAGTTTTTCATTGACAAGAAAAGTATATTTCCACAATGTTTAAACAGTTATATATATATATATATATATATATATATATATATAATGTTGAATTATGTTGTCATGATTGCTACAGGTTCTTGAAAATTAGTTTTTTTAATTTGGACTGTAAAGAATGCTGAGTGCCAATGAGTCAATGCTTTTGAACTGTTTTTGTTGGAGAAGACTCTTGAGAGTCCCTTGGACTTCAAGAAGATCCAACCAGTCTATCCTAAAGGATATCAGTCTTGAATGTTCATTGAAAGGACTGATGTTGTAGTTGAAATTCCAATACTTTGGCACCTGATGTGAAGAACTGACTCATTTGAGAAGACCCTGATGCTGGGAAAGATGGATAGCAGGAGGAGAATGGGATGTCAGAGGATGAGATGATTGTATGACATCACCTACCAAATATATGGGATCTTCTGAATTTCATAGAAGAAATTCCAAGTGCAAATTCTCTACATAGATTGTAATTCTCTCTATGTCATAATTAGATATGTGGCCAAAAATTTCCTATATGAAATAATGGGACTGTATACTTCACATATGAAAATATGTATGTAGTTTCCCTGAAGGAATGTGGAATTCTCTGTATTTCACAGATGAAAATTTTGGCACATACTTTTCAAAACGAAATTTCTGTATATTTCACAAGAAAATCTGTGTACCTATTTTCCTATATGAAATATGGAATTGTATGTATTTCATATAAAATATAATGTGGGCTTTTCTACATGAAATTTGTAATTTTGCATATTTGACATATGAACATCTGACCATAGATTTCATTACACCAAATACCGTATTCTATTTCATGTATACAAACCAGAACACTCACATTTCTACATTTATATGGAATTCTCTATATATCATATATGAAAATCTTGGCACTGATTTAACTCAGTGAAATATGTAATTACCTGTATTTCATATAGGTAAATCTGGGTTAGGATTTCCATGCAGATTTTGAAATCTCTATTTCACAATGAAAATCTGGGCAAAGATACTCCTTCATGAAATATGGAATTCTCCGTTATTGACATGTGAAAATCTAGGCACTGAGCTTTTTCCCCTGAAATATGATTTTTTAAAATATTTCACAATGAATATCTGGATGTAGAATTAACCCCTTGAAAATTAGATTAGCCATATTGTACATATGAAAAATATGGTCGATTTTCCCACATGGAATATATATTCTCTAGATTTCATATATGAAGATTTTGGTGTAGATTATCCTACACGAAATAAAGAATTCTCCACATTTCACATATGAACATCTAGTTGCCAATTTTATGTGAAAGTTGGAATTCTCTGTATTTCATATTTGAAAATCTGAACCGACAGTTTTCCTAGAGGGAATGTGGAAGTCACTATTTTTCACATGTACATATGAATGTAGATTTTCCTACATGAAAAAAAGGAAGTCTCTGTATTTCAATTCTTTCCCATCTAAGCGACTAGGAAAATTAAAGAGTTCTGTGAAGACCTACGAGACCTGCTGGCATTATCACCAAGAAAAGATATCCTTTTCATCACAGGGGAGCAGAATGAAAAAGCAGGAAGTCAAGTGACACCTGGAGTAACAGGCAAGTTTGGCACTGGAGTACAAAATGAGGCAGGACGAAGATAACAGTTTTGGCAAATAGAAATGGTAAAAGTGGAAACAGTGACAGACAATTTTCTTGGGCTCCAAAATCACTGGGGACAGTGACTACAGTCATGAAAATAAAAGACCCTTGATCCTGGGAAGAAAAATTATGACAGACCTGGGGGCAATGGATTGAAAAGCAGATATATCACTAGCTGACCTTTGTCCACATAGTGAAAGCTATGGTGTTACAGGAGTTGCGTGTGGCTATGACATTTCAGCTATAAAGAAGGGTGAATGCCAAAGAAATGAGTCTTTGGAACTGTGGTGCTGAAGATGACTCTTCAGTGTCCACTGGACAGAATGGAGATCAATCCAAGATACTAACCTGAATATTCATTCGAATGGATGATGTTGAAGCTCCAATATTTTGGGCACCTGATGTGAAGAGCTGACTCATTGGAAAAGCCACTGATGCTTGGAAAGATTGAGGACGGAAGAATAGGGTGATGGAGGATAAGATGGTTGGATGGCACAACTGACTCAGTGAATGAGTTTGAGCACACTGTGGGTCACAGTGAAGGACAGGGAAGCTTGGAGATCTCAGTCCATGGTGTCACAAATAGTTGTGATTGACATCCAGGAGTAGATGCCTCTACCTAATATTTGGAATTCCCTATATTTCACATATTTTAATCTGCAAGCAGATTTTCTTCTTCAGCATGCCACATATGGAGAAAATTGATGCCCTGATATTCAAACGTGAAAGAGAGATAACTGCATAACTAACGCAGGAAAATCTGCACCCAGATATTCAAATGTGGAGTATAAATAATGACAAGTTTAAGTCATAAAATATATGCCCAGATTTAGACATCGAAAATGATGAGAATTTCATCTTTCATGGAGGAAAATCAATGCCCATATTTTCTCGTATTAATTATAGAGTCTCACATTTTATGTAGGAAAACCTGCACCCAAATAGTCATATGGAGAGTTCCATATTACATGCATGAAAACTGGCATCCAGATTCCCATACGTGAAATATAAAGATTTCCATTTTTTCTGTGGAAAAATCAAAATCACGAAATTCAAATATTAAGAGAGAATTAAAAATCATATAGAAATATTGACAGTCCATGTTTCAGATATGAAATATATATTATTCCATATCTCATGTAGGGAAGTCTTCAACCAGATTTTCATTATTGAAGCATAGAGAATTCCAAATAACTTTAGAACAATCTGTGACCAAATGTTCATATACGAAAAATAGTAGATTCTATATTTGGGAATTTAGGCCAGATTATACTTTCTGAATCATAGAAAATTCATACTTTATGTGTGAAAAATCTGTCCACAAATTTTCCTATGTGATATATTGACATTCATATTTCACATAAGAAAATCTGTTCCCAATTGTGAAAGAGACAGATTTTTATATTGCATGTTGGAAAGCATCCATTCAAATTTTCTTCACTAAAATAAAAATTTTATGTCTCATCAGGACAGATTTTCATATGTAAAATATAAAATTCCATTATTTCTTAAGGAAAATTAATGCCAATTTGTTGAAATGTTACATGTAGGGAATTCCACACTTCATGAAGAAAAATCAACAGAGATTTTCAAATGAGAAATACGAAAAATTACACATTTCATGTTAGAAAATGTAGACCGTATTTTGATATGTGAAATAGAGAAATTTTTCTCTGTCATGGTAGAAAATTTGCATCCAGAATTTCAAAAGTGAAATATAAAGAATTCCACATTTCATACAGAAAGACCTGTATCCATATTTAATATGTGAAATATAGATTTATATAGATATGAAATATATATTTTATATTTCTGTATTTTCACTGGGAAAATCTGTCCCCAGATATTCATAAGTGAATGACAGAGAATTTCATATTCCATGTCTTAAAGTCTGCACATACATTTTCATACGTAAAACTGAGAATCTCATATTTCAAGTGGGAATATCTGGTGTCATATTTCAATACATGAAATATAGAAATTTCCATATTGCACCATAATCATATGTGAGATATTGATAATTGATATCTCCTAGAAGAAAATTTTCTCTCAGACTTTTATGTTTGCGATGTACAATATTTCATATTGCATGCCAAAATTTTTATAGAGATTGCATAATTCTCATAGGAAATTCATAGGAAAATTTAAGCCCAGATATTCATATGTGAAATGTAGAATTCCATATTTCATATCAGAATATGTATGCCTAGAATTCAATATAGGACACACAAAAAATATAATCCACGTACTTAAATCTTCATTCATATGTTCATATGCAAAATATAGAGATCTCATTTTTCATGTATGAATATCTCACTTCAGAATATCATAAGTAAAATGAACATCGTTCTGTGTTTCATGATTCAAACTACTCATTCAGATTTTCATAGGCAAATAAGGGTAATTAATATTTAAATGGAAAAATATGCCCAGGTTTTCACTGTGAAATATGGAGAGATTCATGTTTCCTTTATAAAAAAGTATGTCTAGGTTTTCAAATGTTAAGTACTGAGCAGTCCATATTTTTTATGGGAAAATCTGTACTCAAGTTTCCAAATGTAAAATAAAGAGTATGCCATATTCATGCAATAAATTTTTTGTCCAGATTTTCATACACGGAATAATAAAGAGCATTTGCCTCTTGGAGGAAGCTGCCATCTGACCCATCACAAAGCCACCGAGCAGATGACCCACAAGCTTCAAAACGATTATACCAAAGAAATTCTCGCACTGTTACTAAAGTTCTAAGACCCACAGAAGATTTACAAACCTGGGTATCTATAAAATGGACAGAAAACCTCCAGGGAATTTGACTCTGCAGGCCAGTGGGATTTATTGGCAGAACTTCCACAGGACCGGGGAAACAGACTCTTGGAGGGCACAAACAAAACCTTGTGTGTACCAGGAGCCAGAAGAAAGGAGCAGTGTTTCCACAAATGACTGAGTTGAACTTCCCTGGGAGAGTCCAGGAGTCTAATGGAAGCATGTGTCAACACTTTGGCCTCAGACCCAACCACCTGTAGGGAACACAGCCTCCCCCATCAACAGAAAATTGGATTAAATATTACTGAGTGTGGCTCCACCAATCAGAATAAGACCCAGATTCCCCCAGTCATTGTCTCCCATCAGGAAGCTTCCAGAACTCTCTTTTCCCTATCCATAAGAGGGCAGACAGAATGAAAGCCACAAACAGAGAAAACTAAACAAACTGATCACATGGACTACAGCCTTGTCTAACTCAATGAAACTATGAGCCATGCTGTGTAGGGCTGCCCAAGATGGACGGGTCATGGTGGAGAGTTCAGACAAAACGTGGTCCACTGAAGAAGGCAATGGCAAACCACTTCAGTATTCTTACCTTGGGAACCCCATGAACAGTATGAAAAGGCAAACAGACATGACACTGAGAGATGAACTCCCCACGTCAGTACGTGCCCAATATGCTACTGCAGAAGAGTGGAGAAGTAACTCCAGAAATAATGAAGAGTCAGGGCAAAAGTGAAAACAGTGCCCAGTTGTGGATGTGACTGATTATGGACGCAATGTCCGATATCATAAATAACAGTATTGCATAGGAACTGGAATGTTATGTCCATGATCAAGGTAAATTGGATGTGATCAAATAGGAGATGGCAAGAGTGAACATTGACATTTTAGGAATTAGTGAACTAAAGTGGAATATAATGGGTGAATTTAATTCAGATGATCGTTACATCTACTACTGTGGGCAAGAATCCCTTAGAAGAAATGGAGTATCCCTTATAGCCAACTAAAGAGTCCAAAATGCAGTTCTTGGGTTCAGTCTCAAAAACGACAATGATCTTGGTTCATCTCCAAGGCAAACCATTCAATATCACAGTAAGCCAAATCTAAGCACCAACCACTAATTCCAAAGAAGTTGAAGTTGAACGGTTCTATGAGGACCCACAAGACCTTCTAGAACTATTACCCCCAAAACACTTGTCCTTTTTATCATAGGGGACTGGGATGCAAAAATAGGATGTCAAGCCGACAATATTAAAAAGCTACAGTCATCAAGACAGTATGGTACTGGCCCAAAGGCAGAAATATAGATCAACAGAACAAAATAGAAAACCCAGAGATGAATCCACACACCTATCGACAACTGATCTTGGACAAATGAGGCCAAAATATGCAAGGAGAACAGACATTCTCTTGAGCAAGTGGTGCTGTCAAAACTGGGCAACTATGTGTATAAGAATGAAACTAGGAAACTTTCTAAGACCATACAAAAAAATAAACTCAAAATAGATTAAATATCTAAATTTAAGACCAGAAACTAAATCGCCTGAGGAAAACATAGGCAGAACACTCTCTTACATAAATCACAGCAAGATCCTCTATGACCCACCTCCAACAGTAATGGAAATAAAAGCAATAATAAACAATCAGTACCTAATTAAACTTTAAAGCCTTTGTACAACAATGGAAGCTATAAGCAAGTTGAAAAGGCAGCCTTCAGAATGGGAGAAAATAATAAACAGCTGACAAAGAATCAATCTCCAAAATATACAAGCAGTTCATGCAGCTCATTGCCAGAAAAGTAAATGACCCAATCCAAAAAATGGGCCAAAGATCTAAACAGACATTTCTCCAAAGGAGACATACACATGGGTAACAAACACATGAAAAGATGCTCCATGTCACTCATTATTGGAGAAATGTGAATCAAAACCACAAAGAGCTACCATCTCATGCCAGTTAGAATAGCTGCCATCGAAAAGTGCAAGGAAAATGCACTGGTCATAGAAAACACCATCTTCCAACAACCCAAGAGAAGACACGACACATGGACATCAGAAGATGGTCAGCACCAAAATCATTCTGGTTATGTTCTTTGCAGCCAAAGATTGAGAAGCTCTATAGAGTAAGCAGAAAGAAGACCAAGAGCTTACTGTGGCTCTATGATGACCTCCATATTGCAAAGTTTCAATTTCAATTAAAGAAAGTAGGGGAAACCCATAGGCCATTCAGGTATGACTTAAGTCAAATCCCTCATGATTATACAGTAGAAGAGAAATTAGATTCAAGGGATCAGCTCTGACAAGCACAATGCTGAAAAACAATGATTGGGGGTACCTAAACTTGTACAGGAGGCCATGATCAAAACCACCCACCAAAATGAAGTACTGAAAGGCAAAAGGGTTGTCTGAGGAGACCTTACAAATAGTTGATAAAAGAAGAGAAGCTAAAGGCAAAGGAGTAAAGGAATAAGATGCACCCATCTGCATGCAGAGTTCCAAAAAATAGCAAGGAGATATAAGAAAATAACATTAAATGAACAATGCTCGCAACGCCCCCCCACACACAAAAAAAAAAAAAAAGAGGGAAAAGATAGAAAGGTAAAGACTAGAGATCTCTTGAAAAAAATTAGATATACAAGGGAATATTTCATGCAAAGATGGGCACAATAAAGCACTGAAGTAGTATGGACTTTTCTGAAGCATTAGCTATTAAAAAGAAGTGGTAAAAACAGAAGAACTATATAAAACCGAAGAATTATAGAACAGAAGAACTACATAAAAGAGATGTTCAGTTTACTTCAGTTCAGTCACTCAGTCCTGTCCGACTCTTTGTGACTCCATGAACCACAGCAGGCCAGGCCTCCCTGTCCATCACCAACTCCCGGGGTTCACTGAAACTCATGCTCACACAGTTGGTGATGCCATCCAGCCATCTCATCCTTTGTCGTCCCCGTCTCCTGTCGTCCATCTACTCACATCAGAGTCAATAATTATTAATTTTTTTTAGTGACAAGGCATCAGTAAAGTTCAGTCGCTCAGTCGTGTACGACTCTCTGCGACCCCATGAATCACAGCACGCCATGCCTCCCCGTCCATCACCAACTCCAGGAGTTCATTCAAACTCATATCTTCAGTGTTGGCAATGCCATCCAGCCATCTCCTTCTCCGTCGTCCCCTTCTCCTCCCGCCCCTAACCCTTCAAAGCATCAGTCTTTTCCAGTGAGTCAACTCGTTGCATGAGGTGGACAAAGTATTGCAGTTTCAGCTTTAGCATCAGTCCTTCCAATGAACACCCAGGATCGATCTCCCTTAGAATGGACTGGTTGGATCTCCTTGCGGTACAAGGGACTCTCAAGAGTCTTCTCCAACACCACAGTTCAAAAGCATCAATTCTTCGGCTATCAGCTTTCTTCACAGTCCAACTCTCACATCCATACATGACCACGGGAAAAACCATAGCGTTGACTAGACGGACCTTGGTTGGCAAAGTAATGTCTCTGCTTTTAATATACTATCAAGTTTGGTTATAACTTTCCTTCCAAGGAGTAAACGTCTTTTAAATTCATGGTTGCAATCAGCATCTACAGTGATTTTGGAGCCCCCCCAAAATAAAGTCTGACACTGTTTCCACTGTTTTTCCATCTATTTCCCATGAAGTGATGGACCAGATGCCATGATTTTTGTTTTCTGAATGTTGAGCTTCAAGCCAACATTTTCAATCTCCTCTTTCAATTTCATCAAGAGGCTTTTGAGTTCCTCTTCAATTTCTGCCATAAGGGTTGTGTCATCTACATATCAGAGGTTATTGATATTTCTCCCAGAAATCTTGATTCCACCTTGTGCTTCTTCCAGCCCAGAGTTCCTCATGATGTACTCTGCATATAAGTTAAATGAGCAAGGTGACAATATACAGCCTTGACGTACTCCTTTTCCCATTTGAACCCAGTCTGTTTTTCCATGTACAATTCTGACTGTTGCTTCCTTATCTGCATACAGGTTTCTCAAGAGGCAGGTCAAGTGGTCTGGTATTCCCGTCTCTTTCAGAATGTTCCAGTTTATTATGATCCACACAGTCAAAGGCTTTAGCATAGTCAATGAAGCAGAAATAGATGATTTTCTGGAACTCTCTTGCTTTCTCCATGACTCAGCAGATGTTGGCCATTTGATCTCTGGTGCCTCTGCCTTTTCTAAAACCTTCTTGAACATCGGGGAGTTCAAGGTTCACATATTGCTGATGCCTGGCTTGGAGAATATTGAGCATGACTTTACTATCGTATGAGATGAGTGCAATTGTGTGGTAGTTTGAGCATTTTTGGCATTGCCTTTCTTTGGGATTGAAATGAAGACTGACCTTTTCCAGTCCTGTGGCCACTGCTGAGTTTTCCCAAATTGTTGGCATGTTAAGTGCAGCAATTTCACAGAATCATCTTTCAAGATTTGAAATAGCTCAACTGGAATTCCATCACCTCCACTAGCTTTGTTGCTAGTGATGCTTTCTAAAGCCCACTTGACTTCACATTCCAAGATGTATGGCTGTAGGTCAGTGATCACATTATCGTGACTATCTTGGTCGTGAATATCTTTTTTGTACAGTTCTTCTGTGTATTCTTGCCACCTCTTCTTAATAGTGTCTGTTTCTGTTTGGTCCATACCATATTTGTCCTTTATCGAGCCCATCTTTGCATGAAATGTTCCCTTGGAATTTCTAATTTTCTTGAAGATATCTCTTGTTTTTCCTATTCTGTTGTTTTCCTCTATTTGTTTGCATTGATCACTGAGGAAGGCTTTCTTATCTCTCCTTGCTAACCTTTGGAACTCTGCATTCAGATGCTTATATCTTTCCTTTTCTCCTTTGCTCTTCACTTCTTTTCACAGCTATTTGTAAGGCCTCCTCCGACTGCCATTTTGCTTTTTGCGTTTATTTTCCATGGGGATGGTCTTGGTCCCAATCTCCTGTACAATGCCACGAACCTCCATCCAGAGTTCATCACGCACTCTGTCTATCAGATCTAGTCCCTTAAATATATTTCTCACTTCCACTGTATAATCATAAGGGATTTGATTTAGGTCATATCTGAATGGTGTAGTGGTTTTCCCTACTTTCTTCAATTTAAGTCTGAATTTGGCAATAAGGAGTTCATGATCTGAGCCACAGTCTGCTCCTAGTCTTGTTTTTGCTAACTGTATACCGCCTCTCCATCTTTGGCTGCAAAGAATATAATCAATCTGATTTCAGTGTTGACCATCTGGTGATGTCCATGTGTAGAGTCTTCTTTTGTGTTGTTGGAAGAGGGTGTTGGCTATGACCAGTGGGTTCTCTTGAGAAAACTCTATTAGCCTTTGCCTTGCTTCATTCCGTGCTCCAAGGCCAAATTTGCCTGTTACTCCAGGTGTTTCTTGACTTCCTCCTTTGGCATTCCAGTCCCCTATGATGAAATGGACACCTTTTTTGGGTGTTAGTTCTAAAAGGCCTTGTAGGTCTCCACAAAACCGTGCAACTTCGGCTTCTTCAGTGTTACTGGTTGGGGCATAGGCCTGGATTACTGTAATATTGAATGGTTTGCCTTGGAAATGAACAGAAGTCATTCTGTCGTTTTTAAGATTGTGTCCAAGTACTGCATTTTAGGACTCTTTTGTTGACCATGATGGCTCCTACATTTCATCTAAGGGATTCCTGCCCACAGTAGTAAATATAATGGTCATCTGAGTTAAATTCACCCATTCCAGTCCATTTTAATTCACTGATTCCTAGAATGTCTGTGTTCACTCTTGCCATCTCCTGTTTGACCACTTCCAATTTGCCTTGAGTCATGGACCTAACATTCCAGGTTCTTATGCAATATTGCTCTATAGAGCAATGGGCCTTTCTTCTATCACTGGTCACATCCACAACTGGGTATTGGTTTTCCTTTTGCTCTATCCCTTCATTCCTTCTAGAGTTATTCCTCCACTGATCTCCAGTAGCATCCTGTACACCTACCGACCTGGGGAATTTCTCATTTGGTATCCTATCATTTTGCCCTTTGATACTGTTCATGGGGTTGTCAAGGCAAGTATACTGAAATGGTTTGCTATTCCCTTCTCCAGTGGAGCACATTCGGCTGTGGTCCATGTGATCAGATCGACTAGTTTCCTATGATCATCATTTCAGTGTGTTTGCCCTCTGATACCCCTCTCAATACCTACCATCTTATTTGGGTTTCTCTTACCTTGGGCATGGGATGTCTCTTCACAGCTGCTCCAAATAAGCGCATCCACTGCACCTTATCTTGGATGAGGGTTATCTCCTCATGGCCGCCCCTCCTGACCTTGAAGGTGAAGTAGCTCCTCTCAGCCCTCCTGCGCCCGCACAGCCATGGCCTATTGGACGTGTGGTAACACCTCTCGACCACTAGCCCTGGCCTCAGACCTGGGGTACCTCCTCACAGCCGCACCTCTTTGCGTGGTCATTTGCACCAGGGCCGGCGTCTCTCGTGTCTGTGCCACTGGGGCCGGCGTCTCTCTAATGACCCAGATAAACACGATGGTGTTATCACTCACCTAGAGCCAGACATCCTGGAATGTGATGTCAAATCGGCTTTAGGAAGCATCACTATGAACAAAGCTAGTGGAGGTGATGGAATTCTAACTGAGCTCTTTCAAGTCCTAAAAGATGATGCTGTGAAAGTGCTGCACTCAATATGCCGGCAAATGTGGAAAACTCGGCAGTGGCCACAGGACTAGACAAGATCAGTTGTCATTCCAATCCCCAAGAAAGTTACTGCCAAAGAATATTCAAACTATTGCACAATTGTGCTCATCTCGCATGCTAGTAAAATCATGCACAAAATTCTCCTAGTGAAGTTTCAACAAAACTGAACCAAGAATTTCCAGATATTCATGCTGAATATAGAAAAAGGAAGAGGAACCAGAGATCGAGTTGCCAACATACACTGAATCATAGAAAAAGCAAGAGAGTGCAGAATAATATCTATTTCTGCTTTATTGACTATGCCCAGGAGTATGTCAAGGCTGCATATTGTCACCCCGATTATTTAACGTATATGCAGAGTACATCATGAGAAATTCTGGGCTGGAAGAAGCACAAACTGGAATCAAGTTTGCCTGGATATCAACAACCTCAGATATGCACGTGACAACACCTTTATGACAGAAAGTGAAGAAGAACTAAAGACCCCCTTGGTGAACGTGAAAGAGGAGAGTGAAAAACAAGGGTTTAAGCTCAACATTCAGAAAGTTGAGATCATGACATATGGACCCATCACTTCATGGGAAATAGATGGTGAAATATTGGAAACAATGACAGGATTTATTTTTTGGGCTCCAAATCACTGCATAAGTTGATTGCAGCCATGAAATTAAAAGACATTTACTCCTTGGAAGGAAATTTATGAACAATCTAGATAGCATATTAAAAAGCAGAAATATTACTTTGCAACAAAGGTCCATTAAGTCAAGGCTATGGTTTTTCCCATGGTCATATATGGATGTGAGAGTTGGACTGTGAAGAAATCTGAGTGCCGAATGATTCATGCTTTTGAACTGTGGTGTTGGAGAAGACTCTTGAGAGTGCCTTGGACTGCAAGGAGGTCCAACCAGTCCATCATAAAAGGAGATCAGTCATGGGTATTCATTAGGTGGACTGATGGACTAAAGCTGCAACTCCAATACTTTGGCCATCTCATGTGAAGTTTTTACTCATTGTAAATGACCCTGATGTTGGCAGGGATTGGGGTCAGAGGGAGAAGGGGACGACAGAGGATGAGATGGCTGGATGGCATCATTGACTCAATGGACATGAGTTTGAGCGTACTCTGAGGGTTTGTGATGGACAGGGGTGCCGGGCGTGCTGCAATTCATGGGGTTACAAAGAGTTGGATACGACCGAGCCACTGAACTGAACTGAACTGAAGCCATTGACAATGTAGGTCACAAGAAAATGCTGGAAAATTCTCCAAAGATGCGAACACCAGACCACCTTCCCTGACTCATGAGAAGGCTGTATGCAGGTCAAGAAGCAACAGTAGAACCAGACATGGAACAATGGGCTGGTTTTAAATTCGACAGATATATGTCAAAGCTATATATTGTCACCATGTTTACTTAGTTCAGAGTACATCATGCAAAATGCCAGAGCACAAGCTAGAGCCAAGATTTCTGGGAGAAATATCAATAACCTTAGCTATCCTTAGGGCAGAAAGTGAAGCAGAAAGAAAGAGCCTCTTGATGGAAGTGAAAAGGGAGAGTTAAAAAGCTGGTTTAACTCAACATTCAGATATCGAAGATCATGCCATTTGTTTTCCTTCCTTCAAGGCAAATTGATTGGGGAACAATGGAAATCCGAGAGACTTTATTTTTGTAGTCTCCAAAATCACCACAGATGGTGACTGCAGCCATGAAATTCAAAGATGCTTGCTCCTCGGAAGAAAAGCTCTGAGGAACCTAGACATATTCAAAAGCAGAGCCATCATTTTGTCAACAAAAGGCCGTCTAGTCAAAGCTGTGGTATTTTCCAGGAGTCATGTATGGATAAGAGAATTGAACTCTCATAAAATAATCTCACAAAGAATATTGAGTGTTGAAGAATTGATGCCTTTAACTGTGGTGCTGGGGAAGTGTCTTGAGAGTCCCTTGTACTGTAAGGAGATCTAACCAGTCCATTCTAAAGGAAATCAGTCCTGAATATTCATTGGAAGGACTGATGCTGAAGCTCAAATAATTTGGCTAATGATGTGAAGAATTGACTCATTGGGAAAGACCCTGATGCTGGGAAATATTGAAGATGGGAGAAGGGGATGACAGAGGATGATTTGGGCGGATAGCATCACCGACTCGATAGACATGAGTTGAGCAAGCTCTGGAAGTTACTGATGGACAGGGTAGCCTGGAGTACTGCAGTCTATGGGATCACAAAGAGTTTTACAGGACTGAGCAACTAAACTGAACTGATAAGGGGAAAGAATATTGAAAGGTTGTTGCGGAATGACACAAGACACCGGGATCTTGGCCTCCGGAGGAGAAGAATTCAATCCGGGGCCAGAGACGAGGCTTGATCGCTCAGAGCTTTTGTGTAATAAAGTTTTATTAAAGGATAAAGGAGATAGAGAAAGCTTTCTGACATAGAAATCAGAAGTGGGCAGAAAGAGTTCCCCTCTGCTAGTCTTCAGCTGGATGTTATATAGTCACTAGCGGAGAAGGCAATGACAAGCCACTCCAGTACTCTTGCCTAGAAAATCCCATGAACGGAGGAGCCTGGAAGGCTGCAGTCCGTGGGGTCGCTAAGTGTTGGACAGGACTGAGAGACTTACTTTCAGTTTTCACTTTCACACATTGGAGAAGGAAATGGGAACCCACTCCAGTGTTCTTGCCTGGAGAATCCCAGGGATGGAGGAGCCTGGTGGGCTTCCGTTTATGGGGTCACATAGAGTCAGACACGACTGAAGTGACTCAGCAGCAGCAGCAGCAGCTGTCTGTTAATGAAAGAAAGGAATGTCGTAAGGCTTAGAATGGCACCACGCCCCTCAAATATAAGATGCATTTGGGATAATTTTGACACCAGATGATTCATCCTGGGCCATAAAATGATTAGCTTGAATCTTGTAGAAGGGCAGATTACCATACAAAGAGTTTCATTTTGCATAGATTAAGGGAACAATATCTGAGTATAACATAGAGGTTTATCAAGTAGGTCCTGAGCCATTTGGCGGAACCGACTTGAAGATAGAGTCTGGGGTAAATGCTTAGTACATTAACATTTTTTAAGACCAACATTTCCATAAGAAAAATACATTGGTTAACTCAAGATTTGAGAATAGTTAACTTCAGGTGAAACCAGGTGTCATTATGGCAACAGAGTATTTTAAGAGAAACTTTTCTTTAAATTTGTATAGAGAAGAAAAAAAATCTAGTTTGTTTCCTCCTGCTGCTTGAGAGAGATAAAAATGTCTGACACTTGGTTATTTCCTCCGTTTGGAGACCCCTGGCCTTCCTGCCTGTTACTCTCTCAATATGAAGAGGAATAGATATCTATATCTGCACCAGACCAGCTGGAATGTAAGGGATGTTGATAGCATCTCGTTCTGATTCTCAAGATTTCAGTCAGCTGAAGCTTGGAGTCTGCCACAGCCCAAGACCCTTAATGAACATACCTGCAAATTAAATTGTTAGTCACTCACTCATGTCTGACTCTTTGCAACTTCATGGACCACCAGGTTCCTCTGTCCATGGAACTCTCCAGGCAAGAATGCTAGAGTGGATTGCCATGCCCTCTTCTGGGGATTTTCCATAGGTAAGCCTGTAGTGTTATGAACCTTCCCTTAGCACAGCTTTTAAAGTGTCCTATAGGTTTTGGGTTGTTGTGTTTTCATTATTCACTCTTTTCTATGTATATTTTTCTCTTTTTATATCCTCTATGATTTTTGGTTATTGAAAAGCCTCCATATGTTGGCATTTTAACCTTTTTTTTTTTTTTCCTTCCTGTAATTGAGATCTAATCTACGGCACTGTGGTCAAAAACGGTGATTGGAATGATTTCAATTATTATTATTATTATTTTTTAATTTACCAAGGCTAGTTTTATGGCCCAGGATATGATCTATCCTGGAGAAGTATCCATGTGCAATTGAAAAAAAAGTGAAATTGATTGTTTTAGAGTGAAATGTCCTATAGATATCAACTAGGTCTACTGGTCCATTGTGTCATTTAAAATTTGTGTTTCCTTGTTAATTTTCTGTTTATTTGATCTATCCATAGGCTTAAGTGGGTTATTAAAGTCTCCCACTATTATTGTGATATTGTCAATTTCCCCTTTCATACTTGTTAGCATTTGCCTTACATATTGCAATTTCTTAGGTTTCTGCTGCTAAGTCGCTTCAGTCGTGTCCAACTCTGTGCGACCCCATGGACCGCAGCCCACCAGGCTCCACTGTCCCTGATATTCTCCAGGCAAGAACACTGGAGTGGGTTGCCATTTCCTTCTCCATGGCCTATGTTGGGTCCATCTATATTTATAATTTTTATCTTCTTCTTGGAGTGATCCTTTGATCATTACGTACTGCCCTTCTTTGTCTCTCTTCACAGACTTTATTTAAAAGTCTATTTCTTCTGATAAAAGTATCTCTATTAGTGTTTTTTTTTTTTTTTTAATCTCCATTTGTGTAAGATGATTTTTCCAGACCTTCACTTTTGGTCACTTTTATGTGCCCCTCATTTTGAGATGGCTCTCTTGTAGACAGCATATATCGTGGTATTGTTTTGTATCCATTCAGCCAGTCATTGTCTTTTGTTTGGGATATTCAACCCATTTACATTTAAGTTAATTATTGATAAGTAGTATCCCATTGCCAATTACATTGTTCTTTAGGATTTGAATTTATATACTCTTTCTGTGTCTCCTGTCTAAGGAAGATACTTTAGCACTTGTTGAAGAGCTTGTTTGGTGGTGCTGAATTCTCTTAGCTTTTACTTGTCTGAAAAGCTTTTGATTTCTCCTTCATATTTGAATGTGATCCTTCCTGGATACAGGAATCTGGGTTATATATTTTCTCTTTCGTCTCTTTAAATGTGTCCTGCCATTCCCTTCTGACGTTAACAGATTCTATTGAAAGATCAGCTGTTGTTCTTACGGGAATCCCCTTGTGTGTTATTTGTTGCTTTTCCCTTGGAGCTTTTAAAATCTGTTCGTTGCATTTGATCTTTGTTAATTTACTGAGTCGTGGAGCTTTTGTCGGTGTTCTTATGGGTGGAACTGGGTTTCTTCTCTCTGGATTGCAATGAAGTGTCCAGTAGTGAGTTTTGAGATGTCTATGGGATTGGTATGACTTTGGGAAGCCTGTGTATTGAAGCTCAGCACTATGTTCCTGTGTTGCTGGAGAATTTGTGTGGTATGTCTTTCTCTGGAACTTGTTGGCTCTTGGGTGATCCTTGCATTCAGTGCAGGTAGAAGCTGACTGTGGCTCAGATCATGAAATACTCATTGCCAAATTCAGACTTACATTGGAGAAAGCAGGGAAAAACACTAGACCATTCAGATATGACCTAAATCAAATCCCTTATGATTATACAGTGGAAATGAGAAAGAGATTTAAGGGACTAGATCTGATAGAGTGCCTGATGAACTCTGGATGGAGGTTCGTGACATTATACATGATGTTGGGACCAAGATCATCCCCATGGAAAAGAAATTCATAAAAGCAAAATGCCTGTCGCAGGAGGCCTTACAAATAGCTGTGAAAAGAAGAGAAGCGAAAGCAAAGGAGAAAAGGAAAGATATAAGCATCTGAATGCAGAGTTCCAAAGAATAACAAGGAGAGATAAGAAAACCTTCCTCAGTGATCAGTGCAAAGAAATAGAGGAAAACAACAGAATAGGAAAAACAAGAGATCTCTTCAAGAAAATTAGAAATTCCAGGGAAACATTTCATACAAAGATGGGTTCGATAAAGGACAGAAATGGTTTAGACTTAACAGAAACAGACGATATTAAGAAGAGGTGGCAAGAATACACAGAAGAACTGTACAGAAAATATCTTCACGACCAAGATAGTCACGAAAACGTGATAACTGACCTAGAGCCAGACATCTTGGAATGTGAAGTCAAGGGGGCTGTAGAAAGCATCACTATGAATAAAGCTAGTGGAGGTGATGGAATTCCAGTTGACCTATTTCTAATCTTGAAAGATGATGCTGTGAAAGTGCTGCACTCAATAAGCCAACAAATTTGGAAAACTTAGCAGTGGCCACAGGACTGGAAGAGGTCACTCTTCATTCCAATCCCAAAGACAGGCAATGCCAAAGAATGCTCAAACTACTACACAATTGCACTCATCTCACACGCTAGTAAAGTGATGGTCAAAATTCTCCAAAACAGGCATCAGCAATATGTGAACCGTGAACTCCCAGATGTTCAATCAGGTTTCAGAAAAGGCAGAGGCATCAGAGATCAAATGGCCACCATCTGCTGAGTCATGGAGAAAGCAAGAGAGTTCCAGAAAAACATCTATTTCTGCTTCATTGATTATGCCAAAGCCTGGGACTGTGTGGATCACAATAAACTGTGGAAATTTCTGAAAGAGATGGGAATACCAGACCACCTGACCTGACTCTTGAGAAACCTGTATGCAGGTCAGGAAGCAAAAGTCAGACCTGGACATGGAACAACAGACTGGTTCCAAATAGGAAAAGTAGTATGTCAAGGCTGTATATTGTCACCTTGCTTATTTAACTTATATGCAGAGTACATCCTGAGGAACTCTGGGCTGGAAGAAGCACAAGCTGGAATCAAGATTGCTGGGAGAAATATCAATAGCCTCCGATATGCAGATGACACCAACCTTATGGCAGAAAGTGAAGAGGAACTCAAAAGCCTCTTGATCAAAGTGAAAGAGGAGAGTGAAACTGTTGGTTGGAGCTCAACATTCGGTAAACAATGATCATGGCATCTGGTCCCATCAGTTCATGAGAAATAGATGGAAAAACAGTGGAAACAGTGTCAGAGTTTATTTTGGGGTGCTCCAAAATCACTGCAAATGGTGAATACAGCCATGAAATTAAAAGACGCTTACTCCTTGGAAGGAAAGTTATGACCAACCTAGATAATATATTAAAAAGCAGAGATATTACTTTGCCAACCAATGTCTGTCTAGTCAAGGCTTTGGTTTTCCCGTGGTCATGTATGAATGTGACATTTGGTCTGTGAAGAAAGCTGATCGCCGAAGAATTAATGCTTCTGAGATTCCCTTTTACTGCATGGAGATCCAACCAGTCCATTCTAACGGAGATGAATCGTGGGTTTTCATTGGAAGAACTTATGCTAAAGCTGAAACTGCAATACTTTGACCACCTCATGCAACGTGTTGACTCAATGGAAAATACTCTGACGTTTGGGGGCAGGAGAAGAAGGGGACGACAGAGAATGAGATGGCTGGATGGCATCACCGACTGGATGGACATGAGTTTGAGTGGACTCCGGGATTTGGTTATACAGAGGGAAGCCTTGTATGCTGTGATTCATGGGGTAGGAGAGAGTCGGACACGACTGAGCTACTGAATTGATGGAGGCTTTGGATGATATATTTTCAGTTAATGTTCCCTGAAGTCAGGAGTTCTGTGGTGTTCTCAGGATTTGGGCTTAAGCCTCTTGCTTCTGGTTTAGAGTCTTATTCTCACAGTAGCCTCAAGACTTCTACATCCATACAGCACAAATGATAAAACTTCTAGGTTAATGATGAAAAGACTCTCCACAGTGAAGGACACCCAGAGCGGTTTGCAGAATTACATGGAGAAGAGAAGAGGGAGGAGGGAGATAAAAGGTGACCAGAAGGCGGAGAGGGGGAATCACAAGGGGAGAGAGAAATCGAGCCAGTAAACCATTCTCTATGTGCTCTCCACAGTCTGGAACCCTCAGAGAGGCTCACCGAGTTATACAGAGAAGAGAAGAGGGAGGAAGGAGATAACGTGAAATGGAGGAGAAAAAGAGGAATCAAAAGGAGAGAGATAGATCAAGGTAGTACTATCTTCTGCACAGCCCAGAACACACAGAGAAATTCGCAGATGTGGGTAGAGAAATGAAGGTTGAGGGAGGAAATAGAGGCGACCTGGTGTAGAAAAAGAAGCGTCCAATGTGAGAGAGTAATAAAGCTAGTATTCACACTCCAAGATAAAAATGGGTACTTAAGAGTAGATTTGTAAAGGTAAAAATTGATAACAAATACCAAAAATCAAAGATTAAAAATCTAAAGTAGAAGTTGGACTTTCAAAAATACAACATTAAAATAAAACTATATATATATATATATATATATATATATATATATATATATATATATATAATTTTGGGGATCATGTTTTTGTTTAAATATTGTAGTTTTGATGGTCTAACCTCTACTTTTTTGGTGCTGCCACACTCAATATGCCAGCAAATTTGGAAAACTCAGCAGTGGCCACAGGACTGGAAAAGATCAGTCTTCATTCCGATCCCAAAGAAAGGCAATGCCAAAGAATGCTCAAACTACCGCACAATTGCACTCATCTCACACGCTAGTAAAGTCATGCTCTAAATTCTCCAAGCCAGGCTTCAGCAATATGTGAACCGTGAACTCCCAGATGTTCAAGCAGGTTTTAAAAAAGGCAGAGGCACCAGAGATCAAATTGCCAACATCCGCTGGATCATGGATAAAGCAAAAGAGTTTCAGAAAAACATCTATTTCTGCTTCTTTGACTATGCCAAAACCTTTGACTGTGTGGATCACAATCAACTGTGGAAAATTCTTAAAGAAATGGGAATACCAGACCACCTGAACTGCTTCTTGAGAAACCTGTATGCAGGTCAGGAAGCAACAGTCAAAACTGGTCATGGAACAACCGATTGGTTCCAAATAGGAAAAGGAGTACGTCAAGGCTGTATATTGTCACCTTGCTTATTTAACTTATATGCAGAGTACATCATGAGGAACGCAGGGTTGGAAGAAGCACAAACTGGAATCAAGATTGCTGGGAGAAATATCAATAATCTCAGATATGCAGATGACACTACCCTTATGGCAGAAAGTTAAGAGGAACTCAAAAGCCTCTTGATGAAAGTGAAAGAGGAGAGTGAAAAGGTTGGCTTGAAGCTCAACATTCAGAAAACAAAGATCATGGCATCTGGTCCCATCACTTCATGGGAGATAGATGGAAAAACAGTGGAAACAGTGTCAGACTTTATTTTTTGGGGCTCCAAAATCACTGCAGATGCTGATTGCAGCCATGAAATTAAAAGACGTTTACTCCTTGGAAGGAAAGTTTTGACCAACCTTGATAATATATTAAAAAGCAGAGACATTACTTTGCCAACCAAGGTCCATCGAGTCAAGGCTATGGTTTTTCCTGTGGTCATGTATGGATGTGAGAGTTGGACTGTGAAGAAAGCTGATGGCCGAAGAATTGATGCTTTTGAATTGTGGTGTTGGAGAAGACTTTTGAGAGTCCCTTATACCGCAAGGAGATCCAACCAGTCCATTCTAAAGGAGATCAACCTTGGCTGTTCATTGGAAGGACTGATGCTAAAGCTATAATTGCAGTACTTTGGCCACCTAATGCAACGAGTTGACTAACTGGAACAGACTCTGATGCTGGGAAAGTTTCGGGTCAGGAGGAGAAGGGGACGACCGAGAATGAGATGGTTGGATGGCATCATCGACTCTGTGGACATGAGTTTGAGTGAACTCCGGGAGTTGTTGATGGATAGGGAGGCCTGGCGTGCTGTGATTCATGGGGTCGCGGAGAGTCGGACATGACTGAGTGACTGAACTGAACTGAATGTAATAGTATGTTATAAAAATGAAAATTAAAGGCAGTTTAGAGGTCTTAAAAAATAAAAGTTAAAAAAAATATTGTAGTAAAAATAAATCCTGGAATTTTTCTGGAGATGTTGCAGACAGTGTGGGCTCAGTTCAGTTTCAGATAATTCTTGGTTCCAGCTTAGGTGATCTGAGGCCCCTCCAGTGTAGTTGCTGTTTTCTACAGCGTTTATTCTGTTTCACCTGTCACTTCAAAGTGGTTCCTTCTGTTTGTTTGGTTTCTTCTGTTCGCTGGTCTCTTCAGTGTCTAATTTCCACCCTAAAATAAGGGCGAGAATTGATCTCTTATTTAGGCTCACTTTTTCAATCGTGTTGTGAAGAGGGAGGAACATTGCAAACAAATATCACTGGTGTGTGGGGAGTTCTCACAGTGTCTTGGACACCCTGGGTTTGCTCCTGCTTTTGGTGTGTGTGCTTTCCCAGTCTACACTGTTCAGGCTCCAGATTACTCTGCATGGGGCAGGCCCCCAGTTGTGTGCACGTTCCTGATCTAGGTTCACGTTTTCAGGTACTCCACAAAGACTTAGACTCAGTTGGGCTTTTTTTTTTTGTACCCTTCCCAGGTCAGAACAGCTCAGGCAACCAGGTGCTTGGCGACTGTGCATTCCCTGGGCAGTCAGTTCGTCCTATCACTTCCCGTGTCCCAGCAGCTTGGTTTACTGGGTGATAGCGTGCACCATCTCTGGTGTACCATGCATTTCCACTGGGGAGCTGAACTCTAGATGTCACCCTCCTGATGGATGTCAGCTGTCCAGAATCCCAGGAAGTCTTGGTTAGCAACTGGAATCCTGTTCATGGTTTGATAGGGGATGCTGTCTCTGGGCCGAGTTTGCCCCTTTCTTGCTCTGGCTTCCACCCGCCTGACTCCTGAAGTTGATGGGCTGTCCACTTCCGGCTAACTCTATTGGTATTCGCTCAGTCCTTTGTTCTGTGAGCTGGCCCGGCCATACCTTAGGTTAGGGTTTTTTGCAGGATAGTTCTCCCTCTCTTCACACACGACCCCCCACCCCCACCCCGGCCCTGGCTATCACACAGTTGAGGTTGTTTTCTCATGATAGCTCCCTCAGATTGCCCTCAGGGCATTCAAACCTGGTCCTTACCCTAAGCAATGTATCCCGCTTCTCCCTGTTCAGCCTCCTCTTCCTGGTGGTAGATGCGAGTGACTTGGGTACTTCTCTACTGGGAGTCGTCGTTAGGCACATAATGTGTGGGTTTTGTGTATTTATGTATGTAGGTATGTGTTTTTCCTCCCAGGTACGTTGCGCTCTGAGAATCCAAAACTCCACACAGACCTGCCGCAGAGAGGGTGTCCTGGTGTTTGGAAACTTCTCCTCTTTAAGACTCCCTTCCTGGGATGGATCTCCATCACTAACTCTTTTTTCTCTCCTTTTATCTTTTATATTCTATCCTACCTCCTTTGAAGAAAACTGGCCACATTTCTGGGTGTCTTTTTTCCTCTGCCAGTGTAAAGAATTCGTTTTGTGGAATTTGTTGAGCTTGCAAATGTTCTTTCAATGTATTTCTGGGGGAGAAAGTGGTCTCCCCGTCCTATTCCTCTGCCATCTTAGGACTGCACCCCCAACCCCCTACTGATTTTAAACTATGCTAAGTTGGCTGACATAGAATAGGGAGACAAGGAAATTCTGGTACATGCCTAGATAGACTACGGAGTCTCTCTATAATTTTACTGACTTCAACATTAATATTACAGAGGGGGAAATAATTCTAAAAAAAAGATTTCTTATTCATTTGGCTCCAGATTTCTGCCATAATTTACGAAAACAGGTATTTGGACCAAATTTAACCTTAGAAAGTTATGACCAATCTAGATAGCATATTAAAAAGTGGAGACATTACTATGCCAAACAAGGTACATCCAGTCAAGGCTATGGTTTTTCCAGTGGTCATGTATGGATGTGAGAGTTGGACTGTGAAGAAAGCTGATCACCGAAGAACTGATACTTTTGAACTGTGGTTCTGGAGAAGACTCTTGAGAGTCCCTTTGACTGCAAGGAGAGCCAATCAGTCCAATCTAAAGGAGATCGATCCTGGGTGTTCATTGGAAGGACTGATGCTAAAGCTGAAACTCCAATACTTTGGCCAAGTCTTGTGGAGTGTTGACTCACTGGTAAAGACTCTGGTGCTGTGAGGGATGGGGGACAGGAGGAGAAAGGGACGACAGAGAATGAGATGGCTGGATGGCATCACCAATTCGATGGACATGAGATTGAGTGAACTCCAGGGGTTGGTGATGGACAGGGAGGCCTTGCGTGCTGTGATTCATGGGGTCACAAAGAGTCAGAAACAACTGAGCGACTGAACTGAACTGAAAACTTGAAAAAGTGTTGCAAATGTTTCAGATGCTATATTATTGTAAAGAATATGAGGTGGAAAATAGGGGGGGAAATCCAGCAAAAGACTGAAGCCCCAACAATGTCTGTTACAACTGCTCTGAAACAGCCTGAGAAAAATAAGCAGAAGAACACAGTTGAAAAGGAATGGGCTTGCTATTACTGTGGAAAGGAGGGGCATCTCCATATGGGTTCCCCTTAGGCGTCTAAGACACCTCTGGCTCCCTGTCTTGTCTGCAAAAGACCACACTAGAGAGAGACTAACCTCTGAGGTATAGGCCCCAGTTATCAGATTCTCCAGAGAATTGGGACCACACACTAGCCCACATCTTAATAATATCTGAGGACACCAGGTATTAAGCACTGTGCGGGGGCTAATCTGTTGATTCTTTTTGCAAACCGTGGCAAATTTCTCTGTGCTCACTGAAGCCTCTGGTCCACTTTCCTCCTATGCACTATTATATTGGAGCTGTCAGGATGAGCCAAACACTATTATATCAGTTCAGTTCAGTTCAGTTCAGTCGCTCAGTCGTGTCCGACTCTCCGCGACCCCATGAATCACAGCACGCCAGGCCTCCCTGTCCATCACAAACTCCCGGAGTACACTCAAACTCATGTCCACAGAATCGGTGATGCCATCCAACCATCTCATTCTCCGTCATCCCCTTCTCCTCCCGTCCCCAACCTTTCCCAGCATCAGAGTCTTTTCCAGTGAGTCAATTCATCGCATGAGGTGGCCAAAGTATTGCAGTTTCAGCTTTAGCATCAGTCCCTCCAATGAACATCCAGGATTGATCTCCTTTAGAATGAACTGGTTGGATGTCATTAAGCTGCAGCTAGGATTCTGTGTTAATTCAGCATGGGTTCCTAATAATGCCAGAGCCTCTCTTATCCCTTTGGGGGAGGAATATGCTGAACAAGTCCAGGCCTCTGTTTTCATGAATACAGAACCCTTTCTTTTAATATGAACAATAATGTAAATGTTAGGGTGTGGGCTGATGGGAAAAGTATGGTTCGAGAGCAAATGTTGTTCCTCTTGTTATCAACCTCAAAGACACTGTGTATACCGTGCTCAAAGACCTATTTTCATGTCAAGAGCAGTATCCATTACAGCCTGAGTTTAAGGAATGGACAAAATCTTACTGTACTGACTTCTCATGATTCAAGTGGTATCTTAACCTCTACAATTCAGAGCAACAGTGGCTCCATTTTTAAAACTATTGTAACTGAAGGAGTGTCAAAAGTTATATGAATGGAATATCACTTAACCAACTCCAGTCTTCAGGAAAAGTAGAAAAAGAGAAATGATGTCATTAAGAGGCATCTGCATCTAACTCAGGAAACACAAAACCATTAGTTGAAAATTTACCCATACCTTTAACGAAGGTTCAGACAGCCCCCTCCGCCAAAAAAAAAAAAGGATTATCTCAATGACAGACTATTTTTAAGCACATATATTTGCATATATCCTAAAGGTTTAGAATTAACTATGTGATTCAGGTTTCAACTTTTCAAACTCCCCATCAGTTGAAGGGGGCTTCCCATGGTGGGATTCTCCACTTCAAGGAAAGGCCTTTTTTTCAACTCTGTGAATGCCTTCAATAACAACAATCATATGTGACACTTCTTGATCTGATGATATCTAAAAATCCTACAATGGACTCATGTAACTATGGACATAATGTAACTCTTAACTTTGAATGGGTTTTAATTTGGTTTAATGACTGTTTTATCTTTCATCTCTAACTTTAAAACAGGGTTTGTTTCTAACTGTGTGAAAGTTTTTAAGTTACAAATGTACAGGCTACTACAATTGCCGCAGCCTCTCCCATCTATTACTTGAACCAGAGACTGTCAATATGATGGTTAGAAGAGATGCTTATAAATTTAAGGATGAAGCTCCATCACATCAGGAAGTAGTTATAGAATTAAAATGACACCGCTTTTCCTTGGCAAATTAATTCTCCTAAAAAGAAAAGAGGATAATAAGAGAGTCAGTTCATAGGCAGTATGATAAGTCCAGAAGCCTTGAGGAGGATAAAGAATTTGAGGTTCTTGAAGAAGAAATAGAGGCCTGGAATTCTATAGGAGTTGGAAAACACAAGCTTTTTATTATTATTATTCCTTAGAAACGATTATATAACAACAGTGTATCCTGCTTGAGAACAGTTTCTCCTTCTTGAAAACATTCTGACTAAACTTAATATTAGAACGCATACTATGGGAGTGGGTCTGGTAAAATCTAATCCTGTTACCTTAAAATGTAAATTATGGAAGTGGTCTGGTAAACTTTTTTACAACCTTGCGTCATTCTGTGGATTTATTTTTATGACGAAATGAAATAGTATATAGCTATCTTGCTTAGACTAGTCAGGGGGCATTCTCTGTCCCCTTTCTGATGTCTGTGTCAGAAGCTTTCTCTGTCCCATTTCATTCTTGGATAAAATTCTGCTACACAAAAGTTCATGAGTGATCAAGTGTGGTCCCTGTACCCAAAATAAAACCTGTTTCTTCAGAGATCAGGAATCTGACATTGTTCACAGTAAACTAGTAATTATCAATCTTCCTGTTGTTCCATTAACTTTTTTTTATTCAGTCACACTGAACTTTGAGTCTGTGTTCTGTTCTTCTTGGTGTCACTGCCTGTGCATCTGCCATTCTTCTGCTTCCCTTAATTTTTATCTTTGTGTTAATGACCTTTGAGATATGATTTTAAATTACTCATGAAGTTTTCTAATCTGAATTGTTAAAAGATTACTATTTTAGTTGAGCTGTTCAATTTTCTTTGATAGACTGTGGTCTCCGATTGGAATAAACAGTCATATTCCATGTCTGTTTTTCCTTTTGCTTTTACTCACCTGCTTCAGGAGTAGAGGTCTCTAATTAGAAAAAATAAATAAAAAACATCTGAATAAGGACTTATGGGATCAATAAGAAACACTTATTAAACATGCTCATCTTAAGAAATTCTGGATGGAAGCAAGATTGTTAAGATCCTAACCCTCTGAAAAAATAGTATATCATTTACAAATTAAAATCACCAACATTGGGTGTCCTTCCCAAGATCAGCTAAAAAAATGTCATCATCTTCTAAGGAAAGCATATTTTACAATGACTTATGTGGGCAAGGAACCTAAAAGAGGAAAATAGAGAGATTTCAGAGGTCTGTATCAGGGATAGTAAATGGCAGAAAGAGCAAAATTTCTCATTAAGAGAAACTGACGATAGACTATGAATGTTTTTCCCTTTACTATTTTGGTGAATGGTATGTATTTTCTATACTGTGGTTGGAACATTTTCCATAAGAATCCCTTAAATCAGTGCCCATGATAGCTGTTCATGGGACTTAGTGGTGAGGATTTTCAGGAGACATGGAATGAGAGAAGCAAGATAGAGCAGTGGAAAAGCAAGTATAATCCCAACTGGAAACCAAATTATACTACACTTTATCTCACTTTCTATTCAGTCATTTGTTTCCATGTTATCCCTGTCAAAATTTTACCAATGGAAATGGGATTTTCACCTCTTAGATGAGGAGACTTTCATTTAACCAAAGGCAGTTTTCCGGAATAGGGAGTCTTTTACAGGTATTAGTGGCTAGGATTTGTAAAGTTGAAGGTTGCCTAATTTTTAAATAAACCTTTGTGGTATAATATTAAGGAGGAATAATCTGGTACAGTTTTCCCAGCAAGCCACATTGGGTGAGTTCTCTTTTTCTTTCTTTTTCTTTTTTGCCATTGGTCTTCCTGTTTATTGCATGCCTGAGTCAGAGTCTACCTCTGACCTCTGGACCACTAGGCTTTTCCAGTAAACCACCATACCAAAGTACTAACAGAGTGGGAAAGTGTTAGAGGCTTAGACATGTCTGATTTTTGCGACCCCAAGGACTGTACCACCCCTCACCGCCCCCCACCCCAGGTTCCTCTGTCCCCGGAAATTCCCAGGCAGGAACACTGTTGTGTGTAGCTATTTCCTTCTTCAGGTGATCTTCCTGACCAGGAATTGAACCAGGGTCTCCAACATTGCAAGCAGATATTTTTTGTGTCTGAACTGTACAGGTCAATGACAATGAGGACTCCACTGACTAACCACCATACTCAAAGTTCAAGATCCTTGGCGCAATTCTGTTGAATGGTTCTTTGATGACGGCTTCTACTAATCCAGGCTGTAAGATCAACCTTCTCTAAACTGCATACCCTGTTACAATGGGAGGTGCACAAAGCTAGATATTTATGAGCTGGGAGGCTTCTAAGGAGCAAAAGAGTCAAATGTTTGTCATTGAAAATATCCAAACATGAAAGAGTTTAGAAGTTAAAGGGAGATGTCTTGATTAAGAAGATGGCAGGAAAAACATAAATTAGAAATCAAAGTTTTGCAGGCCCACATTCATTCCATAAATTAACTCGAATAGTTTAAATTTTGTCTGTTGTATACAATGTCATCTGAGGAAGAAAAGGTTAAAGCTCAGAGGTGAACAACTGCTAAACTGATCCACTATCTTATGTATATAGATGAAGAAACAGCAATATAAAGATGTTGCTTGTCAAAGTCCAGCAAGCTTTTAGTATGAGGTTTCCTCAGACAATGTTGACCTGAATCAGTCCAGTTCAGTTCAGTTCAGTCGCTCAGTCGTGTCCGACTCTCCGCGACCCCATGAATCACAGCACGCCAGGCCTCCCTGTCCATCACCAACTCCCGGAGTACACTCAAACTCATGTCCACAGAGTCGGTGATGCCATCCAGCCATCTCATTCTCTGTCGTCCCCTTCTCATCCCGCCCCCAACATTTCCCATCATCAGAGTCTTTTCCAGTGAGTCAACTCGTTGCATGAGGTGGCCAAATTATTGCAGCTTCAGCTTTAGCATCAGTCCCTCCAATGAACATCCAGGATTGATCTCCTCTAGAATGGACTGGTTGGATCTCCTTGCAGTATAAGGGACTCTCAAGAGTCTTCTCCAACACCACAGTTCAAAAGCATCTATTCTTCGGTGATCAGCTGAATAAATTGCAGCAAATTCTGAAGCTATTGTTAGGATTACATTTCCATAAGAATGGATAACGAAGTACAAGAAGCAAACTGACATTATTTCTAAACAATTGTTATCATTGACATCATTAACCCTAATTCTTCTGTATTCTCCTCAGCATCAGTATCAGTAGCTGTAGTATATCTGTAACGAATCACATTCAGATTAGGAATCACATTCAGATTAGGCATGACATTCAGATTGGTTTTTGTTTTTGTTTACTTTTTCATTCAGTTAAGTCACTGAGCCATGTCTGACTCTTTGTGACCCCATGGACTGCAGCATGCCAAACTTCCCTACCACACCAACAATGGTCGGATCCTGTTCAGGCTGATAGCCACAGAGTCAGTGATCTCATCCAACCATCTCATCTTTTGTCATACCGTTTTGTCATATCCTCCTGCCTTCAATTTATTTCCAGCATCATAGTATTTTGTAAAGAGTCATTTCTTCACATCAAGTGGCCAAATATGAAGTTTCAACTTCAGCTTCAAGTCCTTCCAATGAATATTCAGGACTTATTTTTTTTTTTTTTTATGATTGACTAGTAGGATCTCCTTTTGTTCAAGGGACTCTCAAGAGTATTTTCTAACAGAACAGTTCAAAAATATCAATTGTTCTGTGCTCAGTTTTTGTTATAATCCGACTCTTATATCCATAAGTGACTACTGGAAAAGCCATATCTTTAAGCAGATGGATTTTTATCAGCAAAAAAATGTCTCTGCTTTTTAATATGCTATTTAGGTTGGTCATAACTTTTCTTCCAAGGAGGAAGTGTCTTAATTTCATAGCTACAGTAAGTGTCTGTCGTGATTTTGTAGCCCAAGGAAGTAAAGTCTGTCACTGTTTCCATTTTTTCCCCATCTATTTGCCATGAAGTGATGGTACTGGATGCTATGATCTTCACTTCTTGCAAGTGGAGTTTTAAACCGGCTTTTTCACTCTGCTCTTTCACTTTCATCAAGAGGCTCTATAGATCCTCCTCAGTTTCTGCCATAACTTAGGTATCATCTGAGTATCTGAGGACTGATAATTCTTCAGGTAATCTTTATTCCATCTTGTGCTTTATTTAGCCTGGCATTTTGCATGATGTACTGTGCATGTATGTTAAATAAGCAAAGTGACACTATTCTTTGACATATCCCTTTTGCAGGTTTTGATCAGTCTGTTGTTCCACGTCTGGTTCTAAGTATTATTTCTTGACCTACATACAGACTTCTCAGGAGGCAAGGAAGGGGATCTGGCATTACCATTTCTTGAAGAATTTTCCACAGTTTTTTTTTTTTTTTTTCATCTACACAGTCAATGGCTTTGATGTCATCAGGAAAGCAGAAGTAGATTTTTTTTTTTTCTGGAATTATCTTGCTTTTGCTATGACCCAGAAGATGCTGGCAATTTATCCCTGGTTCCTCTGCCTTTTCTCAATTCAGATTGAACATCTGAAAGTTTACATTATTTTAAGGCACTAAATGTCTAGTGTATATTTCTTTGATGAATATGTCATAGATGAGCAGTATCGAATATATTTTTCAGGCTTCTCACCCTACCTGTGGCTATTCATCAGAAAGAAACAATCTATATATGTCAGGAATATATAAGTGCTATGAATGAGTGCATAAAAGTGCTATTCACATTATTTTAAGTCTTTGTCTTAATAGAAGAGATAGTGAAAAATGATTGTAATGAATATGTGTAATATATATTAATACGTTTAGTGTAGACACAATATAGGTGGTGATATATTTGGGGAAGCTTATAAATGTTTCAGGAAGCATTTGAAGATGAAATTACGCCTGAAGAAGGCATTAAAAACATCAGCATTTGGTAGGAGAAATTGTGAAAGAAGTAAGGGCAATTCAGGCAAAATGAAGGACCTGATAAGGCACAGAAGAGGGGAAGAATAAAACATGGAGCTTAAGGGAACCTGAATGATTGGTCATGTGTGGACATGTGCAGTGAGCAGCGATGTCAGACATGATTAGAAACATCTTATCATTTAGGTGTTAAACTCATCCGAAATGCTTAAGTGGAGGAGGATTATTTTCTGATGTCTCTTCTGTGCAGTTAAGATGTTAAGAAGCGCATTTTCCAGGACCCTATCTGCTTTAGTCGTGGAACGTTGTATTTTCAGCTTACCTGGAATTAGTAGTACGAATAGAGGAGACTGCTGCTTGACCAAGTCCATATTCCAGCACATACATTAGCTCTAGCTTCATGGCACCAAACGAGTGGTATTTTCTCCTCCCTGAACATTGGTTGGAGGGATAGCATAAAACATGGAATAGGTGATAGGACCTAGTGGGGGACATGTTGAAGACATCTTTGAAATCTAGCACCAGCAGCCATAGTTCTGCATAGTTCTAACAGCATGCTACAATATGGATTTATTGTCCTCAGCTTTACATTCATTGAATGTGACACCAACAAGCCCCTTCATGACTACCTCATGATCACTTATGCTTCTATGTACACCCATCCCCGCTTTAAGCCAGCACAAACTTGTACTTCATACTTGAGTGATAGAAACAGAGACTAAAACTGTGCCTAGATCTTATTATCTTCTTGAACACCATGTCCAGGAGGAATAAGTGATTAAAGTTCTTAATCTGCAACTGGTTCTGCATGCCTATGGTTTCTTTGCCCATTTGGAACATGTCATTACCTGATCTCTAGACTCTGCTACAACAAAGATTAACACTGGATACATTGCCTTATACCTGGAGCCCTGAGGGATAGTCAGGTACACTATCTCATTGGCCCTCTACTGCCATCACCAAGGCAACACAAGATCTGCAGCATTATTAGAGTTAGCAGGAAGTTCTTGGAGATGAGTTCTAGAAAAAAAAAAAAAAAGAAAATGTAGCAAAGTTACTGATTCAGATGCACAGATTTATGACCCACTTCTCAGCACTCTACTCCTTCTTTTTACCTTTTTCTCCTGCTTGACGTGTAGAAGCAGTAAAGGATGGAATTTATTCTGTTTTGGGGCTTAGAGAAAAAATAAAGGAGTCAAGGAATTTTTAAGTAATCCAGATTGTTAAACATTTCCCTTTTTTGTTTAATTTGTCTCTTCTATGCCTTGATTCATCCCAGTGCACAAGTTTGTAAACCTGCCCTTTTCACAAGTGCAACTTTGGAATTACAGAGAGACTCTCTGGAGCAGAGAGCTTATACAGCTTGCTTTACCTTGAAAAAGATGCTTTAAAATACTTGGGTAATGTTTTTCTTCAGCTTTATACATCTAACTTAACGTAGTAGAGAATGACAACCCACTCCAGGTTTCGTGCTTGTAAGATCCCATTGACAGAATTGTATCCCAGGTGGGCTACACTCATTGGTTTTCAAGGAGTTGGATAGGAGAGAGACACACACTTACACATCTAACTGATGTTCAGATACAAATTTTCTTTCTTTTTCACAGGTCTTCATATGTTTCACACTGAAGGACCAAGCATTTTTCTCTATATTATTTCTGTGAATGTTCTATAGACTATTGGCTGCTTCTTAAAAACAAAACAAAGAAAAACTTCCTCCCATGTGGCAAGAAGTTTGCTTCCTTTTCTCCACTGATGTTTTGGAATTTCTTTCTTATTACCAGAAATATGGATTTCTATCTTTCTTTGGCTTTATGGGATCTAGTAAACTGGGATATGGCTTTGTTGATTTGGGAATAATAACCTCTAACAAATTTTCCCTTTTCTAGAGCAATGGAAATCTCTGGAACTGAGAGGAAATGTCAACATTGAAACCCACATATACCTCTTCCTTATCTAGGACCAGGCTTCTTAGCTGCAGACATGAACATGTCTGTCATATCACTAGAGAGCCACTAGAACTATTTTCCCAAGTGTATGTGGCTGTTTTTTGTCTTTAGCATGCTGTCATGCCTACTTTTATGTCACAATTTAAAGAGGTTTTAGACTCAACTATATTCCACAATTCATTCCATACAAAAAGGTGAATCTCTATAATATTCTTTTCCTCTGAGCCTCTAGACCTTGCCAGAGAATGTATCAGGAAGGCTGAGAGTCCCGTTTCTGAAGGAGTTCTCAAGTATTAGTGAGAACTAATGCTTTTAGCATTAGTTTTAGCATAATTCCCTTCTTCATACATTAATAAGTTCTATAAGATACATTAAGCGTGGTCACAATTGTCTTAATCAGTAGCATATAAGAAGTACTGATGGAGGTATCTGGAGGCTCAGGACAAGATGGATATGACATGAAAAAATGAAAGGATGGTCCTTCCATTCCTATATTTCCTGGTGTCAGAAGCATAGGGATAGACTGATTACTAGGCTAAAACAAATGGAGGTGGCTAACAAGGTCATAAGTAATCCTGTCATGAGACTAAGGAAGAAGTTGAAATGTGTCATTTAGATTTGAAATCCAGCAGGTTCTTAATATGTAGGCAAGATATATTAGGAAGGGAGGGATAATGAGAATCAGATGTTATCAATAGGAACTTACTGATATCTATGGCAAGTGACAGTGGTCTTGTATGGGTGTGAGAGCTGGACTACAAGAAAACCTAATCACTGAAGAATTGATGCTTTTGAATTGTGGGGTTACAGAAGACTTGAGAGTCACTTGGACATCAAGGATATCCAAATTGTGCATCCCAAAGGAAATCATTCCTGAATATTCATTGGAAGGACTGATGTTGAAGCTGAAATTCCAATCCTTTGGGCACGTAATGTGAAGAAATGACTCACTGGAGAAGACCCTGCTACTGGGAAAGATGGAAGGCAGAAGGGGATGAGGACAACATAGGATGAGATGGTTAGATGGCAACATGGACTCAATGGACATTAGTTTTAGAAATCTCTGGGAGTTGCTGGTGGGCAGGCAGCAAAGCCTGGCATGTTGTAATCCATGGGGTTACAAAGAGTCACACACGACTTGGAGACTGAACTGTACTAGATTGATGACAAATGATTTGTTTACAAGTTTTTCTGATTTCTCTCCAGAGTTTCCCTCACACTACTATGTCAGTCAACCAACTGATGGCTGATTTTCCCATGGCTTTTCTTTATTTGCAACACTCTTCAGAAGTTGGTTTGTCTATTCTTTTGCATTTTATCTTCCTTTCCATTTATTTGTGTGTGTCTCGTATGGCAGGAGGAGTTACTAAAAAATAGGTTATATTTAGTGGCAGGAAGTCATTCAGCAACATTGGTACAGTTTAAAAAATTAGTAAAAAATCTAATAAAAATATGGGACTTCCAAGTGTGTACTCTCTTCATTTTGTATCAGTAGAGAAGTATTCAAAGAGAAAAAAAAAAAAGCAAATCCAAGGTATGTTGTTATATGATTTCATAACTGAAATATTATGAGGAAACCCCAATAAGCCTCTCATCCTTATCCATCAGGTGACAGAAAAAACAGAAGCCACAATTGCAGAAAACTTACCAAAGTGATCACTTGGACAGAGTCCTGTCTAACTCAATGAAGCTATGTATCATACTGTGTATAACCACACAAGATATTCAGGTCATGGTGGGAATTCTCATGAAACATAGTCTACTGGAGAAAAGAATGTCAAACCACTTCAGTATTCTTGTCTTGAGAAGAATCCCATGAACAGAATGAAAAGGTGAAAAGAAAGACACCCAAGACTGCCAGGTGCCCAATATGATGGACTGATGGATGGAGGTTCATAACACTGCACAGGAAGTGGTGATCAAAATCACCCCCAGGAGAAGATACACAAAGAGGCAAGATGGTTGTCTGAGGAGGACTTTCAATTTTCTT